>NC_140444.1:35334461-36026961 GCF_963576455.1 Neolamprologus multifasciatus | reverse complement strand
TCCAGGTTCAACATTGCAAGTGACCAATCACATTATTGTGACGTTATTCTTTTGCGCACCAACCCATTCGTGCATTTATGAAATTCCAATGTTGCAAGGACAATATCAATTCTGCTTAGCGTTTATTAAAGGGTTAGGGTCAGGGTTAGGGTCCGTTGATCGGCGGACAGAGGCGGTTTCTCGCAGCTTAAGTACAGTTTTTTGTTTTACGCCGGTTTTTCCCGAAGTCGCAAAAGTATGACATCACAACATTCTGATTGGTCACTTGCAATGTTGATCCTGGAACAACATTTAGTATGATGATCTGGGAACAACACCAACACGAGGATATCAGATCGTGCTTTTTAAGGCTGTGCCTTCTCTTCATTGTCTCGTAACTCTATCTTCTTGTGAAGAGATATGAAATGCTTAAACACATTTATATTGGACAGAAGAAATACATTAGTGTAATATTTAACATGTGCAGAAAAAAGTTTTTGCTAATATTATTGCTCATCTACAAATATCTGTTTCTTTGACTCAGTTTATGGCTCCTTTAAACTAACGCCACGACTAAGTCTTTCAGAAAGGGGCTAGTAAATGTTCGGCAAGGACCAGCACTACGCCCCATGCTATTTATGATAACATAATAAAAAAACAGTGTTTTTGCAGACCTCATACACAGCAAAGCCAATGGTCTCCAGGTCCAGGCCTTCTTTTCGCAGTTTTCGTCTGTTCTTTTGCATCAGCGCGATGACTACACTGCAAGTATTATCACCATCAGCATCGTTCAGCAAAAGCTTGAACTGAGGGTTGGTCCAAAATGTGTCTGCAGATTAGAAATGTAGAACTGAGAGAGCAGTTTGAGATAGAAATGCAAACTGACTCCTGCATTTAAACCAGTTCATGTCAAAATATAAATGCACAAAAGGAAAATCCAATGAAATCTCTAAGTCTGCCTGACACTTTGCTGGATTTGTTTGTCTGAAATTTTTTGATTTGTAGATGTATTGATCTCACCAATGTAGTTCCTGCAGCCTCCAGCAGTGGAACCCCGAATCCAGTTTCCCTCAAACACATTGACTGCCCACTGATGTTTCGTGTCCTCAGTCAGGGAGTCAGGACTCATGTTGCAAATCTCCACTTTGTCATAGTTCCTCTTGAAGTCCTCAAATTCCATCCTGGAGTCGCAAACAGCAACAACATTGTCACCTAAACTAGCACAGCTGTACTGTGTGTGAATTTTGGAAAAATTCATCCATCTAATCATTAGCAAGGCTTAAAGTTATGACCACGGACTCTTTAACTGGGCGACAACAAAGTCTGTAGCTGATAGCTGGAGTTGGCAGAGATTAGCTGGCTCAGCTTAAGAACAGGCAAACTTGATACAGCGAGGCGGCAACCGGGATTTGAGCCAAAAGTGCTAACTATTGCACAAGAGTGTGAAATTTTATAGTTTAAAAAAAAAAGCCTGGCTGAAGTTTGTCAACAATGCCTGAAACTCATTTACGTTAATTTACTATTTTGATTGAAAATCTATGGCAGTTCATTTTTGCCATTTTGTTTCATTCCACTGCTACATTCATATACTACATATGCAAAAATATTATACGACAATGTGGAGACTTGCTAAACATATTACACATCTTAATCTGTAGTTTGAAATTTATTATGTGGACTCACCAGAATTCACCGTCATCTGCTGAATTCTGCATTAAGCGAGTTTTTTCTGCACTGTCGATATAATTCCACTCTCTGGAGCTGAAAAATAACGCCAGAGGATCTGTTACAATGTTAATCAGAGAAAAAGTACCACAATTGGACAATTATTTTTCCCTTAAATCTGTTGAAAATCAAACGTGGAGTTACTGAAATTGTCTAAATGTGAAATCTGGGAAAATTTCATATTTGAATAATATTATTATGCCTGTTCTCTTCCTGCTAGAACTTAAGAGGTTCCAATGGCCCTTTGGCACCTGAGCGTCTCAGGGGTACCTGGGATGTAATTACCGTTTTTTGTGGCCAAGTCAATGATGATTGCATAACTTGGAACACAGAATGACTGAATGAATATGAAAACAGAAACCAAACATGTAAAACATCTACATATAGACACAACTTTTTTTTACTGTTCAATAATAGGCTGTGAACCGTATTCAAAGTAACAAACATATTGTTTGACTATAGACTAGAGATAAACTACGAGGAAGACTCTCACGCACAGACTCTTCAAGGAGACCTGCTTTTCATGTGGAAGGATGAACTTTATACAATATGTGTAGTTTCAAGGTCAAAATAAAGTTTTCTTTATCCTTACTTATCACTCCAGGCACCGTTCCACTCAACCTGTCCCCAGGGGTTTCTAATCCGGACCAACTTCACCTTCTGACCTCTGACATTCACCTAAAAACCCAAAAACAATATTCTGTGACTACATTGTTGAAAAGTATATGTTTTTAAATTTAAACTTAAATGTAATTAATGTGTCTTTGTAGGATTTTAGGTGTTTTTATTTTTCTAAGCCATTGTGTTTAAGGTAAAGGTAATTTTTTAAAGATCGAAGTTTCATATTTACAGATGTACAGTTGCATCTTTTAACGAGTATTACAATTACCCGAGTCTGTAAACTTCTAATTACGATTATTGAGCAACAAGTGGCTTCCCCTCATTATTCTTACATCTGCTGCTGAGACTGTTACTGAGACTTTTACCTCTTCTACACCTGTGATGGAGTATGCATGTCCTTTCACCAGGCCTGTGGAAGTCTTGGCCTCTGACTCTGCAGAGCTAGTGATCTGAAGAAAACCAAAGCATGCAGAGAGTTAAAACACAGTAACTGAGCTGATATGTTGAGTAAACCTCATGGGCAAAAATTAAAAATTAGATTACATCAATAGAGCATCCCATCATTGAGCCTCGGTCCAGGGCTTTCTTCATGATATTGAACAGGTCTCCTGGAGCAGCCTTGGTCTCATACATTTCACCCACACCACCAGTAAAATCCTCCATGGCCTCCATTGTGCTGCCACCCTTCAGGGCTTCATAGCTGCCGTTCAATCTGAAATAAACGAAAGAAAAAAAATGTCCTAGTGTTTCAGTGCAATCTAATTTAATTGTATTTATACAATGTTTCTTTAAATAACCTCTTGTCGCATGTTTAACATGCATGTGACAAGACGAATGGAAAGATAAAAGACAAAATATTAAGAGGAAGTAAGTGATGTTACTTGGCGTAGGCTTTCTCCAGCAGCGCACTCCAGAACTCATTGCTGGAGGCCGAGTGGAGCATGATGAGTTGATTTCTCACTGTTGGCAGTCTGTCGTCCACAACCACGTCGAGCCATTTGTTGTGGTTCCAGAACTGAGGGACCATCAGAGAACGTTACAGTGTAACTAACAGAGGAACCGGTGAGTTTACCGCCTACACCGACTTCACACAAAGTGAAGACAATGTTTGATTACTTAAAATAATCTCACTTGTAAATCTGTTTCTATTCGACTGAAATGTGTTTTTTGCTTGCAACACAGTATAAAATGTAAAAAAGCACACACACACACACACACACACACAATGCAATGATTTACAAATGCCGTAAATCTGTATTTTATTCACAATAGGAAAGATATTAAATGTTTGACCGTAGACATTTTACTCTTTCATGAATAATATGAGCTCATTTTGCATCTGACTGTAGCAACATTGGGACTGAGGCAACAAAAGGCTTGAACAGTAACGGTCCTGAAAAAAGACAGCTGGAGGAACATTGTGGAACCCAATCTTTTGAATGGGTTGGGCACTGCATCCTTTTTCCAATACACCGCCTGCTTAAAATGTACTGCAAATACACTACAGGCTGTGTTTTAACACATTATTGACTGAACATTTTGCCAAATGATCAATCAGTCAAAAAGTGTTTAACTTTATGTTTTCTGGCGTTCTTTTAATGTCATCGGTCTCTTTTGTTGCAAGTTCTGGAGTTGCTGAAACAACAATTTTTAAAAGAACATTCAAATGCATGACGCTTCTTTAAACGTGCTGTCATCCTGGTTCTTTTTATCCCTTATGTGTTTGCTTATTCCAGGAAATACTGCAGTGTGTAAACATCTTTGCAGAGTCTGTTATTCTGATCAGAGATCCTACCTGGAAGTGAAAGATACCAGCGTATCTCTGAGCAAATTCCTGGTCAGGTGGGACAACTCGGGCCAGGGCTTCTTTTTTCATAGTCAACGAAGCAACGGCTGCCAGGAGCCAGCAGTCGCCTGTGGAAATAAACGAGTGCCACATTAATAAAACCGTGAAATATGTGAATATTTGAGATTTAACAGTAGTTAAGAGACTTGAATACCAACCGAGCTGTCCTTGGCAAATGTCTGTTCTGTCTGCGCCATCTAGGATGAACTTTGGGTTTTTGCATATCTCCTGTTGAAGGGTCACAAAACAGGAAGACAAACTGGTCGGTTTATTTTTTAAATGACACGGGAGACCGGTGTGTTTGATAGGTGTGTTCACATTCCAGACATATTAATCGGCTGGTATCCCAGTCAGTGCGCACAAAATACGCAGCACACAAAGCACACACCCAGGACAGAAATGTGTAGTAATTGTAACGAGCTGTGAGTTCGACAGGTTGTTTAAATCGGGTCAGCTCTGTAGGCGTGTTAACAGGTAAAGATATTGGAGCTGAAGTGTACGATAAGAAACAGTACCCCAAAAAATGAACGGGAACATGACATAGTTTGAAGGATTTCATGAGCCAAAAACTCATGAAATTGTACATAAATGTCTCAACATTAAGTTGATCAGCAAAAGCAAACCTGTCACACTACGTTGGAGCAGCTGCGAACCAGCCCACTCCACTTTTACTTCAGGAAAGTTGGCTCAGAGTGGTACAAACTCCTGCTGCACTCAGCTATATTTGCACAGTTCACCTGCAGAACTGGTTTTGCTGCTATAACTACAAGTATTTCATGACTTGGTTTAGGTTCAGAGTAATAAAAACAGAGTTTTGATCAACTTTCATTTTTTGAATGGAATCATTTCAGTAATTTGTCGTCTAATGTCATCACCTTTGCAGTCACCTGACATGGACGGCTGTGGCCATGCAGTTCATGTAGTTAATGTATTTGAATAGTAAACATGCACGTTTTTAAGGGTATAAAAAAATCACCAGATAATCATTAGACGAAACATACTGAAGTCACTCAGTATTTTGAAATTCATGAACAGCACATGTGCATCTAACAGGTTTCGAGAGCTCCTTTGAGTATAAGAATGCTCAGTGCTTACATACCGTGGGCCTCTTCCATTCAATGTTGACGGGAACTTTCTCGCTGAAGAAGAGAGAGGAGTCCCTGGCAGGGAAATCTGGATCCTCAAACAGGACTCCCTTCATGAGACATTCATGTCTCAGCTGCTCAAAGGATTTCCCATCTGACTGTGTGTTCTCCGCCTGGCTTGTGGACATCTTCTCTTTTGGGAAGAATCTCGGCGAGTGGAGGAGAAGCAGGTGAGGTGAGGCGTGATGGAGTGCTGCTGAGTGTTTGATGCAGAGACAAGTCTGACAGGTGGGTAGGGCTGGAAGGTCCACACCCTCCAGACGGAAACTGGTTTGTCCTCCTGCGGCAGTCAACCTCGCCCCTCGTGGCTCACACTGTGCCGTCTGTTCTCTTTATCTATTTCTCTTTTTTAAGAATTGGCCTGCCAAACACTGGGAGAAGTTATTCTTGATTATTCTGCATCGCTGGAACTGATAGCAATGATCTTTGCCTAGCATCTAACTGGGATCTGTTAGACTCGTAGAACCAAACAGTGGGAAACTGCTTGTTTTGCCATTAAACTTTCACAGTGTTGAAAAATTAATCAACTTAAATCAAATTTGTGTCTGCTGGGACTTTTATAAGGAAATTACTTGGCCTGGATGTACTAGCGTAACATGGCTTTCACGTGGAAACAGAGAGAGACAAATATTTTTTTAAGTGGGCAGGGCTGAGACCACAACTGATGCCTGTGGTGTTTTTTTTTCTGTGACAAATCATTGAAGGACAAATGGTCACCCCTATCATTTATTTACGCCTAACAAGCTTTTTATGTAGTTCTCAACTGAAAAAAAAACTACAATTCAACTAAATTGTTGATAATGCTCGAATGTTACGTCGCAGATTCCAAGTAAAGCAAAAGAAATAATTAAATAATGCAGAGCAACCACTGAGTGATCGACTGTCTGTATCAGCCTCAGTGTCATTTCGTGTCTCTGGCCACTGTAACAGGTTTAGAGATCAAGGATCTATCTGTCCCTCCCTTTTTCTCTGAGCAGTGCAGACAGATTTAGGGTGTGCCAACATAGTATCTGCACCACCCTGACCCACAGCGGTGACACTTCACGCTGTCAGGTATGACATCCACATTCCTGTCCCACAGTCACCAGATTCCTCTCATAGCTGAAGAACTTGCACTGAGCTGTATTCTTTTGGGTTACTATTTAATTAATGTACTTGTGACCTTAATTACACAAATAAAAATATGGGTGATGTAGTTTTGCAGGATCCTCTACCTTCTCTTTGTCTGACTCTATCAGCTGTACTTGGTTGTATTACTTCAAAAAAGTAGCAGTAAGAGGTACAGTTGCTATTTAGGCCAAGATTTACAAGAACAGAAGCATCAAACATATGTAGTAAACCTTAGTAAGAAAAAGTAGAATATTGGTTATTGTTAATATCTTTTAGTGGGGTCTGACTTCTCTTCTCTGAATAATGTAAATTTAATGTCAGAATATTCACTCTGCCCTCTGCTGTCATTTAGTCTCCTTACATTCACCTGTAGCTCAGGCTCAGAGCAGGTCAGCTGCTAATCAGAAGGTTGGCAGTTTGATCACCGGCTGCTCCAGTCTGCCTGGGCCTTGGGCAAGATACTGACTCCAAGTTGCTCTCCGGTGTATTGGAGTGTGAATGTGTGTAAAGCAATGAAGCATAAAAAATTGTGGTTGTGTGAATGAGACACATTAGCATGCTTTGACTGCTAGACTGTAGAAAAGTGCTCTGTAAGAACCAGTCCACCTGCTGTTTACCCAGTTTTGGTGCACAAGTTAATGCACCTTTTATCACAGTAGCTATGACAAATATAAGCGAGCCAGCGTAGGTTTCATGTGCATCTACACATACATATGTGTAGATCAGGGGTGGCCAACTCCAGGCCTCGAGGGCCGGTGTCCCTGCAGCTTTTAGATGTGTCCTTGATCCATCACAGCTGATTTAAATGGCTAAATTAGCTCCTCAACATTTCTTGAAATTCTCCAGATGTGTTGAACCAGGGTGAGATCTAAAACCTGCAGGACAGCAGCTCTCGAGGCCTGGAGTTGGCCACCCCTGGTGTAGATGCACGTTTGTATGTGCATGTGGATATGTGTGAGATATGTGCATTCACTTGTTTTTGTTATGTGGATTTCTCCTAAATGAAGCATGGAGCATTTTAAAATGTGCTATACAAATAAAATGAGCATTTCTATCGTAGTGTGCAGCCTTCGCACCGATACAGAAACATGTGAAATGTTTAAATACAGCTATTAACGCAGCCAGTAAAATAGAAAGGATCAGCACTTTATAAATGTCAGTTGTCAGGTGATCAAGGATGACTGGGATGACGCTAATTGAACTGGAATTCTGAGGTTTTTATAATAAAGTATAATATGTGCTTAAGTACTCAGAAAGCTGAGGATTATGGTTGGATTCTTATATGACGTATTACTTCGTCAACATGATACAACAAAAAAGGAATGAAATCTGACATCGTTAAAAAGAAATTGTTATTTCTTGTTTTGGACTACAAAAGGAAACAGAAAGCTTGGTGACCACCAAAAGAAAAGTTCCAGGCTGGATTTATGAATAACACATCAAACCCTAACCAGACTTTATATGAAATAACACAGGCATATGTGTGTTACCAGGAAGGCCCCCAAAACTTACAAAAATAATGTCTATTTACATTTTTTATGAATTGCACAGTTAGATTTTTTTTTTCCAAAAATAAACAAACCAAAAAAACAGCCTTCAATACTTAGAAATGAGAGTTTTTACACCCACAGCTACAGCGGGCACTCAGACACGACCTGCTGCTGTAGAACAAGAAAAAATCACGCTGCTGTTAATTCACAATAACTTGCTTCGCCCTGAAGAACCTTTAAAACGTAACAATTTTTAAACTTGATAGGATTTATAAATGTCTACCAGCATTCCAAAAGCCAAACATGATATCAGTTCCAGATCTCATTTCACAACTGAAAACTGAAAACAAAAACAAATATAACAGTTATTCCAGCAACATAGCTACCAACCAGTGATGGACGTGTGAGCCAAACAGATCAAAACGATGTGCTGTGCTGGAGACGACCCTTAACAGCCCACAATCATGTGTGTGTGTTTTCAGTCCAGTCTCTGCAGCCAACAAGGAGCAATATTAGGTGATTATGTTGACTGGTTTCAGGATGGTGACATCAAATGTCTTTAACCTAATACATCTGAGAAGCAATAGTTGCCCTCGGTGTAGACAGACCTAGATTAGTTAGGAAAGTAATTTATTAGCAGGAGGCCTGATAGTTATTTACTGGAAGCATCTACCTACATGTTAAAACACACCGAGCAACATTATCTTTGTAACGTTGATTTTGTCAATATTGAGCACATCAACACAAATAAATCAGCAGACTTCTCGTCTTCCTAAATCAGGTAATGAGACAGTTGTGAGAGGACATGAACACGGGTTAGTTTCCTTTAAAAAAAAAAATACCACAATTACTGTGGACATTAAACTTTCTGAATTAAGACAAAACTACCATCACCAGCCTTCAGTGTCAATCTGCCAGTAAGAGCGGCCGTGTCAACTTATTTCCTGCTCTGCCACAATGCAACATGGAGTTGGTTCAGAAGTGGGTGTGGCTGAAAAGACCTACACTCTGTGAGCATGTGCAAATAAATTTCACCGTCACCTATGGTGCAAAGCGCTTTATAGCCGGCTACCCTAACTTATTTTGGTCCCATGTATGCACCTCAGTATACCAGACTCTATATACTAAGTGCATGCTCGTGTAAAAAACACTTTAATACCTTCAAAGACACTGATACAGTTACTGCACTGAAGACAAACTTGGCAGGAGGTGGTTCTATTCAGTGCTCTTCTGATGACGATGACTGAAATCCATTTTACTGAACAAAGGTACGCTATGATGAGTGTAAGGAATCTGTGCCAAATGGCCATGTGAAGTAACATGCATTCAATTAGTGATAAAGTAAATGTGGATATATATATATATATATACTTTTGTTTGGTCCTCATTTACATTAATTTTAACACATAATTCATTTTCATTTCTGGTTGTCAGAGTATTCAGTCACTGCATTTCATTTTGTCAAAGATCTTCAGCAGTTTCCACATCACCATCAGACCTGAATGCTCTTCTTAAAAAATTAAATTAATCTGGATTAAAATGTAACAATGAGAAGTTGTCGTACTCTGCAAATGCACGGCTGCGCTGAGACCACACAGAGTGGTTTTCTTCTTCTTATTTGCAGTAACAGCATTTTGCTTTGTATATTATTTACAAATAAATAATATCTGCCCGATTCCTTCTGACTAAAGAAGGTAGCATTTGGTTCATTGTGTGAAGAGTCAAAATACACGTCAAACACCAGAAGCAGAGCTTGAATTAGCAGTGAAAGCTGATAAAGAATTGTGACAGATGGGGTTTGGGTTTAGGCTTTGTCTCGCTGCCTAACCCACAGAAAGCCCGGCAATGTTGAACGCTCTTTATTGTACACGTCTCAGGTTTGAAATATTAAAGTTTTCTTTTGGGATAAAGCTGCCTGATAGTGTCAGTCATTCCAACAGTAACAATATTTCCTGAATTTACATCACAACAGAAAAACAGAACTTCACAATTTTTCGACCATCAGTTAAACAAGAAACTGAGAGATTCTTCAATATTGACATATCATGAATTCACTTTGGTAATTTATTTCTTTATTTTAAAAAAAAAAAAAAAAAAAAAAAAAAAAGCCAGTTCATGAAGAATGAAATTTGAAGGAAAGAAAACAAAAACATGTATCTCAGGATCGAGCTCCTGAGTTTCAGACACAGGGAAACATTCAGCTCTCGCCCAAAAGAGCAGCAGATGTGACGGCTACATCTACTGCTCCGCTTTCTCTTGTGCAGTTCCCGTCACCAGCAGCAAGTTGCAGGCCATAAACTGGACATTCAGCACGTTGCTGGTGTTTCCAGTGTACATTCCCACCAATTCGCTGGACGAGCTGTCAGCTGACGTCCCACCGTGTGAGTTGCGGATGTCCCACACCCGCACCGAGTTGTCCATAGATGAAGATGCCACTAGGCTGCTGTCCGGACTGAAGGACAGGCTGGTGACACTATCTGTGTGTCCTCTTAGGTCTTTGAATAAAGTCCCAGATGCCAAATCCCACAGCTTCACCCGCTGGTCTTCACCAGCGGACGCCAAGTACTTGCCATTCGGTGAGAAAGCGAGTGACAGCACAGGGCCACGGTGGCCCGTGAAAAGGCGAACAGACGCCCCCTGCTGGGTGCTCCAGAGTCGCACAGTCTTGTCTGTGGAACCGGTGGCTAAATAGTTGGAGTTCGGGTGGAATTTCACACAGTCGACATCAGAAAGATGCCCTGCATAGAGCCTCAGTGGGTATGTCCGGGAGAACGTCCAGAGACGGGCGGTGCGATCATGAGAGCAACTGGCAAAGTAAAGGCTGCAGGGGCTGACGTCCACATCCCATACTGGGTAGACGTGCCCCTGGTAGAGCACCGTGTTGGTGAAGCTGCCCAGGTCCCAGTAGCGGATGGTTGTGTCCTCAGAGCACGAGAGCAAGCCGGAGCTGTCTGTGAGGAAGGCGGTACGAAATACTGGGCCACTGTGACCTCGCAGCGTCTTGATCTCACTGCCTGAGCTGTCCTCTTCATCTACCTTGGAAGAAATGATGAAAGATTACATAATTATACTTGATTTTGTTCCTCTGCAGCTTAATCTAAAAATAATGTACGTCATTTATTTTTACATTAAAGATCTAAATTTGCTAAATAATTTAATCTTTAACTCTGCAGGTCTTTTTAAATCAGAGCCACCATCTACAAATGAGACCCATCTCATTGCTAGAGATCGGAATTGGATGATTTTCAGTGCACCCCACCACAACAATGTTTCTAAAAACAAACCTAATCAGACAGTGACATCATCGCCCAGATAAACGTGGACATTTTAAAAGGAGCTGAAGTGGCTAAAGTTAAAGCTATCCAGTGCTTAGAGGCCACCATAAGCTAGCAGCCTTGGTATGTGCAAGCAAAGGAAAAAAAACAAAACAAATTCAAAGCAGTTATGAGTTCAGTTAAAAAAAGAAAGAAAAAAAAAGGTCCCTGTTGTCTAATGAATTTATAAATTTACTGAAAAATAAACTATATAAAGCTGTTGCTCCTCCTTTTGTTTGGCAAGTTAAAACTCATTTTATCATTTCTACCTCTTTCCAGTAGCAAAGCTCTTCAGATGTTTCAGTGAAAGAAGATCTAACTATCAGCTTTGGAGAATAATATTTGGGGCAATAATTTCTTCTGTTATAATATTTTTTAAGTATTTGCATTGAAGACAAACTAAGTTGTATCTGCTGTAATTTATGGTTCATAGAAAGAAAATCAATAAGAGCAGGTTACACATTTTAACTGAGCAAATTGCAATTGGTTCAGCTCTGCTCACTACATCTTATCAGCCGTCCCTTACACACCTTTGACATACCTCTCTACCTGCTCCACCCTGCCTCCACTCTTTTCTTCACCTCTCGTGTCTGTTGCTTTGGAAGGTTGCCCTCAGATATTTAAACTCATGCACTCATGTCAACGTCCACTCCTTGTGCCTGCAACTTTCCAACATCTTCCTCTCGTTCACATACAAGTCATTTGTATTTGCAACTCTTCCATCTGCACCCTACTCTCACTACAGATCATAATGTCATCTGCAAACATCATAGCCTGTCCATCACCACTATAAACAAGACTTCACCACTGTGTCTGTTCTCATGACAACCTTTGTCTTGTCCTCAGGATTATTTTCTCAGATTTTGTACACCAAAAGAAACAAATGCAAATATGGAAACAATTAAGGTGAAGACTTCTCATAACAATGTCTACTTACTTCCTCCTCCAGTACGTCACATGCCAGGTGGATGTGTGACACATCAGCCTGATGGGGTCTGGCCTTGAGCTTTCTGGCACGGAGGCTCCACAGCTTTACCGTGGAGGTGTCAAAACCACCGGCCAGCAACCGACTGTCAGCCGAGACCTCAGCAGTGTTCAGCATCTGCTCCGTGTGGTGGAAGGCGTAAAAACAGACAGTGGTGAGTGACGGTGGTCCCTCACGGACTTTCTTGACGCAGTCCTGCAGAGCCTCGAGGGCTGCCTCATTCTGTGGGATCCCTGCTGGGACCTCCACCCCATCACCACTCTCTGTTCCATCCACTCCGGCCCAGGAGGAGGTGGAGTTTGGAGCAGCTGTCGACCCGCCAGCAGCTCCATAGAGCTGGTAGTCTGTCCGCCTCGAGGCACTGACCTCCAGCTGCAGGTGTGTACTGAGGATCCTACAGAGGGCGCTGTTGTCCTCACTCTGCAGGTAACGCAGCAGGTAGCTGTAGGCTGGCTCCGTCAGGTGAACCACATATTTGTGCTCTAAGAAAGCATTCAGCTTGGGGTTGGTCACAATGTCTTGTGCACTGAGGACATGGCGGAGCTGCTCTATGATGGTACGCTGCTCACTGTCCTGAAGAAAGGCGCCATGAAAACGACTGTAAAAACCATCCACAGCCCCCTTCAGTCCAAAGCGCACCATGTCCAGGTGGAGGTAGACGAAGAGCGGATAGAGGACACTGCTCACCTCTTTTGCCCAGGATATGTCTGCTTCTATTTAGTAGAAAAAAGTATATTTTTTAGGCTTTTGTAATCAATAACAAAGGTTAACAATATCGTAACACAGTCCCATCATCTCATTCTCCATATCCACGTGGAGCTGTTTGTATACAAGCCAATAATAATCCATTTTGTTATTCATGCCCTTTCAAAAAATGTAAATGAATAAATAAATAAATACGAACATAAATGTATGAAAGACAAATGTTAAACCCAAAGTTTGTAATCCATGTTTCTCTCTTAACAGTCAGGACAAAACAATGTGGACTCGCACAAAAACAGATTAAGAAATGTTGACAAAATGAAAAAATATCAGCCCTGGATGGTCAATAATACAAAAGCACAATTGTCAGAGAAAATAAAAATATTTAAAACTGCAGCAATATGTCGTCTTTCATAAAGAAGCCTCAGTCGTCCACAACCTTTGTCTCTTTCTGCTGTTTAGGATGCAGCTTTACCACTACCTAAAGAAGTGGAGCCGAGGCATAAACTTTGGGAACAACTACAATTATAGATGTGCAGGTCTAGACTCATCCACTCAGTGATGTAGAGCTCATACCTGACAGGAAGGCGCGGAGCTTGGAATACTGAATCTCATACTGCTGTGGGTCATACTGGCATGGCGCAGCAGAAACGACATTGGAACATCCTGACTCCGTCTGCACTGCTCAGACATAGAGAAAGAAGATAAAGAAGAAACCAGGAAAACTGTTAATTACATAGAATATTGCCAGTCAAACGGTCGAATACATTACACTGCATTATGAAAATAGATTATTTATCTTAACCAATTATCCTAGGGACACAGGTGAGCTGGAACCTATCCCAGCTGTCTTATGGTACACCTTAGAAAGGTCACGAGTTTAACAAAGGTTAAAACAAAACAAACAAACCAAGACAAAAAACACAATCTCACAATCACCAGTTACCTAACACATGTCTCTGCACTGTGGAATTAAACCCAAGCAGACCCATGGAGAGCATGGAAACTCCACTGCTCTAGGCTCTACAAGGTTCAAGCCCAAAACCAAATCCATGTTGCACTGAGGCAACATGGATTGGCTTCACTGCTAATCTTTGCAGTGAAGCCAATCCTGTGGTGTATGTGTAGTGTTTTCGTGTGATCAGTCTTTTCTCATAACTATATGGCTGTGCGATCTATTGATTAGGCTGGAATCATCATCATCATCATCTTACCCGTGAGACTTGCAGCCATTTCTTCGGGGGACTGGTAGAGCTTGGCTCCTTTCAGGGAGCCGTCAGTGTCCACATACTGCCTCCTCTTCAGGTACTGAGCCACGGCATACTGGATCTGCTCAGTGCGAATCCGCTTCATGACCTTAGAGCACAAGCTACAGTGTCAGACACCTGGCACTTTTCACAGCACCTTCTCTCGCTCATCCACCCAACAAGTCGGAAGCATATAGTAACTGTTTTCGTGCTCACAACGGACTACAAAATACGAGACATGTTTGTGACTACTAAAAATTCTCATTCATCACCTCCATGGTCAAATTAAACCTCTTGAGCACAGCATCACCTAGTAGCTAATTACATAGCAAAGCAACGCTGGCGTGTTTACGTTACAAGCATTACAACGGGCCCAGCTAGCACAATAAAGATACATGCCAACTAACCTGAAAGTCAGCAAAGAACTAGGCATGCAGTGTAAAGCTGTCAAGTTTCGATAGTAGAGGAGGATGCTTACACCAAGCTAACTGGCTAACTTCCTAATGCTAGAAGTGGGCCTGGCCGATAAACTTTTAGCGGGATTAATGCCGTACCATCATTATTTGGACATTGCTACTTACTGCATAACGTGTTGCTGTCCGCCTTCAGTTACTGTGTCCAAACTGACCGCTTTTAACGCATCACTGTATCTGGCTATAACTACTATATCAACGTCGTTCGCTGCCGCTCCATCGTGGTTATCCAACCCTGTCAGACTCCATCAAATCATGCTAGCTAAAGCAGCTAAGCTAGCTGGCCGCTCTCATCTTTAATCAGCAATTCTAGGTGTCGTTAATCTACTGCTTTCGCCTGGCTCCCGTTAGTTTCAAGCTCAAGGCTAAATCTATAGATAACAGATTTCCTGAGAAGAAAAAAAGTCTTAGAACACAGTTATTAGGTTGATATAATATAATTTTTGTAGTTGATAAAAGTCAGCTACTATGATGAGATGCACTGAATAGTTTGGAGTCTCCTAAAGATCTGATGTCATCTTGATGGCATAAATTTGTGTTAACAGTGTGTTAAGTATTTAGCGTACTTAACTTACTTTTTAAGCCCCTTAAAAACGTAGAATCAGCAGAGCGGAGTAATTTAAATTTTTAATTTTAATTGGATGAATGCGGCCTACATGGAAAAGTGTGTGGGGTTTTTTTTTCATATAGTCTGACTGACTTACCCACACAATAAGACTTTCCTCTGTGAAAGTGTTGCAGTTGTAAAATCTCGTGTTCGAGTTGTAAATAAAGTTTTACAAAATAGGCGGAGGAGACGATGACGTTTTAATCCAGCGACTGCACCGCGCGTTGTTTGGAGAGTTGTATTTGGTGGATCGTGTGAGCGCGCTTTTCAGGCAGGGTTGTAGTTATCACTGTTGAACAGTTCGGGGTACCACCGCAGGCATGTTTAGCCCCCGAACCGCCCCGGGCTCCGGCCGTAGGCAGCCGGCCAGGACCGCCGGGAGGAAGAGCGTCTCCGGTGCGGTCCCTGGCCTCCTGTTCTCCCCGCGCAGGACGCCGTTGTCGGCGAGGTGAGTGTTGTCGGATCAGATTTACTCAATCGGAAGGCTCCATATATATGACAAATAAAGACAATTTTACAGATTTATAGATGTTGTTCTTTCGTGCTGAGTCGTCAGTGCAGTCTTGGATTAGCTGGGCCCATCAGACTGTAGCTACAGCTGATTGTTCTGAGTTTGTGTCCTCCCCAGATCAACACCTACCCGAGTGCAGAGCCATGCAGGGGCAGAAACCGTTAACTATGATGTGCAGACCTTTGGCTCATCCCTCCCCGTCAAAGTTATGGAGGCACTGACGATGGCTGACGGTAAGAGAAACATTGTCTTCTTTCTGAGAATGAAAGATGAATAGTTGCTCTCTCTCTTCTCTTTATGTTTCTGGTTGTGGGAGAGTTAGTAGTTTCCACTAAACATTTGTTTTTCATTTTCTTATTGGTTACTCTAGCTGATGATCAGATCTCAGTGAAGGTGTGTGAGAGCGGCTGGGCCTGGATGGTTTGTGGAGAGAGTCTGATCATCTGGAAGATCTGCCAAACTGCTGTAGCTAAGGTATGATCAGGGCAGACAATTATATATTTTTTTCAGCCTGAGTTTAAAAGTCACTTTAAAACTACATTTAGACTAAAATTACAATCTAAAAATCATTAAAGAGTTATTTTAACATGTTCTCCAAAATAATGCAAGCGGCGTGAGGCCTTTTTTCCATCTGTAGGATCGACAAAGCAAATAATTATTCACTGATCGTTTATTTCATGTGTCTTAGTTTTGTTTAAAGAGCTGGGTACAGTAACATGTGGTAAATGTTTCAGCGATAGAAAGATGGACTTTTTTTCTCTCACAAAACCTGCTTTCTTATTCCGATATTAGATGGAGTAAATGATGAATCAAAACAGACTGAAAGTTCACAATGTGCTAAACTGGCAGCTTTAAATTCACAAACTAAACTGTGTTTTCCTGCAGGTCTCAGTTTGTAAGGAGTTGCAACTGCCCAGCAGTGAGTACAACTACACTGCTGACCTTGTGGCTGTGACTTCCACTGCTCCCCTGGAGATGGCTGCTGTTCAGTCCATCTCTGTCTTGGCTGTGGCTGCAGAAGGAGCGGTTCGCTACTGGCCCAGCCTCTCCCAGGAGGGCAACTACACAGAGACCGATGTGGACCTGGGAGATCTGTGCAACTTTGTTGTTGCTGTCAGAGTAAGTAGGTTTCTTCAGTTGAAAATAGACGGTTTTGCTAATCAATTTGTTACAAAAAAACTCACCACTGACTCTGCCAAATCCAAAATACTCAAATATTTTTGAAAAGGGTCCCAAAGTACAACCACATCAAACAGTATCACTCCAGAAATCGCTGAGGAGTAATGCTGCTGTCCAAGTTTTCTTCACTGCATACCTTGAGATATCTTGAAACATTTAAACACGTGTAATAAAGCTGGCATTGCACTTTATTTTGTGTAGATTTGTAAGGAACAGGATTAAATCAACAACATATAACTTGACCTCTTTGTTCCTCACTTCCTTCTCCTTTCTCAGGGTGGAAGCTTTGTCTTGTCCTCGGTGAAGAATCAGCTGTTGAGAGCAAGTGCAGATTCCTCCGGGAAACTGCAGTGCCGAGCTCTGCAGCAGGGTCAGGGCATGCTCTCTGGCATCGGACGTCGTGTCTCCAGCCTGTTTGGCATCCTCTCGACACCAGCCAATGACGCAGTGAGTCCACTGCAGAGTTTGGGCTTTCATTTATTCTATCTGTACTCTTTTCTATCTTGTGCATTTTTAATAATCAAGACTAGTCGGTGTACAGTGTTATTATTTTTCATCTATTGCTGATGACCTTTAAATTTGAATAGTGTTGCTCTGAGCTTGACTCTTCCCATTTTTACTGTCACTCATAGATAATCTGATTATAACCTGCTAATTACTTCCTCCATGTGTTATTTGTTTGTGTTTTATATTAATCAAGTTTTGTTTTGTTTTTTAAATAAATTTTAGCCACAGAGAGAAATGAGTGACTGCTTTTGATTCCAATTCACAAATTTCTTAAACACCCTTTATGTTTTACGTCTATCAGGCTGAATAGTGAGGGCAGTTCTTCTCCAGTGTCAGTTTAGTTATCTTCAGTGTTCAGAGTTCTGACTCTATTACTGCTGCAGCTCTGCAGTGTGCTGTGGGTGGGGGAAAGCAGCTCCCTGTACACACTCACTGATTCCAGTCTGAGTAAATGGGAGGTCGACGACAGCTCGGAGCACCAGATCCTCAACTGGGACGCGCGCAGAGTTCTGAACGAGAGCATCACAGACGCTATATGGGTCAGTATAAGCAAACATGTGACCTTATTTATTACAGATGAAGGTTTTTTCCTGTTCTGCACTGTAGCAAAGAAAACAAACTAAATAAGATTCAAATGAAAATGATTTCCTTTCCTCCAGGGGTCAGAGAGCAACTATGAGGAGATGAAGGAGGGAGCAAATGTGGCATATCTGGACATGAAGCTCAGCCAGTGAGTGTGTTCTACTGTGTGTGTGATTAAAAGCAGCAGGGCCACACATTGGTGCTTGTCTTTGGATTCACAAAAACCTGAATCATTTTTGTTTCCTTCTTCTTCTTCTTTGTCACTAAAACATGCCGCATGTAGGATTGCATGTGCTAAAGCATGGTAAAGTGTTAGTTAGAGTGACCAACCGGCCTCCTTTTTTTGCACTTGTTGACTTGTAAAAGTCTATATGACATTTTTTATTTCACGATTCATTAACCACACAAAGAAGGCATCGTTTAAATATGTTTTCTTGAAGCAAACAGTTTTATTAAAGTTCTTCATGACTGGACCGAGTGTCCTCTTTTTTGGAAATCAAAATATGGTCACCCTAGCGTTAGCATACTACGGCCAAACTGAGCTAGCCATCCTGTGTCGCTCTGCACTTCAAAGATCAATCTCAGAATTTAAAAAAAAATTCTGAGATTATTTATTGGGCCAATAAATATTAAATGAAAGATGGATTTTATCCTTTCAGTCAATAAAAAGACTTGTTTTACACTTGTCTCCCCACTTGTTGTGTCCTAGTCCCCCGGGCCACGGAACTGTACTGGTCCGTGAGTCGTTTGGCACTGAACCGCAAGACTTGAGGCTCGGGTTTGAAATGTATGGTTTTTATCGTTAACTCTGTTTCCCTGGGTCTTTTCCCGTGTTATAGTTGTCTTATTCTGAAAGAAATATTTACACATTACCATAGTGACCAGAGAGCATTAACCTCCTAAGACCTGAACTCTTCCACAGCATTCATTTTTCATTTATCTTTGATATTTGGGCACATTGGGACCCCATGAATGCAAAAACAAAGAATGACCAGATTTAAAAAATAAAAAGATTTAACGGATTTTTGTTTCCAAGGAAAATGAGAGCCACATCTGGGGATATTCGTTTAAAATTTTGATAGAACAGTAGCAGTATAATGTCCTCGTAAGTGGATATCAGGCCCTTGTAGTATTTTGGTCTAAATAACCCAAAATGTGATGTCCACATATGTGGACGCCAGGTCCTTGGAAGTTAAGGGGCAGAGAGGAGGACGTTACTCTCAGTGTTGTTGGCGCATTTCAGGAGGACGCTGCTAATAAAGTTACACAATTACACAGTGAATTTGCGTTTATTATGTTATTTACAAAATGCCACCATATTCGTCTTGGTCGTATGATTTTATTTTGTTGTATTTATCCGCGACACCTTAAAGGCCGGTCCGTGAAAATATTGTCTGACATTAAACCGGTCTGTGGTGTAAAAACGTTTCGGGACCACTGTCTTAGTCGACAGGTTATCTTGTGTTTATTTGTTGCTATTATTCGCTATTCCTCTTGAACTTACTGCACCCCTGGCTGAACTGAGCTCCACTCTGTGTGCTTTCAGAGCCGGGTTGGTGGTTTTGGCTGCAGCCTGGCACCCGTCCGACACCCCCTGCCTGGCCTACTTCTGCCTGGTCACCCTGCAGGACAACGGAGCCGCCATCTCTGACCAGTTCACCGTGGAGGTCACAAAGTACAGCTCTCCCTTCCAGGTCAGACCTGAAGCTGCTACTGCAGCAGTGGTGTTTTTGTGATTTGATCTATTAGAGCAGGGGTCTGCAACCTTTAACACCCAAAGAGCCACTTGGACCCGGTTTCCACGCAAAAGAAAACATTGGGAGCCACAAATACTTTTTGAAATCTAAAATGAAGATAACACTGTATATATTGTTTTTTGTTTTGTTTTTTTACCTTTATGCTTTGTGTGAATAACTAAATTAAGTAAGTAAAGTTTATTTATTAAGCGCTTTTCACAGACAGGCAGTCACAAAGCGCTGTACACAAAGATTAAAATAAACAATACAATCAATAGACATTATACACAATGTAAAAGATCAAATGTAAATAATGTAAAGAATCTAAAATACGTAGATCAACAAAAGGCTTGTTTGAACAGAAAAGTTTTTAACTGCTTTTTAAAAGAATCCACAGAGCAACTAAGGTGTGTTGCTTATGAACTCCATGAAGTGCTACAGAGAAAATTACATTTTATTTATGTAATTAACACATTTTGAACTCTTAAAGAAATATAACAAAAGGAAAGACACCCAGCTGAACTAAAATGATCCAGCAAACAAAAACTGTTGTGAGCCGCCACCCTTATATCGCCTTTGGGCTTTTGGAGCCTTGACGTGACTTTTAAAAAATACTTGGAAAAAAAAAACACTATTCCGTTAGAAAAAAAAATAGATATTTGCAAAATTCTGCCTAAATATGTATCTTACCTGGTTAATGTGTGTGGCGGGGCGTGGTCTGCAGCGCGAATCGGGGATTTCATCTTTACGCAGGACTGTAAGCTGTCCTCTGTGAGGCGTGAGCGGTGTTTGTTTTTAACATAGTTCACGGTGGAGAACAGCTGCCGACATAATGTGGATCCGAAGATCCATAACTGGCCTACCTGGGGTCGAAAGTCTCGATAAATGCACGGCGTTTCGGCGGGTATACTGGCTTCCGCGAGTGTGACGCTTATTTTGAGCGATGAAAAAATAATAGAATATAATTTTATTTTTATATTTCAAAATCATAATTTTCCAATTTATAACTACAGGTTAAAAAAAGAACTAAACACGAATAAAATACACTTCAGCTAAATACTTCTAATTTATTTTCCCAAACCACGCAGAGCCGCAGTATAAGGACAAAAGAGCCGCAGGTTGCCGACCCCTGTATTAGAGGATCAGTTTGGTCATCCTCTTCTTGTGTAAAACCCTGCTCATCAAGAAGAGCCTGATAATTACAATCCTTGATTATAATTAAAACATTAACCACTTTGAGCAACGCAGAAAGAGTGGAACTGTCCAAACAAGTGACAGTGAAAGTGAAGATATTTATGCTTTTATTTTGAAGGTCTTTAGTTATTCTGTTATTTCCTCAGAACATGGAGACCCTGCAGGCCACTCGGCTGGCGTTGCCTCGTTCCCCTGGCTCCACAGCCTTTCTGTACACCGAGGACGTCGTGTTCGCCTGCTCAACAGGAACCAACCGGGTCGCAGTTCCTGATGAGAAAATCAGCTTTAACTCACCAGGTGGGAAAGTTGGAACGTTAGAGCAAGAACTCCTTCATTTTGTCATTATTACTGCACGTAATAGTCAACGAAATTAATACTGTGGTCAGTGAATAGTTTGTTTTTCAATTAAAGTTAAATGAAATTCCTGATTCTGTAGGATAAACTTATTTTGGCGTTGGTTTGAAATTCAGTTACACAGAAATATTGAATATGTTTCAAAAAATTAATTAAAATCTGTCACATCACTGAACAAAGTTCAAGTTCTTTTTCATAATTCAAACAAATTTCACCTGCATCTCAAAAATCTATAACTGATCAAATGTTGCTTGAATAAGTTAACTTTATCATATTAACAGGTTTTTGTCCACTGTGTTGGTGTAAGAGGTTTAAACTGTGTTGCTTCGAAGACTCAGATATTCCTAAAAGATAAAATTGTTCGAGAATGTTTTGGTTAGGGATGAATTAAGAAAAAATATAATAAAGTATTTGTAAAGGAACAAATAATTCACTCGACTTGTTCAATAGGCCAATAAATGCTTTCAGTTTAGATCAAATCCAGGTGAGTCTGTTTATGTTGGTGGCCTCTGTCTGTGCAGGTGATGGTGTACGTGGAGCCGGCTGCTGTGCCAACCTGCCGGTCTTTTTCTCGCAAAACAGCGGTCTGGTGGCGGTGGTGGCCAGAGAGAGTGCCTCCATCCTGCCAGAGACCATGGAGGACTCGCTGTGCTCCTCGCTGGCTGCAGCCCCGGAAGTGAGTTTCAAAGAGAGTCTGAGCGATGAGACTAAGAACTTTCTTTTTATGCCAGTTTGTGAGACTTCGATCTTTCTCATGATCTTTCTTCTGCGTCTCATAATTATTGACACAAGAAATCCTGAGAAGGAAAAAGAAAACTAAGCTAACATGTGATTGTGGGTGTTGCAGTCATGCATTTCTAATGTTGAATTTGCATCAAAGGTGTCGGCCATGGAGACGCCAACCCGAGCCGAGCCTGTAGCTCAGGAGGACAAAACCAAACTCCTGAAGGCGGCGTTCCTGCAGTTCTGTCGGTACGTCTTAAATGCAGCTCACATCTCCTTTGAAAAATATTTTAAATAAAAATAATAAAGTGCCTTCATAATATTAGACAAAGACAAGAGAGCCAGAGATTAATAATAACAAATAATTAAATGTAGAGAGGTGTATAAACAGAATCCCCCAGCAGCCGAGACCTATTGCAGCATAACTAAGGAAAGATTAGAGGTCACCTGACCAAACTACATGCTTTATCAAAAAGGGCGTTTTTAGGCCAAATCTTAAAGGTAGAAACCGTGTCTGTCTGCCAAATCAAAGAGTAGGAGTCTAAAAGCTGAAGGCTCTGTCTCCTATTCTACTTTTAATAGTACTAAGATAACTACTAAGATAACTAAGATAAGTTATCTTAGTTATCTTAGTAGTAGATAAGATAAGATAACTAAGATTAAGATAAGATGAGGCCTGATCATTCAAAACCTGCACATGAGCAGCAGGATTTTAAATAAATATACCCTGTCTTTCTAGTCCCCGTCAGTACTCTTGCTGAGTGCTGAGTACAATAAGCTTATTTCTGAATTTAGAAGCAGAAAATGAGGTATTGAGGCAACTGATTGGTGTGTGTTATCTGACTTCATGGATAAATGAAGTTGGGCATCATCTGCATAGCTTTATACTCTTATACGCTCTATACAACACGCCACATTCACCCATTCACACAAGCAGCTTTGTCAGTGCTTTAACTAACAAACACTCAAACATCAGAGTGAGCAGGAAGGTGCAGGAGGGAGAGGCGAAGAGGCCATGCTGCTAGCAAGTCGGCTGCGAGTTCATTTAAGCTTGTAAATGCCTAAAACAGTGAGTGAATAATAATATCAGCGTGTGAATCAACAGAGAGTGCTTTAGATAAAACGTGACGATTCCACCGTGGCATACAACATTATGACACAGACACAGATAAAGTCCACATAAACACCACTGTGTGCTGGAACAGGAAGAGCCAGCACCAAGTCCACTTATATATTCTGTATCAGGTAAATACAGAAGTGACTAAATCACTCTACTTTTTGAGAATATTGTTTTTGTGAATCTCTGGCCGACATGTTTGTTCATTTTTGTTGTTTATCAAGTAAAAACATCAAAGCTGCGTTTCTCTGCATCATGTTGTGTTGAGTAACTTGGTTATTGTAAGCTTCTGATGAATGTTGAAGTCTTATATTGAAGCTCAGGGTCTTTAATAAGGAGTTATCATTCACACTTTCTAGCCATAATGACCGGTCATCTGTGAGTAAGAGAAAAACAACACATTTGTTTTTCTTTATAGTTTGTTTCTGTGTCTGTCCGTTGCTATTTGCTAAGTTGACTGGCTGTTACCAGACTCTGATGGGATTGTCTGTGCTTCCTCATTTCTCTTGTTGCAAAATCAGTTTCACCCCGGTTCTTTTATTCGTCGAAACTTCCAGAGACGGCACCGGAACTCAGTAGTTATTTCACAAAACCTTTATTCATCTTCATTTAAGCACGCACTTCTAGAAGGGAAGACGAGGCCGATGTCCCTCTGCAAAATCTTCACCCCTTTGTTAATTATAGCCAGCTTTATAGAGGCGACCCCATCATAAACCCCCCCCCCCCCCCCCCCCCCACGGTGTGCTGCAAACTCTGTGTCTGTGTCTATGTGCACAAGCACGTGAGAGCCTACATGTGCGCGTTTCCGCGTGTCTATGTGTGTGCACGTGAGTGAGTGTGCGTGACAGTTAAAACACTGTGGGTGTAGGTGACTCCCTAGAGGTCATAAAACCCATCTCCCTTCCAGACCACAGTTATCCAGTTACAAATGTTGAGACCTTTCACAGTTCAACTGGGGGAGGGGTCTCCTACAATCTACTCCTAAGTTCATGACAGTCAGGCCTTTATCACATTGAGGGCAGTGTCTCTGCAATAATTCTACATTCTATGTTAACACATTTCTAAACTCTCTGAGCCCTTAAAAAGCACTGAGAGGACAAGTCTATAACTCTCCTTCTCTCCTCTGTCAGTAATGACCTGGTCGGGGCTCAGACAGTCATAGATGAGCTGTTCCCAGCTGACAGCGATGGGGAGGAGGGAGCTGAGCTGGACACCATGGTGACTCAAATCAACCTTGATTTGGTGGACGATTACCCGGCCTCTGACCCTCGCTGGGCCGAGTCTGTCCCCGATGGTGAGCTGAGACGAGAGGAAACAAAACACAAGAAGTTTAAGTTATTAACCAACCAATGAAAAGCTCTGGATATTGTATGAAACTAGTGCTTGTAAGGTTTCGTCCTCTCTGCAGTCACTGTACAGTTCTCACATAGCTGATTTGACTTTGAGTTTAATGTGTGTGTTGGAAAAAGACTTGAACTGTTTTGTTTTTTTCTTCTCTCTCTGGGATGTGAAGAGAGCGCTGGCTTTCCTCTCACTTCCCTCATCATCCTTCACCAACTGGAGGATAAGATGAAGGCCCATGGCTGCTTCATGGAGTTCTTGCTGCAGGTAAAGAAACCTGCACTTTTGCATGTGTGCACACACTCCAAGTTTACTTTATAAGGCACACTTTAAGCTTGTTGGTGGAAAATGATTAAATTAAACTAAATTAAGATCAGCTTGTACATTAGATTGCAAATCTACTTTTACTGACATACAAACAGGGCTGAAAATAAAAATGTGATGCAAATCAAAACTCAAAGGCTGAATTTAGAAATGCATCAGTCCAGTTGCCTCTCAAAAGCCACCATCGTCCTCTGTTGCCAGGTTGGACTGCTGGACCGACTCACTCGGGTGACTGTACGTTCATCTCCCATGGCAACACGCCTGCTGCTGTGTGAACACGCCGAGAAGTTGCAAGCAGCCATGGTGCTGAAAAATCACCACACCAAACACTCTGAACTAGTGAACCGGGCCATCAGCACAGCGCTGCAGAGGAACAACACCGCCGTGCCGCAAAGCCTCACCGCTGCTGACGTCTTCTTCAGAGAGGTTTGAGTCTCTGGCAGCGAGAAGGTGCTGTCACAGTTTGTTTGTGTAATAGACGGTCATTGGACTGTTGTTGTGCTCTCACAGGTCTCTCAGATCTCCTTGGTGTTCGACTGTCTGCTGGAGGAGGAGGAGCGGAGTCTGAAGGAGAGTCCAGTCGACTCGGTGCAGTGGGCCGAAGTGGTCCTCACAGTCAACAACATCATCAAGGTAAATGTGCGGTCACGTTAAAACTTAGGCTTCATTTTTAAGTGTATGGGTAGTCTTTCAAATGTAATGACTGTAAAATGTTAGTAAGGTGTGTGTGTGTGTGTGTGTGTGTGTGTGTGTGTAGGACATGCTTCAAGCTGCTGGTCAGTACAGAGACATGAAGGCCTCCATGTACAGAGCGTCTGAAAATGCTGCTGCAGAGCCTGAGTACATCCCATGGACAGGTAACAACATGAACCTTCTTTGGCTACGTTCACACTGCAGGTCTTAATGCTCAATTCCGATTTTTTGATCAAATCCGATTTTTTTGTCTGCTCGTTCACACTACAAATAAAATGCGACAGCAAACGCGCTCTAGTGTGAACCCTCAAAGCGGCCCGCATGCGCAAAAGAAGACGTCACACACAGCGCGCTCTGTTTAGACCCAGAGCAACAGTATTGTTTGACTGATGGCCGTTAATATAAAGACTTCGGACTTTAAGTTTCCCAATTTTTGCTTTAAGTTATTTTGTTATTTACATAATAATTTAAATAACCTAATAATGATCCTTATTGCTGTTTTAGAGGAGCGGTGCTTCAAAGGATAGCTGCAGATTTCTGTCAGAATCTGCAGATTATACAGTACAAATAAAATGTTCACGTTTCTCCAACGTTGTCTTCCCAACAGTTTCACTGACATCTACACGGGATGGCCAGGAAGCGTTCGCGATGTCTCCTCCGGCGCTGATAATTGGCGTCTGTCTTGTGTCAGCGACGTAAAAGACGGATTTAATGCGACATGACCGTTTAAACAGCAGTCGCTTAAAACATCATATATGTATCGGATTCAGTACCACATATGAAAGTGACCCAGATCGGATTTGAAAATATCGGATTTGTGCCGTTCACACTGTCACACCATGATCGGATATGGGTCGCATAGGCTCAAAAAAATCGGATTTGATGCGCTTTCGCCTGCAGTGTGAACGTAGCCTTAGATTCACTTGGTGTCAAATGTATTTTGATGGACACTCCAGTCACATGCAAAAGCAGACTGAGCACAGAGCCGTGGCTCTCACAGGCCTGAATGTGCGCTTAAGGTCATTTATAATTTTAAACTTGTTTGATCTGCTGCTCAAACAACCACCAGCATAAATTTTGTATTTTATTATTTATTTGTTTTTGTGTTTTTGTAAGTTTTACAGCTTTTCTTACTAAACAGTTAAATGACAGAAAAGCATAGAAGGAGTTTCACTGGTCCGACCCACTTAAGATCAAAGTGGATGTAATGTGAGTTTGACAGCATGCTTTAGTCTAATGTTATCGAAATACTGCAAAACCTACCATACAAACTCATGGCAGTAAATCTGGGCACTAATACCACAAAGTTTACAGAGTGGGTGTGGACAGGAAAGCTCAGTTGCAGTTCTGAAAGTTTTCTGTTGGGAAATAAAGCTTTGCTGTTTAAATTTAGCAGCTACAAACGAAGAAAAAAATAAGAAAATCCTCATGTATTCACAGTGAAATGTAATTATTCTACATATAACCCTGTTAGTGTATGTTGTTGTTCAGTGTTTGTAACTAAATCACTTTAGCACTTCATCCAAATATGCATTTATGCATTTATGCTTATGTAAACATCGTGGCTTAAAATCCCGTCTTAAACTGAAGAAGTTTAAAACTTTCTTTTCTATTTCAGTGCTGTAAGAAACTGAATGTTTGAATGGCTCAGTGTCTGCACTGTGTGTTGGAGCAGAACTGATTATTAACCCTGTTTTCTTTCCACCTGATCTTGCTTATGCAGCATCAGGCGGCGTTGGCGGCGTTCGAACAGTCCTCTCGCGCCAGCACGAGATCATACTGCGCACAGTGTACCCACATGCTGACTCAGAGCTGCGCAATGCCCTTTGTGAGCAGCTGGTGGCGCTGTTGGATATCTACTTGGGCAGTTTTGTGGCTCAGCTAAACTCCCTGCAGCAGCAGAGGACCCAACAGGAGCGCTACAACAGCCTGGAGATGGAGTACAGCCAGCGGCGCTCCGAGCTGCTCGCACCGCTCTGTAAGTGGAGATTAAAATGTGAATGATCGAGTCTTATAGATTCACCGAGTAAAATTTAAATCTTTAACATTAAAGTGGATTTTTGTGACATTTAGAAATTTTGATTTTTTTTTTGTTAAGAGTTTTGTTAGATGAGTAAAAATGCTGTAAGTATTCCTTTGGTAATTCCTCTTTTGTATGAAGAAATAACTAAATTTTCTTTATTACAGGAAAAAGCTTTGAGTGCTCAAACTGAGTAGAGAGATGGTCTATTATTAGCAGTCCAATTACAGAGGTTGTTGCAGTAAACAAACTATCACTTGAACGTGACCATGTCACAGCTCACACACAGACATGTTGTAATCAGACACGTGGACACTCTGCAAACTGAAGTGTGTTTATGTTTCTTCTGTAGGTTTTTCCTTTCAGTTTATTTATTTTTAGTGTTTTGCGTTGCAGTGGAGCTCGGTCAGTACCAGTGGGTGGCAGCGTTGGCTGAGAAGTACTGTGACTTTGACATCCTGGTTCAGATGTGTGAGCAGACAGACAACCAGAGCCGCCTGCAGCACTACATGGCCAAGTTCGCAGATCAGGTACACAAAAACTCTGCACGAGTTTCCTTACATGTTATTTACCATTTTTATTTTTTATTTAGGATGTAAGGACACAGTGTTTTACGTTGTACAGGATTGTAAAGGCACTTTGAGGCCATTTTACATTTTAACCCAATAAAAACGAGGCTCCTCTGACATCTGGGCATCCAAAAGGCTAACTCTGACTCCCGAGGTCCAACTGTTCAACTCCAACATGACGTCAGTGCTGCTGTACAGGGCTGGAACCTGGAGCACAAACAAAACCTCAAACAGGAAAACCCAGACATTCCTAAACAGCTGTCTGAGAAGGATTCTCCACATTCGCTGGCCAGACACCATCAGTAACATCAACCTATGGGAAAGAACCTGTCAACTCCCAGTAGACGAAGAAAAGATGGTGCTGGGTAGGGTACACTCTACGCAAACCGCCAACCAACATCACCAGGCAGGCTCTCAGATGGAACCCTCCGCCCAACAAGCACCCGGCGACGACACCTTGAGGCAGAAGTGACTAGGGATGGGTACCGGCACCAGTTCTGACATAAACGGTAGTAACCAGACCGAAAAAAGCAGCGCACATTTCGGTGCTTTTTTTCCCTGAGATGTCATACACTTTGAATTCTAGCCAATCATTTTACATTTCCGAGGATAGTAGGCGGGTCCAGGTACGTACGTTCTTTTAGAGCAGAGCTACAGATTAAAATGCCCAAGGCAAAGCGGTCAAATTCTGGCTGTACTTCACAGCAAAAGATGCAAACTTAGCAGCCTGCAACAAGTGCTTTAAGGTGATACTGTGATACTGTCAAAGGAGGTAACACCTCAAATCTCATGAAACACCTGGCGACGCATAGCGTTTTTTTTAAAGCCGAGAAATGCGCCGTATTTGATAGCTTGCTGCGAGACCTCACACCGAGCACATCTACTGCGGGTGTGGTGCCTGTTATTGACCCGGAGTTAGCAACATCCCCCAAAAACCCGAAGATGAGAGTCCCGGCCCCTAGGCCTGGGAGGGGTGACAGGCAGCAGTAGTTGACTGTATCTTTTATTTAGGCTTAAAAATGTGCAGCCATCTGCTAGTTTGTTTGTTTTTAAGTTGATTTCATTGACTATGAATGTAGCCTAGTTGTTGGCACCAGACCTATCACACAATCCTCTCCAGAGAATGCTCCAAAAAAGAGAAAAATCCCTAAACCATCGACAACCTCAGAGGGGAATAGCTAGGCTGCTCCGAAGACAAAGGATGTATAACCACAACTATGTTTAATTTTATGTTTATTTTTTCTATATTGGAGAACTAATGGCTCCTTTAGTGTGTTGTGACTTACTGACAAGGGCTACAGTCCTAGTGTAGCGAAGGACCAGATACACACGGGTTTGTCAGGCTTAGGAAATGCTTTTATTTTGCTTATTCTTTTCAGTTCAGCGCAGGTGACTCAGCAGCTCCAGCTACTCCACACACACTCCTCCCCCGTCTGTCTCCGCTGTCGCTACATGTAAAAGGGGAGCGAGTCGTGTCTCGAGGTGTCTCCTCTGCCACCTCGGCGCCCTGAGAGCTCACTGTACCGCCCCTCCACTGCAGCAGGCCAGAGACCACACCCCTGCCACTCCTATGATGATCGACTAAATTGGCATGTCATCAAATTCTGTCTGGTTATCATGAACTGCAAATTTAAGAAATGTTGTTAAGATCATCCCAAAAGAATAAAAACAATCTCTCAGGCTTTCTTTTAAGCTGGATAACTTTGGGTACATTTACCAATACGTCACCTTTCAGAAAGGTGATGCACATACCTGGAAGCAGCAGGTTCTGCACAAATACTGGATTCTATCGAACTCAAACCAGAGTATATCAGTAAACGCGTTAACACACTCTTTGTACCTTTACTTTTGCAGAACTTTTCCGACTTCCTGTTTCGTTGGTACATGGAGAAAGGCAAGAGAGGGAAGCTGCTGTCCCAGCCGGCCGCTCAGCACCAGCAGCTCGCCAGCTTCCTGCAGGCTCATCAGCACCTCAGCTGGCTGCATCACATCCACATCCACGACTACCAAAGTGTATGTTTAAGAATAAAAACACACACATTTACAATTCTGTTTCACAAAACCAGCACAATACAATTTTCTATGAATTTTTAATATCCCAACTAAATCCTAATCTGAACCCAAACGTTTTTGGTTTTTTGGGGTTTTTTTGGAGGGGGGGGTAACTATTTAAAACCTATCAAACCTATCAGGACCAGTCAAAATCTGGCCAACATTGTAGCAACATGATTTTCTCAGAAGTACAGTCTGACTCTCACACATTAATAAACACATCCGCCTTGCTCTATTCAAGCTCTTGTAACCACACGGCTTCCTAGCGTCCTTATCTCCTTTCTTCTTTCCTTCCTGTTTTTTTTTTTGGTTTTTTTTGTACTTTAAACCTTTTCATATTTTTTCTTCTGCTGTTCGTTCATCGCTTGTGCACTTCAGTCTTTTCACTACCTCTGGAAATAGCATTTTTCAAAAATACGGCAGTTTTGCAACCAATAAAAATATAGGGTCATTTTTCCTTCCTTCCTTCTTTCTTTCCTTCCTTCCTTCCTTCCTTCCTTCCTTTGTTCCTTCCTTCCTTTCCTAACAGTCCTGCTGTCTTTCCTGTTAAACACACAGTGTGTAGCTGTTACAGTGTAATCTACGATGGAAACACAAATTCAGTTTCCTTCCGGTTTGATTTGAATCTGTTGCTCATAGAAGACAAAGCACAGAATAAAACATCCTGTAACATATCTGTTACACACACACACACACACACTTTCTAAAGTTTCCTTCCTGTTTGCAGTTAACAAACAAAGTGAAACCACGGGCACGCATATATCTAAACCGAAGAAGACTTCCTCTTTTGGCCTCACTTGTCAGCAGAAATCCACTTTGACAAAGACGCATTCGAGGCTGTAAACTTCACTGTTATCCTGGTCGATACTGTTTTGGTTCCTCTTTTCCGTTTTAACTGTGATAATGAATGTGCCTGGTGAGGTATTCAGCAGACACGGGGATCTGTTATTCTCATTTCCAGCTCAGTTTTATTATTGAATTCTTTTAGAATAGCTTTTCATGATTCTGAACTATTCTTATTTATCTTATGCTGGGCCTTCATACAGCTTCTCCGTTCATCCTCTGACTGAGACGAGCAGTTTTAGCTCCTCCCTTTTTTTAGTCAACATTGTGATAAGAAGTATTGATCACGTCACCCAATTGTTTAAGTAAATATAATTCTGACGTGAAATTCTCACCACATGTCAGTAACAACCCACGCAAAGAAATCAAAGCATAGATGTCCATAAATTATGTATAATAATGAAAAGTGACATTACTCTCTGTTTATTTGAATCAAGCTGTATCATGTCTTATAATTACACAGATTGATATATTTCTGGTGTGACGATGTCGTGGCTAACGTGGTATTTCACGTCTGCAGGCCCACAGAACTCTCTACAGCCAAGCCAACATGGAAACACGTTACTTTGTGAAGAAGAAGACACTGCTGGCTCTCAGTAAGCTGACCGCACTCGCATCTGACCTGCCGGAGGACCGGCTCTCCAAACAAATTGATGGTAAAAAAGCGCACACATCGCTGTATGCATGCAGACCTCCCTGCACCTCATAAACTTCGTTATCCGTGAAATTTTACTGAATCGAACCAGCATGTTAGATCATTTTATTGACACAGATTCTTAGATTGTCAGTGGATAAAAGTTACTTAGCTGCTACAACAGTGGTTGCCTTGATCTCATAGTAATTCAGAGAATAGTTCAGAGTTAAACTCATTCATCTTTTTCTTAGTAATGAAAGTCTTTAAGGGCATGATAAAATAGACATATAAAGGTACATATATTTGTGGAGTGGCAGGTGCTTTGTAATATGTCGTGTAAGTAGACTTGACACTGTCATTCATCTGCCGATCAGACATTGTGGAGCAGGAGCGCTTCCTGCTGCATCAGGAGACTCTGCCTCGACAGCTGCTGGAGGAGAAGCAGCAGAACCCCGACACCATGCCTCTGCTCAGTGCTCACAACCTCATACAGGTGAAAACACGTGCAAAAACTGCTTGTTAACTTAGGTACAATATTTAAACAAGATCATTTCAGTTGCTTAAATGTTTTTTTTTATGATAACTGTGTAAATTGGTGTCTGCTGTTCATAAAAGTAGTATAGAAGGACCTCACCTTCAGACAAAGTGATAATCGTAGGTATGCAGAAAAGATCAGATCACATTTAGAGAGGGTCAGAAGAAAATGATTCCAACACTGAGACTGAACAGCTTCGGTGCATTTCCTTTTTTACTCTCGTCCTCTCCAGCTGTACATCTGTGATGACAACAGGCGAGCCAACGAGTACGATTTCAAAAAGGCTCTGGACCTGCTGGAGTACATCGATGAGGTAACCACTAGCGTTTTTTACAGCACTGGTGCATTTGAGGCTCAGTTAGTCGGTCTCTCAACTTTAGCAAGTTTAGCGGTTTTCTTGCTTTTCTGTTGTAGGACGATGCTGTGGACATCGACGCACTCAAATGTGAGATTTTCGGCAAAGCGCTTAGGAGAGACGAGTAAGATCCATCATGGTTTTTTTGTATACGTTCAACTGGGACTTTGCTTAAATTAAAACTTTTTCTCCTGGTATTTCTCTAATAACATGTAAATAGTTTTCTAGTAGTGAGTAACCTATGATTAGCTGAATATATGTTGTTTTGTTTTTTAGAGCCTTTTAGCCAGTTTCAGGTCATTGTTTAGCTTTAAAGCCACAAATCGAGTGTTTGGATTTATTCTCAGTTTTCTAGTTTTCAGCAATAAGACCTCGTGCACATAAAGAGCCAGACATTTCCCCCTGAAGCTGGTAGAGGCCAAAAACAGAGCAAAAAAGTAATTAATATTGGAGTCTGCCAGGTGATCAGAAACACGACTGTAAATGATAAAAAGCTATTCTGTTACGATGTTCATGTGAAATACCATTAATAGTTAGTTGGAAACTCACAGGCCAGTGCATATGGATTCTAGGTCTCATCAGGCTCTAAAAAATACAATCTTTTGAATTATATACCAGCTGTAAAGGATATAAGTGTTTTATTGATATGCCAGGAAAGATGGAGTGTCAGTGATTACAGCTAGTTTGGATCAGTAAAGGAATCTGGAAAAAAAACAAGCTTGTGTGTGTGTTGGATTCGTAATGGTTGATTTAAATGCTGTGGGTATCTTTCTTTATTGTTTTTTTGTTTGTTTGTTTTTCCACCTCCAGCTGGTCTTCTGCCGATGGGAACGACGACCCTCTGGAAGCAACAAAAGACAGCATCTTTGTCAAGATCCTCCTCAAACTCATTCAGGAAGGTGAGAAACATTGATGAAGACTTGGTGGATTAAAGAAATATGGGGAGGGGGTTCGAGCGTATTGATGGGGAAAATGGGTTTAAATGACACTAAGTTATCCCTATTATGTCATGAGAGCCCCTTGTTCAACTTAAATAGCTGCGTAGGCTCATTCCATATAGAACTAGTTTATCAAAAACTGTGCATAATACAGCTGAACACTTCTGTACGTGTGATTGTCAAAGTTAGAGCACACATTTGGTTCTGGCAGGAGGGAGTCGGGCTCAGCCAGTAATCCCAGCAGCTTAGTTTTTACTCTTCTACACGTTCTGTTGACGGCTCTTCTAAACAGTGGACCACTCAAGCCCTCCCTTTGTTTTTGAGTATATTATGAACAGTCATGAGTCATCAGTTTTCTTTATCTGTATGGTCATCGAATCATATGTATCCTTATATGAAAAATACACTTGTAATTACTAAACAGACGAACTCTTTCTTCTATATTTTCCAGGCGTCTCTCTGCAGACCTACCTGCCCGACATCAAAGACCTCCTGGAGCTGGATGAGCTCAGCAGTTTGAAATCAAAGCCATATTTTGAATTTGTCCTTCGAGCTAATTATGAACATTACCTTCAAGCCCAGATGTAACAACCACCAAACCCACCAGTGAAACATTGTGCGATTCAGCTTTTCTTTGCATTCGACTCACTCTCGGGATGTCTTTAAATTTGTTCTTTTCTAAATAAATGTGTTGATTTTTGTGTACTTTTCAGTTTCACTTTCCTAGTATTCCTCAAAGACGCACAGCTGTGACACAGTTCACTGGCTTCTGTTTTCATTTATTCACCTTTAGGGACAAATGTACATATTTAGAAAAAGACGTGCTGCTGTAAAGAAGATAGTTGTTTGTTAACAGGAGAGACAAGAAATCCATATCGTGATGCAAGACATGATTTCAGTTCTTTGTATCAAAGTTTTGTTTTTAGAGAGAATGTATGACGGCTTCATTAACATTCACCACGTTTAGAACACATTTGTCTTATGACAATGAATCAAATTTGCTCTAATGTGTGTGTTTTGATTCTTAGTGGATACATACAAAAGACATGTTGGCATGCTGTAAGTTTGCACCTCCTTTTTCTAAGGAAGCCGTAATCATTTATAAAGAGAGATCCTCCTGAATGCAGCCATGTTTAGTGTGACATACCAAGTAAGATCAGGGTAGGACAACCTACCACACACAACTAAAATAATCTTCCAAGAAAGAAAACAATATGACAACAGTTCCACAAAAGTAAAGCTTTCACTTCCTGCCTCTTTTTGTTTGTTTGTTTGTTTGTTTGTTTGTTTGTTTTTATTTGAGGTGAGATGGCAGACTTAAAAAGTGACACAGACCTGAGCCTCTGAGATACTGGCTCGAGAAGCTGCCCTGTACTCATCAGGGCTTCCTCCTGTTGGGCGACAAAGAGCAGATGTTTGTTATAAATAGATCTGAGCTCCTCTAGCTGGTTGACTGCCACGCTGACAGAGATCCTCCGCAGTGATCCACTTGCACAGCTTTCAGGATCCAGTGCAGCTAAATATAGTCAAAGTAGATTAGATTGGCACTAGAGCTGTACATAACTGCCAATTTAGTTTGTATGACTCTAATCTTTCCAATGTTATAGGTAATTTACTTTTTATATTTTCAAATGGAGAATGATAATAATGGATTGGATTTATATAGCGCTTTTCAAGGCACCCAAAGCGCTTTACAATGCCACTATTCATTCACTCTCACATTCATACACTGGTGGAGGCAAGCTACAGTTGTAGCCACAGCTGCCCTGGACTGACAGAAGCGAGGCTGCCATATCGCGCCATCGGCCCCTCTGGCCAACACCAGTAGGCAGTAGGGTAAAGTGTCTTGCCCAAGGACACAACGACCAGAACAGAGAGCTCGGGGAACGAACTGGCGACCTTCCGGTTAAAGATACGCTTCCCAACCCCCTGAGCCAACAATGATAATAGAGAATGATAACCCCAGAATAATTTACAAATGACTTCCTTCATTTTATTATGGATTTCAAATGGTTGATAAAAGAAAAATTCCTTATTATTATTGTAAGAGAAGAAAACAGGCACTATATGTTTAAGGCTTAAAAAAGGAAGATGATAAAGTCAATTCAGTTTTATTTATACAGCGCCAAATCACAACAACAGTCACCTCCAGGTGCTTTATACTGTAAGGTAGACCCTACATACAATCATACGACTCCCTATGAGCAAGTATTTTGGCGACAGTGGGAAGGAAGAAACCTCCAGAAAGAGAAATGGGGAAAAATAGTGTAACAAACCTGAAAGAACAATGTAGTTACTTTGTATTCTACTTTCAACTGCTGTAGATACTGGTTCCATTGGACATTTGCATATTTGAATATAAAGGGTTCAAACTGTATGTAGTATGAAACAGGGTGAACTATTTCCTCTCAACCAGCTGCTGTCCTGCACACATGCTGATGCGTCATTAACAATAATCTGTTCACCTTAATGATGCCTTTTCTACATTGTTCCCCTACATACATGTAAAAACTGAAGGATGTGCCCTAAATATGTTTTGGACTTTGCTTTTAAGGGTCAATGTTTACCCCATCACTGGACACTATCAGCCTTAATATTTTTAAATAATCAGTGTTATGTCGTATAACATTCAATCTGACTGCTGTTTTCCGGGAATGTACGTCTATGGAATAATTTCTCCTGAGATTTCAGCTCCCAGCTTTAAGTGTTTGTACTTCAGCTCCTTTCATTTTTTCAAACGACTTCCTTCTATGCATGTATTTTACCTGCTATTTCTGATTTGATGCACCAACTTAAACATTTCAGTTGCAACTGTTCGCTTCAGCTGCTTTCAAGCCATTTGGTGCATCTTTGTGTCCTCATTTTTAATGTCAGCCATTACTGTAACAGCAGTAGTATTTGAAAATAAAGACATTTACAATATGCTTCATCAAAATTACTTTATTTTCTATGATTACTATATATTCTTTATATTACTTTACATTATATATTACATTATATTAATAAATATTTAAATTACTTAATATTTTTATTTATCCCCTACCGTATGGGGTCCTCACTCATACTCTCATATTCTCATTTAATCGCTAATGTGATTCCCTTAATTTCAGTAAAGGACTAAAATAACACTTTGAATGATTAGAAGGACTTTTCCACAAATCCAAGCAGTTTTTTGGAGATTATGTATCTGAATTTCAGGAGCGGGACCATGCCTCCAAACACGCTCCTTACGGTTGTTATCTATACAGGTTCCCCCAGTTCTGCAACTCATTCTCGTTTACGTGCCCCACCCTCCCTCCCTGCTTGTTCTCAATTCTTTAACTTCTTCACTTCTATTTAGTACACGGGGATCTGCCAAGCCCGGGAGCCGTCGCCAGTCCCCTTCGAGGCCTTCCCCAAACCGCAGCTCAATTGATGTCCAAGCGTTCGCCTTTACCTACTAAAATGCTGTCAATCATAAATGAGGACGTGGGCCCAGCTAGTGAAATGAATTTTTTGGTGTTTAGGTGTTCTACTTTCTGGTCTTATTAACTTGTTCAGTTTATCATCGGGCTCTTTTTAAGAAGTAGAAAGCAGGCAGTTGCTATCAGCTCCGTGGTTGTATTAACCATATTATGTTTATTAAAAACCATTGCTCCATATTTTGATAGCATCTCCTATAGAGGAGTGAAGGTTTCTCATAAAGTGTCATGAGGCTGGTTTTGACCTTTTGCCTGCTGCTGAGGCAAGAACAATATTAACCGTATTAAAGAGAGGCATGTCTGTCTGAATATTGTCTGTAAGAGCGAAGGCATTTTAACACCAAATGTTTGAGTGACGTCGTCTTCACATTTGGATTCATGATTACAGTCTTGTGTCAAGTCATCGTCGATTTAAAAACTGGCCTCACTCCCATGAATCTTGACACCTCAGCGGAGCTCACAACAGTTGGATAAACACAGCCGGGACTATTGGCTCAGTTTTTATCCCTCTGAGGATTTTTGTCTCAGTTTGCAGCTGTCCAGAGTGTTGGAGGTCCCGGCCTTTCTTGTTTTAAAAAGCAGAGCATGAATGTCTGCTGCTTGTACATAGAAGTTCAAACTGAAAAACAAAAAATAAATCTCTAATCGTAATGACAATAATAAAGTTTGTTTTTTTCTAATATGAATTGTCCTGAGTTGTCCTGTTAAACTTTCATTTGGGAGCATCTCCAGAGGTAGAATGGGTCACCTGCTAATCCCCAGCTTCTGCAATCTGTGAAGTGTCCTTGGATGACATACTGAACCCCATATTGCCCCTGATGCGCTCATCAGTGTGTGCATGATAGCTAAAAAGTGCTTTAAGTGCTTAGAGTACAGTGGCGTGTGAATGGGTATCAGAGCGTTATGTAAGTGTAAAAGTGCTTTGAGTGCTCAGTAAAAGTAGAAAGTATTACACTTCTCATGTAATGTGCTGTTTGTTTTCTGTTTTTTTTAACTGTCACTTTCGTTATGCCTTCACTTAAAACACAAAAAAGTAAAGTCATAACTCGGTTAACACATGAAACACTAAAAAATGAAAAAGCTTTGAAGTACTGAATGGTTTGTGTGCGTGTACTGTGCGTTTGTGTAAGTAGCAGCAGTTATTCTACAGGTGACGGTCGGTGCGTCGCTCTGGTCTAGCTCCATACACGGGCTCGTGCGCTCCGCGGCAGCCTCGCGGGGACTTCCTCTCCATATATGGCCCACTTGGCCCGCGAGGCTCTACATGCATGCATGCGACGACCCTCGCGCGCGACCAAATATGGACGAAGGGCCAGTTGAATTCCTATCGAATACTCGGACATTCCAAACTACTGGGAAAAAGCTCTCCGGGTGGTATGGAGCAGAAGGTGTATATAAGGACCGTGGTGGTCGTAGCCTGTCACCCCAACACCAGCTGGCAGCCAACAAGGTTCCCTCAGTGACAGCCCGAGACACGCAGAGGTAAGCGGCTTGGAGGAGAGAGGTTCCCTGGTGGAGAGAGGGTTAATAGTTGTAGCAGTAGTTAGGTGGAGTTACTGTTAATGGAGACTGCCTTCTTGCTAGGTTAAGTGAATGAGACAGATGGAGAATAATCTGGATTTAATGGTTAAGTGAAGGGAGCTGGCAGTGAACCACAGTCTGCTTAAGCTCAGCTTTTGTTGCGACAGGTAGTTAATGGAAAGACTGGGTTGTGTTCAAATGCTGTTAGAGATTTGTAACACTTGTAACTTTAGCTTGGAATACAATGTGTATTTTAACATTTTATGATGAAAAGTGATAATAACAAATGCTGTAATAAAACTGACATGTCTATTCGTTTACTAATATTTATCATAATTAGTTACGAGTACGTTAGTTGACACTTATCAGCACATCAGTGCTTTTTGCTTTAGTTTCAGAGTGTTTACTAGTGAATAGAAAACACTGAATCCAGCAACAATACATATACTTTTTAAAGCAGCTTTTGAAGGATGATTCCTTTACAAGGGCACTATAATGCATATCAAGAAAAGACGAAACCAGATTTTGAAGTTTATGGGGGACATGTGAAGGCATCATTAAACTAATGGGGATTTAATAGCGTTTCTGTTTGCAGCTTAATGCCTTTGTGTCCTGGCAGGTTGTGTAAATTGTTATGACACAATCTAAACACTGGAGGCTTGAGAGAGGAGACGAGGAGAAGTTATAGTTATTAGTGATTATTAGTGAAACAGAACAGGGGAGTCAGTGGTAGTAAAGCACAGTGTCATACACTTTTTTGGTCATTTAGTTCATTGTAGTGTAATAATTTATGTTTATTATATAACGAAAGAAAGAAACCAAAACGTTATTACAATTAAAAAACTGCTTGGAATTAACATCAACCTAAAACTTTCAGATTAAAAACAGTAGGCTGTTGAGTTTTTAGTCAAAATTTAAAAAGGCAACAAAACATACTCAACAAAGTGACACTAGTATTAGCGTTAAAATAATTTGTCTATTAAGAGAAAATTAAATTAATATCTAACATGCAACTGGTGTTTTGTTCAGTGTGTTAAGTGCTGTTCAGTAATCCTGCTGTACAGAAAGTCATCACATTTGACTTTCCTCCTCCAGAATCCGCAGACATGTGTGACGACGATGAGACCACCGCCCTTGTGTGCGACAATGGCTCCGGCCTGGTGAAGGCTGGCTTCGCTGGAGATGATGCTCCCAGGGCTGTGTTCCCCTCTATTGTTGGTCGCCCCCGTCACCAGGTACGCAAGGGCAATAAATCTCACAAAAAAAGGAAACTCATTCTTGCTTTTCTTTTTCTTACGTGCCTTGCAGTGTATCTTAGACCTACTTCTTTACAGAGTAATTGCTGTTTGAAACTCTTGGACTCATTATATTACAACAAATTAAATACAGACATCAATAAATATAAATTTCAGACCTAACTTGCTTTCCTCCCCTCCTCAGGGTGTAATGGTCGGTATGGGTCAGAAGGACTCCTATGTGGGTGATGAGGCCCAGAGCAAGAGGGGCATCCTGACTCTGAAATATCCCATTGAGCACGGCATCATCACCAACTGGGATGACATGGAGAAGATCTGGCACCACACCTTCTACAACGAGCTGCGCGTAGCTCCTGAGGAACACCCCACCCTGCTGACTGAGGCCCCCCTTAACCCCAAAGCCAACAGGGAGAAGATGACCCAGATCATGTTTGAGACCTTCAATGTCCCTGCCATGTATGTGGCCATCCAGGCTGTGCTGTCCCTTTATGCTTCCGGCCGTACCACTGGTGAGTCTGAGCTTCACAGAAATACAAGCTTCCTTGTCTTCAAGACAGTATTTCTTTCTCATTTAAAAAACACTTAAGAAAAATCAATAATATCAATATTAGACTGTCAATTTATCACCAAAATTATTTGCGGATTATACATTGCAGTCTATTATGTTTTGGAACAAAGCCACAGTTTTTTGTAGTTTTGCATCGCTACATCGCCACAGTGCATTGTAAATAAAACAATCAATATGTCATTGCAGTGCACACTTTTAGCTTTAATTCAAGAAGTTTTCCAAAGTTTGACATGAACACTGTTTATGCACAGTGCCCCATTTGCAGAGGTTCAACATTAATGAGACAAACTAACATTAATTTAAGTATAAAGACACTTTTTATTACTTAATATTGCAACAACTATCTACCTGAAGTCCAGAACCTACGGACATCACCAAATGTTGTGCTTCCTCCCTTGAGTTCCTCTGCTAGACCTTTGCTGCAGATGCTTTCAGTTGCTCCCTGTTTGGGTTTCTCTGCATTCAGTTTTGTGTTTTATAACAGAAAAGCCTGCTCTGTTGAAATCAGGTGACTGAGTTGGCCATTGACGAATATCTAATTTCTTTAGCTTGAGTAACTGTTGGTTTGATTTGCAGCGTGCTTTGAGTCATTATCCATTTGCTCTGTGTCTGTCTGACCAGCATTTAGCTGAATATGAGCAGCGATTATAGCCCTGCACTCCATAATTTATTCTGCTTCTTCTATCAGCAGTCATATCATCAATAAACACTAGTGGCCCGGTTCCACTGGCAGCCATACATATCCATGCCACACCATGCTTGGGATCATTAGCTGTTTCCCTCCTATCATGCTGTCTCTATGACAGGTATATTTCAGTGATATATCAGAATCAGAATACTTTATTGATCCCTGGGGGAAATTATTTTTTGTTACAGTGCTCCATTATAAACAAACATTAACAAGACAGACAATACGCTAACTAAGAATACTACAATATATATATATATATATATATATATATATATATATATATATATATATATATATATATATATATATATATATATATATACATAAAGTCACTTATTAATAAATAGCTAAAAAAGAAACGTGTAGTTGTAGCAGTAAACAGTGTGTTAAGTGGATGCGTTGTACAGGGAGATGGCCACAGGCAGGAAAGATTTCCTGTATCGTTCAGTGGTGCTTTTCGGTAATCTCAGTCTCTCACTGAACGAGCTCCTGTGACTGACCAGCATGTCATGGAGTGGGTGGGAGGTGTTATCCAACATTGTCTTTATCTTGGACAACATCCGCCTCTCCGACACCACCTTGAGGGAGTCCAGCTCCATCCCCACAACATTACTGGTCTTACGGATTAGTTTATTGAGTCTGTTGGCATCTGCTACCCTCAGCCTGCTCCCCCAGCATGCAACAGCATAGAGGATCGCACTAGCCACAACAGACTTGTAGAAAATCCTGAGCAAATATAATGGCTTTACTCACTTGTATGGGGATTATATTTAAAATTACATTAAAATTACACTGAAAAACTATAAAATACAAATTCAACACTTTGAAATATCTTCCGATGTTATGAATTCTTCATTTGTGCCTCAACTTGCCATGAAGCTGCTTGTCAGTCGAATTTCCTATTAATTCTGCATCTCTGAAAATTGGAGACTGTGTATAAAATGGCAGTAATACTTCAACAGTTCACACAAAATCTTTGTAAAACCCCTTGAACTAAAGCTGAATGTCTGCACTTCAGTCCCAAATGAATTGCAGAATTTTTGTCCCAAACATTGTGGAATTCACTGTATTGTTGAAACAAATAAATGATTACTACGCTGCTTTTTTCCATTTTGTTTAATGTAGTTTTGGGTTGATTTTTGGGACAAAAAAGATACTTAAAACTGTCTTTTAAGCCTTCCAGTGAAAAAAACAAATGTGGACATTAGAAAGAAGCAGTGATTGTTAGCACTCTGCACCTTTCATGTGACTCATCACATGCGTCAGGTAGAAACCTGTCAGCTTCTCCATAACTCTTCTGTTTCTGCTCTCAGGTATCGTGCTGGACTCTGGTGATGGTGTGACCCACAATGTACCCATCTATGAGGGTTACGCTCTGCCTCATGCCATCATGCGTCTGGATCTGGCTGGTCGGGATCTCACAGACTACCTTATGAAGATCCTGACTGAGCGCGGCTACTCCTTTGTCACAACTGGTAAAATAGCACAAAATAAAACCAAATGGTTAAAACTCAGAACATTACATCCTTTCACTCACTTGGATAAAATTATTTTATTCATCTTTCATTTATTTATTATTCTACTCTGCAGCAGCTTGAATTATGACCTTTGCCCTCTGTTTGTAGCTGAACGTGAGATTGTGCGTGACATCAAGGAGAAACTCTGTTACGTTGCTCTGGACTTTGAGAATGAGATGGCAACCGCAGCCTCCTCCTCCTCTTTGGAGAAAAGCTATGAACTGCCTGACGGTCAGGTCATCACCATTGGCAATGAGCGTTTCCGCTGCCCCGAGACCCTCTTCCAGCCCTCCTTTATCGGTGCGTAGCATCAACACTATTCATCTGAGACAGTGTAACAACTTTCCTTTGAAAGATCACATCGTCATTTCATTGTGTTTAACCTGAACCTCTCTGCACAGGTATGGAGTCCGCTGGTATCCATGAGACAGCTTACAACAGTATTATGAAGTGCGACATTGACATTCGTAAGGACCTCTATGCCAACAATGTGCTGTCTGGCGGGACCACTATGTACCCTGGTATCGCTGACCGCATGCAGAAGGAGATCACAGCTCTGGCTCCCAGCACCATGAAGATTAAGGTACAAAAGCAACACTGACTGGCACAAGATCACTCACCTTACATACTATGACAATGGTATCTGAGGTGCTAGCAGGCAATAAAATTTGTCTCATTTTCTTCTACTTGTGCAGATCATCGCTCCCCCTGAGCGTAAATACTCAGTCTGGATCGGCGGCTCCATCCTGGCCTCTCTATCCACCTTCCAGCAGATGTGGATCAGCAAGCAGGAATACGATGAGGCCGGCCCCAGCATCGTCCACCGCAAGTGCTTCTAAACACGATGCGTCCAAAGCATCAGGTTCAGGATCCAGAGCAGTAAGATGCTGCTGTCCTAGAACTGTGAAACTTCCTCCTCTCATAGAGAGACCTTTGACTTCCACCAGCGAGGATCATGTCACATCTAACCTGTACATAAGTTATTTATTTTTTCTTTTATGTATGTCCTGTTTCTAATGTAAATGAAGATTGGTGTGCATATATGAGTGTTGGCTTCGAGGTATGACACACACCAGCTCGGACCAACTAAAATCAAAGAAACAAGAACAAAAAGACCAAAAAAGAAACAACCCATCAAAGCAAATAAAAGCCAAAGATTTTTTCCAAGTGTGACTGTGTTGTCTGCTCATTCTGATTCAGAGTATTTGTGGATGTTTGTTCGTTTTATTTTACTGGTCTTTTGGATTTTTTCATTATATTCTGAACATTATGACTCTCACACAAGAGACTGCACATAAACTTTGTTTGAATAAAATCTGTAAACAATAATTTATTACCACATATATCAACCCTAACCTAGTCTACAATTTACATACACGTATGTGGCAGCATACCAAAAATAAATAAATAAATTTAAGTCATCCAGCTCCAAACACAGCAGTGAAACATCTTTATGAGGTGTTTAAAGCCTTGAGACAAACATTAGTTCAAGTTCAAGAGCTGAAACAAATCCAGTAGTTAACCAGGCTAAACAATACACTGACTTTCTTCTCACCCCAAAACAAAGAGAATAAATATTGGATACTAAGTGACATATTGTAGTTTCTACAAGGTGGTAAAGTAGAATTACATTCCCAAGTTCCTATTTGTAAAAGCGAAAACCCAAACATCATGGCCCTACAAGAGACCATTTGTAAATAACCTTTTATTTAATTTATTTAGGGGGTTTTGTTGTTGTTGTTTTCTCCTCATATCTTGACTGCACTGATGGAGACAGAACACGCATGCGCGGTCTGGTGGAAGCGTCTTAATGTAAAATCATATCAGTCTAGTACACTTCTGTTATACTTTAATCTAGACAGGGATAAATAATAGACGAGCTCCGGATGTCCAGGATATATATTTCAAAATAAAGCTTCCGACCATCTAAACTGAATGGTTTTTGCCTGAAATCAGCCTGAAAGCTATAATATGAGCAAAGTAGAAGATTTTATCTTGAATATCTTCTTGATTAATCATGTCGCTGGGCTGTTTTAAAGCACTTGTTTGAAAACCAAAGCCGGAAGTTGTATGTGTTAATGCTGCTAGCTTTCTAACTGAGCTGGGCGTTTGGTGTCAGTAAGCAGAGCGATGCTCGCCTGCTGAGAGACGGGCTTTAAATCAAACGGAGTCCCCTGGTACACAGACTTGGTGAGTAAATATATTCCTGACTTTAATACCCAATCAGACTTTAGTCGTCAGCCTGAGCATTTAAATGACTCCGTGTTTACAAACGAAGCTGGACGCGGCGGGCAGGTGAGGAGAACGGCTGTGAACATGGCTGTAGCCTGTTTTCACTCGGTTTGGCATTTCAAACCTCAGGTTTACACACTTCATCGCGTTTATTAACTTCAAAATGCATCGGAGATGCAACGTTTTGCTCTGCTGCGTGTTTACAGACTAAAATCTTTAAAAATGCTGTGAGCTGGGGTGTGACTGACAGAGTGAAAGGCTTTATAACAAGACAGTGTTTCAGTTACAGAAAAACACATCAGGAGATGTGCAGTAATCAGACAGTGACAGGATAATATACACTGAACAGGTTTTGTCCTCAAATCAGATACAGGCTTAAAAAATCAAATATTGGCTTATTTTTACTGAGTAACAACAAGTGTTGATGTATAGAAAGAAAAGGAAAGTGCATGTAGGCGTGTGGACTAAAATAGACTGGATGTTACTGGTCGTGTGGTGTGAGTGAGTAATGGCTGTAGTACAGCTAGTTGTAAAGCTGTAGTAAGCCTCAATCCTCCCTGCTCTCAGGGTAATCTGCTGTGGAGGGAGGTGGGCGGGGCTTACAGGTAGACTACACCTGGCAGAGTTACGTCACCAGGTTTTGCAGGTGAATCTCGAAAAAAACAAAAAAACAAACAGAAAATGTAAACATTTAATAGGTTTTCAATTCAATTTTATTTATATAGCGCCAAATCACAACAAAAGTCGCCTCAAGGCGCTTCATAGATACAGAGAAAAACCCAACAATCATATGACCCCCTATGAGCAGCACTTTGGCGACAGTGGGAAGGAAAAACTCCCTTTTAACAGGAAGAAACCTCCGGCAGAACCAGGCTCAGGGAGGGGCGGGGCCATCTGCTGCGACCGGTTGGGGTGAGAGAAGGAAGACAGGATAAAGACATGCTGTGGAAGAGAGACAGAGATTAATAACAGATATGATTCAATACAGAGAGGTCTGTTAATACATAGTGAGTGAGAAAGGTGACTGGAAAGGAAAAACTCAATGCATCATGGGAATCCCCCGGCAGCCTACATCTATTGCAGCATAACTAAGGGAGGATTCAGGGTCACCTGGTCCAGCCCTAACTATATGCTTTAGCAAAAAGGAAGGTTTTAAGCCTAATCTTAAAAGTAGAGATAGTGTCTGTCTCCTGAATCCAAACTGGAAGCTGGTTCCACAGAAGAGGAGCCTGAAAACTGAAGGCTCTCCCTCCCATTCTACTTTTAAATACTCTAGGAACAACAAGTAGGCCTGCAGAGCGGGAGCGAAGTGCTCTAATAGGGTGATATGGTACTACAAGGTCATTAAGATAAGATGGGGCCTGATTATTTAAGTTTTATATTATGCGATACGTTATCTATATATTTTTACTGAATATGGCCAGAGCTTTAGATGAAATCAAGAGGTAAAGCGTTTCATATGTTATAAATGTTTTGTTTGCATATGATGCATTAAAAAAGAAGTCCCAGGAAAAATGTCAGTTTTTGCATTCATGGTTATTAAAGGTCCAGTCAGATTTAGTGCTAATAACCTCTAATGGTTTTCCCTGATCTGTGGCTAACAGCAGCTACCTTCAGACGTGGATGGGTGGATGATGGTATCATGGCTGTTTTGCAGTTTTTTACAGGAAAAAAAAATGCTTTGATACATGAAAGACAATATTATTATTGTACATTCATTTTGTTGGACTCAATTATTTTATGTGTTAATGCATTCAAGCTAATCTGCTGCCTGTCCTGAGTCATTACCAGTCCCACAGGAGGCTCTCCGAGGTTCATTCCACCTGGATTGAACTGAGCATCAAGTATCTGGTGCTGACTGTTTGGCATCTAGCTACTTGAATTCAATTCTGAATGTATTACGTACATAGTATCATACATTGTATATCCATGTATAATGGCTGTAAATTTAAGTCTCTTTGTCAATAAAGCAAATGTTTATAGTTGTCCCTCTGTCCTTCTGCTGATGGGCAGTATTCAGAAAACACAGTGACAGCTTTGTTACTGTAGCAGCAGAAGAACAGACTGATCAAACCCTCTTAATGGAAATCTGAACCACAGTGAAACGTGACACTGTGTGTTGTGCTGGATGCAGCACAGGGTTAATATCCACCAGAGCTCTGAGCTGACGTGGAAAGTAAAAGAAAAAAAATGCCAAATAGATAATTGGCATGCAGCTTTTAATTTACCTTTTAGTAAAGTGGATTAAAACATTATTATTCCATTAACAATGGAATAATCCTTAAAGGTACTTTTTGTAATTGCCTTCTGCAAAATTCAACTCAATGTTTTTGGATGCTTGTTGCAGTTGGTGTACCTACTGTCCACATTCTTGTAAATAAAAATGTGTTCACGGTTACTTGCCTGGTAAACAGAGGTCCCCTTTACTCTAATCAGCCTCTTCTGCCACACATTTGATATTGTTTAGAAAGTACACCCAAGCAAATAATGTATATTTGGGATATAAAGTTAGTGTTTTTGCATCTTTACATTCTGTTGTTGGCTGTAGGGCTGCAATGATTCATCGAGTAATTCGAATCGTTTGCATAAATGTTTTGCTTTGATGCTTCGTTCAGTGCCTGGCTCTGTAGTGCACAGATGTGTTAAACAATGTAAACGTGAGTGTTTTAATGTGGATCTTGAGTGTGTTTACACACTGTGAAGGGCAAAGAAGTGGAGTTCCTACTGAGACGCTGAGCTCAGGTGGAGCAGCAGCGCTGTTGCTGTGATCACCTTTAAAATCTTTACTGGGAAAAAAACTAGCTCCATCCACACATCTTACAGACACAAATGTCCAGAAGTCGTACTACAATACGCAGATGAACTGTTTACTTATAATTTAACCAGTCTGGTATGAGACTGGTGTTATAAAGCCTGCTGACGGCTGACGGCTGACGGCAGCCATCATATTTTACATGGAAGCATACCTGCAGCAAACACGGGTGAGTCTAAAGAGGGGTAAATACAGTCAAAGGTTTAAAACTAGTTATTTTGCAATCATGTTTTTTGTATTGAGCCTTAAAAGTTTCATGGACTTGATTTCTCAATCAAGATGAAGCCTCCCACTCTCAACAGCAGGTCTCATTCCACTTCATCTTCACCCAGGTTTTGTTCTGTTTACCATTCGGACAGTCACCACTAGCCATCCGCGGTGGCTGTAGCTCAGGAGGTGGAGCAGATCATCTACTAATCGCCAGGTTGGTGGTTTGATCCCTGGCTGCTCCGGTCGGCATTCCAAATATCCTTTGGGAAGATACTAACCACAAGTTAATCTCCGATTCATCCATCGGAGTACGAATTTGTGTGAATGTTAGAAAGCACTTTCAGCATAGAAGTGCTTCTATGAAGTGAATGAGGTAGGTTATATAAAGCTCTATAAAAACTGGTCCATTTACTATCACACCACCTAGAAAGTAGCAGGACTTTGTAGAGCAGCCCAGATATTTCCGTATGTTCCCCAGGAAAGGAACTTTCCCTACAGGATGTCTGTTTGAGGGGAGAGAGAAAACTCAGTGTAGCCGCTTCTGAAAACTGGGGCATGGATCTTGATGCTCATTGGTTAAATTCTTGTCAGTAACTGTTTCTTTGAAAGTGCATCCACCTAGAAGAACAACAAACAGCAGACTTTTAACATTAGCATGAACACTGCAAACGTTAAAGAAGGCTTTGCTTTTTATTTTTATTTTTTTTATAGTGTGAAAAATCATTTTTTCTGTATGCTTTAAATAATTTTATGACATATTTATTCAGGAGTGACCAGGATTCATGATCTGTCTTTTGTTTTTTCGTTCTCATCTTCTTCATCTGCCTCCTACACCACTAATCTCTCCTTGTCACCCCAACCGGTCGCAGCAGATGGCCCCGCCCCTCCCTGAGCCTGGTTCTGCTGGAGGTTTCTTCCTGTTAAAAGGGAGTTTTTCCTTCCCACTGTCGCCAAAGTGCTTGCTCACAGGGGGTCATATGATTGTTGGGTTTTTCTCTGTATCTATGAAGCGCCTTGAGGCGACTTTTGTTGTGATTTGGCGCTATATAAATAAAATTAAATTGAATTGAATTGAAATCATCTCTCTCCATCCTCTTCCTCCTTCAGCAGTTTGATTTCATTCTCACGTCGCAGGAGTTTATTTGCTCAGCGTGAGTCTGCCCACGTTAGGTCCACTTGAAACAAAGTTTCACTAACAGCCCGTGAATAGCGGTGAACAGGAGCTAACAGCAGCTAACAGAGACAAAAACAGCAGTGCTCACCTCAGTGCTCACCTCAGTATCACTGACGTTGACTCGCTGACAGTGTAAGGGATAATATTCAGGCCGAGTCAATATCAAAATGTAATAAAAATCAGGTAAATGCCGAAATTTTGTAGGGCTTCAACTCTCGTCCAGTATAATGTGAGAGGTTGTTGATAAGATGATGATATAAATCGCATGAATGTCAGGGCTACACTTCACAGCATCAGTAAACAAGTAAAGGGAAAGTGTTTTACTTCCTCTGATAGAGAATATTGTTTGTTTACTCGTAGTTGCCATAGTTAACTGCATCTTCATAATGTTTAGTGGATTTTTCACTATGTGTTGGGATTATTAACAACAACAACGAATGTTGAATATGAAGCTGCCAGGCAGGAAAAGAGGGAAACCAAAGAAAAGATTCATAGATGTAGCGAAGGACATGCAGAGGATTAGTGTGAAAGCAGAGGAGGCTACTGATAGGAAGAGACTCTCAGTGGTGACTTCTAAAGGGAGCAAGAAGAAGACGACCAAAGAAAAGACTGCAAATTTGTTTCAAACTGTATTTCATGTCTCCTTGCAGTGATTGGCACCAGGCAATAACGAGAACCATGGTGACCAAGAAAGTGAGGACAGAATATATGAAGAAGTTCAGGGACCCCAAATGGGAGACGTTTTCTAAATGCTATGAGGACTCTGTGAAGTACCGTCTGACTCGCCGGGTGATCGAACATTCCCACAAGCCCTGGTTCTGGGAGGGCTGGGACAGCGGCTCTGACTCCAGCGGCTGGTCAACACCGAGGCTGACCAGGAACAAAGTGGTTCCTCTGTCTCTCCCGCTGCCGCCCACATCCTTGGAGGTCAAGCAGAGGTTGGAGTCAAAGACCAGTCCTGTGCAAAAGCCAGCGTGCGAGGATGGAGAGGCTGACGTGGGGGACCGGGACGCTGCGGTTGTAGATGCGGCACAAACCACAGGTAAGAAAACGGGTCGCCAAGAAGAAATTCTAAACTTATGCTTGATTAAGTTTCTTAAATGTGATTAGGCGCTGCTTCTCTCCCTGGTAAATGTTTTAAACATATCGTAAAACGTTCTGCTTTTGACAAGACATCAATTTGGTTTCCGAGACTTTGTGTCATAGCAAGTGTATATTTTCCAGAGAATTGCAGTTTCTGATTAATATTCTTTCAATTAACTAACCAAATAATTGACTAGCAGTAGCTCTGATAATGACCATGTCAATCATGAGGCGGCAAAAACTGCAGTTCCTGATGTGGCCACTAGAGGCTGGCTCCAAAAGTGAGTTAGTGTCTATACTTGTGTTAAAATGTTAAAACTTCACAGCTCTCAAATGATTTTTTACTCCATGGTCCATTGATCAGTTTTTTTCAACTATACAGTAGGAAACTTTTTTTTAGATAGATAATTATTTAGAACAATGGCAAGGCTGAAATGTGGGCGTGGCCATTTGACCTTGCCATGGAAGTTTCAGTTACATTCTAGTATTTAATTAGTCTTTTATTGTTTTTGTCTCTGCATCATAACTGTACAATTTAGGCTCAGTTTCCTAATCAAGCCTTCTAGCATTAACACATAACAGCATTCCCAGTCTCTCATGCAAACATGGTTTCTTCTCAAAATAAGAAATCCAAACCCATCAGGTGACATCGCCCACGTCCCTCTCAGGTACTGCTATGCCATCAGGGCTCAACATTTTTTGATCCTCGGCTGTTCTTTGTGTTAGCTTGTCAGCAAGCAGCATGATGCTTATGTTACACATTAGACCTGCTAAACATGAGACAGGAGAGTGCCAGGAAGCCTGCTCATCTCTGAACTTCACAGTCACAAATAATTTCATATAGATTGAGACACAGCAGCGCTCTGCAGGGTCACTGTGCAGCCATTCAGCTCCATCGAGTAGTTAATTGGTATTTGGCTTAGTTAGTTAATCTGTTTGTTCAGTCAGCAGAGCTCAGTGGATGTTTAAACGATTTCACTGTGTTCTTGTGAAGCAGCAGTTGTAGAAAATGGTGTGAATGAGGCCGGTGGCAGTTCTGTGGCGGTGGCTCCAACAAACAGCGCACCCTCAGTCGACACACCGACAGACAACGGGCCAGCCGACTCGGCGTCTTCTGATGGGGAGCCGGTAAACCCAGTACCCCGACGGCAACGCCGCCGCCACACGCCACGCTCTGAGCAGCCGCACCGAGACAGTTCCCAGGACGACAAACCAGCCGCGATCCGTAAACCGCCGAGAGCAAAGAGCACGCCGGTGATCAGCACCAAGGAGAAGGAGAACCAGAGACCGTCCAGCCGGCTGGACTGGAGCGAGAGACAGATGGAGGTCAAGAGGACAACCAATGATGTGAGTGCTCAGTTTAAGCTCAGTGCTCATGGCAACAACAAATATACTTTACTCTTATGACCACTAGCAACTTTTCAGAATTACAATCAATAATTTGACTGTTTTTAAGTTATACGTTAAGATTTTAAACACCATTATATCTCAAGAGACAGACTTGCTAACTAGAAAAAAACACGTAGCACATTACCAGCCTTTTTCTTTCTCGGCCCGTCCCTAGTGCAGGGGTCATGCAGCAGAGAAGTGAAACCGTGTCACCGAACACGCAGCAAACATGAATAATAAAACACCGGTGTAGCTTTCGGAAACGACTCCTCTCTCTGGTTTCTCCTCACAGAGTCACACTTCTGATGCCTGCGTTCAGACCCGCAGGGAGTCCGACAAGCGGAGCTCCAGGCTGGACCGCCGGCGGGCTCGATCGGCTGACCTGGAGAAGATAAGACGCTCGCAGCTGATGGTGGTGGACGACCGCTGGATGACAGAGTACATGCGCTGTTTCTCCGCCCGGCTTAGGTAGAGATGGGATCCACCTAGAATCCCTAAATACCAAGTTTCCTTACGTGCAAATATCAGGAGGAAATCATTTGTCATTTTAATTAACCATCCAGAGAGAGAACCGTGTTGCCACAAGCAAACAGCGCTCGCTGCGTTGTCTCCTTAGTTGACAAAGAAATAACAAATAAAGTGAAGAAGTGGGACGAGCTACTGATCTACAGTTGATAAAGTTCTAAATAGTTTATGAACATCAAGTTTACAATTTTATCTTTCTGTACATGGGTCGTTACAAAAAGTACCTTTAAACATTTTATAATAAAGATCAGAGATTAGATTCTTTTAACAGATGTGGGACTATTTTACGTATATCTTTGGGATTTCAGTAATGAAATTACACGAAACAAATCGAATTAACTTAAAATTAATTTAATTCCCTTCTCTCTGGGATCTTAGATAACTTCTCTCAGTTACTGGGTGAATTAGCACTTGAGGCAGGTGGGTGTCACTCCTCATATGAGAAAGGAACAGTTACACGAGTGTGTCTGATCACTGAGCAGCAGAGTTATCAGCTAGACTGCAGTAAGATGTAAGATGTGCCCTTACATCAGCGTTTATCTGCATTCACGACCTTGCTGCTTTGGCTTCCTGATGGAGACAAAAAGCTGGACGGACACAGCTCGCAGATGTTTGTGGCGCCCCCAAGTGGTCAGAAGCTGCAGCTGTAAGCGCTAAAACGCTCCAACGCTCTTTTTTTAATTCAAAATATTTTTATTGAGTATTTGTGGATATCGTTTACAAAGATAAAAAAGAAGACGGAAAACACAAAACTGTTTACAATGAATACAACACAGAACTTTTCATGTTGGAACATTGTTTTCCTCTCTTATTATTTACCAAACAAGCAACGAGAAAAAAAAACAATAACAGAAAAATAACAAAAAGAGAGAAAATAAACGAAACCCCCCCAAACAAAATAACAAAAGCCACAACCCGGGAGGGATTATGATAACCAGCCCTTTCCATAAGAACCACACAGAAGTTAGCTACACCATCACTGAGCTTCACGTTCCCGTTAAGACATCCGACCACTATGGAGAAGCAAATCCGTTAGTCAGCTGGAACATCCTTAAGTTGAAGTTTAGAGAAGTTTTCCAGAAAGAGACCCCAAATTTTATCAAATGTGCCCTTTTGGTTCTGGATGGAGCAGTGGATTCAATTCAATTCAATTCAATTTTATTTATATAGCGCCAAATCACAACAAAAGTCGCCTCAAGGCGCTTCATAGATACAGAGAAAAACCCAACAATCATATGACCCCCTATGAGCAAGTACTTTGCCGACAGTGGGAAGGAAAAACTCCCTTTTAACAGGAAGAAACCTCCAGCAGAACCAGGCTCAGGGAGGGGCGGGGCCATCTGCTGCGACCGGTTGGGGTGAGAGAAGGAAGACAGGATAAAAGATCTTTTCCAGACTTAGACACGACATGAGATCAGCAAGCCACACATGGGAGGGCGGGGCATCAGCTTTCCACCTCATCAAAATAGCACGCCTAGCCAAGAGGGAATCAAAGGACAGCATCCTGCGCTTTGCTCTGGGAATATCATCCTCTCCCGCTTTACTAAAGAGAGCAAGTAGGGGGTTGAGAGCTAGTTTCAGGCCGGTAGCCTTGTTCAAAGTGCAGAAAACCTCCCAAAAATTAAGGGCAGGTCCACCAATGCTCTTTTTTGTTAGTTTCATCTATGCAATAGGTGTACAGAACATTTATTATGGCTTGTGATGGTATAGCCTTTCCCACGTCTTCACTCGACGCCACATTACACGGGATTATTTCTGATGAACTAACGAGACAACAGGAACAGTGTTGTTTTGCTCCAGCATCCTGTCAGAGCAAATCGCTGCTGTCGAGAGAGAAAGAAAAGTACTATCCTTAAATTTCAGACTAAAGACCATTCATGCAAAAGTTATTAACCAACTTTTGTTGTTGTTTTTCCTACGACAGTAACGATTGCATCTGCAGGAACAGTTCAGATTTCTGTTTCTAAACACTTTCAGATGAGATTGGCTGAACTGTGTTTCTCTGCTGTTGTTTTTTGTATGAGAATGAACAATAAAATGACTCTTTCTTAGATTTTCTATACATATATCTACAAAAAACACATCCACGTCACTTTTGAATGTATTTAGTTTCCGCTCGGCTTTCATTTAGAGCTCGTTTTAAACACACATCCTATTTTCAGCTCTCTCTCATGAAGCCAGCCGTGTGTTTACACCTCAGAGTTTGATCGGAGAAAGGCCCGAACTGGAACTTTTGATATCTGTGTATTTTGGATATGAAGACTCGAGCTTAGATTAAAAGAAGTTAGAAACACATGATATGTCAAATAAAGCTCAAATCTAAGGTATTTTTACAGAAAAGGTTAGTTTATTAAATTGTAATCATTGTAATTATTTAGATCAGGTAACTGTTAAGCATACAGTATATTTATTGCAGAGTGTAGTTGGTGTGTTTTCACCTGAGGCAGCTTCTTTTTTTAAAATTGATTTTTAAGCAGAAATAACCTGAGTGTGAATACTCTGCAGGAAAAAAGCTTTTAGGGTAATTACGCAAAACTAGATGCTTCTAAAACTTTTACATGAAACGAGGAGCAGTCATTAAAAAGTGTCGCTGTACTGCTGTCACTCTTATTTTTTTAAAGGCAGCCAGAACGTGTCAGACTTCCAGTTTAAATCCAGGCGTTTCTGGTCCACCAGGCCTGAAACATCAGCGTGAAGAAAAGCGCACGTGTTAAAGCGCTCTGAGTTTGCGGCGTCTGTTATTTGTTGATTTTAACTCAAGATTGTAAATACACTGTGAGGTCATGGCGGTGTCTCGTGACTCAAACTGAGGGCTAATCGTCATTACGTACCAAGTTTACAGCTTTGCACTCAAATTCACTGAGAACGCTCGTCGTTTTCACACCAACCGAACCTCTTCACTCTGAATGTTCACAGCCCTTCGTGTTCGTCCTGACACCACAGGAACTCTCATATTTTCTAACACGTCCAACTTTAAAACCCAGTGTTTGTGCTGTAGGTGGCGACAGAGATGTCCACACACTTTACTGAAGTAAAAGCACTAATGGTTAAAAAAAAGACTCAGTCGTGACTAAATGTTTTGTTGTGTAAGAGTAGCAAGTAGGGTTTCGCAATTAATATGTTTGTGAATTGACTAACTCTGTTAGAGCTGTGAGAAAGTACAGTGTGAGTGCTCAGGGTTCAGAAAGTTGTAAAGCTTCATCAATGTGCTCCAAACATGTTTTATCTAAAGTACTGGGGTCCGTTCTTCGTACCTCGCTAAGTAAGTTAGCTGGATTTGATTGTTGACGATTTCGCGTGATCTTGGATCGTTCGGTTCTCCGAAGCTCATCCGGGACTTGCTGTCATAGCAACAGATCCGTAAGTGTAAACCTGCTTGGGAGCAGGCTTACTTTATGTAAACAGGATTAGATCGCGGCCACTCAGGTATGTCCGCTTCATTTATACGAAAGCAACAGCGATATTTTTCCACTGTTTTTCCATAAATAAATATTATCAATGTAACTAAAGATAATGCAGTATTTGATTCTTTTATTGATTTCATACAGATACATACAGGTCATTTCCTAAAAAAAGGGAAATGTACTATTAATCATTCTGTTTCATGTATTTGATTATTTCAGATGTAATTCATATTTTAGAGTAGTAATAGTAAATTACTTCTTGTAATCAAGATGAGAGATCACGGCTATAAAAGCAAAGGTGGATTTGGGAAGTCTGTCGCAGCCATGTCCTGTCTGTTTGTACGCGAGCAACCCATTGCGGAAGGTGCAAGATTGATAAGGAGAGCATGCAACCCTAGGGCCAGCTCCTCTGCCGGGGTGTGACGAGGGGGTGCAGGACCACCACCTGTCTTTTTTTTTGCTCTGCCCTTTTCTTGGTTGCTGTTATAAACAAACAGATTATTACAGGGTCTCTTTTCAAGAGACTAAAAGCAATATAAGTGATAAATATTACCATTCTGTAGAATATTCTTATATTTCACTTTTACTTGTTCCCATGTTCTAGTGGGTCCTGTTGTGGCTCTAATGTGAAAGAGGATATAATGTAATATAATATAATATAATATAATATAATATAATATAATATAATATAATATAATATAATAAAATAAATTACTTACGAGTTTAATTTGTCAGCAACTTTCTGCCAGCCCTCTCTCCTTGCTTTTGCAGCCTTTGCAGTGTTCCCTTGCGTTTTAATTAAACTCTGAAACTCCTGAAATCCCTCAATCAAGAGTTCTTGCTCTGCTGCCGAAAAATACTGAGCGCGCTCCTTCGACATTTTCGCCGACCAATCAAAGGGTTGCCAATCAATGTTTCTACTATCGATGCGTAGCCCCTTTTAAGCCACCCAGTGATCTCACATTACTTCATCCAGCTGTACTAATCGTCAACAACAGGTGTGTTCGGAGAACCGGAATAGCGAGCTCAAAGTTGGCGCGATGATTTGATCTATGTAGTAAGCGAGGTACGAAGAACGGACCCCAGGAGCGTTTGTTTCTGCGTTGCTTCAACCTGAATGTTCTCATTGTCGGTCAGCGTGAACAGTCAACATCATTTTCAGCGTCACTGACAACAGCAGCTATCAAATATAACACGAGGCATAATGTGATGTTGTTATAACTGAGGACACTCAGAAACCGAGTGATTGTAAACACAGCTGTTAAAGACCTCAGAGTGAGAGTGGGCAAACGTACCTGTAGAGCTGCTGTGGATGCAAAGGTCACGCTTTGGTTATTTATCTTCACAACGCATTTTAAACGTATGAATGTCGAGACAATCACTACAAATTATTTGAGGTGATTTGAAAGTGAAAAAAACTAAATATGTAACACTTAAGATAAGCTGTCAGAGTGGACGTAGGTGGAGAAAATGTTGCTTTGTCTGGTTTACCAGCAACAGATGAGAAGAAATGTGTATCATATGTCTGAGTATTTAATGCTGTCGACATACTTTGCCCACTGTATTTGTATTAAAAACATGCACAGGTTATATTTTCATCCACTTTAATGCATTGCTGTGAATAAATTATTTGAATAAAACCGGATTTGAAGAGTTGATCTTTGTGCCTTCGTGGTTTGTTCACGTCTTGTAATTTCACCTGCATTTCTCCAGGTCGCTGAAAACGGTGCTTATCCCATTTGTTTTACAACTTAATATTCGCCGAGTAAAATATCACAGATGTCTGGATCCTTTCTAATATTTAGGTGCAGGGAAAACACTTTCTGACCCTCTGAAGAGCTCACCTTCAGCCATGAAGCCAGTGTTCCCACTTTACATTTAACCAAGCTGAATATGGACTTTTGCTTTGAATTAACACTCTGGGTTTATATTAATGGTGCAACTGTGACCCAATCCACCCATTTTATTTCCAGCTGCTGAAACATCTGTGTACTGGGATAAAAACATATCTTTTAAGCATCGGTGTATTCAGGGGCTCCACAGCTTTGAGCTTTGTTCTGCTGATTTGTGGACAAAGATGTAAAGTCTCAGTGAAAACTAACAGCATCGTTAAGGAAATCTGTGCAGACAGAATCAGAATCCCGTTCTTCCTGTTTACGCTAGAAGTATATGCAATATTCCATAATATAAATGGAAGTATGAAATCAATAAAATCTTGTTCTCTGGAACAACATCTACAGACTCAGCTGATTTCAGTGAGTGAACATTTGTCCTCAGTTATCAGCTCAAATATAGCGCGAGCATTTCAACGCACGTGCTCAATGAGACAAGCAACAGCCGTTAAAACAGCTTCACTTTTATTCAAAGCTTAAAGAGGTTTCAAAACTGAAACGGTTCATTTGATGTAAGCTCAACATTAACAACATTAAAACTGTACAAATTCTCAACAAAAATGAGAACCAAAAAATGTCTTTGAAGAAAAAAACAAAAAAACCCACAAAACATTGGCTCATTGTGCAACCTTAAAAATGAGTCTTTAAAAGAGGGAACGATCACACGATCACGAGGGGAGTCCTCCGGCGAGGATGCTGCCCAGCAGCGTTCGATCCTTCAGAGCGTTTTCGACATCTTTCTCCTCGATCTTCAGGAACACCTGCAGAAACAGACGCTTTAATCAGCCACTGTCTTGTTCCCTGACAACCCCTCGAGTTTCATTTTTAAGCAACAGAGGTCAAACACTGCACTGAGAGCATTTTCTCGTGGAGCGTCGGGTACCTTAGTGAGACGAGCCTCTTTGGCTTTCTTCAGGGCAACGATCCCTCGACTCTCCAGCAGACTGCAGAGCGACAAACACTCGCCCTGACCCACTCCAGACACCTGCCTCTGAGCGCACAGGCGGCTGTAAACCTCATGGAGCTGAAACACAAACACCCACAGTCAGAAAACACCACCAGTCAACTTCAACTAAAAATAAGACTTAAAGGAAGAACTGTTACAAATTCATAATCCAGCCTCATCACATGAAAATAGAAAGATTTATATTTTCTCTGGCAGAGACGGAATAATTAAGCATTAATGCAATAAGTTTCCTGATTTTCCACGACAACACGACGCTACAATCCTTTAGCAAACTAATATCAGCACTAGGGATGCAACAATACCAATTTTTTCAAACCGATACGATACCGATACTTGGATCTGAGTACTTGCCGATACAGAGTACAAAAAAACGATACTTCTACCACACACACACACACACACACACATACAATTAATTGGAAGACAGGTTTTATTTTATTCTCTGCCGATAAAAAAATAAAATCTTAATCTTAAGCTCTTCTGTTAAATTATTGCAGAGTCTCCACATTGTAATTTAACAAAATATCACTGAACTATTGGCACTGTCTCGAGCTTTCGGAATAATAAATAAACACTTCTGTTTGGAATAAAATAAATACAAATTAGGTTTGAGAATAAAATAAACTTAAATTATTGCAGAGTGTCCATATTGTAAACAAACAAACAAAATAATTATTATTAAATAAATAATAAAATATAAAAAATTATAAAATAAATAATAAATAAAATAATAATTGGCCCCTAGTGGCCAATCTAAAAACTACAACAGAAATGACCAGCCACCCTCTGATTAATGAAATAAGTTGGTATCGGTTAACTTTTACGAGTATGAGTACACACACATTTTACAGTATCGGCCCCGATACCCGATACCAGTATCGTATCGGTGCATCCCTAATCAGCACCTCACCTTTCCCAGGACGATCTCTTTGCTCTTCCCATTGCGGATGAGCAGCAGCAGGCAGCACACCAGCAGCTTCTGCTGCAGGGGGAAACTCTCTCCCTCTGAGCCGCTGCTCTGAGACGCCATGCGGTCGCCGTAGACCTCCGACAGCACTCTCGCAACCTGCGGCAGGCTGACCCGGGACGCTGCAGAACACCAAGTACAGGAAGTTTCCAGGTAAGATTCCACCAATCAGCTGCCGTGTGACTTCCATCATCATCAGTTTTAACTCAAGAAAACATTTCACAACTCACCTTTACTTTCACCCTTTGGATCACTTGCTTTTTTTCTCTCGTCAGACTCGACAATCTCAACTGCTCTCCTGAAATCAGAAACCAGAAAATCGTTTGAATGACATCAAAGAATCTGCACGAGGTCTCCCGAGAGCAGAAACAACTAAAATGCCTAAACGAGTGCAGAATTTAAATGCAAACACAGAGACGTGATTCCCTAAAAGGTTAAAGAAAAAACAAGTCCAAGCATTCACCTGCAGATGTCCAAAGCTTTCCTGGCGTCTCCCGACACAGCTGAAACTTTCCTGGCACAGAACTGAACTGCAGAAGCGTCGAGGAGCCCTTCAGCTGACGCCTGAGGACAAGAAGACGCGGCGCTGATTAAATAAAAGTGATCTATAAGGTTTCAGCTTAAACTCTAAGTCACACAGACTACATTTACCTGCACAAGTCTGTCCTGTACAATGGCCGTGAGCTCCTCCCGGCTGTAGGGAGGGAAGTGCAGCAGCAGAGGGCGACACTGGGGACGCGCCTGCAGTCTGGGCAGGATCCGGTCAGTCAGATCCAGAGCGTTTGCAATACCTGCAAAGACATCAGTGGTCAGCATGTGGAACAGATTTTTCAGAACACTCTGCTTCCTGTGTACAAGACACGAAGATGTGAGATCTGGTGAATTCGGGATATTTGTTGAGTCGAGTACTTACCGATGAGACAGAGGCGAGACTTTGGCAGGTATGGCCATTCAAAGATTGTGTAGAGGACATCCTGGGCTTTGCTGTCCAGCTGATCCATCTCATCCAGAACAAGAAGCCTTAAAGGGGAAAGCCAAACAAACAAACAGACCCAATCAGTATCTCAGCAGGCAGCAATTACAGCTATATTTTCAAAACATCCCAAAAACGCCTTCAACCAGCAACTTTTTTAAAAGAATACCTTTAGTGGATAGTTTGCTCTAAAATTCTAAAAAGCCACACCCTTTAGTCATCGATCATACTTCCTTTTTCAAGTAAATGTGTGATAAGATAATGATAATAATAATTGATTGCATTTATATAGCGCTTTTCAGGGCCCTCAAAGCGCTTTACAATTCCACTATACAGTCACACACTGGTGGAAGCAGCTACAGGTGTAGCCACAGCTGCCCTGGGGCAGACTGACAGAAGCGAGGCTGCCATATCGCGCCATCGGCCCCTCTGCGCGTCACCAGTAGGTGGCAGGTGAAGTTGCCCAAGGACACAACAACCAAAGGTTGCCGAGCCGGGGCTCGAACCGGCAACCTTCCAGTTACAAGACGAACTGCCAACTCTGTGAGCCACGATCGCCCCAAAGGATTGAGGATTTGTTGACTCACACAGTGGGCCCCGGGGCTGTCAGGAACCTCTGCAGTCCGTTCTGGCCGCCAGATGCCTTCAGTTTGTCAGCCAGCAGTGGGAAGACAGCATGGGAGCTCCTCAGACTCATGCAGTTCACCATCACCGTCTGTACTGACGACAGCTCCGCCTGAAGGGACACAAAACGCAACCAGTTACTCACAAAACTTCAACCCTGGCTGTTACATAGACAAGATTATTAGCCTGCACTCAGACTTTAAACTTGCACTTTAAGACCCTCAAACTCTGGAGATGAAGCCTGTGGGGTGCTGCTCAAACTCTAATCTTACTGCAGTAACTGAAAGTCGCCAGCAGGTGTCCTAAAGCACTAAACATGACAGACTACAGACTCCTTCACGCTCACCTTCATCTCCTGCAGCACACAGCTGAGGCAGGCTGTCTTGCCTGTTCCCGGGGCTCCAGAGATGTAGAGGCTGCCGGGAACGTGCTGAAGCGCTTTGTCCTCCAAGAAGGACCGGATGGACGCCCGCTCGGCCTCTCTGGACATAAGGCGCTCAGGGATGGCAGTGTGGAGCGCCTGCTTCACACTCTGAAGCCTCAACTCTGGAGAAGACATGGTGATAATGTAGTGTAATATAATATAATGTAATATAATATAATGTAATGTAGTGTAATATAATATAATGTAATATAATATAATGTAATATAAGTGGGAAACAAAAAAAGAAGAAAAAAAGAACTAGAGTTCTTACTTTCTCCAAACAGTCGAGCAACGGGTGGCTTCTTGTTCAGATGTTTATGGATGGGGCTCCCAGTAGGCGTTTCTTCTCGTTTCGGAGATGATTTGGCAGTGGAAGGAGGCGTCTGTTGCCCCAAGGATGGGATCAGCTGCCGACGAGCCTGGACCGGTGAGTTCTCATCAAAGCCGAGTTTTCGTGGTGAGGCCAGGCTCAGCTTGCTCTGTTTTGAAGGTGAGCACTGCAGGGAGGTGCCAAGGTTGCAGACATTGTCATCACCTTGATGGAGAAAAATGAGAAAAGTGTTATTTGTTATGACTCAAGGCTGGCTTTTTAGGATCTGAAATTTTAATCCTGAATTGAAGTTTTGCCATTTGCCACTAGAGGTACTGAAGGTTATTAGTACACAGAGCTGCATGAAGTAGTGGAACAACTGAAGCTTTTGAATTCAATACCTGTGCGCTTTCGAGGGCTGAGGGGGATCCGGCTTTGGAGACGAGGGGAGGAAGGTGCTGGTGGCTGGGCTGAAGTGCGTCTGGGTGAAAGAGGGGACGAGAGGGCGACTGGCCGCGTTGGGGAGAGAGGAGTGGGCTGGTCTGTGTAGCGTCTGGGGGACAGTGGGGTGGACAAGTTAATGGGACGTCTCGGGGAGAGGGGGCCGATCCGCGTCAGCCCCGGGGCCTGAGTTTCAGGCTTGATTGGTGACACAGCTGGGGACTTCTGGGGCTCCGGCTTCTTGGAGCGGGAGGAAACTCTGCAGGATTTACGTCGAGGGAACTGAAGTGTGGGCTGAGCTCGTCCCTGGGAGCGTGTGCTGGGCATTTTGGATTAACCTAAACGAAGACAACATGTTTAAGCACCTAAATATGACGCATGATTCAGACATTTAATTATTAAAAAATAATAATAACCAATGTTTTGTTTGGCTTTTTTATATATTTATATGCATGAACAGAACTGTAGCCAGAATAATATGATCATAAATATGTGTGAAGATTAAACACTGATGGGATTTACGATGAAGTGCGTGTTCCTATTTGGAAATACAGAAACATGTACTTTTGTGTAAGGGCCACCAAAAAACAACAAAGCTAAACATGTGACTGATTCACAGGCAAATTATTACTAAGCCCAACTTTCACAACTGTAGTGTTTGAGTGGAAATGTCTGCTGTGGGTCTCGAAAAACGGGCAAAGGCATTTCAGAAACAATCGTGTCCCCAAATAAACCTTCCGTTCATTGGTTGTACAAATCTTTTCGCGTCCCTCCAGGATTTGCTGTCCTATCAAAGTCGTTTAGCTCAGTTGCTCTAACATGCTACTCAAACACGAGCCATTAATCGCGTAACTTCGTGTTAAAATTCAAAATCGCAAATAAAATCGTAGCACTGCGCTTAGTACTACACAAACAGCGCAAATTACATTAGTTATATCGCGTGATTCCTGAGCTAACAGTTACCTATAAACAGGAAATAATACAGTGTGCTCCACTAATGGCGCCAAACAAAGGCCTCGGCCTTTAAATATCCGAGTTTACACTTTCACCGGACAGTTTTTTGATCTAAAATATATCTGGTTGGCTAAAAATGACTGCGAATGCATTTGTTTGCAAATACAAGCAAGCGTGTAAAGGTAACTGAGATATTTTAAGAGTGGTGGCAAACCTGCTCTGAAGAGTAGACTACAGTAAGTCAGCTCTCTTCCGCCCGTCCATTATCAAATGTATTTTTCTTTTACGAGTTAAATGCGCGTGTTGGTAATAAACGTACCTCTTAAATTAAGTTGATAGAAGTCTTCTCGGTACAAAGCAAAACGCGTTTTCTTTTCTCTCTGACCGCCCAAAACCAAACCTGCGCCGAATCTCCCGCAACTCTTTCTAGATCAGCTGTCTTTCCCGCCGCTGCCCTCTGATTGGCTTAGCTGAGTGAAGCTCATTGGCTAAAGCGTTACGGAGGATGTTACGTCAATGTTACGCGGCCCAGTCGGTGGCGGGAGTTTGAACACAGAGTACTTTTTTGGCGCAAAGTTCCCGGGAACTTATACGTGTCCAAATGCTGGCATATTTACCTGTTTCTCCAAAATAATTTACGTTATGGAAATAATCGGAGTAAACTATTTTAACTACCATATCACTGCACTAAAACAATAACACAAAGCATTAATAATATATAAAGCATATAAATATATATTTTTAATACATAAAATATTTTTGGGACATTACTACAAAGACACATTTTGCTCCTGATCTGCCATGGCCGTTTTATTGTTGCCTTATTCAGAACTGAAGATAAGTGTTGACTATCTTATATCCTTTAGTTAAAGTGGGGAACGGTGGTTAGCACTATTTTCATATAAGGAGGTTGGGTTTGAATCCAAGCCTTTCTTTGTGGAGTTAGCATGTTGTCCCTGTGTCTGCAGGTTTTTTTGTGTTGTTGTTTTTTTTAATACACTCACCTTTTTTTTACTGCCTGTGTGTTTATATACCTCTGGAATATGTTGTTCGGTTTTGTCTTCTCTCTCCCATTGCTAGTTTATCATCCCTGTTCTCCCCTTTTTTATGTCTTTGCCTTCACTCTTAACTTGTTATGGCAGATAAACTCCTCCCCGAGTCTGGTTTTGCTGGATGCCAAATACCTTCCGATTGTCATTTTCCCTCAACTGGACTCTTTACCTCACAGTAAAACAAACCCCAAGGCAGCTTTTGTTGTGAAATTAAAAAAAGAAAGAAAAAAAACCCCTACAACACCAAATAGAAAAGCCTGATAAAATGAATACAACATGAAGCCACAAACAACTCCATAAGAGCAAAAAGACAAATTGTACACATTTAAAATAAAGGATTAAAAGGGTTAATAAAATAACGAGCTCAGGTGTTTATCTAAATAAACACCAGTACTGTGGGACGAGGTTCTGTTAGATTGAAGATTAGCAACAATTCATTTGTTTTTGAAGAATGCGGACATTGTTACAAGTGTCTCGCTTATAAAGCACAAATAAAACAAACACATCCCAACAATTTCTGTAAGATTTTAAATGAATTAGAGAAACAGATGAAGGAGGCCAGTGCTCGACTTTCACTACAGACTGTAGGACTGATGGAAACTGCCTGGTTTTACTGCAGCTTTTAGCCATCAGTGAACAACTCCAGTAATTGGGCAACAGAACTGTTTTGCATTCAGTCTTGTCAACAAAAGATAACTGCACCCATGCCAAACATTTAGCATGCTTACTCATCAAAAGACTCATGGCCCCTCATTCAATAAAAAGTCATACATGTATATGCAGCGAGCAGTGCGCATACTGAAAATAACCAGACATTATAAATGTGTGAGTAGCTTCATTGATTTTCCCCAATCTTGAGCGAGTGAAGTGACGTTCAGGTTTCATCAGCAAGTCAAGTTGTGTCATTCAGTATCATGTTTATTGATTTAATCATCACACAGTCACCTCTCACTCACACACATACTATCATCCATCTGTTTCTGTGTTAATGTTTTACAGAGCGATGAAAAGTAACATTTATAAAACATTCATAAATACAAACTTATTCATTCACATTTTCTTTACATTATTGCTCTAGGAAATGTCATTTCACACACACTATAGGCCAGCCTCCCAAAGTCTCAATGTACAAAATATATAAACATAAATGACAGAAAGCAGTATGTGCAAATCCAATGAACCCACATATTCACAACAGAACATAAACAGAAGTTTAAACTGAGAAAGTGTCATTTTCAGAACAACATTAGCTCATTTTGACTTTGATGGAAGCAGCAAAATGTAGGACCGATAGATGTGACAGCAATATGGAAATCATAGGTGACATGTGAGTAGAGTTCAAGTTTTCAGAAAATTTGAACTCTGACCTTAACCTCCCACATGTGTGAACATGATTATTTTGGGTTGTCTAGACTACAGTTACTCAATTTGCTGTACAAGGCCTGATATCAGATTCTCAGAAACTACATCAGGTTTGTTTTTACATTCAGCAGGTCTCAATCAGTCCAAATAACAAAGACAAATTAAAAATTCATGAAATGAGAGTTTGGGTCTTAGGAGGTTAAGGACAAGGTCAGAGATTCAAACTCATCTTAGAGGCACCTCTGGTATTACTTTGTCATCGTGACTCATCATGTGTTGTGTTCACATGTAATACCTCATTTACAGCCAAGAGCTTGTGTTTTCCTTACACACATAAAAGAATTTTTTAAAGTTGAAACATTTGACACGCATTCTATAATAAACCCACATCTTATGGGCAGCACATGAGATTTGTTAATCACTGCATTCTGCTAAATTTCATAAGATGGTTTAATTTTCAGTGGGATCATCATTTGGTGGCTGGATCCTCCTCTGCACCGTTTCACAAATCCCTCTGCAAAAAACAAAGACTTTTTATGGTTGAACATGAAGTTCATTAAGGTTATTTTTGTTCCTCTAAAAGTTGATTCTGTTCATCTGGATGTAGCGTTTTCTGGGAGAAACGTTTCATCACTCATCCAAGTGACTTCTTCAGTCTCAGCTGACTGCAGGTTTCCCCAAATCTTATAAACAGTACATTTGCATAATGACTGAAACCAGCCCACTGAGGGAACAATGGGCTGGGAGGTCAGTTCGTTAATCTTAATTATGCAAATTCTCATGACCATTGATCAACAACCACCGACCAGAACCCACTGATCAAAGCCCACTGATCAATGGCCATGAGTACCATTCACAGAGAGCTGGGGAATGGCTGCAATCACAGCATTGTAAGATGGTGAAAGATGAACCCTTAGGCCCCCTCCTCGATTCAGAGATGGTCTTTCCATGTACTGTTTATAAGATTGGGGAAACCTGCAGTCAGCTGAGACTGTTTCTCCCACTGAAAACGCTTTTGGAGATTTACTTTCCTGGAATATTGAGAATGCATCAAGACAAAGTTTTGTTTTGTTTGTTTTTTAAATTAAGAAACCTAAACAAAAGTTTTACTAGACAGAAAAAAAAAAAAAAAAAAAAAAAAAACACTACATTAATTATTTTCATGGTGAAAATGTAAATATATAGTAATGATTATAACACATTCTACATTTTTGCAGGCGGTCTGCCCACACGTGGCCTTAAAGACCTTTCTTAAAAATTCCTGGCTGTCACCATGTTTATATCACAGTATGAGGATCCTACAGCACACTGAAAACGATGGCAGAGATAAAGTCTGGATCCAAAAACAAGCAAGCATGATTTTATTTAGGAACATTTATATGACCTTTGATTTAAGCTCAATGAAGAGTTGCATCAAGTTTCATTATCATCCAGCTTGCTGACAAAAGTAATGCCTAACTGAGAGGTTAACCGTTAGACTGACCACCAACTTACCGAGCTTTCCAAGCAATCCCAGAACAAGAACAATCAAGAAGAGAAGAGCGACGCTGCAAGAAAGAGCAATCCCAATGATGGGCATCATGTCACCACCTAGAAGTCAGAAATTGAAAACAAGGGTCAGTTTATTCCAACATCATTCTTTAATATATCCACATGACAAACTAAGTCCTGCGGTGAAGGAAAGATCAAACCACAGATGCTCTCACTGGTCAGGATTTGAGATTTCCGTCACTTCTGCCTTGACTCTAAGAGTTCAGATTACCACGCGTGACGTGGATACCTCAATTTAAATTAGGTCATTTTTAACATTTTTTTTTAAATGCACTTAACTCAATTATGCTGCATTTTGGACCTGGTTTAATCAACCACACGAATGTCATGTACTGATCCTGGGCTTCAGTATTTTTCTAACCGTCTGATGTTTGAAGTTTAAAAATCAGCCACAAGTTATAATGCCTGGGAATGAACTAATCATTTGATTCAGGTGTGTTGACCCAGGGTGATATCAAACCTGCATGAGGCCAGGAGTTCCCCACCCCTGGTTTAGAGCAAAAAGTGAGAAAACCTAAGAGCGTGGTTCATTTTCACCCAGTAGTTTATTTGTATAGCACAATTCAACAACAAGGTGATTCAAAGTGCTTTACAGAGACATTAAAATACAAAAACAAATAAAAAGCATGATTTAAAATGAAAAAAAAGGAACAGTAGATAAAATCGATAGTTAAAATGTAAGTTTTGAAATTTAAACCTAAAAATAAAACAGTGTGGATTTGGCGTTTTATTCAAATGCAGCTGAGAACAGGTGAGTCTTCAACCTGGATTTAAATAAACTGAGTGTTTCAGCTGATCTGAGGCTTTCTGGGAGTTTGTTCCAGATATATGGAGCATAAAAGCTGAATGCGGCTTCTCCGTGTCTGGTTCTGACTCTGGGAGCTGATAAAAGACCGGATCCAGATGACCTGAGGGATCTGGAAGGTTCATACTGGGTCAGGAGGTCACTGATGTACTTTGGGTCTAAACCATTCAGAGCTTTATAGACCAGCATCAGAACTTTAAAGTCTATCCTCTGGTGGACAGGCAGCCAGTGTAAAGACCTCCGAGCTGGACTGATGTGGTCCACTTTCTTGCTCTTAGTGAGGACTCAAGCAGCAGAGCTCTGAATGAGCTGTAGTTGTCTGATTATTTTTAGGTAGACCTGTAAAGATGCTGTTACAGTAATCGAGCCTACTAAAGATACATGCATGGACTAGTTTTTCCAGATCCTGTTGAGACATCAGATCTAATATTCTTGAGGTGATAGTAAGCTGATTTTGTTATTGTCTTAATGTGTTTTTCTAAGTTTAGGTCTGCGTCCATCACTACACCCAAACTTCTCGCCTGGTTTGTGGTTTTTAGGTGTATAGATTGAAGTTCTCTGGGGACCTGTAATCGTTTTTCTTTGGCACCAAAGACTATTACTTCAGTTTTGTTTCTGTTTAGCTGGAGAAAACTGTGGCACAACCAGTCTTTAATTTCCTTAATGCACTCAAGCAATCTCACATTTTGTGAAATCACATGAGGAAAAAGAACAGCTTCATCACTGATGTGTGTATGCAGAGCCTGCTATTATGCATACTGTTTCACTGTCATGATTTAATGGATACTTAAAAGAAGTGAGCAATCACGCAAAGGTTCTTGAAGGTTGTGTTTCAACCAAAATCCTCTGGAGAAGAGCTCAGAGTAACTTACGTGGACCGACTTTCTCCACCGTCGTGTTGAGAGGAGCTCCAGTTGTGCTGAAACCATCCTGCCCCTTTGGCTTTTTCAGTTTGTCTTTGGTTACTGTTTAAAAAAAGAGAGAGAGACGTTCTCGTTAGCAATGGTCCCCAACCTTTTGTGCGTCATGGACCGGTTTATGTCCGGCCTTTAAGGTGTTGCAGATAAATACAACAAAAATAAAACCAGTACTAGTACCAAAAAAGGACGATTTCTTCATAACCCAGGGAAACAGAGTCATCAATAAAAACGATTTAAGTAAAAAAAAAAACAAAACAAAAAAAAAAACATAAAAACCATAAATGTCACACCGAGCCTCAACTCTCACGGACGAGTACTGGTCTATGGCCCGGGGGTTGTTGACCGCTGGTCATTAGGATTCACACCACATTAACATATCTGGAGCTGTGCTGTGTCCAGGTTCAAGTCTTATATGTTGGGGTCGGGACATGAAACAACTTGTTCAGGCTTGTCTATGACCTGCACTCACTGCCTGCTGTCCCATTTTAGACACGCACCCCTTTTGTGAGATTTGGATGCATCCCATTACTAACATGTACTCGAGCCTCAAGCTGTGGTAAATCAGGACTATACGCCTGACCAATCACGTTGCTGGAAAGTCATCACAGCAACAGGTTTGCATTACAGACAAATCCACAATTAGACTACTTTCATGTTTACACACACACACAAAATGTGGATACAAATCATTTTTAGTTTTAAATCATGTTATTCTATGTTTGTGTTTCCCCAAGTGGAAGATCATTTTATATCATTAAGTGGATTTCTTCATTACATTCATGTCAAGTACATCGGACAACACATCATCTATTACTCAGGTCCTTACCATTAAGTTGAACACTACACTTGATCCCGAGGTCCATAACGAAGCCTGTGTATTGTCCACTGTGGGACATCTGTACTGAGGGGATCCACAGTGTCAGATTCCCTCTGTTCAGGTCTTCACGTCTGACTGCTGCATTCATCTCTGCATTATGTGACTCCTGTTGGTGTCGATAGGCGTAGACGACCACACTCGGGTTGGTTCTTGACCAGTCCACGGTGAACGCAGACAGGTTGACAGGGGGAACCACATAAAACGGGAGGGTGACATCATCACCTTCCTTTGCTTCAATTTCCGTAACTGGGCAAATGGCTCGATGTTCTTCTGAGGAGAAAAACACAACTTGAGTACCTTTGAATTAAGATCACGATCTCATACCTTAAAACAGCAGTTGTTTCAGCTGAATACTGCTCCTGGACCCGTTTTATACTTGAACACAGAAGTTATGTGCTGTCCCCAGAGAATAATCAGCGAGTTTGCTCAGGTCACACACACCAAATGTCGTTTCCTAAAAACAACAAGTGAAGAGCCTGCCCTGCTAATGCTCGTACCCACGAGCTAAACAGCTAGCAAAGTGTAAAGTGTAAAGTAAAGTTACCCTTCAGAGCTCCATCAGATGACGGAAAACACACAACTATGCATGATATGAGTAGGAGGTCGCGTGGGGCGACAGAAAATCTCATCTTGTTTCACAAACCGGTAGAGCGCGCGACTTCATTCAAGATCACGCAGCCGGCAAAAGGAAGTGACGCCAGCAGTACGCGCAGCAACAGTAACTAACTTTTACAGTCTTCCAGGACGTGCCGTTTTCACACTGACCCATCAGCTCTCTCCTAAAAGATAACCGGAACAATAACTGACCCCACTCAGCCGCTTACTTCCAACATCCCGCTTTTGTGTGTAGGAGTCTTTCAAAACAGTATACACCGTATACACAGTACAAAAGTCTTGAGCCACCAAACATTTCTTTTTGGTACGTCAGCTGCCGATTGTGTGGTTGTACTGCACTGCTAATGTGTCTGGGATCACTGCCATGCTAAGTCAGATGGATCCAAAGCAGTCAGCGCCTTTCTGCCACTTCTTTTGTTCTTCATTTGTCCAGTTGCAAGGACACACTGCACAGCATGATGAGATGATGGCACTGTTAATTAATACGTCTTTGAGAATGGCCTCGTCGGTACAATCACGCCTGGTAAAGAACCCAGCGTCCAAAATGTTTTTTGAAAGACCTTCAGAGACACTTAAAATAAAACTATTGCTCAAGATGACTTAATACATTTACAACAAAATCCAGATACTTGGGGGCAAAAGAATCCAAAACTTGTGGATCGGTTTGTGACTTTCTGCACAATGCTATACATCAGTGCAAAAACCAAACAATCTGTTCTCAGCTGAATAAAGTATATTCAAAAGACCAATTTTATCTTCTGACCTGATCCACTCGACATCTCAAACCTTTAGAGAATACTTACTGAATAACCTGGCAGAGTCTTCACTGTCATCATTACTGGAGAAGCTACCACATGAGGCTTTGATAACAGTTTAAAATGCTGACCGCAAAAGTTCACAAATTAAGAAACTCTGATTCCCTCGCAAATATTTATTTGTCTCCTCGCCATCAAAATATCATATTTTAAACAAAAAAAATTCAAGTAATACATGCAACCAATTAAACACAAGAAGCATGCAGGAACATTGCAGATTTACATTTACAAAAATAACTCTCACATTTAGGTGGAAAATAATTAAAAACACGTTACCCAGAGCACGCCGAAGAACAACTCTCCCTCCATGTTACACGAACACATGACAAAGCTCCTCCCCCGACTTCCTCGTTCTAGCTGAATTTCGCGCCTTTTAGAAAGACTCCGAACGCTTATTGGCTGACTGTGGCGCGTACTTACGTCGTGGTGGACGTACTTTTTGGCGGAATTTTTTTCAAAGAACTTTATTTAAAACACGATTGGACAAACTGACCATATGCTTCTTTAAGCAGTTTCCCGTTCACGAAAAAAAAAAAACATTACGCAAATCCACCGCGCTGGTGTACAGAGAAAAAAACTACAATCTTAAAAACATTATGGAGGACGCTGTATATTCAACCAACACTTATACATCATGATTTTTAGCAGAAGTATACTTTCAGATTGTTTGATTGTTTGTTCTGCCTCTGACCAGTAAGTCACTCAGTGATTGTTCCCAGATCTGTAAACATTTAATTTACTTAAAAGACATCAAGGCCAAATTGTTGAACAGAGGGACAATGTAGTTAAAACAAGAAAGAATAAAATGAGTTAAAATATTACAAGACAACCATATATAAAGGAAGCATACGCTTATATAGAATAGAATGCCTTTATTGTCACTATACAGATGTACAATGAGATACAGAGCATCTACTCAGTGCAAACATGTGTGTGTGTGTGTGGGGGGGGGGGCACAGTTTATGCATATACTTATATACATAAATGGCTATACAAGCATATATGTGCACACACATATTAACAGACACACACACACACACTATTCCAATATGAAATACAATAACACAGATCAAATATGAGTCTCTAAATGGGAACAAGGATGAGCTTTTAGAACCGCTTAAAACGATCCAACGTAATTAATTTGAATTAAGTTGTGCTTAAACCAGCTGTAACGTAATGAGAGCAGCTTGAGAATCTAAAATCATTTTGATTACTCAGCCAATCAGAGACAAGCACAACACTGTACTTCACTCATTTCTCAAGAAGCCTTGTTCTTGTCGTCTTTCAGTGTTGAATTCTCCAAAGACTGAAGTTCAACGTGGTTTGAACGGTCTACTCCTCGTTTCTGCCCTTTCAGCTCCCCCAACGCATTGCCCTTGATAAACACGCAAACATGGAAAGACGCACTTGTAATAATTTATGCAAAATGGAGTAAAAATGAGGAAAAAAAGCATAAAAGAAACTTAAGTTGTCTTCAGACATTTCAAGTTGAACAATAAAAGTTTGTGTGTTTGGCTTATGTGTTTTATTTACATTGTTCGTGTGCTCTTCACTCATTTAATATCAGTGTAATGTATAATTTTGCTCTTATTCTCTGCTTCCTGTTTCAGTGCGTTTTCCTCTGGTATCCACGACAGATTTTCATCATAATCAAACACCAGACTTGCCAGCAGTAATCTCCAAACAAAGGTTTAACTATTAAAACACAAATTCTTGCACTAAAGTTGATCAACTTACGGATCGTTACGCGTTTCTTCAGACAAAATCCAACGACAATCAGGAGACAGATGATACCAACAGGAAGGAGAACGGCAAGAAGTTTATCTGAAAGAATCAGAAATTAAAAGGCAAATTAATGTGATGCCACTCATGAATTATTATTACATTTAGATCATTTTTAATTCAAATTTATTTTATAAAACCTTGTAATTACAAAGTTCGCACAGTTGTTGGGTGAAGGGAAGCTGAAATGGGTCAAGCACAGACGGCTGTGTCAGGATCTGAGACTTCTCTTCCCAATATTACTGCCTGCACACTAACAGAACTAACAGATATGCAAAGAAATTAAAAATAAATAAAATAAATAAGTAAAGCAGTTGGAACAGGACACCAAAAAATCTGCTGGTGAGGAATTTTCCAAATATCATGAATCAGTGTTGAAGCCAGTTCCTTTCACTTTCATTGTGTTGAACTGATATGTAATGGAAAAAGTATTGCAACAATGTGACTGACAACACCATGAAGATGAGTGGTGCAGTCTGGTGACTGGTGGCATGCTGACAACAGCAGTTTTTGTGAATTTTAACGTAACCTTTAAAACTTAGGTACTTTCAAACCTTGACTTCCCAAACAGGAAGCTAGCCTTCTACACGACTTCACGTGTAACCCACTTCTCTAGCTCATACACGAGTTTTCACAGAAACTGCATGCAGCCAACAATGCAAAAGTGAGTCATTTTTCAGAATATAACAATCAAACCACAAGTTTGGGGTTTGAATGAAGAGTTCGTTTATTTTTAAAGATGTTTATCATTCCAGAAAGCTGACCCCTACTCAAACACTGGGGAAGGCTCCCCCAAGGAAGTTTCCATGTTTTCTAGCAGAGTAACTGAAGCCCTGCAAAATGTTGCCTTCATCCTAACATACATTTATATTATATTAACTTCAGGCTAATATTTTGTGAGCTATAACCCTTTGAAGTACACAGGGGGTGAGGTGTATCATGCCTGGCTGCAGAGGACTCTGCTATTACGCTTGATGCATCACTTTCATGACTTAACGGGACACTTAAAAAGAAACGATTCGTCATCAGCTCAAAATGTCTGCTGTGAAGAAAAAAAAGAGGTCATTCAACATCTTTTGTCTGTATTGTGGTGAGGTCTGTATTAAGGTCTCTACCTGGTAATACAAAGCAGCCTGAGCTGTTGTGATTTCACACTATAAATAAAACTAAATTGAACTTAATAAAGTGAAAAGAAGAAAAGTTCAAAGTCACTTGCCTGGATCATTTGGCTTCAGCGTTGTGGTTGTGCTGTGGAGATTTGGAGATGTGGTTGTGCTGGACCTGACATTAATCTCTTTGGTTACTGTAAAAATAAATAAATTCTCAGTATTTGAAATATATGAGACTGTCTAAACATAATATTCTAAAGAAAATGTATATTTTAAAAAGATAGCATGTCTGATAGTGTCCTCCAAGTCCATGTTAAATTACTTTGGACAAAACAAAACAGAATAAAGTGCTATTTTAATTTATCCTTGTTAGGGTTACAAGGAGGAGCTGGAACCTATCCCAGCTACCATAGGGCAACCGGCAGGGTGCACCCTGGACATCGTGCATCGTGGACAGGTGTGCAGTCTGACACAGGACTAACAAATAAAGACCACACTCACATTCACACCTGTGGGAAAGTTATAATGATAAGTGGAAAGGATGGATTCTAATTCATTTTTGATAGAAACCTCATTTGTTTTCAGCCTATATGAGAACTCACTCCTGTCACTCTGGCAGCTAGTGAGGGGGCCTCGAGCTTTCGAGGAAAGCTAGATTGCTGTGAAACTGTGAACATCAACACAGAAAAGTACTAAACAACACAACATGAGCCAAATTCAGTCAAATTCATGCTGTTCAAGCTTCCTTTGTGACAAAATAAAAATATACAAGGACACAATGGTTCAAAGCTATAACTGTTAACATGAAATAAAGCTAAACCTCACAGCTTTTGCACTTCATATTATTAGGACTGTTTACATTTAAAGGGAAAGTCACTTTTCTGCTCTTTCCTTAACCAAATTCCAAAATCAAATATAAAAGGTACTTTTGACAAAACTTAGTATCAAACTAAACTTTGTTATTTAGAGTGTTTACCATTAAGATGAACGGTGCAAAAGGTTTTCAGTTTTGGCACAAAACACTTGTAATGTCCACTATCAGACAGGCGTGCTGAGAAGATCTGCAGGGTTAGATTTCCTCTGCTAAGGTCTCCGGGGTTCATAGTTGCTCTGCTTCTATAGCTCGCCGCCTGTGCGCCATGATTTTCGTGCCCGTGTCGCCACGAGAAGACTACATCGTTCAAGTCAGTTTGTTTCCAGTCCACGGTATAAGCAGACAGGTCAACTGACGGATCCACATAACACGGTAATGAGACATTACGACCTTCTTCTGCCTGAATCAGTGGGGATGGGCAATAGCTTTGAGGCGTTTCTGGGGAGGGAAAAAAGCAACATTTATATAATTTGACAGTCTCCAAATTACATTTGAATTCTCAATGAAATGTGTTAGTTTATTGTTCAGTAGCAGGACTTCAAGCAGTCAGATATTTATTACCCTAATAAATTTCAAAGGACCCAGAGCAGGAAGTTTTATAGACTGGCCGTCTGAAACATCACCTTCCATCTAAAGTGTAACCATAACTGCGCTCTTATTAACCGCATCAGTTCGCCATAAAGCCAACAATGATGCAAACAAAAACCACTCTGACAAAATAAGCTGATGATCATGATGCTCTACTGCCGATAACCTCGCTGACTGATTAAAAGTATCATCATGCCATTAACGGCTTTGGAAATCTTCGTCTCCCTGCTTTCTTATCAGTGTTGCGCCAAAAATTGATTTAATGTTTCCGCTGTAAACTTCAAGAGTTGAGAAGCCACAGAATTACATCACAGAAGCCATTAGGTTTTTAACACCGGTAAAAACAAATCATACTGGGCTTACAAATACATGAACAGCCTGTAGTTATCCCAGTGATGTAAAAGTAAAAGTACAAACTTGCCAGTTAAATAAGTGAGAGTTACCTGCTGAAGAAAAAACCCAAAGTAGGCACAGAGCGATTATCCGTGTGTCCATCAGGGAAGCCAAAACATTTACACTGCGGTCAGTTAAGCGCTGGTTCGTTTAAGCTAGCTGTAAACGAGCTAGCGCTTTAACGAGGATCCACCTCCCGTCCGGAGACATCATTTACCCATCTACATTTAAATGTCACTAAATGCCACTGCCAGCACAAGTTTAGGCACGTTTTTGTTTTTGTCCATCCGTTTACAAGGAATGTAATGAATCATCAGAAATTCCCTTATTGCACTGCTCAAAAGAAATTGTTTTAAATGCTCTAAAATTCTCCTTTTATATCAGCTACAAACCTCAGGATAAAGCAGTCCAAATGTACAATTGCACTGCTACATTTAGACGCTGATCGCACACGGTTTTTTTCCAACTTTGACTCACTGTGCAAACTCCCACATTGTTTTGCGTCGTGTGTGTATATCAGGTATTGCCAAGCATAAGAACCACGATTCAAATAATATTCCTAATGGTATAAATATTTCCATGGTCTAGGTACAGTATACACCCTCACAGTGGCACTCTGTCAATATCAACTCTGATATATTTCTAAATAGTGATAGCGGGTCAGGGGATAGGGTATCCAATAGCCTTCTTACTATTAGGCAACAGTCCAACAAAGTTCAGTTAAACTGCAGGAGTCACTATAACATACAGTCTGCTTCTAAATTGAAACTAAATGAAGTTCCTGGAATAAGACGTCAGAAACAGGGTGTCTGACCAGATACTTCCTCTGGATAGCATTACGTTGGCCCCTAATATCACTGTCTGGAATGTTGTGGTCATTTTTCTATCAGAGTGTTCTTCAGCATCCAATAAATCTCTCTCAAAACTCGCAATATCCTGTGTCAGAGCGATTCTGAAAAAGTAGTATACTACTACACTAGGCTGGACGGCTCATAGCAGACTTATTTACCATCCGGAAATCCTACTCACTTAAAAGATTTTGGCTAAACTAAAAGGTACAAATCTCAGCTAGAATGATTACTCATATGATAGATTATATTCTTCTAGTAGTAAAGTTAAAAAAAAGACAAAAAAAAGCGTGTTCAGTGTGTTCTCACCAATACAGCTTCAAAATCCTCCACAGAGGAGCCTTCCTGGTTGGTATGTCTGTGAAGGTTCTCAGTCATCCAGGTCATTATAGTCAAAGGAGCTTGCAAAGAAAAGCGTCTGGACTTCTTTAAGTTGCTTGAAGACGTTTCACCTCTCATCCGAGAAGCTTCTTCAGTTCTAAGGTCAAATGGTGGTCCCAGATATCCCCAGATATAAACCTAGTGGGAGTTTCCCCCCACAGAGGGACAAAAGGACCCCCCGATGATCCTATAATCGCCTGAGCCAAGGTGTGAAACTGGGTGTTGGTCCCAATCAACCAGGGTTTCGGGTGAGCTCATTGTGAAACCTGGCCCCACCTTATCATGCGAATTCCTGAGGTCAGATGGCCCAGGATGTGAGTGACCGAACGCTCGGTCTAAGGTCCATTTGACCTTAGACCTCAGTTCTAAGGTCAAATGGACTCTCCACCATTTGACCTTAGAACTGAAGAAGCTTCTCGGATGAGAGGTGAAACGTCTTCAAGTAACTTGAAGAAGTCCAGATGCTTTTCTTTGCAACTTCCTGGTTGGCTTATTCATTCTTTCTGGTGTCACCAGCAGACCTCAGCACCGTACTCATTTGAACTGAGGGAAAGAGCATCTCTATAATTTTGCTGCACGTTACAGGGTCTCCACTTTTTCCACAAAACAGAGGCCGCTCAGCCCCCCTTTTTTTTGTCTTTGTTGGTCTTCTGCTTCAGCTAATTGTCAGTGTGCACATCCAGGTACCTGTACTCCACCAGATCAACATGCTGTCCCAGGATGGACCGTCTTATAGCCATCGTCCTCAAACTGAACTTTCTCTGGTCTTGTTCTTATTCAGAAGTATCACTTCTCCTCCCACTGTGCATTTCGAAAGGCTGATTTTATATTTCACAATGCAAGAGTCAATTTAGAGTGGCCGAGTAACTGCAGGGTGAGATACTATGAAGCTGAAGTTGATAGTGCCTCCATGTTTCCCTATGTCGTCATTCAGAATTAAGAAAGATAAATACAATAATTAAACAAACCTGATAAGATTTGGAGCACCAAAGACATTTCCAAGGGCTTTTACTTTGAAATCCAGTCAGACTGACTTGAAATTAAGGTAAGATAGGTCAAACTGGGAGGGTCTTACATAATACTTAGTCCACACACACACACACACACGCCAGGACAAAAGCAGAGACGCATAGAAAATTACAACATTTTTCTCCTTAAAAATGTAATAAATTTAGAAAGAAGAAAGAAACAATTTAGAAAGCACACGTAGCACAATTGTAGCAAAATAACATTTCAACACAATTAATTATAGATACTTTATTTATATAGCACTCTTAACAAAATAAGAACCACAAAGTGCTTCACAATAATATAAAACAGATACACATAAAACAGCACAATCGAACAAACTGCACAATTCTAGTTAAAAGCCAATCTAAATGAAAGAGTCTTAAGCTGCTGTTTAAAAGAATAAAGGCAATCAAGCCAATGTAATGATGGAGGCAAAGCACTCCACAGCCTGGGGGCCACCGCTCTAAAACATCTCCTCTGGTCTTAAAATGTGTTTGTAGGGCGACCAACAGCTTTTGATCAGAGGATCTCCGGCTGCGAGAGGGAGCGTGCGGTTGTAAAAGATCAGAGATGTCGGCAGGAGCAGCGTGATTCAGAGCTTGTGAAAGCTTAAAGAGTGTCAGTATAAGTGTATAAGTATACTCTTTGAGACGATCATAACCTCACACTTGGATTAATGGGGTTTGGCCAGAGCACTCTGTCACGTCTGGAACTGGTGCCGAATGCTGCGGCACAGTTTTTAACTGGTAAAAGAAAATGTAAGCATATTACTCCGGTTCTGGCCTCCTTACACTGGCTTCCAATTAAATTTAGGATCAATTTTAAAATCCTTTTACTGGTTTTTAAATCCTTAAATGGTCTGGTACCTGAATATATATGCTGCCCCTCATTCACTCCGGTCAGCTGAGCAGGTGTTGCTCAGAGTCCCTAAATCATGGATGAAACTTAGAGACCGAGCGCTCTCTATTGTGGCCCCAAAGCTTTGGAACGATCTTCCTCTTCACATCAGGAAATCAGTGCTGGTTTTTAAATCCAGATCAAAAACTCATTTTTATTTACTGGCCTTTGTTCGGCCATGTGTTGTTTTTAAAGTGCTATATAAATAAATTATGGTATAATAGGATCGTTTAATGTGCAAACACATGACAGGGGTTTAAATGTAACTACAAAATCAGCCACTTGGGGATTGTTTGCTAGCTAGAATGACAAAATTAGTGAAAGATAAGTTTTGCTTAACCTTTTAAGCCCATCATAGAACAAGTCTTTACATTTTTTGATGCTATAGTGTCATTTTTTGGAGGATTTCAAGTTGCTAAACATACAATACATACATTACAATCACTGTGTTGCAAATTTTAATAATATGCATGCATTAAGTCCATAGTAAGGACATAAATTGCTAAAAGGTGCAAAAAACTACAAATAAATTAAAAATTATATTTTTTTAACACATTTTTCTAATAAAAGAAATTTCAGAGGTGAAAACTGTAAATGCAAAGTAGTTCCGAACCACAGGAAATTTATTTTGTATCCTCAGAATTTCATTTCTAACAAACACTAATTTTTATAAACTGCTGCAAAAACAAAAATCGATCTTGTGCACAATCTGCAACAGCATGTGCCTCAAAAATAAACTATTTCCAACTGTGCAAAGTTCTAAGTGTCACAAACTATACAGAAAGTCAAAGATGACTTTCAATAGGCTGAGTGAACTTTCTGAAAAAACCCCCCAAAAAACTACGTTTCCCACAAAATGAGGTGATAGTTCCTGCTAACAACATGATCAAGTTTATTCAAACGCAGGAAGTGCTGTGAACAGCTGATCAGATCAGCAAAACGTTTGTCTGGATAATAATAATTTTTTTGTTGTTTCTTGCACTTTTTGCAAAGCCATTAGTGGAAGGAAACTACAACCTGGGACAAGTTAAACACATGATATGGAAGTACAACTCCTGTTTTAATATGCAAAAAATTATTGCTCTAGCTTATTTGGTTGCAATTCCACCAGGATTTTAAAATAGTTAATGGGACCGTGAACACTTTCATGGGCTTAGAAGGCTTTTAAATCCCTGCTACAAAGGGCTGTTAAGTAGGGCTGCCACAAATGATTATTCTGATAGTCGACTAGTCACCGATTATTTTTGCGATTAGTCGAATAATCAGATCATGCTTATTCCACCAGGATTTTAAAATAGTTAATGGGACCGTGAACACTTTCATGGGCTTAGAAGGCTTTTAAATCCCTGCTACAAAGGGCTGTTAAGTAGGGCTGCCACAAATGATTATTCTGATAGTCGACTAGTCACCGATTATTTTTGCGATTAGTCGAATAATCAGATCAGCTTATTGCACCAGCTAATGATATAACTATCATTAGCTTTAAGTGTTTAAGGTTTGTGCTAACTAAAAATAAAGACAAGATGATAGTTTATTAAATTTTGATGAAATCTGCAGATTGTTTCAGTGGAGTTTAATAAACTCAGCCGTCTGCTCCTTGCTATCTAAAATATAACAGGATACTGGAGTAAATTCTCGAGCATCTCACACTTCTGATAATCAGTTGTCTGCTTGATGTTTATTCAGCTGTGTAAAAACTATAACTTTGATCTCAGCCAAACCGATTTACTCAGGAACAAATAAAATACTAAAAATACTACTTAGTAATAATAATAATAATACTAATAATAATAATAAATAAAATAATAATACTAAAAAAAGCCAAACAATAACATTTTTAAGTGACTTATATATCATGTTTAACCTGAGTAGTGAAAGCTGGTGGTGGGTTTGAAAACGATTTGGTGTTCTCAGCGGCTCTAGTGAGCCTTGAACCCCGGCTCGCTATCGAGCTAGTGGGTAACAGACGTCTCTGAAAACGTCGGAGCGCTTTTGAAAATATGTGGTGTCTTGATAAACTGAGCAGATATTTGAGGTTTACACAGCTACATTCTCGCCTGAAAATATGTTAAACGTTTATTTTGTGACCCAGAAAGAATAATAAGAGTAATATTAAAACTAACTAGCTGCCGCCATTGTTGGAAACTGAGCAGGGCCGCGCTATGAATTCTGGGATAGGTTGGGCCACGACCCATCCCGACCCATCCTTCAAATCTGGGGAAATGAAGGACGCATTTCTGGGCCACATTTGTCGGAGTGTTCGAATTTGGACAGTCTTCGTCGTGTGGCTGTAACGTAATCGGCCTACAAATGCGGGCACAGGAGGATGCGCTTCCTGAATTTGGAAACAGTTTCTTCTTCTTCGGGGTTTAATGACTGCTGTGCTGCCATCTTCTGTTACAGTCCGTTATTACACTCTTAAATCCTGCTACTTATTCCTGCATCTTTTGGAATCTTACAAAGCTTCAAACGACGTGTCGACTATTAAATTAGCCGTCGATGATTTTGATAGTCGACGTAATCGTGACTAGTCGACTGATCGTGGCAGCCCTACTATTAAGTAATTAGATTTTCCAAATAATTGATAAAACAATCTTACTTTTTTCTATGTTTCCAGGAAATATTTAGCTGCACCTGAGCAACTGACAGAAGGATCAGATGAATGGCCCAAATGGTGGATATTCAAAAAAGCTTCTTTTCTCTGGCCGTGATGATGAGATTATCCTTTCAGTCCGTCAGTTCCTCCTGCTGATGGTTTGAGCTGTTCCTCTTCATCTCCTTCCTTTGCTTTGTTACCTTGGGTTTCCAGCTCAGAGTCTTTCTCTTCAGTCTTCCTTTGGCACGTCTTACAAATCCCTGTGAAAACAAGAACACCAGTTAGAAACTGAAATAATGCTGTACTATCCAAAAGCACTACATACCAGCTAGCTCAACTTCAGTAACCCTACAAACGCCACACTGCTGTTTAGTTTTTTATCTTTATTTATGTGGGAAGTGACAGCAGAGGTGTATGTTTGAATTTTTCAGAAATCTCTCAGTCAGAACGTGGTATATTATATTTAACCAAAAAACAAACAAACAGTTTATCTGAAGATGGTCAGGTATAGGGACAGGCCTGAAAAATGAGTGAAAAAGCAGCCAATGATCAGACAAAAAGTAAAGAAGTGGTGCTCAAGACCACAAAAGAAAATTAAAAAAAAAATAACGATAATAAAATTAACTAAACACATAAGTAAGAAGGCAAGAAAGTCTGTCTCATTGGAACTAACGTATAAATAAATATGAGTGATTTAAGACTTTTCTAGAGCTAGAGTTTTCAAGCTGCAACATAACCATCATAGCCAAACTATCTGGAAAGTTAACCAGACGCACCCACCGACCAACAACACTTCACATGGATGGATTTTCAGAAAGCCCGGCTGATAGCCAAAGTGCCATTTATGTGTTGAGCTGAATATGCAATTTAGAAAACACCAGCTCCCATCTGTTTTATATCCATATCGTCTAATGTTTAACAGTATATGCTTATTATGGATAGCAATAGTGTCTGATTAGTGGCTGTAGCTCAGGTGGCAGAGCAGGTCAGCCACTAATCAGAAGGTCGGTGGTTCGATCCAAGGCTGCCTCCTAGCTGCATGCCAAATAACCTACTGGTGGTGGTCAGAGGGCCCGGTGGCGCCAGTGTCCGGCAGCCTCGCTTCTGTCAGTGCGCCCCAGGGCAGCTGTGGCTACAATGTAGCTGCCATCACAAGTGTGCGTTAATGGGTGGATGACTGAATGTAGTGTGAAGCACTTTGGGGTCCTTAGGGACTAGAAAAGCGCTATACAAATGCAGGCCATTTGATTAAAGGTACAGTGTGAAATCTGAAACTTCAAAGAGATTAAAAAAAATCAAATAAATAAATTTTAAACAAAATGAAAGTAAACTATGAGCACTCAGAAAATGAGCACAATTTAGCATACTATAATTTTATAAGAGATGGAAATTAGAAATGGTATCAGTGAGGGGGTGCAACCTTAATATGAATGATATTTATCTCATCATGCGCAGAACTCACAAAGAAGCCATCGCACACGCAAGAGCGTCTGGTTTGAATGTGCTGCTACAGTTTCACAGCGCAGAGAGCGCAGGAAGCTCTCTGCGCTCGGAGAGAAATCCTGCTTATGCTTTTAAATGTACTTTTGCCGTCTGGAGGCAGAGCCCAAAGGTAGACGGGGTCCTAATGTGATTGGTCGATTTGATCGACACTTGAGGTTATTGCGTTAAACTGAGTTACACTGTGACAGGGACAGAAAAGCTGTTTTATGCCGGGCTCACACTGTGCGATTATGTCAGTCGCGCGATTCAGCTCCTGCTCAAACTGTACGATTGACTCGCAGGGGTTAGAAGTTCGTAGGTCACGATGCAGGTCTCACACTATACGACCCGATGCTCGGATGCGACCCGAGTGCTCACACTGTGCGTCCATAAAATGAAGGTTATAACAGAAATTCTGTCGCTCGCTCTCCCTCTCTGTCTTTCACTCACACAGACACACACACCACCGCCATCAACTTTGCTAAATTGCTAATGAAAAACATGATCAGGCTGCTGTGATTGGGCAGCAGTGTAAATCCAACTATTTTCACGGTTGTTGTGGTCGTGATAATTTTGTGAGGCCACATCGAAAAGGCTCGGATGAGCTTTCTAAAGTTCTACAAGTGCCTCCAACGCTTGTGTCCAGATCACACGCTGCACCGCCGTGCCACTCCGTCTTTTTCGCTGACATTTGTGTTTGCGCGTGCGCAGTGTGAGAAACTGCGGTGACACCCTCACGACCAAGCGATTGATGATCGGGAGCTGGTCGTGAGGTGTTAATCGCTTCTCGTTACCCCACGTATACTACACGATGCACAATGAAGGCCAAAATCGGGCCGATCACCAAAATGGTCGCACGACTCAAAAATCGGCTCAAAATGGGCCAAAAATCGCACAGTGTGAGCCCGGCATTAAACTGTATGTGTTTAGAATTTGAAAAATAAAGGTTGCTGAATTAATCATCAACAGTTACTGTTTGTTGTACATCAGTGGAAACACTGACAACTGTCACCGGATTATTTAATGTTAATTTAATTCCAAGGTTAGTTCTGAAGCCTCTGCACTGCCGCCCCATTCATCTGTTGTACAGCATTACACAGCTTTTAAAAATCACAACGAGAAGCACACATCAAAAAACAACAACAGGAAAAATTGTTTCTTAGTCAGTCGAGTAAACGTAATTTTATAAAATGTGAAGAAATATAAAATGTGTTTATGTTGTTGCCAGTGAGGGTACTTCACTCAGTGAAACAGCTGTACACATCTGGCTCCAGAGCTCCACACACCGTGACCACAGACGGTCTGTGGGGTGGACAGCAGAGCAGGATGTGACACACTGTCTTTGGTAAGTAGCTCATTGGTCTGAACTAGTGTCTGATGAACAGTTCAGGTTGTTGCCATCATGGTGTATGAATCTAAAAGGTCATATAACTATAACACACTATGCTTGTAGCTGCTGCATGCTAGGTGTTATCTGCTTTTTACAGCTGTGGAAGAAGTACCCATCCTAAATCCTATACTTATATAAAAAAGTAATACTATAGTACATGTGCATTTGGTAAAAATACATTTTTACTGAAGTAAAAGTACAAATATTCTGCATTAAAATATACTTCAAACTCTATATAAGTGTTCAGTCATTAAAGTGTACACCACTGATGGGACTAATTCACTGAAGCTAAAAATCACACCACAATTAATTAGTTGATTTATATTTTATATGAATCTAATTCTGCTACATATGATTAGAAGTATTTGCATTTTTATAGTTATATTTTATGAATAAAGCAAAACGTTAATATAAAAGAGTTGATCTGTGCTACATATCAGTTGTGAGGATGTGTTGATGTTTTGAAAGCGCAGTTTGCTAGTTTAGCTACAGCAGTTACTTCTATTGTACTGATTTATGACGGGCTTCACTTTAATGCTGAAACTCATCTTAAAGACTTTTTGAAACGTGCAGTTACATGTTGTTACACGTGTTTCCTGCAGACTGAGCAACTTTATGTTGATTGGTTTAAACATCTTTATTTTGGCCAAACTTATAGTTGCCACATTCTGATGCACACTTTCTTTCCTGGTCCTCGTTATAAGTTAAGCTGTGTAATACTGTACAAGAGAACTTACTTTCGAATCCTCTGGTTTCTTCAGCATTAAAGTAATACAGTGACAGTTTTGCCACTGCTATGTTTTCAAAATGTTAACAAGTACGGTTTAAAACAGCGTTTCTGTCGCTGCCACAGCCTACCTCAGTTTAACACAGTAACCTGAAGTGTGCATCAAAGTGACCAATCACATTAGCACTGTGTGCTACATTGGTCTCGTTTATTCGTTTGAGCAGGATTTGCCTCTGAGTGCAGGGAGCTACTCGCCGAGTGTGAAACTATAGCAGTGTGTGCAATGCAGACTGTCTGCACGGTTGAATTTAAATGCGCTTGTGCATTTGTTATGACATAAATATCATTCCACACCTTTACATCACTTTTTGTGACTTGTCGTTCAGTAGCTGTTTGTTAGGGGTGCATTTATTAGGGGAAACAAACGAGTGCTGGTTGTTTAAAATAGCTTTGCACCATAACGGAGCTCAGCCTGTACAGCCTGTGCTGAAAAACAAACAATGAATCCTCCTGTGGTCCTTGTTTGACCAATGGACTTCAGCTGAGAAACCAGATATGTGAATCAACTTGACTGAGCGTACCAATTCAAAAGCCTGAATGCAAAAGTCAGTGATGGCTAAATTAAAAATGTAATGCTGCTTAACTCACTGTTCTTGAAGAACATCAGGAAAACAGCAGCTATGAAAAGAGCAAAGACGGGAATGAGGGCATAATGATGACGGCGGTTCTCTGGTGCAGGATCTAAAGGGAAAAGCAAAGTGTTTGTAAGGTATGCGTCTTGATTTTCTTTTCTTTTTTTTTTTCAAACAAACTTAAAAACAAAACGATGACCTCATTGTGCCAGTCTTACCTGTACCTGGCATTTCCTCTGTTGGCGTTGCTGTTGTGCTAGTGTCATTCTCCTCAGTCAAGTTTTGCTTCTCTGTCACTGTTTCAAATGAGGTAAAAACCATCAAGTTGTTTTACTTCTGTTTCTTACTTACATAACCATATACAATTCCAACATTTATTAAGTAATACCAGTAATATCAAATAATGAACAAGCTCATGAACCAACTTACCAACAACATCAAAAAAACAGGCGGCGTTTGACTTTGGGATAAACCATTTGTACTTTCCGCTATCAGACTGCTGGACTGATCGGATCTGTACAGTCATGAATCCTCTCCCCAGGTCTTCATCGATGAAGTTCATCCGGTTTCTGTATTGTTCCGGCTGTGAATCAAGATCTTCCTTTCCATTTCGACGGGTGTAGATGACACTTGCGGTGTAACTTGTGTTTCCATCGACTCGTTTCAGAACCAGAGAGCGGTCCTTCAAGTTGGTTCTCGGGGGGATTTTACACTGAAAAGTGAGATCATCACCCTCTGCTCGGCTAATCGAAGTACCAGAGTTCGAAGTTTGAAATTTTCCTGGAGAAACAAACAGTTTTAACATTAACAAAGACTGCACATACATTGTCTCCACTTTCAGGTTCATGCAGGTATATATGGTTAAAGTGGGGGTCACCAAGCTAAACGACAAATATACAGCTATCTGTTAATCTGTTTACCCAGACAGTACAAGTTGTACATACTAAGCATTTCATTTAAACACACTATTGGATTCGTTCAGGAAGTCATGCAAACTATAAGAATAGGGACAGTAAAAAATGTAACATTTTTCCCTTTTAAAAAAAGGGGGAAAAAAGAGATTCTGGCATTTTCAGTAAGCTAACCGAAGTCATGGCTGCACATTGTGACAGCTTTCACCATTAGTTCATTTGATTATTGTGTTATTGCAGGGGTGTCAAACTCAAATACACAGTGGGCCAAAATTCAAAACAGGAACAAAGTCGCGGGTTAACATTAATAATTATTGGAAAAAAAAAATCTTCCTCCAGATATAAGAATGAATCTTTTCTTATGGACTCAAACAAGTTTTGCTGAAAAACTAAATATGGAACAAGCAAAGCTTAATACTAAACAATATATATATTAGCTGTATAATTACCAGTAGGCCAGCTCTAATAGTAATTTGGTATGGCTTCACGGGCCAAATGTAATAGACTATGTGCACGTTAGCATATGCTACTTCCGGTGCGGAAACTCCTGTGGGGAGCTTTGTTTCCGGTGTCCTATTCGCACCTTGTTTACAGTCCAAAACAAGTTAAGCAAATGAATGAATCAAGCGGCGATTTACATTTCTATAGATGTCTCGGGCATTTACCCAATATATCTGTAAATGATGTTCATCGACTTGTCGATATTTTTCCCCGCGCCTCAGGGCAAAAGAGAAAATGTTATATTTCTCAGCTGTCCCTCGTTTATCGCGGGTGTTATGTTCTAAAAATAACCAGCGATAGGTGAAATCAAGCAGGCAATTTTATTTTTTGACGGTGCAAAACGTTTTGTGGACATCGTGGACATACAGTACTACACTTCAGAGTCACACTGCTAGCGATCGATGCAGTGATTCTGTACTGTACAGGAGACGTCACGGAGGAGATCGTCTGCAGCGATTAGGACGCAGGACACAATGTGACGTAAAAATAAGCATGCAAACTTGCACTAAAAAAATCTGTGAAACAGCGAGGTGAAAGGTGAACCGCGTTATAGTGAGGGACCGCTGTAATTTTGAAGGTAAGTTACAACATACCCTTCGTAAATACTACTGTATAGAAACTGTTACCAGCAATCATTCATTTTTTGTGTGCCTTTTTTTCATGGTTTGTTAACATGCTGTGTAGGTGTGTACTTGACGAGCTGATATCAACATAACGGGGGAAACGTTTAACTATTGTTCACCTGTAGTTTGAATGCTGAACATTTGCCTGTTTAGATCATAAGACCAGTCACTATACAGAGATGTGCTTCTGAATGTGGACGATGTGTCTTCTGCTGCAGTGATGCAGTTCTGCTTGTGTTGAGTGATGTAAACAACTGATTGATCTAAACGCTTTAAACGTCAATCATTAGATTTTTTATGACACAACAGCGGTGAGTGTTCCCACCTTCTGCTCTTTGTAACTTAATGCAATTTCGAGTTTTGGACATGATTTTGGAGTATATCTTCGCAGTAGTGATTGACCGCAAAGTAAAATGTACAACCCCACATCCCGTCTCAAACCAGGAAGTTAGCATTTTCTTGTGCACATGGTCTATTAGGCTGCGGGCTAAATTTGGCCCATGGGCCCGAGTTTGACACCTGTGTGTTATTTGATTATACAAGTTGTCAAAAGCAATATTTTGAATCACAGCCCAAGACTTCAAATAGCTTTTTTGTTGACAGAGTTTACAAACTTCCTAACAGTTTTCTATCATTGTACACAGCACGTTCCTCATAATCTTTTTCTTTTCTAAACGAGGATCTTTTCAGAAACTTTTGTTTGTTTTGTGCCAGACTCTTTATATCACGATTATTTCACACACTTGTGAGTAAACCATACAAATGACAAACCTGCGGCAGTTCACTCATGAAATGTGAGGAATGCAAAACAATCAAGAACGTGCTTACTTGGGTATTTATTGTACGGTGTACCACATCAAATATACAATTAGTATAAAATCTTCCAAGTTAAAAGAAAGAAGCTAGACATAAAGATTTCACCAAATTTGGAAAGAAGAGTTTCTGATTTCATCCTAAACTGGTAATACAAGCAACCTAGGTAGCCACAACACAATAACAACAATCGTTTAGCGTTTGCTAAACGATTGTTTAGCGCCTTAAAATTGACATTTGTGGCGTTATGCTGGGTTTACTACACTGTATATACACATCTGGTCTCAGTTCAAAAGAAAAACTAAGTTCAAAACTAAAAAAGCAGCTAGCTAAACAGAGCACAGGTACCTGTTGCTCTGTTAGCCTTAGCTTTCAACGAGTCGAGTGAGGTGGGGAGAGTTTAAATAGCACACAAATCAATTAAAACGCAGTAATACTATTTTAAAGGGTTCGTGAAACCCAAAGTAGTGTTGCTACATTAGGCTCAAAACAGAAAAATAACCGTGTCCGCGTAGCTTCCAAAGTGACGTACTTTTAGATGCACTTACCGGTGTGAAGCAACGCGAAAATTAAAGCCAAAACGAGCGTTTGTTTGAACATAGTTAAATTTGTTCAACCAGGATACGAAAACTTTACTTCAATACGGGCTCGGTTGGAGTGATATCCGGAACCTTCTCTCATAGGTTATTTCACGTCTTCAGTGTTCCCGCGAAACATTCATAGGGTAATGGAGGCGGGTAAGTTGAGAGGGCCAATGGGCGGCTGTCAAATGGTTGACAGGGAAGTGTGTGTTTGCCACGCATGCGTAAAAACAACGCAGTACAGTGTTGCCAACTTAGCGACTTTGTCGCTATATTCAGCGAGTTTTCAGACCCCCTAAAAAAAGACGTGAAAGCGCATATCGCTTTTACTCTCAACAAGCAGCGGGTGCTGTAACGCAGTCAGTTCTTCTTTTACTCTTTTACTCTTATGCTGTTTTGTGGATCACAAGGTTTAAAACTACTTATAAACACACACACACACACACACACACACACACACAAAGTAACTCCACCAGAATGCCTATTTCGGGTCACTTTTGCCGGTCCAAGCCCGGGTAAAGGAGCAGGGTTGGAATTGTGACATTAAAAAAAAACAATAATTGCTAAAATAAATTTAATTTGTAGTTCTAAATAAACTCTAAGTGCATTTAGGACGTTTTTTACTCACTCTGTCTCTTCCACGATGTTATTTCTCTCTCCAACAACGTAGGTTACAATTACATTAGCATGACCAATTATGCAAATTAGGCGATGACGTCATTTAGCGACTTCTAGCGACTTTTAGGACAGCCAATAGCGATTTTCCTTACTGAGGAGTTGGCAACACTGACGCAGTAGCGTTTCACGTGTTGTTGCGAATATACAGAGTGAGTGCCACTGTGTCTTGAGCACATTCTGGTTTACGATATTAAACACCTTCTAGTGGTCCTCTCGGGAAACAACCATCACGTGTCACTGTTGCCGTGAATATTGGTATAATTGTAACGCAATCCGTAAGAATTGTTGGTCCAATGTTAGAGTAGCCTGTTCCTCTGCGAAAGGCGGTTCCATACAGTCCACATTACAAACGCCATTAACAGCTACTCTCTTTAATCATTTGTATGACATGTACATAATTCCCACACAGTGTACTGTCCATGTTAGTTGCAAGTGAAGTCTCATTAAAGAATTTAAAAGTTTAAGGTATTTTATATTACCTCACACAGCTCTATTATGTGGGATATTTTGATAAAAAAAAAATAACTTCAAACCTTCACCTGACTGATTTTGTTTCTTGAAGCCAAAGTGTTTACCCAACAGATGGGATAGCTGCACTACAAGAAACTTCAGCTGTTGTATGACACGTTACAAAATATCTGCATATTCAGGCTTTGGTAGGTCGAGCCCAGCTGCACTGACAGTTACGATCTAGATATGAATAGAAAGGCACATTAAAGTATCCCAGACACCTCAAGGTTTACTCATAAGATTCAACCCAAATTTGTTTTTAACGAAAACAAATCACTGACAATAAAGACTTACCTGGAATGAAAATGTCATCTTAAAACAGTCCTCATATTCATCCTCTCAGCTGCCTCTGCAGGTCTGACCTTCCCGCCGCTCGCTAAAGTGGGCGGGGCTAACAGATCACGCTTCACGTTTCGCGCCGTTGCGAGGGCGGGAAACGTCACATTAGGGCTGAGTAAGTTAGAGTGGAAGCAAGTGCAAGCGGAGTATACTCAGATTTTGACAGGCTCTAAGAACACATACATACTCTGGAGAACAACAGGACTTAAGGACAAAGTCTCATAGACATTGGAGGACCTCAGAAGGTGGCAGTGTAACGTCAAGGATCTACTACAACTATGTTCACAACAAATAGTCCACTTTCAAGTCTCAAACTCAACAGTTTAATGTTACACGTTCAGCAGGTGGCAAAGTTACTCTTCACAAAACCATACGCTTAACTGCACAGTTAATTATTGCTCTTGAAATCTAGATAAAGTTATCTAAATGAGATTTAAGCTGTGTTAATGTTTAGAGAAACGAGACCAGCCAAGCGTCCACTGCATGAAATAGCTGTCAGTACAGAGTTCTGCCAATTTAGTAAAACATTGTGCAAGTGGAAGAAAAGCTACAAATACAGAAACTGAGCATAAAGAAACAGACACAATGAATCAGGTACCCTTTCCCAACAGGAATATATTTATTTGAAATTATTTCAAATGATAAAAACATGGCTGATAACGTGAATGACCACAGGGTTTTTGCTTTTCAGAGTGGACAAGGTGAGAACATGAGATAAGTAGAGGGGTCATCTGTGTATCAAGGTGAACATGATCCAGAAAAAGAAGTGGAGGTGCATCACTTATCACCTTCCAATCTGATTTTTTGAAAACCAGACCCCAAAAATGTTGGCTCATTGGTAAAACCTCACATACATCAATTCAGCTCGTTCACCTTTATGGCCAAATGTCCAGAGAAGTGCAACAAAGAATCCAGTCTGTCAGACCAAAGCTCACCCACTGGAACATTGTTAGAACTCTTAATCATTTGTCTTTTCCTATAGTACAAGCTTTTTACAACATAAAAATAGATCAATAACTATGATTACCATATTCCTTAAAGTAAATATACAATATTTATTGCATTTTCAAATAGACTTGTTTCTTATTTACTCCGTTGTCATCATCTTCCCCCAATATATGTCGTCATCATCATCATCAAAAAACTAATCACTGGTACCGATGAGTGACAACAGATTTGTGTAAGGCAAATACCAGCAGGAGGCGCTGCATCACTGAGAATGGACAGTCTGACCTGAGCCAGGATTTTTGTTCACTTTTTGTGCTGTGCACTGTAGAAAATGATGTCATTAGTGTTTTAAAGTGAAGCTTGATGCTTTCAAAGGGAGAAAAGAGAGGACCTCCATATATATTCCAACAATTCTCTGGCACTTAAGTGTTCCTGCATTTTTTTTTTAAGATTTTTGTTTTTGGTTAGCTGCTACCATCTACAATCTCTACAAACTGCTGCTTGCATAGCAATTCAACAACACATTATCTTTCTCTGGCTATAAGGTCCTTCTTCGAAAGGGCCACCAGCAGCAAATCATGAATCAGAGCAGAGCTGAGCTTTCAGACCAACTTCCCTTGAAGATTCCTGCAAAAACAGATGATCCCTTGTAAACTCCTCCAAAAATGGTCTGCAAACCTTGGTCCAGTAAACAAATAATTAGTGTTGGACTAAAATGTGGCCCACACAGAACCCACAGTGAGCCTGAAGAAATATGCTGGCTATGTGACGGACAACCTGTCAGAACCATCAGGCAAATCAGTTTTATGTCGCAGCAACATGATGTAGTCCTGATGTTGAAGGTGCGTATGTCAGGGTCATGCACAGTGTCTCGGTTAAGCAGTTTAGCTGCTGTGCAACATCATCTGAAGATGCAAATATGAACAACCCCAGATACAGGATAGAGTTACAAAAACAGGCAAGACTACAATCAAAGAATTATAAATGTCAGAACAAGTGTGTGGCGACTGCTGTCATGGTGAACCGTTCGTGAGACTCCACCTGCATTTGGCACACCGACTCAAGCACACCTTTACCTGGCACTGATGGAATGGCTATTCAAGACAAATACTAATTAACAAACCAACAATAACCCCCACATGTGTGGCAGTACAAATTTTTAGGGAAAAACTCGAGTTTATCTGCTCATATTCCCTACAAATTAATGCTGACACCAAAAAGCAATAACATAACAGAAAAAAGAAAATATGTTATTCTGAAAAATCACAACTATTCTTATTATTATTCTGAATAAGCATAAAAAAAGATGGAATGCAGAGATTTGGAAGTGTTCGGAGTTTGGTCCCGATATGTAGTGTCAAACAGAAGCCTCTGCAGAGTCGTCATCAAAGTGATCCCAGTCAGTGGTTTTTGTTCTCTCGTGCAAAGACTGAAAGTGACCGCTGAGTAGTGTCAAACCTGCGTGGTGTAGTAGTGTTTACTTGGTGTTCACCTTGATGCTTCCAGCTGGTGGCTCAATGTTAGTGTATGTTTGTGATGTAGTGTGTTTATGATTCGAGTGCTTCACCACTCCCTCCTCAACGACACAGTTCAAGTCCCGAACTGAGGTCCGTTCACCTGCCCACTGGCGGCGCTGGAGGAGCTCCTCTTACGGCTGAGGAAAGAAGGTGGAGAGACAAAGTTAACTACAGCTCAGTCACACTGGTGTAAAGGGCATAAATTGGACATTTTGAGAAGAAAGCTGGAAAAGTGACAGAAGTTCAAAACTAAAAAACAGTTTAGTGAATAAATCTTTAAAACCTCAAGCCCTGACAGAAGGTCAGCTATTATTTTACAACTCACTCACAGAGAACCATTTTCAACCACAGTGGACTAGAAATTTCAAAATTTTGAGTTAATAAGCTGTAATTTTGAGAAATAACTCAAAATCTTAAGTTAGCTCTGTCCATCAGGAGCTCTGTGAAGGTGCTTTTTTTCCTTGTTACCCAGAAGCCAAAGGTGGAAGGCATCATCTACAGCTGTACTTTTGACATGGTTTTACAAATGACATCCTCGTGTTACTAACTGAACTGCATGGCCTTATCAACAGCAGTTTGCTAATGTTAATTATACACTGGTAGGTCACTGAAGAAGCTAAAACTGTTGCCCTCGTTTCCATTTTCATGAAATTTATTCGTGAATTCAACGTTGAGAACTTTAGAAATGCAAAGACTGTCTCCAATAAATCTCTTAGCTGAGATGATAATCCTGCGTTTGATTCAACCTGGAAACATCATGGCTCCTAAGACTTAAACTGCCCCCCTCTCCCCATCGACAGGTTAATATTTAGTTTCACAAAGCTCAAGTAGTCATTATAAGGAAGTAGGTAAGCTGTGATTAAGTTGGTGGTAAACCTTTACTGTGAAACAAAGGTCAATGTTGCGTTATACCTTTCTCTTTTGGCATGTTGTAAAAAAACAGAAGAATACATTTGCAGCTTGTGTGAGTCACTGAATACCTGTTAGCATTTCTATTTGTGGCAGGATACCATCATAAAGATGTCACATCAATATTTTAAGAAGACAATTTGTTTCCTACACTGCAAATTACCATTGCCTGTTAATTAGTGCTTTTACATTTAGGTGTGTGCATATTATATATTTATTTTATAGGCAGAGAAGAAGAACTAGTTTCTAGTAATTATTAATTATGTCAATGCTGCTATAATAACACTGAATTTATAGGGAAGACACTTTCCAGAGCAACTCCAGAGCATGTGGAGCACGTGCCAACAGCTCTAAAAGACGCTTGTAAACCAAACTGTTAGGATAGTGTCTAAAAAACACACACACAGCAGCTCAGGGTAATTTTTCATGAAACCCAGCTTCCTATATGACTGCATCCTGACACATAACACAAACAGAGCAGTTTATATGGCAATAAAAACAATAGACTATGTGCACGTTAGCATATGCTACTTCCGGTGCGGAAACTCCTGTGGGGAGCTTTGTTTCCGGTGTCCTATTCGCGCCTTGTTTACGGTCCAAAACAAGTTAAGCAAATGAATGAATCAAGCGGTGATTTACATTTCTATAGATGTCTCGGGCATTTACCCAATATATCTGTAAATGATGTTCATCAACTTGTCAATATTTTTCCCCCGCGCCTCAGGGCAAAAGAGAAAAGGGATTCAAATGTTATATTTCTCAGCTGTCCCTCGTTTATCGCGGGTGTTATGTTCTAAAAATAACCAGCGATAGGTGAAATCAAGTAGCCAATTTTATTTTTTGATGGTGCAAAACGTTTCGTGGACATACAGCACTGCACTTCAGAGTCACACTGCTAGCGATCGATGCAGTGATTCTGTACTGTGCAGGAGAGACGGCACGGAGGAGATCATCTGCAGCGATCAGGACGCAGGACACAATGTGACGTAAAAATAAGCATGCAAACTTGCACTAAAAAAAAAAAAAAAAAAAAAAATCGGTGAAACAGCGAGGTGAAAGGTGAACCGCGTTATAGCGAGGGACCGCTGTAATTAAGGTAAGTCACAACATACCCTTCGTACATACTAATGTATAGAAACCGTTACCAGCAATCATTCATTTTTTGTGTGGCTTTTTTTCACGGTTCGTTAACATGCTGTGTAGGTGTGTACTTGACGAGCTGATATCGACATAACGGGGAAACATCTGGTTTGACTATTCTTCACCTGTAGTTTGAATGCTGAACATTTGCCTGTTTAAATCACAACACCAGTCACTATACAGAGATAATTCTGAATGTGGACGATGTGTCTTCTGCTGCAGTGATGTAGTTCTGCTTGTGTTGAGTGATGTAAACAACTGATCGATCTAAACGCTTTAAACGTCAAAATTGATCATTAGATTTTTTATGACACAACAGCGGCAAGTGTTCCCACCTTCTGCTCTTCGTCACTTAATGCAATCTTTCCGTTTTCGAGTTTTGGACATGATTTTGGAGAATATCTTTGCAGTAGTGATTGACCGCAAAGTAAAGCTACCGGAAATGTACAACCCCACATCCCGTCTCAAACCAGGAAGTTAGCATTTTCTCGTGCACAGGGTCAATTGTCCACGGTTTAACTGAATCTTAAGGGGAGCTGGCATTCTGTTACATTTACACTGTGGGTCATGCTTCAGTCATATCACACAGATCATAACCTTTTCTTCTTGTTTATTCCTTGTTGTTTTACTGCTGTTCTAAGTGTTTAGCAAATGACATCTGGGTAAATGAAGTGACCGTGTCTGACAATAACACTATATTCTCCATGAGAATGCAGAGTTTTATTATTCCTGACAAAACAAGTCAAGTGGAGGGAGAGAAATGTGCTTCATAGTGTTCCTCATACCCGTGTTGGTCTTGCTGGGGTAGACCTTGTTGATAGGCCTGTACTCCTCTGGAGGTGGAAGGTCTTCAATAGGGTGGAAGTTGAACTTGGATTCAAAATCATCTGTAGGAGGAAGGAGAATAAACAAACATTTTAAAAAGTGCAGACACATCAAGTCACAAGTTTTAATTATTAATTGCATTTGTTTTACAAAGAAAAGCCGGTGGACAGTTTAAATTAAAACTTACGACTACTACTAACGCAAAATGAAAAAGTTAAATCTCAAACTTCTGTCGCTAAGAGATCATTTCCTAAACCAAAGTGTAGTAACAAATGCTTTAATGGATTTTTTTACTGCTTGCATACTCATTTGCAACAGTACTGATACACCCAGAGTAACATCATCTTCTCCTTCAGCTGACACACAACATAACAGATGTGAATAGTAGCATAACAGACTTAGTGAAGCATGTTAAAGTCTGACACCCCGGTGTTTATGACAACTTCTGTGAGGTCAGTAAAGCTCTTATTTTGAAAATACTATTAAACGGCCATCATCATCATCATCAAATTTTAACCTGATCATCATAAACGTTGTTAATGAATTAAGATTTCATTCTTAGCAATTACCCACAGATGGCAGCTATGTTTTTTAACCCTTCTTTAAAAATAATGTGAAACAGCAAACATAGCACTGAAACACAGATAAGCACAGTGCACAAGAATAAAGACAAACATGTTTTTCACGTGTGAGTTTCATCTATATAAGAGCGTTTCTACATCTATGTACCGTCTTTTCTCTTTTTTTAAAAGTTAACATTAATTAGCCAAAGCCACTAACTCTATCATTAATGTTGGCACTAGGTAGCAAAGATCATCAGTCCTGCTTGTTTTTACTGTTAATATATAGTGTTCATTTAACACGATAATGCAATAATTTGTGTCTAAATTATTGCAATTATTGTTATGTTTCTCCTAGAAAAACTGATGCCATGTTATTTTAAGGAAGGGGCTTTATTTTACCTTCTAGACCACTCACACTTGTTGTCTTTTTCTAACTGTATGTTCATGAACTTTAACATTTTGTAGCTCTCTGAGGCTTGTAGCGTCTGATGTGTCGCTCTCGGATTCGTTGAAATTTTTCTGAGCATTGCACAGTCTGAGTTTGGGGTGTACTTGCTAGCATGTCCCCTCCTGGGAAGATTGGTAATGGTGTTGAATGTATCCCAACCTGTGAATAATCTTGTTCACTGTAGAATTATGGACTTCAAATGATTTATAACCATTGCCAGACATTTCGAGGCAGCAACATTTGTTCCTCAATCATTATTAACGTCTTTCCTCCTTGGCCTCGTGTCACCACATACCTGAATGCTGCAGGCAAGCAAGCTGCGAAACTTTTGCTTCTACTGGTGAGCTCACACTGGCTGGTGATCAGTTAATGAAGTACATTTGATAAGCCTTACCCTTTTCGTTCCTATAGAATTATTAGGGGTACACTTGGTTTAAAAAACAAACACTGCTTCTGCAATATGGCTTAGTTTTTGTTACATAAATAATGACATTATGTAATATGAAATGTTTTGTAGCTCCTTTGAGGTTATATTCACATCATATTAAGCTCTGCTAAGGAACAGATTACCATTACATACATAAAGCTTAAGAATTGACAGAAGGAGTACTTTAAACCACCAGGCAAAAGTTTGCTTTTGTTTTTTTAATATCAAAAAATAAACAAAAAACAAAACCAAAAAAAAATCTTTCAACCCCTCTCTCAAACAATTAGCTGATGAGCATGAAAGTTTTTACCCTATTCGTTCTTCTACCTTTGTATTATCAACAGAGCCGAGTCACATCTCAGTTTTTAGATTACAGCCACTACAGATCACCGCTACAACATCTTTGCCTACAGCCACAAACTCCAACCATCAAGCCTAGACAACAAAAATAAATGGTATTTTTTGGTTTGTCAAATGATAAAATAAGTCGTACAAGTTGCTTACTTCGTCTCAGCTCCCAGTTCTGTCAAACTGTGCACAAAAAAAGTCTTTCCTACAGGTTGATGATTTACTTCTTGTAGTGGTTGGCATGTCGAGAATTTACATTTATTCCCTAATCACCAGACATGCAAGCAATGACTGTTTATGCTCTCTTATGACATTTATTACTCAGTTTGAAAGAGTTGCTGAGGGACAGGATGACAAACTATCTTAGGCTATAAATCCCCTGGTCTGGATAATTCTCCCTTTATACAAATCACATAAATAGTGATTTGGTTTTATCATCATTTTTAATTCTTAAGTTTGACACAGGAAGTACACAAAGCCTCAGTAGTAATCTAGGAACCATAACTACCTTTTTGGTTTCCTGATGTGTGGAAAAATCAGGAAACCAAAAGGGTAGTTTGCATAGCGTCAGGGGAGATTTGACTATCAACGGCGATTCGTCGCCGTCACCTCCATCGCATCAAGATCATAAACAAATTTGACTAGTTAAGCAGCAGAAAAAGTGGTAGCTATTTGTATAAGCCTCAGCATTTCATCTCCTGTTTAAAAGAGCAGTCAGATCGAACCCCACATTCAGACAGGTGCCAACACTTCGGGATGTAGTGTTGACACTCAGAGATATAGCTCAAGTTCAGTTTACTCACTGCACAGATGTACTGGTGGTGCCAGTAGCTCAGGTGGCAGAGCAGGTCAGCCACTAATCAGAAGGTCGATCCCAGGCTGCCTCCTGGCTGCATGCCAAATATCCTTGGGCAAGATACTAACCCCATATTTGCCTACTGGTGGTGGTCAGAGGGCCCGGTGGCGCCTGTGTCCGGCAGCCTCGCCTCTGTCAGTGCGCCCCAGGGCAGCTGTGGCTACATTGTGGCTACAATGTAGCTTGCCATCGCCAGTGTGTGAATGTGTGTGTGAATGGGTGGATGACTGAATGTAGTGTAAGGCGCTTTGGGGTCCTTAAGGACTGAGTAAAAGCGCTATACAAATTTACCATTTTACCATTTGCCCAAAGTTACTGAAATTAAGAGATATGTTTTTTCAAACATTATCCGAGCTTTTCAGGGATCTAAGGAAGGGGTAAACATCCAAAGTCCACATGAAAGGCATTTATGGAGCAATAATATGGTAAATGGTAAATGGCCTGTATTTATATAGCGCTTTACTAGTCCCTAAGGACCCCAAAGCGCTTTACATATCCAGTCATCCACCCATTCACACACTGGTGATGGCAGCTACATTGTAGCCAACAGCCACCCTGGGGCGCACTGACTGGCGCCACCGGGCTCAGACACTGGCGCCACTGGGCCCTCTGACCACCACCAACGGGTGAAGTGTCTTGCCTAAGGACACAACGACCGAGACTGTCCAAGCCAGGGCTCGAACCGGCAACCTTCTGATTACAAGGCGAACTCCCAACTCTTGAGCCACGATCGCCCCCAATAAGACAATAAGCAATAAGACAATTTAACATCCTCTCCCCTTCCTCTCCATCTCCTACTGCCTGCATAGAGACACCACCTCAAGAGAAATCATCGCCCCCTCCCTCGACAAAAACCATACAATCAACGATCATTAAAAATGACTGAGCCGATTATTAGCCCCTCCCTCGTGCTTTACTCTCGCGCTGCTCCGTGTGGTAAATCGAGCGCACCTCTCTGCATTTCGAACACGTGTCACAACAATTAAGAGCAGCGGTCTCCAACCTTTTTTGCGCCACGGACCGGTTTATGCCCGACAATATTTTCATGGACCGGCCTTTAAGGTGTCGCGGATAAATACAACAAAATAAAACTAGTACCGGTACCGAAAAAAAGAAAATGTATTCATAACACACGTGAAAAGAGCCAGGAAAACAGAGAAAACGATAAAAACGATAACAAAATAACGCTGAAAACCGATAAAAAAACCCTGAAAACTATTCATTTCACACCTGAGCCTCAACTCTCGCGGCCCGGTACCAAACGACTCACGGACCAGTACCGGTCTGAGGCCCGGGGGTTGGGGACCGCTGATTAAGAGGACCCGAGGGAAGCTCGGAAAGCTAAGCAGAAGTTATTTGGAGAGGAGAGTGACTGCTGTTGGTTGAAAAGAGAGGTAAAAAAAAAAACTTCAGTGGTGTGGAAACATTATGGGTTCGCGGAGTCAGACGTGGATCAAGTAGACCAGCGGTCCCCAACCCCCGGGCCTCGGACCGGTACCGGTCCGTGAGTCGTTTGGTACCGGCCCGCGAGAGTTGAGGCTCAGGTGTGAAATGTATAGTTTTCAGGGTTTTTATCGGTTTTCAGCGTTATTTTGTTATTGTTAAATAAATATCGTCAAATAATCGAGATCTCAATTTCAGTGAAAATAATCGTGATTATCATTTTTGCCATAATCGAGCAGCCCTACTAGGCCTAACAAAATCTTTTCTTCTAGTGACTCTGGTGAGTTTCAGACTTAAAGTTTCAGACTTTCAGTCTTAATTTTTTATTGGGAAAACCAACTTCACAATCCCTTACAAGGCCACATTTTGTGTTGCGGCAGCCACGTAAGACCGTGAGATAAACATAAACTAGCTTTGTTATGCTCTCTTAATCACAATGTATTCCTACCAACATTATCGTAACACCATGGATAACCAATTTACTTATAACAGGTTGGGCTTGTTTATTATTAGTACTAGATTATCAGCAGTATGATAATCTGGTTCATCCATCTTCATTTCTGTTCATCTCACAGTGCATTTTGTTGCACTAGCCTTCATTTGCCATTTCCTGTGTTTGTGTGGGTCTGCAGTATTGGCAAGTGTGGATTCATGTAAACTCTTTGTGATCACAGTTTGGTTTAAACAGCAAGCACTGGGCTGTTGTCCACTGTGCTCCAGTTATGGTTGATCTTCTGAAGCGTGTACAGTAACCTCTCTGTGTTCTTAGCTGATTTACAAATGGAGCGCTGGGTTTTCCACTCCTGCCTAACAGAACACACACATTGACTGTGTGCTGCTATGCAAAGAGACTGTAGCAGAAAATTCAAAGAGAGGATGGGTGTGGATGGAGGTGTCAGGGTCCAATTTGAAAACCTCCACACATACAAAACCAGGCAAAAAGGTAACGAGCTACATTTAAGCCATTTTAGGTCTAACCTGTGAGCAAAGTCATGTAAATAAGATTTCACACATAAAACTGGGATATTTATAGCTCATCTTTTTAGGATTTAAACAATGTTTGGAGAGAGACATTTATACGTAACAGTTGAATTCACAATTTTAGGGATGTTATCCTTTTTTCTTATCCTTTTGCTAAGCTCATTATAAATATTTTAACTTGATAAATGGTGAAATCCTGTATCCTTTGTTTTTGCCTGCTGTGAACTGTGGAACCATTTGATCTAATTGAACTAGATTCAGTAGGATGTTAAAAACTGATGCACAGTTATTTAGCAGTTGTCAACAGTGGAAAATGAAGGAGATGTTGCCGAAGCAGTCTCTTCGCACTCACCTATGATGGACTTGGAGGAGGAGCTGGAGGAGTAACCATTCCGGACAGGCGGGGGTGGAGGAGGGGGTCCAGCTGGGGTTCGTGAGGAGGAAGATGAGATGGAGGAAGAGGAAGGAGGAGGTGGTGGTTTATTGCCTCTGGAGTCTGAGCTATGGCCACGGTAAGGGGGTGGGGGAGGAGGGGCATCCCGATTGCCATTACGAGAGCCAGGGGTGGGCGCCTGGGGAGCTGCATGGACAACACACACACAAACAAGTGATCACGAATTCATACTGAGGGTCAGATGAACGGCAGTGATTTTAATGAATCTGGTCAAGTCTGTGTGTCTAATGTATCAGTCGCTGGGGTCTCCCCACCATGATAAGAAAACTTGTAAGGGTACAAAGTTTGTACACAGGGGCTAAAACAGAAATATGAAATGAAAGTACTGACCCATGACTGTTTTACATTTAGTACAGACTCAAGTGTTACTCAGCAATCAGTAAAAACGTGTATGTATGTTGTGCAGAACAGAGCGAAACATCTCATTACAAGCATCTTTATTTCAGCTGGTTTCATAACGAATCGTGAAACCAGGTATGATAGTTTCTTAAAAATGCTGCTGTTTGTAACAAAGCAACTTAGAATATGACACATGACACATTTCGAGTTCCTGTCACTGCATCACAGTGTAAAAAAACAAACCCAAAAACATCTGTTCTCATACTGACTTTTAAAATATAGAGACTTCAGTACCAGCGAACAGTACGATTGAAACAAGTCTGTGCAACTTAATATTAAGAGTGTGTGTGGGGGAAAACACCAGGTGAACAGGAATGCTGGAATATTCCACAGGGCTACAGGAATGCAGAGGAACCAGGAGACCTTGTAGCAAATCGTTTCACCGTTCAATCACAAGCCAGGACTCAAGCTAACAAGTGCCTTCCTGTTTCGTGTATTTGCTTTGAATTCAAATTATGACTGTTTCCAGTGTCCCGTAAATCTTTTCTGAAGCGGAAACAAAATCATCATTTGACACGTCAGACGTGGAGAACTTCATCTGTAACTAGGGCACTTTGTAGGTGTGGCTGTCCTAAATCCCCCAGTTTTTTTTAAGTTTTGTTTTTTAAACATCAGAAGCATCTAAGATGTGTCATGCACATGGCATCCACCCAACTTAGCATACTTACAAATACCAAAGAACAGCATATCTGCTCCGCATATTAAAATATCCTAATGCCGTCACTTGTTGACAAAATAAGGGGGGAAAAAGGTCATTTCCCAAAATGCAAAAGCAGCTGTAATTATAAGAAATATTATACTACTGTCAAGTATCTGTGCAGGAACTTGATGAAATGCTGCAGCCAAGAGAAGATTTATACATCACACAGAACAAGATGACGCACATTTTTTTGTATCGTTCTGCACTACTGTCAGATTCAGAGGACTGAAGCCCGTCATGTGCAGAAAACGTTGCAGCGTTATCCTGGATTGTACCTTAAAGGTTCAGAGATAATGAGCCAAGGCTCGCTTTGCCTTCATTATAAACATTTCTCCTCAAAATAAAGAATAATGAGGTCTTCTTCAACGTTCACAATCAGCCATATCTTTATTGTATATATGAAGTAAATCTGGGCATTCAAACGATGAGTTGATTAATGGATTAGGTCAACAATGGAGGTTAGGTTTCATGAAGGTCAGGTTTCATGAAGGTCAAATTAGAGATGATTGAGAATGAACGAGAGAATTTCAATCACAGGAAAAAAATAAATAAAAAATTGTGCAATGTTGCACTTTTGACAGATTTCTGGGACGTACCTGTTCTGCGTCCAGGTGGATCTCTGACAGGTGGAGGTGGTCTGTTAGACTGCTGAGAAGAGGATGACGATGATAATGATGTAGGTGGCGGTGGGGCATGGCTGCGTCCTTGGTTGCTGCCTCCTGATGTGTGTTTTTTATGAAGGGAGTTATTCCTCTGGGGAAGCTCTGGAGCTCCACCTCCATCGCCGTGGGATGGCCCATTAGAGACACCACCAGATGTGTGTGCTCTGTATGGCGGGGGAGGAGGAGGAGCAGAAGAGCCTCCAGTAGGTGGTCTGCTGGAGGACGGAGGTTTTACGTTGCTGGGCGGGGCTGGACCTCTTCCAGGTGTTGGTGGAAGGGGCTTCTCTCTGCTGTAAGAGGATGAGGAAGGTGCAAGAGATGCTTTCTGGCTTGGGGTAGGTGGGGCATTTCCACGGCCACCTCTGTTAAAGGGTGGTGGGGGCGGTGGTGCAGAGGTGCTGTGCTTCATCCCACTGCTACCGCTGGAGGAGTGGGATATGTCAGGCAGCGAGGGGCGGTGTGAGCGTGAATGTTCTGGTGCAGAGGGCTTGTTGGGGGGTGACGGTGAGGTGGACCGGCCTGTGGGAGGACGAGGAGCCGCTGACCGGGACCCCGGGGGCCGTAGTGCAGATCTGCCCAGTGAACCACCAGCAGGACCGTCTGTGTGGAAGACAGAGAGGCAGTGTTTAAGTGCAGCACTGGCATGGGCTACAGCTTCAAGAAAAACAGTTTCCTTATGAATTTATCACATTATTTTCTTGAATAATTTTATTTAGTTTTCCCCAGCACTCATAGAATTAAAGTTATGGCTTCATTATAATTAATCTCAACACCTGAAACCCAACAGATGGTCCTTTATTTATATACAAACGGGAACATTACAACCTTTCATCAAAGCAGCTTTGATAAACAATTTGACAATGGACTAATTCGTTAATTGAATACTGAAACTTTTAAAAAGGTTGTGTTTTTGCAACAGGCTGGCAGGAACAAAGTGCTTCAAGGTACAATTTAAAATTGATCAATTGCCAAGTTATGTCTATTATGTGTAGACAAAAAAAAAAGAAACAGCAGCCAATGTCCAGTGAAAGCCTCGAGAACTACAGCTAAAGAGCACTGGGGAAAAATAAACAACAAAAAACAACTCTGGTTTCTTGGAAGCAAGTATTATTGTTTTGGAAGCAAAATAATAAGGAAGTACTTAAGGACTTAACACTCCCAGTGAGTCTCATACTCTCGCTCTGAAACTCCCGCTGTCACCATATTTTTCTCTATCGGGTAATATATAAACACGCACGCTCAATGCAGTGTGCCAGGTAGAAATGTTTCCTGGTTGGGGATTAATGATGCATTCGCAGCATGTGGGAAAAAAATAATTACACGCAGACAGCTTAATATTTCCATGGTAACTTATACTTGATGGTTACAATAAAGCCATTTTAACCAACATACGTGGGAAAATCTCACAATTTGATATATCGCCGAGCCCTATGTGGACGAGTTAAATACTACAATCAGATGATTTTTGCACAAATCAGTCACATGTCAGACCTGTTGCTCACTGATTCGTCGATAATACTGCTTTATAAACCAACCGCTCGCTAAACTGTGCAGTACAATCTTGTGGTGTTGTTGCTGTACATTATTGCTTAATTAGTGAGGGGGGTGGGTAACCAAGTTTGACCAGCTTATGGTTACATTAACACTAGTTGAGAACTTTCGTTTCTCCACCTTTGACTGCTGAGATCTTCCTTTATAAAAATCTCAAACAAGCAGCAGAAGAAGTTAAAGGTTGAAGCTATTTGCTGCATATAAAGTGTAACAGTTCAATAATTTAACATTCAACTAAAATATTAAGTTTTAGACTTTCATTCATTATTAATGGTCCAAGCATTGTGGAATTGTAGCAGTGTAAATTATTTATTTCTATAACCACAAAATGATGGACAGAAAAATAAAAAGTACAAGCTCGGGAGAAAAGCCAAAGGAGCTTTATTCTCTCTTTATGTGCCGTTTCTTATTCTGGAATAATCTGCTGACAGATGTAATGTATGACAGGGTTTGACTTCAGGTGTCCTCTCTCCTTGTTATTTACTCACATTAATGATAACGGCTCTTTGACAAAATGATCCAAATACAGTAAACTGGGGCAAACACGTATGTGCTAAATAGCATAAATGTCTTACCTCCAATTGGGCGTAACTTTGGCACACCTCCTTGGAAAAGGCCGCCCATTCCCTTTGGGGCTCCACCTCCAAAACCTCCACCTCCACCACCACCACCTCCACCTCCAGATTCTGGGGGGGCAAACAGAAATACATTTTAATATTCAAATATTTAGAGAACCTAAGACTTTATCATGGAAAACTGATGGGAATAAGCTGTTACACTGCAGAGCAAGAAAAAAAAACTGTTCTTTAATTTAACTAATTTTATCAACAACATTTTAAAGGTCAAGTTCAGTTTCCTTTTTCCACTTAAACATATTTTACATAAATTTCTAAAATATATATACTGCTCAACAATGAAAAAAAATTAAAGGGAACTCTTAAACCACACGTCATTACTGACATACAGCAAGACGACTTATTAAAAACAAACATGCGCTGTCATTCACCTTTTTTCCCCCAACATCTATTTGTTTATACACTACTTTGCATTTCCACAATGTGTCTTTTGTCCTGTGCCCCCCACCACCCCACCTTACTGTAGCAGATGGCAGTTTTCTTCCTGTCAAAGAGTTTTTTCTGCCCACTGTCAGCGAGTGTTTGGTACAATATTAAGCACCCCGAGGTGACTATTGTTGTGATTTGGCAGTAGGGATGGGTACCGGTTCTGTCATAAACGGTAGTAACCAGACCGAAAAGCAGCGAACATTTCGGTGCTTTTTTTCCCTGAGATGTGATACACTTTAGATTCTAGCCAATCATTTTACGTTTCCGAGGATAGTAGGCGGGTCCAGGTACGTATGTTCTTTTAGAGCAGAGCTACAGATTAAAAATGCCCAAGGCGAAGCGGTCAAAAGTCTGGCTGTACTTCACAGCAAAAGATGCAAACTCAGCAGCTGCAACAAGTGCTTTAAGCTGATACTGTGATACTGTCAAAGGAAGTAACACCTGAAATCCGATGAAACACCTGGCGACGCATAGCGTTTTTTTTAAAAGCCGAGAAATGCGCCGTATTTGATAGCTTGCTGCGAGACCTCACACCAAGCACATCTACTGCGGGTGGGTTGCCTGTTATCGGACCGGAGTTAGCAACATCCCCCAAAAACCCGAAGAGGAGAGTCCTGGCCCCTAGCCCTGCCAGTGTAGCAGAAATGATGACGGATGATGATGCAGCAGCAGCCGTTCTTCTCTGCGTGAGTAGCTTAATGTTGTTCGTGTGTAATTTACGCTGAGTAGGCTAACCACGTTATTACATTAATGCATGTAAGGTGAACTAGCAAACACCGTCGTAGTTACATGCGGCTGTCTTCTTGTTTGATGGCAGATACTCCCTTCACCCTGGCCAAAAAGGCTAAAATGACCAAAGAAAAAGTGGAAAACAGCTGAACATGAGAGGTTTTTAGACAAAGTTTGTGTTTTTTTCCATTGTTTAAGCACTGCTTCCAGCCAAGAGTGATGCCATATATGCCCTATACCTGCAGAAAAGGCTAACATTGTTATCTTTTTACAAAAACAAACAAACAAACAAACAAACAAAAAAAACAGCTGAACATTAGAGGTTTTTGGACCAATTTTGTGTTCTCCATTCTTTAAGCACCGGCACCGTTTCAAAAGTACCGGTTTGGCACCGGTATCGGATAAAACCTAAACGATACCCATCCCTATTTGGCAGTATATGAATACAACATAACTTTAGGACTCTGTACATCCATCCTCGTGTCAGGGTCACTACTCTAACCTTAACCCAGGCTGGGAGTCTGTTGCAGGGCTAACACAGAGACACAAAGAACAATTCTTTTACAGGACATTTTGAATCAACTCGCAGGCAGTACATCAGTTGGGATTTGAGTTTGTGTATAAAACAAACTTACTCTCTATAACGGGAGCACTCCGGTCATTGACCTGGCCGACCTTCTTTAGCTTGGCGCCTTTGTGGATGTCTGACAGCAGCGCTCCTCTGCCTTTTGCCTCAGATGAGCTCAGTTTGGGAGGAGCTGTGTTTGCCTGTGGAGACAGTTAAAAACTTTGCAAACAAACTTCCGGCTCCTGGGTGGCTGTAGCTCAGGTGGCAGAGCAGGTCAGCCACTAACCAGAAGGTCGGTGGTTCGATCCCAGGCTGCTCCAGTCTGCATGCCAAATATCCTTGGGCAAGATACTAACCCCGCGTTGCTCTCCGATGCGTCCATCGGAGTGTGAACGTGTATGAATGGTAGACTACTTAGCACTTAGGTCAGAAAAAAGTGCTTGTGTGAATGGGTGTGATTGGGTGAATGAATTAGTTGTATAAAGCGCTTTGAGTGCTCAGACAGAGTAGAAAAGCGCTATATAAGAACAAGTCTATCTATATTTACTTTAGTTAGAACAGAAAGTTTATTGAGCTCGCAATGCAGACTTAAAACAAAGATATAGTTTAGTAGCAGCTTTTGGTAATTTAGCTTCTATATCTGACTTTTCCCATTGTTTCAGGGACAAGCACGTCTTGTGCACATTTGCACCTTGTTTTAATATAAACAAATTTCTCACAGCACATAAACATCTCAGGTCAAATTAGAGATCTGCTGCAAGGGAGTGTATAACTTGTCAGTTTTCAGTGCAGTGTGTTGTGATGAATACTTGATCGGGCCACTGACCTCATGGAAGGTTGGAGGGGGTGGGGGTCCTGGAGGAGGAGGAGGGGGAGGAATAGGCATCCTGACTCTGCGTTGGCACCGTTCTGTGTGGGGTAAAGGCCGGTGACTTCACCGTCTCTGCTGGAACAATACGCTGGCTCCTGAAAATGACAGAATATCTCAACTGATAAAACTGAAAGCCAATTCGGTTGTTAAGTGATGACGTATGAACCCTGCTTCTACTCTGCTTTTATTAAGGCTTTTCTGTTTTTAACATGTTTTAAAACACAAGTTTTGTATCTTGCTCTATTTAATCTGAACATGCCCCTAAAAAAAGTCAGTGATCACTGTCAGTCTCTCTCGGGTTTTATTACCACTATTCATCAGCACGTTTTAAAGCTCAGTTTTTAAAACCTTACGGTGTAACTGCAGCCCAGCCCATGCAGACTAACTTCGCATGGTGGATGGATTATCTCAGTTGTTCTCCTGACTGAAATTTGGTCCATTTACAGCATCCTTTGACCTAGGGCTGCACGATTAATCGTTAGAAAATCGCGATCTCAATTCATACTTATGTGCGATCTCATTTCCAAATGACAACGATTTAAATATTTTTTAAAAAAGAGACGATGATTGTACCGCACTTTGATCCGGGACGTAATCTGCATGAAAACAAGCGCTCACTCTTCCTGCTCAGCAAATGACAAGGGCGGAGCCTTATACCACGTGATACAGAAGCTGGCTGCTAAAATTGGCAAGGAAAAAACAACGGAGAGCACGTCAGGGATGACGAGAAAGTGACAGGAGAAAATCCGTCCCGGTCAACCACCCAAACATCAATAACGGGAACCTTATACAGCGCTTCCCCATACCCGTCGAACTCCCGCAGGCACAAAGAAATTACGGAGGCTATCACTTATCACCTGACCAAAGATATGGCTCCATCAACACTGTGCAAAACGAGGGATTTAGAAAAATGATCAACACCCTAGACAAACGCTACACAGTGCCGTCCCGCAACTATTTTTCTATTGTTGCACTACCTGCTTGTTGCACACGCAGTGTCGAGCGACGGTGGAAACGGAAATTCAAGCAGTACAACATTTTGCGGCAACGACAAAACGTGAGACATTTGTTGTTTTTATGTTTATTTATTGTTTTTATGTTCAGTCTCAACTGTTACGAAGTTGATGTGCAGTTAATAAGTGCAATAAATATTTATACTGGAAAAGAAAATCGTGAGAGAATCGTGATCTCAATTCTAAGCCAAAAAATCGTGATTCTCATTTTATGCAAAATCGTGCAGCCCTACTTTGACCCTAACTGTCAGGAACCCTTACATTAACTTTTATTGAGTGGAAAAAGTTTTTGTGTTCATCCTCCAGCTTCACTGTGTTCACATTATACTAGCCACAGCTGTGTAGTTTTGTCTGATGAAGCAAAGGTTTAAGTAAGGGTAAAACTGCACATACTGTTGTACCAGTATAGTAGTAAAAAAAGGTCCTGTCTGGAATATGATGTAACCCTAGTTTCAAGAGCACACACACACACTTTTCCACCACAGGAGCTTTCCCATGGACCAAGAACCTTTTAACCTTCTGTACCCTTTAACAGCAACAGCTGGATACGCCGTATTTCCCCATAACAGCCGTGGATTACTGGAACCCTTCTACTGCTGTCCGGGTATATAAGATATTGTTGCATATACATTATATTTTTATGCATTTAATTAATATTAACACTTAAAAATAAATTAGGAATTAAAAATATGTCAAATATTTTATAAAATGTTAAAACTTCATTGTGTATGAAGTGTCCTTGTCTGCTTGTCTTTTCAAATAAAGTCCAATATGGGCCAGCGAAGCTCACTTATGAGACGAGTTGTTGAGGATACCCCGAACTTGCCTGTGAGTAAACACTGCTGGTTTTGTTCAGTGCTGGTGAATTTTTTGTTTTTTGTTTTTTGAAGTACGTGACTGTCAGCTGTCTGGAGACAAGAGGCTTGCATGTTTAATGACAGAGGAGGCAGATGAAGATGAGGAGGAGACAAATGATGAAAATGTAAATGTACAAATCTTGAATGGCACTTAAATTAAGACAAACTTGGTAAGACACTTTTTCTTTTGTTGGTAAATGCAGGTGTTTTGAATGTTCATCAAATGTCTCTTTTTGTGGAATTTAAAGGAAACTCAAGTATTAAAATAGAAGCCTACTAAGGTATAGAGGGTTAAGGAACTTATGCAGGATTTGTCATCTTTCATCAGTATCTCTTTATAAAGCCCTTTGGCAACGAAGAGAGAAGGTATATGGGAATTCAAACTATGCAGAGGCTATACAGATAAATTTGCATGGAGCCCTTAGATCAGGGGTCGGCAACCTGCGGCTCTTTAGTCCTTATAGTGCGGCTCCGCGTGGTTTGGGAAGTATTTAGCTGAAGTGTATTTTATTTATGTTTGTTCTTTTTTTAACTTGTAGTTCTAAATTTGAAGATTATTGTGATATTGAAATATAAAAATACAATTATATTCTATTATTTTTTCATCGCTCAAAATAAGCATCACACTCGCGGAAGTCGGTGTACCGCCGAAACGCCGTGCATTTATTGAGACTTTCAACCCCAGGTAGGCCAATTATGGATCTTCGGATCCACATTATGTCAGCAGCTCCACCGTGAACTATGTTAAAAACAAACACCGCTCACGCCTCACAGATGACAGCTTACAGTCCTGCGTAAAGATGAAAGCCCCGATTTGCAGACGCTGTGCGCAGAGGTTCAGGAGCAGAAGTCCCATTGTAAACATATCACGGCAGACCCGACGATGTTTGCATGAACACACTTTTCAGCATCTCTTTATTGACCACTTTTCACACACGGTTGCTGTACGCATACAGCCGGCTGTAGCTTTTCAGCTCACAGCCCGACACACACCAACACAACAGCAGAGAGAGCACAGACGTTAAGGCGGCGAGGCGTGATTGCGGGTGCCGCTCAGGTGCGTCCGCCTCCCCTGCAGCGGCGCTGCAGACCACGCCCCGCCACACACATTAACCAGGTAAAATACATATTTAGGCAGAATTTTGCAAATATCTGTTTTTCATCTTTTAGCAGCATAGTGCTTTTTTTTTTCCAATTATTTTTTAAAAGTCAGGTCAAGGCTCCAAAAGCCCAAAGGCGATATAAGGGTGGCGGCTCACAACAGTTTTCGTTTGCTGGATCATTTTAGTTCAGCTGGGTGTCTTTCCTTTCATTATGTTTCTTTAAGAGTTCAAAATGTGTTAACTACATAAATAAAATGTAATTTTCTCTGTATTTCATGGATTTCATAAACAACTTAGTTGTTCACACAAAGCATAAAGGTAAAAAACAATATATACAGTGTTATCTTCATTTTAGTTGTCATTAAGTATTTGCGGCTCCCAGTGTTTTCTTTTATGTGGAAACCGGGTCCAAATGGCTCTTTGGGTGTGAAAGGTTGCTAACCGCTGCCTTAGATCAATATAGCCAGTTACAGGCCAAATGTTCCAGTGGTCCCTTCGTGCACCGCCGATGACATAATTACGCAACTATATCAATTTATACTCGCTGTTACAATGCAGGTAGTCCTAGCTGCAGTATTCTCCCTAATGGTGATGTCACTACTAAGACAAAACGTCCATATCAGCACTGTTAGAGGAGGAGAAGCAGCCAAAACCAGAAGCAAAGAAATTATAACTTTTTTCCCCAAAAGTTTCTTCCACAAACTGTTGCAACATTTCCCTCTGTACAATCTGTTCATCACTGAGCTTCTTTACTGAGATATCATTAAATGGCTCTAAAACCAATGCAATCATATACAAACATCTTCAACCCACCTGTAGCAGATGCGGCACATGTTGTAGGCTACAAAAATCTAGAAGTGCGTAACCGGCAGAAATGGCGGCTAGCAACAGCAGGTGTAATGTTAATGTTATGCCGTTCATGAGGCACTGCACAGCGGGTGTAATGGATCCCACAGACTTTTAAATCAAAGAATATGTGCTTAATAAAATAAAATAAAAAAGCCACAAGGAACACTCACCATGATTGCAGTGGATAATTTTACCTGTTTTGAACACCACTGCATTTGAGTTCGTTGTATGTTAAACATCCTATGTTCTTAGCACAGCAGGCGCTATGCTAGTGGACCAAGAACAGCACAAACAAGAGCAGCCCACATTACTGGCTGTTACATTTTGACACTGCTCCCGATGACACTAAACAACTACATTATGTAGATGTCTGTATGAAAAGCTCTGCTAAACAACAACAACCTGCCAATCCACAACCATTCCAGGCATTTTGGTTCCTCTATCTGAACAATGAACCAGGCTTTAAAACAAGTTTACAGTTTGTAAACCCTAAAGTTTCACTAAAATCCTCTCAATAGCTGCTGCAACTTTTAACGGGTTTGGCTAAGTGGTGCTGAATGTGTTCCTATCAGTTTCACTGAAAGCTAATCAAATATCAAAAAGGAGAGAAGAGCAAGCATCAGATCCACAGAACAATTTTTAATCCAAAGAATAATTAAACATTTAACCAATCCTGTGTTTTTGTTTTTCTTCTACTGATCAACTTCTTGTTTCACATCCAAAATAAGAACAATGCATTTAACCAGCATCCAGGCAGAGCTAACAACAGGAGACTGTTCATTTTAATGTGAAGCTGAGTGTTTTCATATGGTTTCCTTTAAATGTTCTTCACTTTGTGCCTGTGTCACTGTTAAATGCAACTGCGACCTGGATTACTCCCATGGGAATTGGGACAGTTTGCACAATACAGTTGACAAGACTGTTATGAAGCATGATGCTTGAGATAAAGGATGAAATGACAGAGTTGTTCTGTCTTTCAAATTTCACTTGTAATCTTGTGTAAATCCTTAACTGTTCAACAATGGAGTGAGCCCTCAGGTAAATCCAGTATGAAGTGTCACAACATGATTACTCATTTTAAAGCGTCATCAGTTTTATAAGGCTGATGAAACTGACTCCACCTATTTGTAGGACAGAACTGAACCAGTTGCAAGATTTTTCTGATTATATATAAAAACAAAAAACAAAAAAAACACACACACACACACACACACCTACACCTAATTGTAACGAAACAGAACTTCTCATGTTGGTATTACACAACTTTCTATTAGTGTAGACTGGACATAGGTGTCAGGCATGACACAGTCTCTAAAAGTCTGCATTTCTAATTCTATAGTTCGGATGAAGAAAGCCAAGACGCAGCAAATGGCATCACTGAACAAAGCGTCTTCCGTCTTGTTGTCATGACTGTAGTTGACGTTATGCCAACAAGCAGCTGGTGATTGTGTTATGTTACTGCGACTAGATAAAAGCCCCTGAAGCTAGTCGCTCTTAGGGATGATGCTCAGTAGGCAGGTTCCTAAGAGGGTCCCTCGAACTAGGTAGGTAGACTCGCTTTAGACGTGTCTCTACAGAAAGAATCCAACGCCTCAACTTTACTCTGAATATTCCCCTAAAAAAAAAAAAAAAAAAAATCATCTCAGGGCTTACTCCACCCACAGAACAAAAAGGTTTTCAGTTGTGGGTGTAAAGTAGGGGTGTCAAACTCCAGACCTCGAGGGCCGGCGTCCTAAAACTCAAATGTGTCCCTGCTGCAACACACCTGTATAAAATTAGTCGGTCATTAGCAAGACTCTACAGAACTTGACTGCATGCTGAGGTGGCAACCCCCAACCCTACTCAAGTCATTTTAAATAAAGTAAGTGTTTGGAAATATGTACTTCTAAAATAACTTTTATTGCACCATGTTTATTCAGTCATGAGCTCTGTAACATGAACCAAATGGCTGCATTGCAACCTCAGCATATAGTCTTGCTAATGACTTGGGTACTTTTGTGAAATCTAATGATCTCCCCTGAACTTTATTTTGAACTATGTCCCTTTGGTGGAAAAAGGGTAACAGAATCAGTTAATCAAAAAGTCCTGTTCCCTGCACAGATTTCCTGCAGAGGGAACTAGAGATGCCAACTGCTGACTGGAATAGGCCTGTTTTTTTTTTTAGCTGATCAGCCATGACAGATGACTGATCAATTTCACATATTTTTCTTGGACTGGAGCCTCACTTGTCCGTCTCCAGAAACATGGCTTCAGGTGGCTATAATGCAGACAATGACTAAGTTATTGATTTGGTCATAGACAATACCCCTGTGAAACAAAATCTAACAAGTAATAAGTGTATCCAGGTGTCTCAAATGCTAATGAAATAGCCAGTTTAACCACTGCCACTTCCCGTTAGTGCACAGACTCAACTGGTTTCAAAGTCTTCCCTCTATTTTCTATTGCAGTAATTTCAGTTGAAATAAAAGTTGTTCAATGTTTAGTGGCTCCAACTTCAACATCTGTTCAGTCTCATCTCCCAAAACAGTGGCACTGAAATCCAACTAGGAACAAGGATTAGGTTGGTGTAAATACAGGGTGACGCAAGTCTGTAACACAATGGAAAACACTGGAGTTTTTATCTATACAATAAGCTCTGGCCACTAACTTGAATCACATTGGTCACTTGACATTTGTTTGAATTAGACTGACTCCTGACACAAGTCTTGTAATCTGGAGCCGTTTTAAAGGAAAAGGGTTGATTACTTAATAATTTAGCCATTTTGAGGTTATTCAAGGCATTATTGATCAATAATGACCTGAAGAAATACAGGACAGTGTGTTTTCATCCACTATGAAATTAGAATAGCACTTTCCCCGTCTTTGCGAGAAGGTACACTAAATATAAAACTTGTTATACAGTCAGTTTAGCGAGATAAGTACAGCTCTGTTTGACCCCTATTCATTTATTTATTTTTATATATATTTTTATATATATATATATATATATATATATATAAATAAATTAAAAAAAAATAAAAATATATATATATATATATATATATATATATATATATATATATATATATATATATATATATATATATATATATATATATATATATATATATATATATATTTTTTTTTTTTTTTTTTTTTTTAAATCCTGTAATCACACATGAATGTATATGATGGACGTCATTTTCCAGTATTGGAAAGTTTTGATTTGAAAAGACTACCAAAATATTTGTACTGAATTTACATTATAGCTAATTATATTATATTAAACTGTGTCCATCCTGCATATAATACACCTGTACTGAAACTGCTCTAAATGTCAAAGCTTTTCACACAAAGAGTGTCTGAGGTCATTGGATCTCCCCAAACCAGTTAGCTGTCTGGGCTCATTGTTGCCTCATGCAGGCAGTTGGCTCCTCGCCCCGCCCTCACCTCTTTTATGCTCCAGTCCTCGGGCAGCATGGTTTAGAGCGGAGACAGGTTTTCACCGAGGGAAACTAAAGGAATCTTACCTAGCAAGCTCGCTAGTCAGGCATTGACGCGGGTTAAAGCGAACCGCACAGCAGCAGATTTACGAAAACTGAGAGTAGGGGGTTAGCAAATATTTCAAGACCTGTCTGGTGTGTAGAGTAACTGTAGTCTCAAATAGACCTATTTCAGTGACAGTCATTTAATTAAACCAGCAAGAAAGGAGGAAAAAAGGTGTGCAAATGGCTATTACACAACTCAAGGATCCATCGTCACATCATATTTACTTTATTATGAGATATCACAAAATCTCTGATTTAATCTTTATATCTTAAAGCTGATTTAAGAAACTGGAACTAGTAACTGTTGTTTATGCTTTTAACAATTCTTTGCAGTTCTTTAAGTGACAACCCACACTGTATAGAGCCAAGAAGACCTCAGATTGTTGGTATAAGACTTCAGAAATACTGAAAAGGCTCTGTGGTTTAAATAAGATATGATAATCAAATATTACCCAGGCAGTAAAAAAAAAAGCTCATATGGTTGGCAGTCATGCCCTGGCAAAAGCAACATGCCCTGGCAAAAGCAACCTTTGACCCCATAATCTAACTAATCCTGTCCATTCAAGATCCAAGTAAAAATGAGCTCTTAAGTAGGTCATGAGGCTGAGATTTGCTCACCATTAAACTGTTCACCCAAACAGTTGGTAAACAGCCATTTGATGGCAAGAAGTTTCCCCACATCAACAGTCTGGCGATGTACAGAGAAACAGAGCCAGAGAGGGAGGGCTGTATGAGGAAGTAGGATGCTTTTGTGGTTAAGGAAGTACGCTGAGCTTACAGGCCTGTAACACTGTGTGTGTTTCTAGGCTTTAGGGGGGTGGAGATGGCCCCATATAACTAAAACAGAACCTCAATTGTGTGCTCAAGACATTCTTTAGAATAAAAAACACAACATTTTCTACTGTCAGCTTTTTTCAACACGTAGAGACCAGATAACTACCATAAAACCAGGGAAGGAAGACACATTTGTACACTATGTAGAAATTTAAATTTTTATTGCGTTGAGCTTAATGAATACACGAGGCAGAAACTAATAATCGATTAGTCGAAAACTGGCATCTATTTTGTTTTCAAATAAACATTTATATTTCCGTGTACCGGATAGTCTCATTACTTACAGTGTTTGAGAGATGTTTACCCTACTTGGGTATGAAATGACAAAAGTCGTCTATTTAAATACCGATATAGTGATGATTTTTTATAGTGTGACATTTGATGCCTTCGCATGAGTACATAATTCCTTATACCTCTGCACACCGCTGCATAAACATAGTTTTTGTTGGACAGACCTCCAGCTAAGAGAAACATGCAAACAGTGACATAAACGTTCGTCACACACATGATCCAAAGGCCTAGCCAGGTTGTGTAGCCGCTCCCAGGTAAAGGGAGAGTGAGCATACATACCTGGCAGAGGCTAACTTAAACTTGGTTAGCATTACGAATTTACTCACCCTGGCTCGAACAAGCGGATGTTTGCTAGTCTCGTCCTCCTAAACAACATGAATGGGAAGTGTCGATGTAGAAATCCTTCGTAGGGGAGAGTCTGACCCCCCTTCCAAAAAAATGATGGGAGGGTGCTGGTGAGCTGTGCTGGCGTAAGTTACCAGCGACACTAGCAGGTTAGCTAGCTAGCTGTCGACGGTTTCAACAGATCGGCTAGCGGCGGGTTCACTGGAGCTAGCCGCAGTTAGCTGCTTTGCACCGAGCTGTTTACTTTCCAGCTGTCAATGTCAGCGCAGTCCGGCTGCCTGCAAACTCTGTCCGCAAGAGGTCTTTGAGATAAATAGTGCATTAAACAAAGTGCTGGGCGCGTCTGAGAACCACTTTTTATCAGTTTTAGGTAGCTATAGAAAACTTTACCTGCACTCCTGACCTGCCAGCAGAGCCATACTCCCTGCTGACACCGTTTTATCGCTCTCTTTTCGGAAACCCGGAAACAAGCAGAGCGACACAAAATGGAGCACAACAGCGGTGCATTAAAGCGCTGCCGTAAATTCCAGCTTTAAACTGAACAAGGTCATATGGGTACTAACAAAACTCAGTCCTGAAACGTGTTTGGTTTAATGGGACGTGTAATGTTTAGACTACGTCAATGTCACGATTTACATTTTCAGTTCAGTTGATCTAATTTTCATATTCCGTAAGATGTAGAGCATTGGATATATTTCGTGTTTGATGAAAATATTCTTTCACTGTATGAAATAATTGTTATGGTTCCTTTGGTGCTAGAAGTTGAGGTAAACGGTTACTTTTTCATATATTTAGAGTTTCCCTCTAGTCTAAGCAGTTAACAGCAGTTAAAAATTATAAACGGTGATGTGGAGTCTTTTTGAATAATTTTCTTATTATTCAATTCAATTTTATTTATATAGCGCCAAATCACAACAAATGTCGCCTCAAGGCGCTTCATATTATGAAATATGTGGGAAAGGTAAAAACAAGAAAACAAACAGAGAAACAAATAAACGTGTAATCTTTCTAAAACATGATGCATAAAAGGGCAAGAAAATGAATTAACTGTGTTGAGGGGTCTGCTTGGTAAAATACGAGGTAACCAAATCTTTCTATAATAGAATTAATTAGCGTCCATCTGAAAATTGTTTAAAGTGATTATCAAATTAAATTAATAATATGAAAATATAGCGTTAAGCTATGTTTGTCTCTGGGCCAGAAAAGTTTCCTTTTTCCAGTTTTTAAAGGATGCTTTTGAAGGCAGAAGTGTCAGGTGACTGTAACGTGACGCTTGCGCAGTTGGAACCAGACGACTTCCTGCCAAGATGTCGGCGAGCATGGCGTACGCCGGATTGTGGAGGACATGCAGAATGTTACTACCCAGACACCATGTCCTGTCCCCCGCTGCCATCCGAACACAGAGCTCTGCTAGTGGAGACTTGATGCCCTGGACCTCGCTCTCCAGGCCTCCGTGGCCGGAGCAGCCGAGCCCGTACTCGGCGGAAGAAGAGCGGAGCCGACACGCTGCTGTGGTGAGCACCGTAAACCAGCGGATCAACCTTCGGGATTTCGGCCGGCTCTTCGCGGTGGTGCACTTCGCCGGACGCCAGTGGAAGGTCACCGGTGAAGACTTGATCCTGATCGAGAACCACATCGAGGCGGAGTGCGGGGAGCGTATCCGCATGGAGAAGGTGCTTTTGGTTGGAGCTGAGGACTTCACCCTGATTGGTAGGCCTCTTCTGGGGAAGGAGCTGGTCAGAGTCGAGGCCACCGTAATCGAAAAGACCGAGTCCTGGCCCAAAGTCCACATGCGTTTCTGGAAGAGACACCGGTTCCAGCGCAAAAAGATCATCATCCAGCCGCAGACGGTGCTAAGGATCAACGACATCGAGCTGGCCCCCAGACTCACGTGAAGAGGATGACACAGAGGACTGAAAGACTCTACTCTCTGACCCGCGGTTTATTTTTTCTTATTGGTTTCAAACATGTAAACAAACTTGTGGCGGTCAGCTTATATGCTCATGACTCTGACTGGTTTAAAACGAGGAGCTGAACATTTGAGTAATACGCTGAGCAGCTGTTCACTGGTTTGTACTCCTGTAAATATATAGTGCGGACCTGTGAGGAGATGTATTAAAGCTTTGTTTCCAACATGTACTGAGGGTTTGGATTAAATCTGAGTTTACAACACAAAACTTTACAAAGGGTTGAAGTTAGTGTAGCTGCAATGGGGGAAAATCCCCTCTAATATTTCCTCAAGGACCCACAGAATAACCAGAGTAAGTCCACCGTTAGCCTAGATCGTGATTTACAGAGAGATAAGATAAAGTGGGTCTGCCCACACTGACCAGAATGTCTGTGAACCTATGTCATCCTTTTGAGACTCAGCTGATACATAAACATTTAATTTAATAAAACCAATCCCCTAAATGCAGGGTTCCCAAACTGAGGTGATATGCAACACTGGACTGTGTGCCTATGTTAAAGTAGCTTATGCTATAAAACTATTACTGGTATTTCTGATGTAAAAGTTAGAATAAATAAAACAAATGTTTAAATGACTTAAACAGAGTCAAGTTTTTAAAACAATTTCTAATTTTATTGTGAAACCTGACTAGATCGCCTCTGGGAACAAGGAAGCTCCACAGATGTTCAGAGGATCGATCTGAAGGCACTGTTGAACATTTCTGCTCAGAGGGTAACAAAGTTCTACTCAGAACTGAACTCCAGCGCTGGAGGTGATGTTTAAATGAGGAGTTTGTCCAACAGGCAAAAACAACAAAAGTGAGCGATCAAACTAAATACAATGCTGCTACTCATGTTAACAGATTGGTAGAAATCTCATCACAAACACATGTTCCCTGTGAAGAGTCCAAATCAATGAAACATATCTGCTTTAAGAAAAATCTGTTCATATCTTTTAAGGTCCCCCTTTGTGTCCAAGGATTCCCAAATCGTATCTATATCTCAAATTGACCGTATTGCTCAGTATATTTGACCACAGAACTCACATGGTGCTGAGCTGTGTTAAGACAGACAGGTGGTGTTCATTCATTCATAGGCTGAGGAGGGGGCTAGTCGATCATTTCAATCTTGATACAGAAAGGAAACAACATAAATGTTGAATTACTGTGTCACTCCTGCAGCTCTACACCAGCTTTCACTACACCTTAAATGTGCACAAATTGTAGTTGTCTTGTAGAAAGAAATGTTAAGCTGAAGCTACTATGAGGCTAACCAATGACTTTGGATGTGTTTAACGTGATCCCTCCACCTTTGAGCAATAAGGAAACAACAACCCTGTGCACAGTGTGACCTCAGTAGAATTCAAATTAAGGGGTTTGGTTTAACACTAATCAAATAAGTATTATTAGCTTGGAAGTCAAGTGTGGTGGATTTTAGGAGAAGCTGCATAGCTGAAAGATCACTCGTCAGCGAGGTGAAGCCCAGCCAGTTTTTAACCTACGGTTTGAATCTGTGCGCAGAAACTAGACATATAGATCATGGTATAAGAATTAGTGACAGCTGGTCAAGTCGGACAATGTAACCACAACAGAGCAGCACATACGCATTTAAACTTAACAGTGGCATTAAGTGAAAATTAGGCCTCAAAACTTTGTGATACTGTTGATTATGGTGTTGGGCACAGTTTGGCAGTTTTGGACAAAGATCCTCTGTGCACTGAGGAAAAAAACAAAAACACACAGAGGTTCTCTCATTTTCCAAAGTCTGCTGCATGTGCGAATGTGGGGAAAAAAACTAATTATAATCAAACAGAAAACTTTGCTTTGGGTAAAATTAAGTTTAAAAAAAGAGATTATACAGCTTCAAAGTAGCAGCTGAAGTAAAGATCCTGCAAACTGCTATTAACCATCGAGTTAATTTAGTTCACAGACTCCCCCTAAGAATCCTGCACACACACCATCATTTTTCCTACACGGTGGGAATAACACAATGTGTCGGGAACCCTGCTTCTGATTGCTGCGATAAACAATGCTTTGTAACTTCCTAAAAACAGAAATTCTAAGAACATTTTACAAGATCAGACCGACCAGACGTGTAGAGGCATGAAATAAAGGAAGCATTTCAATGTGTCTCCCAAGTGTGACAGTATAAGAGTTAACACTTTCTCTTTGAAGCATAGCATGGGGGTATCCCAAAGTGCTGAAGCCTCAAAGCAGCTCAAATTTAGAACCTATTTGTGTCTTCACTGCAGTTTTTACCTTTGATATTTTTAATAATTTTATGACTTTGGGCAATGGAAAAGGAAGAATGGTTCTAGCGACTGACTTATGTGCATTAAGAAACTTCTTACTCCATATATACCTTTCAAGACTCCAGAAAAAGTCCCCTTGTGTTCTTTTAGTGTAGCTAAAACTAAATACACTTTGTGAAACATTTTCTGACTGGTCAGGCTTCGCTGGTGAATTCCGTGCTGTAAATCTGACTTTGCTGTTTACCAAGTCTGTAGGTTTGATTGTTTAAATGTCAGAAATCTCCCTGGGGTTTGGTGCAACATTTTTTTCACCCTCACAAAATGAAAGGAATCTAATGTACCATGGCAGAGTATCCTCCTGCTGTCACAGCAATGAACAGTGATTTTCAAAACAAAATCTCAAGTATAATCTTCAGGAGTCCGATCAGAATAGTCCAAAAGATGGACTCTTCCTCCTGGAAGTCGTCCTCTGTAGCATGAGCAGATTTCTTTTCCTTATGTACACCTTCTGAGTTGTAAGAGCCCTTATCAAATGGGTCTTGGGACACAGTCTGATCGTAGAACACTCGCATTTCAAACTCACTCTCCTGGTGAGACGGGTGGCCATAAATGCCGATGCCCACAGGCCTTGTGAAGTCCCCGGGGACCACCACCACATCTTGTCCGCAGGTGGCTGATTGCAGCTTGTAGGTGTCGAAGCTCGGGTGCAGGGTTTTATCTGACACGTACAGGTCTGCGTCTCCCTTGAGGCTTTGCATGTGGAGGATGATTCTGCCGTCGTGGTTGAGGCGTAGGTAGCTGTAGTTTCCGGCCCCAATGTGGCCCTGAACCACATGGAGCAGCACCCATTCTTCAGGGAAGCTGTCATCCTCTGAGGGGCTCAGGAAGCTTCTGGCCTGGGACAGCAGGAGGGCGACGACCAGCGCGCTGCAACTCAGCTTCATGGTGAAGGCATCTGTCAGTCAGTCATCAGACAGCCTGAAAAGTATAAATGAACAACACACAGATCAGGAGGCTACATTCAAACAGAGGCAAAGGCTAAACTGCTGCTCAGAACTACAGAAGTCAGTACAACCAACTCCAACTGCTGTCACAGCCAGCTGTTTGTAAATCAGCAGCAGAGGGGAGCTGAACAGAGAGGAGCTATACAAACCGTCTTCAATAGGCAGGCAGCAGAAACTGACTGGATAAAGGCAGTTTTAATGTAGGCTTTGGAGAGAGATCAACAGTGCTTTATGCATGGGTTAACTGATTTACCCATTAGCAAAATGGGGAGGGGGAAGTGAGACCACAAAGCATCATAAAAGAGAGCCCACATTAGTTCGTTTTGAAAGGATAGGGAAGCAAGACCGATACCATAAAAAAGTGGACGCATAAACTGGAGATGTGTGCCATTTAAACAGCTGCCTGAGTCACGCAATTCAAAAAAGAGAAAAACGTACATTAAAATATGTAGAATCACAGTGTGTCTATAAGTCAGTGTCAAGTAAGGCTTCTCACACACACATACATATAAAGAAAAGTTGTATCCATCACACAATTTAGTCAAGTAAAACGGCGGTCCCCAACCTTTTTTGCGCCACGGACCGGTTTATGCCCGACAATATTTTCATGGACCGGCCTTTAAGGTGTCGCGGATAAATACAACAAAATAAAATGAGTACCGGTACCGAAAAAAAGAAGATTTATTCATAACACACATGAAAAGACCCAGGAAAACCGAGTAAACGATAAAACGATAACAAAATAACGCTGAAAACCAATAAAAACCCAGAAAACCATACATTTCACACCTGAGCCTCAACTCTCGCGGCCCGGTACCAAAGGACTCAAGGACCGGTACCGGTCCGAGGCCCGGGGGTTGGGGACCGCTGAAGTAAAATACATTATGATTGCAGTTCTGTAATAAGGTTACCACACAGAAAACTGCCAACAACCTGCTTCAAAAGCCTGAATACGACAACTGCTGGCACAATGGGATATTTAGCTCAGCTCTATGTTACAGTCATTTCTCCGCCATGATCAAACCTGCCTTTACAGCTAAATCAGCCAAAGGTCGTACAGTGGTGAAGTTGTAGGGGACTACCCATGATTCAGGTTTTTTTGTTCTTTACTTGGCTTGCAAGCCAGACTGTTCTCTGGCAACAAAATAAAACATGGTTACTGGGTCAAACCCCCATCTGGATTCAAGAATTCACTAACTCAATACCCCTTGAACCCAGTTATCTCAAACTCTGTAAGTGGAAAGGTCAAGCACACTCCTAAAGGGAACTCCCGTACTCCGTGCTTGTCAATTTAATAATGTATTACAATGGGAAGCCCACAGTACTTAAAAAAAAAGTCCAAATAAGCACCAAAATAATAAAGAAGCACCCAAAAATTGCCTACATTGCAAATACACCAATATTTCAGTTTCAGGGAGAGATATTGGAAAGTTGTTTTCCCGCAATCCCATGATGTTTGAAGCCTGGGCAACAAGGAAAGCGTCTCTTTGCATATAAAATAGCCGAGGACTGTCAGTGAAGCCAAGGATAGGCGCTCGGCTAACAATCACACAGAGCACGGGGCCTGTGCTTCAACACCACCAGCTGCCATCTTGCCTTTTTGCCACACCATGTTTGAAATGAGACAGGAAGCAGGATTTGGGAACCACCTTGGCTGACAAGAAAGCATGGACTGAGCAATTATTAAACAGAGAAAACATTAATGAAATGCAGGTTGCAATGCAGTGGTTAGAACCGTCTCCTCACAGGAACAATGTCCCGAGTTAAAATCCTGCCTTGGTCTTTCTGTGTGGCATTTGCATGTTCTTCCTGCGTCTGTATGAGTTCTCTCTGGGATGCTCCATCTTCCTCCCAAAGTCCAAAGACAGGCTTGTCAGGCTAACAGATTGCTTTAAGTGCTGGCCCTTGAACAGACTGGCAACCTGTCCACAGTATACCCTTTGCTTTGCTCCATAACAATTGGGATAGCCCCCCACCCCTGTAACTCCAAACTGGATAAACAAAATAAAGAGGAAGGTAGATTTAGCCCCCCAAAAATGTCCCACTTGAATAAGTAAAGATATGTCAAAAGCATTGTATTTTTACATAATATAAGGCTAGGATCTAAATTTTTGATAGTTAATAAGTCAACAGCCATATTCTGATAACCCATGTACACTGTTGTCTGAGAAGGTTCTCAGTCATCCAAGTCATCGTAGTCAAAGGAGCTATTCACATCTCTTTTAGTTGTTAGAGTTATAAGAATAAGTTATTTGTGACTAAAAGCTTAGGTTTTTAATAGCACATATGGTGGAAAAAAATAGCTGTCTTCCAAATGTTTTAAAAATACCATCTTGTGGTGCAGGGTGTCAAAGTTAATCATTACATGGTGTGTTTGACAGGAAACGTCTCATTTTGTTAGCAGGATTTACTCAGTAGTCACTTTCCATTTAATACAACATGTAGATTGATTAACATGTTTCTGGCCCTGAACGTTTTGCAGGTTCTTACTGACATCCCATCACCCTAACCTGTTTTAGGCAAAGCAAATAATCAATTAGTCCTACACTACAAAGCCCGTCAAAGCTTATCTAACAATACTCAGTCTGCTTCATCTCATTTTATTATGTACAGTTAATAAGTTACCTACTGTAACAGAGCCATCACAGCAAATATTCACTTTGTTATTCCACCACTGTCCTGTTAAAGGAGATTCATCGAATACAGGGACAAGATAAATCCACAGCTGTTAGCGAGATTAATTAAGGAATGGTTTGCCATTTTTACGGGATTTGCTGATTTCAGGAAAAATGTGTAAGACAAACAATTATCCATTAAAGTACAACCTAACACCCGATGTGAGGTAGTGTACACGTAAAATACAATTGCTACGCATAAAACGAAAATAAAGACTATAGAATGACTATGAGAAGTTAAAACTACAAAAACACGACAGCAAAGCATGCCGGTCAACCTACCTCAGTTCTTCCATTCATTAAAAGACATGACAAACTGGTTTCCAGAACAGAAAGGACGCCTGTAGTTTCGGTGCCAAAAACTGAATATACTCGGGAGAAACATACGGAGAAAGTAACGCGGTAACCGTCGGCCGCCTCCTCGCAGCTCAGTGAAACATGACTCTAAAGAAGCCGGAGAGTTTTCGATTGAGAGCCTCTCGGCACGGTTAAAAATAACCACCTGCTCCCCATTTCACCTCTGACACCAATCAACCAACTTTAACCATTAACTACATTTTTATTAACAAATAAACACCAAGACTGGGAGGGGGCTCCCTTAAAAGGTTTCAGGGATTTTAACATTAATAAGTCTGATAAATTAAACAAAGAGCTTTTTGTAACGGCTGAACCTGAACCTGCCGCATGCTACGTCGCTAACAGCTAAGAATAGCAGTTTCAACCTGTACAACCCAGCAGTAAAAATGTTTTAATGAAAACAGACGTACTGTTAAAGACTATGCCAGTTACCTCCAACTGTATCATTCAGAAACAGTCCACAAAAACACATTGCTACTTGACTTACTGAACAGGTTAGCAAGTTCTTAAAGCAGCTAGCTATCACGCAGCTACCGTTGCACGTAGCCTGTTTAGCTTTAGCCAAACACGTTCAGGAGTTTACATGAGCTGGAGGCCGGGGGTTGGCTCAATGCCTAAAGATCAAGTTACGAATAGATTAATATAAAGATATTCATGGATCAGTTAACAGTGCACTTAGTTTACTTACACAGCTGTCATTTCCTGAGCAGCATCTTCAACTGAGCAGCAAAGTTCACTTCATCATTTCCTTTTCCTTCAGCTCCACAAACAGCAAAGCGCGCACTCACGCCACCTACCGGCCATTGCGATGGTGACGCTCATCAGTAGCCAAACAAGCTCCATCAAGTATTTTTTAGAAAATGTGGCAAATGCACTGGTTCAAAATGGGCCCGTTTCCACACATGGATTTAGTCCTAGACAGCGAACCTTTTTTTCCCTCTTTAAACTGGGACTCAGCTGAATGACAAACAGATAATGAGGCCAGATTAAATGACTCATTTTTATTTCAGGTAGTGCTTTAGGTCACTTTAAGGCCATACATATGCAATATATTCTTTTTCCTTAAACATATTAAACACATAGGGTGTATTTCTTTTATGCTATATGGGATAATGACCCACAGCCATAAGTACGGAAAACAGAGTATAGAAACTTAAGAAACTGAAAAAAACTGAAAGAATAGATTTGCAAATAAAAAGGGTGGTGCAGTGGTGCAGTAATCAGCACCAGCGGTTAAATATCTGTCAGCCCCGCGATGCAGTTGCAGCTTGTCTGGGGTGTACCCTGCCTTTCACCCTATGACTAGGTAAGTGGAATACACTTAAAATGCTTTGCACTGAGACTCAGTAGGTCTGGTGCTTTTGAATAGTGTACAGTTTTTCAACCTTGATGCCAAAGGGCTTAAAATATGCAGACAATATTAATATAGTTTAAATGCCATAAAAATGTAGAACAGCTATGTATAGGCTCTACTCTGCTAGTCTCTATCCCATGTTGCTCTACCTCTGCATCTCGCGGCTTTGCCATCATACGTCCTTTTGTCATTTAGGTTTCTAGTGCCTGGATGATAACCAAGCTCTGCTGATGAATGATGAATGTTACTACAATAAGCTTCCCAGAAAGCCTTTTTTTGTAAAAGCCCCTGAACATTGTCCTTAATGGACAGACACCAGTTACTTTAATAAACTGTATATTTACATTTGCTCCTCATGTTCAACTACAATCAGAGTAATTTAAACATCTGCATGTTCAGTGAACACAAGTATTTTTTACTAAAAACCAAAATGGGGTTTTTAACTTTCTATCAGAATTAACCTTTAATTAATCTAGTTTCAGGGAGTTAAGCAGTTGGTGCGCATTCTTTGTCTGGTTGCAATTTGCTTCTAAGAAACAAGCTTGCTCGTAAGTTGAAAAGTATCTGTTCATACCACCGGCTTCAAATTTTGCAGATCTATTGCTGAGCACCTGAGTAAGTGTTGTGGAAAATTTGGAAAAGCAATTCTCATATTTCAGCTTGAGTTAACAGTGAGCTGACCGCTCCCTGGATCATCCAAAGCTGGACATGTTTCATTTTTGTATATATGTTTTCTCTTTAATTTCCCGTGACAAATGACTTCAGCGACATGTTTGAGTTGTGCTCAAGAAAGATGCTCAGCCACATTGTGAGCAGGCACACACATTCAGTGAGTCCCCTTTTTAACGGTCCCCTTTTCAAAAAAGGAAATTAATTATTCAGTGCGTTTGATTTGATACAATACTATAAATTCAAACTAGGAAAGAAAAGAAAAAAACTGGCTAGGGTTAACAGGAACTGCACGAGCTAAAAATGATATTCTTATGGACGTACACTCACCCCCTCACTCAAAACTCAACATGTACTGATTTCACATCATTAGTTTTTATAATCCTTTTCCACTTTAATGAACACCAACTGTATTTTTTAACAAAAAAAAAAACAAAACAAAAAACCCCCAAAAAACAACAAATGTTCCAAGGGAGGGGGCGGGGTCTCGACAACAGGTTAGATGACTCGTTGGTATGTTTCCAGAAAAACACATCAAATTGTAAATTCTATAATAGATATACTCGTTCAACAAGTCTGTGTAATCTGTCACATTAGATCCATTTGATGTTTATGAGGAAGTCCCCTATGATCACCGCTTCAGTGCTGAATATTTACTGCAAAACCGGTCGACCGGTTTAAGGCTTCCGAGGTCGACGGCAGGGTCAACGTCGATGTGTCAAGTCGAAACTGGGTCTCGCTGGATTCTCAACCCTACGGAGAGGCGTTTCAGGATTTTACTTCAGAAAGAAAAGGCCCCGGTAAGTAGTGTTGTGATCTTTTTCTTTCCTTGTCCTCGCATAACAGGATTATCGCAACATTTAAATATATAACTGCATCGCTTTTATAAAAACACGCCTGGACCGTCATTTCATTGTGGGAGAAGGATAAAGAATCTGGATGATTTTAACTACACAATCTCTGCTCAACACAAACAAGCTTGAGGTTTGTTTGTTTTTTTCTTCCTGGGGGGAGTGGAAACAGATATCCATGAACCTTTCCATTTAATTCTTTGCTAGGAATACTGGCAACAAAAACAAAACAATTTAAAAATAAAATAATGCTTGCATTATACAATTTATAATGTAGTACCATGCTAGCGTTGCTCACCTCGTCCTAACCATTTATTAGCAATGTAGAATCAGTTCTGTTGGAAACTACAACACACACTATGGTTATTAACCCCATTCTGCCCAGGTTGTTTTTTTTTAGTTTACCCAATCACAGCGGCCAAAAGTGAAGGAAGACCAGGAGGAACGTGTGAGAGAAACAAGGATGTGGGAAAGTATCACAGCAAGGACGACTAAGTGGTATAATTAAAGCAGCAAATGCAGGGAAGAAAAAACAAACCTCAGACACTTCATGCATTCAGAATGGCCGACAGCAGGAAAAAGGAGGACTGGGTTCACAGTTTTCTCAGCTACGAGCAAAAGTGGATAAAGGGGTGTTTACGGGCTGGTCATGTGACCGTTAGCAGGGTTAGCGATCATTTCGAGGGTCGAGGTGCTTGCGAGACTGAAATATTGCGTGCTGACTAACAGATGGGTCATCTGCTGATGGGCAGAATGGGGATAAAACTACATTCCTGGTCTGTCTAAACAGAATTTTGCTTGTTAACGTAAAAAGAGTCTGTGTTTCCAACACACTGTTAAATTCTTGGCTTTGTCTTCTTGTTTCTTGCAGTTTCTTTAGAGAAATGAAGCCTGCTGCAAAGTACCCTCTGGTCTCCCGCTCTGGTCTGTAGTTGGGGGTGGGGGTAGGGAGTGGGGGCGACGGGGTTGGTAGTTCAGACGGGGGGTGCTTTGCGCTGGAGTAGATACTGGTGGATGTCTTCTGCGTCGCGCTTAAGCCAGGCGGCGTTGAGGAGGATGTTCTCACAGCACTGCTGCACGGTACGCTCGGCCGCTGGCGCCGGGTGACTCTCAAAGAAACTCTGCAGGGACAGAAAGGAAGGAAACCCTTAACCCCCTGTTGCATCATATCAGTAACAATAACACCACATCAGATTAATAACTGAATTTAAAATCACACTGCAGAATCCAGATAATAAAGCAGAACAGAACCTCCTACAAAGAATAACATTTTATATAAAATGGAGTTTCGATTTCTTCATGAACCACTTTTACAACCTTTTGGAATTCTATTTGCATTTCTCTCATGTGCCAACATTTTCCATAAGACTTCCAGTTTCCTCATTTAGAAATCTGGACTGGGGAAATGCTTGTGTATTCATAGCAGTAGGGTTTAAGTTGCTCAGGGCAAACAGGCAGAGACAAGCAGGCGTCGAGGCAAGTATCAGCTGGCAGAGTGAAGTGGGCGTGCATCGATTTCAACTACAATCCATTTAGAGCAAAAAAGCAACTAATAAGCAACTACCAAAGACACCAAAGGATGCTTTGTTTGTTAAAGTTAGATGGAAATATGATGGGGTGGGAAATATCACATGGAGTAACCTACACTGTTTTCTCAAAATCTGAATTTTTGCCTCATGCCCAGAGCCATAGACCCTGACTTCAGGATAGGAATTTAATATTTTAATCACCTATCAGCCTTTTTGGGTCAAAGTCTAACCTAAAAAGCTGGATTGGTCATCAGTGGCAATGATCCAATCTAGGGCTGGGCTATATCATACCGTTCACAGTAATACCGGTGTAATTTTGGGCAACGATAGGAAAATGAAATATTGCGATAGAATATGGGTAAAATGCGCATGCGCAGTGCCTTTGTTTACATACGCACATGGCGGCGACGCAGAATGAGAAGAGCGAAAGCGGATCGTTAAATGAAACGAATGAACCAGAATTGGTTTGTAAAAATGCTGCAACATCAGTGGTGTGGAAGTGGTTTAGCTTTCGTCCGTCAAATACACAACAAAGCACTATTTTTGGTAGAGCATGCTAGCGGGCCGTCGTTATTACCGTGTTTTTTGGAAAATACGGCACACTTAAAATCAATCCTTTGATTTTTCTGAAAATCAACAGTGCCCCTTATAATCCCGTGTGCCTTATGTATGAATTCTGGTTGTGTTTACTGACCTCGAAACGATTTTATGTACACGGCGCTTGAAAACCTGTCAAATGTTTCAGTACGACTTTGCTAAGCTACGAAGCCGCACCGCTTGATGGATTGTCGGAGCATTACGGCTATCGTAGTTAGGCGCCCCGCGGAGTGATACGTACGGTGCTTCAACATAATATTACCGTATTGTGTGTGTTTAACCTCTTTTTAGGTTTTGTGGATATTATACATGGTTATGCTGAGGATATTTCCACTGGAAATGCCTTTTGGTTAAACTGTCAGCAAGGAATTTGCACTGTTACATTTTTATATAACTTTAATGCACATAAACAGCTGCTTGTTTAAGTGAAAATACATTGATGGGGTTTTTTGCACTAATAAAGTTGTGGAGTTGTAAAGTGTCAATTATATCGTCAGTTATATCGTTATCGCAAAATTTCAAATGTATATCATGATAAATATTTCTGGTCATATCTCCCTGCTCTAATCCAATCATCAATCATGTTGGTTTTTTTCTTTGTTTATTTCACCACACAGTAGAAGTCCAGCTAAAGCACTTTGTGTTTGAGTAGAAAAGCAATACACAAGAACCATTCCCTGTACCATTCATTTCCTAACTTGGAAGATTAATATAATTTAATTAAATCCCACAAGAGGGAGCGCTCACCTTCACTTCCACAGCCATTTTATCAATAGCAAATCCATCGACTGTGAGCTGCAAAGACACATGAATAAGACAAATGTGAGCAGCCTATAAACAAATAAAACGGATGCACTGATCGGGGACCATTTTTAATTTTGTTGATCCTGTGACAATGACAATAAAGACGTGTGTGTGTATTTTACAGTGAAATAACCAGAAAACCTCAGGAAACTGTAAACCTCAGGCTCTTTCTTTACCTTGATAAGCCTTGATATGAGAAATCCTCCCTGGTAGCGGTTATAAAGTTCCTCCCAGTTATCCTTGACAAACTTCCAGGCAGCTTTCCGTCCTTGTTTACTGCTTCCTGCCACTCCCCCGATTACTGAAACCGTGTCCTGGGGACGAACGTCTTCCTGTTGGGACGGGAACGTGCAGAGAGAACTAAATTAGCTGTTGTGGTATTTGACAGAAGCCATGTTGGCCTCCATCACACTGCAGCTGGAGAATCATCAGACTTTTCTACAACTCCTTTAAAGCTGTAACAAGAAAGCACAACGTCCAATTTTATCGGTTCACCGTCAGTTTTTATGTAAAGCAGCTTTAACTGTAACTTCCTTTAGTTTTGAGCTGACAGTAACTTCAGCACAGACAGGCACTTAAAGCCAAATGCAACACTTTTCTAAAGCCAATACTCCAAATTTTACTCTAAGTTGAGTCGCACTAAAAACACGACTCATACGAAAAAGCTTACAAAATAAAAACACCCCTGGGTCTTTTTATTTGACCATGATTGCAAGTAAATGCCATTCCTTTCTTTTCCTGTATCCTGAGAAATAAAACTACGCTTGAGAGCCGCAAATTAAACGGTCTTATGTACCGAGAGGGCAAAGTTGAGCACTTTCTGGATGAGATCAGGGGCAGAGATGGCTCCGAGAACTCGCTCGATTCGATTCTTCTCCTCTTGCATGTCTGCTTGCTTGTGGAGCTGAGGGAGTAGTGACAAAGACACAGTGTGACCGTGATTACCCAACTACAGTCACTCAGATCTAACTCCTTTGGAATTATTGGTGCTAAATGACACAGAGTACGTCACAGATGGAGACATGATGTAGTTTTACCTTCATCATCGTGTCCAGTGTAGCACTATCTCCATGCTTCAATACTGTTAGATACACCTGTGGGGAAAAAAAGATACTTAGACATTATCCTTTAATAACGTTTAACTGAATTACACTGTAGTATGGTGATGCTGCTATACTGTATTTTGTTGGGCCTTCAAGGTTTTTTTCCCATCTTCTAATCACTTTCAATCAAATGAAAGCTTCTGATCCAGTCTGAGATAAGCACCTACAATCTTGCCCCTTATTCAATTCAATTCAATTCAACTTTATTTATATAGCGCCAAATCACAACAAATGTCGCCTCAAGGCGCTTCATAGATACAGAGAAAAGCCCAACAATCATATGACCCCCTATGAGCAAGCACTTTGGCGACAGTGGGAAGGAAAAACTCCCTTTTAACAGGAAGAAACCTCCGGCAGAACCAGGCTCAGGGAGGGGCGGGGCCATCTGCTGATCTCCCTTATAAAGTGAAATGACGTTTTTACCAAAGATCAGGTGACCTACGGTCATGTGACCAGCACTTTATTGAAATTCTACTCAAATCTTCACAATCAAACCTCGCCAGTGACAGTAGCGTCGTCTTGGAGGTCAACTTTACAAATAGATGAAAATAAATCCAAAGACTTTCTTTACTTATGTTGTCAATTAAACTGGACTTATTATACTAAACATACCGTTTTCCTTTCCTCACAGAACACACCTCCTGTACTGTAAGATCCTTTATATGTACAGTGCATGCTCACGACAAACAGCTTTTTTAAAAAATACCGTTGGCTCTGTATGATGTCACAGAGAATAGACGTTGCTAATGAAAGGTCATCATGAGCACTGTGGACTAAAATTAAGACTGCTTGTTTCATGCTGACATGCTGGGGAGTGCACTATAACAGCGGTCCCCAACCCCCGGGCCTCGGACCGGTACCAGTCCGCGAGTCGTTTGGTACCGGGCCGCGAGAGTTGAGGCTCACGTGTGAAATGTTTTCAGGGTTTTTATCGGTTTTCAGCGTTATTTTGTTATCGTTCCTCATGGTAACTTATGCTGAACATGTAACCTTGTTGGGAGCAAGTTATGTTCAGAGTTTCAGTTCAAAGTTGGCTGGAAGAACCCAGTTTCACTAATTCTTTGATTTACAGCATGTTTCAAGTACATTTATTTTATTGATTGACAGTTTTCTCTGTGTATGTTCTGCTATAAAGCCTAATGTGTGAGAGACAGCAGCAGATTAAAATAAAGTATAAAAACATGCGTTTCAAAAATGTAATATATGCATGTTTAAGTGGCATTCAGCTTCTCTGCTGGGGGAATACCTTTTATTTGCCCAAGTTGTTAAGCCATACCGAGCTCAAGAGATTTCCAAACAGAGTTACAGACTTTAAAATAACAAAAGCCCCTTTTAATACGAGGCGCAGAGAGCCTGAATTATGAAGCTCTTCTTAACAGCTTGTTGATAACCATCATCTCCAAATGGGTTTTAGGTTTTGTCGAGCTCACTCGCTCAAAGAGTTTCCTTCATAATATACAGCTCTGAGGGGCCGCACCAACGCTCAGTATGAGATAAATAAGGCTCAAAGTTGAACTGTCAAATAGTTATTCTAGCAGAGTCAGCATAGATATAAGCACAACATGTGAACTACAAAAACAGAGGAAGGATCATTTATAGATAGATTTTGGTTTTTTTACTAGTTCTTGCCACAGTCAGAGTGCAAATGACTGCCTGTAACTGTAACTACTACAGGCTTACATAGGTCACAGTGTGTCCACAGGCTATTTCACTGAATAAACAAGCCTAACATACTAAAAAAATAAAAAATAATGATGGAAGAAGATCTTCAGCTCAAGCAAGACCTGACTGCAGCCTAATGTCCACATTTTCAAATCTGATTTATTTACAGAAACTGTTGCAACACCATCTGTTTTAGCAAACTGAAGCAAAACATACTGATTAGTGTGAATACCATCTGACACTGTTCGTTGCCAAAGTGCCTGCGCAAGCTCAACTTACCGGACTTCTCAGGTCCGCAGGTAAAACCTGCTTGCCATCCACGTGATCCTTGAATCTCCGCCGGGCCTCTTCCAGTGTGGGTTTGTGTCCTGCCTTACCCAGTTTCCCCAGAACCAGGCTTCTCAACAGAGCATCCAGGTGACCTGTAGCACACAAAAATAGCCCTTAGGTTACTCCATTACTCATGGACAGAGCTTTTTCACACTAATTTCAGTCAGTCATCTTATCCGACCTGTCTCTAAAGCAGAAACAGTGGAAACAAACAGTTACGAGTTATATATGGTTCAGTTCAAGTAACCGAAATGCTCATCTGATAACAGGGTAGCTCTCATGGCCTAAAAAAGAAAAGAAAAGCTCATTTTTTTCTACTGCTATTTTGTACCAAAACGTTTTCAAGTTTGAAAATCAAATATTTTACTTTCCTACTCTCTACATTCCTGCACTTTCTTTTAAAAGACTACTCTCAATTTTAATATTAATAACAAGAAAGGAATGGAGCGGCTCCACCTTGAATGCAATCTCTCTACAACGCCTCCTCACCTTCCCCCGGTTTACTGTCCCAGCCGAGCTTGAGGCCAATGGGAGTAAAGAGGTCCCGGATGAATTCCTGGATTTCCTCGTGGAAGTCGGTGTGGGACAGCAGAGAAGACAACACTCCCAGGTTGCAGCTCAGGTCACTCCACACGGTGTAGTTGGGCTCATTGACAAAGGCTTCCATCAGCTTCAGCACCTCCACTGTGCTGATCATCCCTGCACGAGACTGAGGCCACAAATCAATTAGAAACTAAAACAGGCAGGATGAAAGCCTTGTGCTTTATGGTGGATGTTATAGTTTTTCAAGGTGAAGGGTTTCTGTATATCTTTATAACCACATTTAAGTCTCAAACTGCAGGTGCAAAGGAAAGGTTGTGCTACAATGGTACTAACACTAACAATAAAGCATTTCATAGAAAACGAAGAATGGATTTTTTCTAAGAAACGTGGATCCATTTCCTTTACTGCCTCAGGGTCAGAAGAAATGCTTTTCCAGTAAAGTGACTGTGTGTCAGGTTAGTTTCTTGGCATGTTTGAAGTCAGGGTTAGAATATGTTTCCAAAAAGAGAAGAAATATGAATAAACGAGCACTTTTTGTCACCACACGGCCATCACGTCCACGTGAGCTTGTTTTTAACGTGCAAATCAATAAGGTTTTAGTTTAATGAAGATGGACAAAACCTGTCGAGTTGTTTGCTTTCAAAGAACAAGTGAACAAGTGAACAGATTTATGATTAGCTGCCGTTTGATCTTGTGAACATTACTCCTGTCACACAGTGTCAACATCTAATTTGACTGCAATAAAAGTTCAGGAAAATTCCAATCCTTTGATAATGCTGCAGATTGTGTAAGAGTAAAGAAGGAAGCATAAAGGTCTGATATTAATCCAAAACAACTTTGTGTTGAGCCAGTGGGAAGGAAGCAGAGGACGAATGTTAAGTGTAACAAGTTAAGTGCGTTTAATTTGTGACAACAAAACCAAGTCAGGTTGGAATCAAATCACGTAAAATGTGATAGCTGGGGGTTAAAGTGGCGCAGAGGAATCGGGAACAAAGTTCCAGCACCTTCAGTAATGACTATTAATTAATGTATATTACTATCAAAGAGTTCATTTTGCAGCCTGGTGTTGCTCCCAGTAACAACATGGTGATACTGGCTCAGTAATAGGAAAGTAATGGCCAGCTTATAGCTTCAACACGTCTCATCTCTGTGAGCTGATACATCTAAAAAGCACTTTTCGTGAGCACAAACAGAATAATATCTTAGATAGCAGGTCATTTTATTTTGCTCAACAAATACCAAACAGACAATGTTTCTATGTAAGTTGCCAAAAAAGGAATCTGCTAGCTAAATGTAGAGCTGCTGTATTTCCCAAAGAGAGAAAAATGGTAACGTGGGACTCAGAGGTGGAGAAAGATGTTTAAAAAAACAGGAGGCTGTAATGTTATTCAAAGTAAGGACTCCTCAGGAAGTGACAATCTGTCGATCCTTGTGCATTTTGCAGTTTTTAAACATGCGGTGCTGCTCAAGTTACGCTTTTGTCAAATGTCTCACAAACAAATTAAAGTTTGTTATTCAAAGGTTGTAGGAAATACTGTACTAGGCACGAGGTTTAGTGCAAGATAAACTGATTAGTTTCCAGTAATGTGGTGAAATGTACAGTTATGCAACACATTAGCTCAGTGTTAATTTCAATCCAGGGTCAGAGATATTGATTTATATTCAAGGTGATGATACCGTCAATCACAAATTTACTTTATAGCAGCTTTAGTGTCGAGAAGCTCAACATGAGGGTCATGTAGCTTCTGTCACTGACCTCTAAAAACACTATGTTCAGAAGTGTTCACAATAATTAATAGAAAGATACATCATGAGCCATTCACAATTTTAAATTAAATATGGAGGCATACAGAGACATGCTGTGTCACTAATAGAAGTTGATAGTGTTACAAAACTGGTCATTAGAAAACATTTTTGTCTCTCTCTTTCTAGCTGAAAACTGTTGTGCTTCATTAAAGACACAATAAATGAGCCGCTTTAAAAAAGAGACACAAAGCGGAAAAAACGAGCTTCATTAGCTAGATCCGCTCATTATTCCCAATTAGTCACGTCCACTCTTCGATGCAACACTTCCATTATAATTTCAGATCATGTGATACATAAATCTACTAATAAGAAACAGTTGTACTCGTTTGACTGTTTTTTCCACTTTCATGTCCCACATTTTCTTTTCAGTCTTCCTGCTCCCTTGTACTGTAAATCAGGTGGCTGTTTACTCTGGAAGGGAGTGGATTTCCTTTCTACACTCACAAGCAGTTAACTTTGCAGCCAATTACATTCTGCTGTGAACAAAATGAAGGAAATACTATTCTTTAATTGTTTTGTTTCCCAGCTGTGTGTGTGGCTTACAAGGGAGAAGAGGTCATTCTGCAGTCCCAGTCGGTCCACAGGCTGCAGGCTGAGGTCTCTGATGCCTGGGAGCAAACTCTCCAGCATGGACGAGCTGTACTGGATGCGATAGAAGCCCACAGTGCCGGGGTTGATCTGGAAAACAGCAGAAAGACAAGTCTGAGTCAGACTGTGGGGAATTTGGGCTCTTATCATTTTTACCCTTTACACTGAGTGCTGAGCACCAGCACGCCCTAAACACTATCAGAATAAATGCAAGAGATTAATCAACAATAAGCTTGCTGTGATGAGTGGATTGTTTTTTTAGGTGAATAAAAATGAGACAACAGTGAACAGCAGGCCTCCAATCACTATTCTCCACTACTGACTCTAAACTGCACTGGATACCTATAGTTAGAGCAGTAATGGGATTTCAACATATTGTTTGCATCAGCTGTGAAGCACTGACCCATTTCAAAACATTTACCATGCTTACATCCTGAGGAACTGTTAAACAGACTCGACAGCTGCACTAATTTGCAAGTCACATTTAAAAGCAGCTAAACAAGTCCATCGTTGTCCTTGCCAATTTACACCGTGGTCATTATTTTAATGACCACACAAAAGAATAAATATAGCTGCTGTTCCTTTGAGAGTGAACTGGGTTCATAGAAAAAGTGTTATTTGACTCTGTGATGATTACGTGCTTACAGCTCGTCCTTCCAGCTGACAATAAGGAGCTCAGTCTGTTAACTTTATTCCAACTTTAAAAGTTACTTTTAATGAAAAGACGACAGACTGACGCATCTTCTCTCGTTAATTCTTAAACTCAGTCTGCAGCTGTTGCAAGAGTCGAAATGACACAATCGAGCAATTTACAAACAACGCAAACAACATCTTCACTCAGGTCTTACTATGCATATCTTGGAATGCACTTTGGCCTACAGGAAAATTAATACTACTGCTTCAGATATCTTTATATATGTATACAGAAGGTTATGTAAAGGTAAAATATTAGACTTTTAAATGGGCCATTAGTACAATAATCCCAGAGTATACCATAGAATTTGTCATTAAAATGCTTAAAATGATGCCAACACCACAAAACTTAAATTACCAAAGAAATCTAGCAGACTGTGTCAGGATCCATGTGCTAGCCAAAGTAGCCACACCCCTATTTTGAAGCGTTACTGAAGCTAAAATGCAGGCTAACCCCTGTACACTTGTCATGAAGACTGAAACCAGCAGAGTTCAAATCTGATTTTTTTGCACATGGCTGTAAACATGTATCACCTGCTGCAAAATCTGGGGTTGTAACTTTTTGGCATCAGCTTTAAGTGACCTGAAGTATTTTACCGTTTTGGTGGTGGCATCATTTTCAGTGCAGGTTATTATTGCTTGCTCACCTTGATCCACTGGTCTGGGCCAACACTGTTCAGAGTGATGGTGGTCTCCTGTCTGTCCAGCAGAACCTTGAGCTTGGTGCATTTGGGGTCCTCACTGGTACAAATACTAATGGGGACCATCCAGCTGGGGCAGTTTTCTTCTGTTCAGCAGACAAACGATGGAGCCACCACAGGAGGATTAGATTCAAAGTGTTTTTCTTTTTTTTTTAGCTCATTAAAAAACAACCATAGGTCTACATTTAGTTAGCTAGCTACTTTCAGCTGTTCCCTTGTTACAAGGGATTCCCACAACAGGCAGCTACACATTTTCTTATTCCGAACATTTTTGAGCCAGATACACTTCCTGACACAACCCTTCAGGGGTTGGAATTGAACCAGTGACCTTACACTTGCTAACCGAATCTGTTAACCACTGCATCTAATGGATTTGGTAAATCCACATTTTTACCAGGCAACGTCCGTGACAAACACTCACCATTATGTGGTCCACTGGCACAGAACTTCTTCTGCGATATCTTGAGGACGCGGTCATCACCTTGCTAAAAATAGTATCATGAATATCACAGTCAAGGCACGAATGAATGTCACAGCAGAAAAGAACCAAACGCTCAACTAGAAAACTGTAGGTGTAAATGAATGTATTCATGTCACTGTGTTGGTTTAGGCCAGTTTCAAAATCAACTTCAGGGCTAGTCAACAAATATAAGTGCATGCGTCAAACAATCAGATTGAACAGCTCACCTGTTCCTGGTCGACGGCTATTATGGGGAAGCCCATTTGCTTGGTCCATGAGCCCATCACTGCAGCAATGGGTTTCCCACTGGCCTGTTCCAAACAGTCCCATAGGTCCTCTGTGGGAGACAGGAAGAAGTCAAAAGAGTGACTCCACACAACAACTTCACGTAAAGGGAAAGTATTTCCTGCATGTGCGCTCACCTGTTGATGCATTTTTATGTTGGAACTTCAAAAGATAGGCGTTCATTCCTTTCCTAAAGTCCTTCAACGGAAGAGAAAGACAAGTACGTTCATAAATATTCAACATCAGACTGGAAACGACGACAGATACCACATCAGACGACAAACCTCATCTCCGATGTAGTTGTGCAACATGCGAATCACAGATGCTCCTTTGCTGTAGGAGATGGCGTCAAAGATTTCATCGACCTCTGATGGATGGCCCACATTCACCTTGAGAGCAAAACCATAAGTGGGTGTTACAAAGCCGACAGAAGGCCATACACAGCAACACACACCGACCTTAATACATCTAATTTTATCTGTCCTTCAACACACTCAGTAATTAAGAAAAGATTATGTGGGTTGTGAATGTGAAATCCAGATGTTAAGGTGGGCTTACATCCTGGTGATATGGTCTCAATAAAATCACTTTTTTCCTCCATAGAGACAAAAAGTTTTTTAAGTGACTCCCTGCATACATGTTGGATTTCAAAGCTCACCTCTATGGGATGGCTGCTGTCCAGTGCGTCCAGATCCAGAGCGCGGGTGTAGTCGGCCGAGACAAACTGAGTCCAGATGTCATATTCTGGGAAGCAGTGGTCCACACACAGATACTCGATCCAGGATGCAAACCCCTCATTGAGCCACAGATGGGTCCACCATTCCTGCACACAAACACAGACAGGCACTAAGACGAGACCGTCCTCCAAGTCCTTCAAAACTAATGGAGCACAAACAAACAAATTACAGTCATTCCCGAAGCACGATGAGTTTCCCAAAAGGTAAAAAAGGAAACATTTACTAGTTTGTTTTCCATTATGGACAAAGTTCCTTCACATCATTGCAACTCGAGTTAAAAAAGATCATCTTCAAACTGCACCCCAAAGCTACATTACCTACATTAAACGCTAACATACGTTTGGATATCTATCAATTTATCCACCTATCACAGGAAATCCCTTTTGTTAGAGCAGGTAAAAATGAAGATAACCACAACCTGTAACAAGAAGAGCTCAAGCAGGGTAGTGTGTAGCTCAATAAAAGAAGCAGACCAAATTACTAGACTGGACTACTTCAAGCCAGAAAAGCCACTGCACTATGTTGGAGTATGGATGCACCTTCCATGGGACTCTGAAAGAAGGAAATTCCAGATTCTCCAGGCTTGGAAAGACTAAGGCTACGTTCACACTGCAGGTCTTAATGCTCAATTCAGATTTTTTGATCAAATCCGATTTTTTTTGTCTGCTTGTTCACACTACAAATAAAATGCGACAGCAAACACGCTCTAGTGTGAACGCTCAAAGCGGCCGCATGCGCAAAAGAAGACGTCACACACAACACATGTTTAGACCCAGAGCAAACAGTATTGTTTGACTGATGGCTGTTAATATAAAGACTTCGGACTTTACGTTTCCCAATTTATGCTTTAAGTTATTTTGTTATTTACATAATAATGTGAATAACCTAATAATGATCCTTATTGCTGTTTTAGAGGAGCGGTGCTTCAAAGGATAGTTGCAGATTTCTGTCAGAATCTGCAGATTATACAGTACAAATAAAATGTTCACGTTTCTCCAACGTTGTCTTCCCAACAGTTTCACTACACGGGATGGCCAGGAAGCGTTCACGATGTCTTCTCCTGCGCTCATAATTGGCGTCTGTCTTGTGTCAGTGACGTAAAAGACGGATTTAATGCGACGTGACCGTTCAAACAGCAGTCGCTTTCTAAAACATCGGATATGTATCGGATTCAGTACCACATACGAAAGTGACCCAGATCGGATTTGAAAATATCGGATTTGTGCCGTTCACACTGTCATACCATGATCGGATATGGGTCGCATAGGGTCAGAAAAGTCAGATTTGATGCGCTTTCGCCTGCAGTGTGAACGTAGCCTAATATACACTGCCAAGGGCAAACAACGGGACTTTCTGAATATCTGGAAGCCATAGATGAACATAAGGACTGGAGGCAGAGGTTATTCATGAAAAAAGGGGGAATCTTGTCCCTATTACTTGCAAGATTTCTTTTGTATCATTGTGACAGCTATGTTCATTAAATATCTGTTTTTTTGTTGTATAGAAGAAAATTACAATAAAGATATGAGAAAAATAAATGATAACATTATATAATGGTGTAAACTTAATGTATTATAAACACATTACATATACAGATATTTTAAGGCATATCTATTTATACAGTGTGCATAAAGAGCATGACAAAAAAAATAAGTCAGGCACTACTTTTTCTAATATTTTGAGATACAAATCAAATACTTGATATGAGTTTCACATTCTTACGGAGAGTGCAGCGTCTGTATCAACAGGAAATTAAATTCGAGACATTTTCTTAATGCCGTGAATTGAAGGACTGTGTAACCAAACACCTGAGGACAGTTTAGAGATTAAGACCAAATAAATAAGATTGACTGATTTCTCCAGAGATTTACATTTTGTCTTCTTCAACTTAGTTTATAAAATATCGTCCAGTTCGTGTTTTTGCTTTTTTATAAATGCTGTTCGAGGTTTTGTTATTACTTTAACAAATGTTTTTCAAACAGGAATACATCATTTTCTCTTCTGCGTGTGTATAACTGGTGTCAGTTTATAGCTTTTTTTTTTTACCATGGTGACCAAATTTCCAAACCACTGGTGGGCAAGTTCGTGTCCAACCACCAGTGCCACCCACTGCCTGGAGGATGAGCAGGAGTTCTTCGGGTCAATAAGCAATGCTGTCTCCCTGAAAAACAGCAGAAACTCGAGGTTAATACAAAGACGGCTGAAGGTCGACAATTCGTCTGCAACCTTTGCTCTCGCTCATCTGTCTACAGTCCCATCGCCTTCTGTGCAGTTTATCAAGGCACTTCAATCTATTTGAGGATGCTAGATGAATGCGGCTCTGTGCTAATCAGATAGCAGCTGAATACCTAACAGGTGGTGGCACATGCAGCTAAGCACAAAGCAATTAAAAAGCCATTAGGGCCGTCATCCATAAAGAAAAACGTGCCATTTTCTCAATGAGTCTAACAACTGTTAAAGCCTGATTACACTCGTGTTTAATCACGTAGTTTATAAATGTCAGAGCAGGCTGCAAACCACAATTTCATAGACTTCACAGAAACATTTTCAAAGTGCTTGTTTATTCTAATTAATAGCCCAAGAGCCAAAGACATTAAATTTATAATGACAGAAAACAGAGAGATGGAAAATCTCCCATCTGAGCCACAGCCTCTAGAAATTATATCCTGGGTGGAAACAGACTTTATCTGCTTGTAGTTATGCTATTATTATATGCCTATTCATTACAAATACTATGGACACACAAGTTAAAATATCTTATTGTGTTTTGTAAAGCTTACCTGTAGGTAACAAGGCCCCAGTTCTCCATGGCACCTGAATGGGAGGAAGAAGAAAGTGTTTCAGTTTGACTTTAACCATTTCCAAACTTCCACATGTAAGAATCTAGAGCTACTCACCAGCAGCGAAATCAGCAATAGCTATGAGATCAATTTTAGGCAGCGGATAAGGAACACTGAAGTAGTCATTGTAGAAAGGTAAGGTCTTAGTTGCAACCTGCAATAAAAAGATAAAATAAAAGATAAAATAAAATAAAAAGGAAAAGCACTTGTGTTTGATTCTGTGTCAGTAACAATCCAGCAGATCCACGTCATATAAACGCTGGTTAATTTGTCTGTTTTCTCATTCTGCTTACGGACAAACTTTTTACTTCAAGGTAAAAACATAATACAGTGAATAAAGCGACAGGTTGGGTTCAGCTCTGTAAATGTGGTATGTTTCAACAACAGCCTTACCTCCAGGGCAAATTTCCCTTGTTCAGCCTTTCCAACCGGTGTATAGACGCGTACCATTACACCATCTGATGACTGGCTTTCCACATAGTCATATTCACCAATGACAAAAGCTACAAGGTATGTGGACATGATGGGGGTGGTGGCAAACTTGACTTCGACAAGGTTTTCATCATCTGGGTGTGGCTTTCGATCAATGACATTCTGGAGAGAAGATCGATCCACAATTAAAAAACTAAATATTCTCAGACGTGAATATGGCTGAAGTGTGGACTGAAAATGATTCAGTTTAACCAGCTGATTGACAAAATATAGAAGCAACGAGTAACTGACTGTATGAATCAAAACCCTTTGGTTTATACCAAAAGTAACCCTAACACTCTACAATTTCTTTGTACACGTACAAAGACAATAAAGGCTTATTCTATTCTGTTCTATTCTATTGCCAAGTTCACAAATAAACGATCGTCTTAAATAAATACTGAGTAGGACACATTTTGCAAGAGTTGACAGCGACTGCAGAAATAACATCGTTCTCACAACTTTAGAGGTCAAAGCAGAAAATAAACTGCAGCAGGCACATAAACACAAAAAGGTCCCGAGATGGAGTAGCCTATGTCTGTGCTTAGGGCTGCTCAATTAATCAAATTTTAATCACGATTATAATCTGGGCTTTCAACGATCATTAAAAATGACTGAGCCGATTATTAGCCCCTCCCTCGTGCTTTACTCTGGCGCTGCTCCGTGTGGCAAATCGAGCGCACCTCTCTGCATTTCGAACACGTGTCACAACAATTAAGAGCAGCGGTCTCCAACCTTTTTTGCGCCACGGACCGATTTATGCCCGACAATATTTTCATGGACCGGCCTTTAAGGTGTCGCGGATAAATACAACAAAATAAAACTAGTACCTGTACCGAAAAAAAGAAGATTTATTCATAACACGCGTGAAAAGACCCAGGAAAACCGAGTTAACGATAAAAACGATAGCAAAATAACGCTGAAAACCGATAAAAACCCTGAAAACTATACATTTCACACTTGAGCCTCAACTCTCGCGGCCCGGTAAAAACGACTCACGGACCGGTACCGGTCCGAGGCCCGGGGGTTAGGGACCGCTGGTTAAGAGGACCCGAGGGAAGCTCGGAAAGCTAAGCAGAAGTTATTTGGAGAGGAGAGTGACTGCTGTCGGTTGAAAAGAGAGGTAAAAAAAAAAAAACCTTCAGTGGTGTGGAAACATTATGGGTTCGCGGAGTCAGACCTGGATCAAGTAGACCAGCGGACCCCAACCCCCGGGCCTCGGACGAGTACCGTCGTTTGGTACCGGGCCGCGAGAGTTGAGGCTCAGGTGTGAAATGTATAGTTTTCAGGGTTTTTATCGGTTTTCAGCGTTATTTTGTTATCGTGTTTATCGTTTGCTCGGTTTTCCTGGGTCTTTTCACGTGTGTTATGAATAAATTTCTTTTTTTCAGTACGGGTACTAGTTTTATTTTGTTGTATTTATCCGCGACACCTTAAAGGCCGGTCCATGAAAATATTGTCGGGCATAAAGCGGTCCGTGGCGCAAAAAAGGTTGGGGACCGCGGAAGTACACATAGTGTGTAAACTTTGCTACAGTGTCGTAGCTGCACCACAGAGCAACACTGCAAAGTTCACTAAACATAGATGTTTACATTTTTCATTTATTTTTTATATTGCAAACATTTGCACTGTTATCAGTATTTGCACACTATTTTATATTATTTTTTGACAATCTTTAAAGTCATTATTCAACACATTGTTATTGTTAAATAAATATCGTCAAATAATCAAGATCTCAATTTCAGTGAAAATAATCGTGATTATCATTTTTGCCATAATCGAGCAGCCCTACTGTGCTCAGTTCATAATTCATATGCATGACAGTTTTAGTCTTTCAATTAATACCATTATCCGGGGTCCTGTGATTACAGTTGTCTTTCTTTTCCTTTCCATTTATTTATAACTATTTTTTACCCTTTCTACTAAAAGAAGCCATAAAAAATGTCATTATTAAAGAAAGAGTGCATTAATGTCATTCGTATTAAACTGTCAAAAAGAGCCAAATTTAACTTCACGGTCACTGCCCAGATGGACCGCGTTAGCCTGGAGGGGCGCTGCGTTTTAAATAATCAGAGCCAGATGATGCTGTCTGATTAATTTAGGCTGTAAAGTCGATCAGTTGAAATAGCAGAAAACAGTATACAAAATAAACACATGATACTTACTAAAATTTCCTTATAGTGACAAAACTGTATGTATACAGTAGTTAGACTTCAGACAGAGCTGTTCATATTTAGCCAGAGGAAGAGTACACAGTGACTGTCTGCCCTCTGTTATGTAAGCTACACAGAAAAAAGAGAGGGAAAAGAAAGGAGGGAAAACACAGACATGCATAAAGGAACCCTGGCAGCAGAGAGTGACTTGGTCACTGTGGGGTCGTCACTTCCTCGGAGGGAGGAGTGGACATATGACACGTACCATATTTGACAAGGCTACTCGGTCCTTGGGAACTATCAAAGTGATGTCAAAGGTGGCTTTGATAGCTGGCTCATCCCAACAGGGGAAAGCTCTGCGAGCATCCGTGGCCTGGAGAAACAGGGGCATGAGGGGCAGAGGGGAAAAGGACAGATTGTGAGACAAGGTGTGTTGGGTCCAGACGAGGCCGGGCTGCGTTTATGTTCAGATCACACACAGCGTCCAAGCGCATCTTAAATATGCCTCTCATATTCCACCTTCTGGTCTTTTTGTGTGACACCAGCTGCAACAGACTTCACTTCTGGTAAAACTTAATGTTTACATTAAGTATACAAGTAACTGTCACAAACAGAAACTTGAACCAACATACATAATTATCTATACACACCTTCATTTTTCCATTCAGCAGTGCTGCAAACAGTCCTACACTTATTTTTAGCAGGAAACAATTCAACTGAACATTTTTGGCGTGGTCATGTAACCTGTTTCCTGATGTACAGAAACACACCTATGGCTTATGCTTCTTTTAGATAAATGACAGTTCTATGTTTCCCAAACCAACAAGCTTGGCCAGTTGGAGTGACTGACATAAACACAAGCATGGATGCATTTGAACGAGTGTGGTCGAACTTCGCCCTCAAGCTCAACTTTCACTGCTCCCTTTTTGTGAACAGCTGACTGGAGTCATCATTTTAATCACAAACGAGACCCTGCTCTTTTCTTAAGCTATCCCATCTTCTTAAAGCATATCGTATACACTATAAGTATTTCTTTGAAAATAAATCCAAACAGAAGCAAGATAGGTACACTGAATAATAGGAAATTAGATCTGCATAGATTTCTTTGCACTTGTTTCACTTCAGCTGAGTGTGAAAATTTTCACTTTTTCAGCTTTTTCTTTCTCTTTAATTGCGAGTGTAGCTCCTCACGAACTCACATGCAGAGGAACAGGTGAGAGTTATGTGGAGTGAAGATAACAGAGGTGATGACAACTTGTTAAGTTACTGTAAGTGCAAGAACTGCTTCCTGAAAAATCTTAAGCCCAACATGAGAACAAGGAAAAGCACACTCGAGTGAGCTTTTCAATAGTTGTCAACTCACTCGATCAGGATATAGGACACTCGATATAGGACATTTTTACAGCATTTACTTTGAGGTGAAAAAGAAACATTTAATAATCTGCGAAAAATGCATCTGTATAAAGAAAGATCCTCTTTATCTTCCAGCTACACCCGCTGCAGAAGAAAAGCCTACATGTTAACTACAGCCTGATATCCTGCACAGTGGGTTCTGATAAAGGCGTCCTGGTCAGTGTCTGTGCTTAATTGGCCAACTTCTGACAAGCAAAACTAGAGCGTATCAAATAGAACAAACTGTGAGATACCACTCTGAACAGCAGAACAGCCACAGGACTTGCCTCTGTTTTGCAACACAGGGAACTAAAGTGTTAAGCAATACACACAACTTCTTCAAGTATTTTTCACTGAGGCCACTCACTCACCTCAAACTGTGTGACAGCAGCATAGCGAATCTCTCCAGTAGGAGATGTATATTTACTTCTATAGAATCCTTTCATTTTGTCGTTCAGCTCCCCGACAAAGTCGATCTTCAATGTGCCGAAGCCTAGGGTGACGTGCACAGAGAGAGACACACTGTTTGTACAGCCATCACCACAGGGGAGGTGAATAATAACAGTAATGATCATCTGCATGATCGTCCTTGGTGTTCTTAACAGTCATACAGACGGTTGCTTCAGAAGCAGGGACCGCCAACAGTCTCTTCTTACCTTTCTGTAGAGCACTAGGAAATGAAAGGGTGACTTTCTCATCCTCATTTTGGTAGTTAAATCCTGTCGCGTTAATTTCTAAAAGAAACAAATTTTAAAAAGAAGATCAGAACATGTTGAGAACTCACGCTGTTGGCTTTGGGGAATGATGCTATTAAGAATTTTCAATCCTGAAATCAAATAAGATGGCTAGAAGTGACAATGCTATTCACAACAATGCCATTTATAAAAGCAAAAACAAGGTTTCACTGAGTCTGACCTTCTCCTCCCTGTGGTACAAAGGAAGCTGTGATGATGTCGATGTCAGCACAGTTCATCACAATCTGATTTGTAGCTTGTGTAACCTGTAAATATTGACATAAAACACGTCAACTTAGACTCTTTGCTGTGCCTAAATTTCTACATTTTCAGTAAAACACAGCAGCTGCATCCAAGTATCAGGAAGAGTTCAAGTTTCATTTTGGAACTACATCAATGGACCAAACTGCACCAGTGATTGTGAATTCAAATTGAACCTGTTTAGATTGCAAACACAGCAAATCTAATTTACAGATAAAAAATACAGCGTTGAAGGGAAACAATAGTTAGTGAAGGGAAATGAAAACAAAAACACAAGACAGGTAGACAACTAGGGGACTCTGAGTTGTGTGCAAAAAGCAGACGTTAATCCCCAACATAGAGGGAAAAACACAAACATTCACAGTTTGTGGCAATGTTATTTCAGATACATGGAAGCTGAGAGTATACAGTACTTGTGTACAAGTTGGTTTGTCTACCAAATCTGAACTGGTCATTTTACCAATTAAAAAAAGCAAACTCTTTAAAGGCATTTGGAGTCTAATTTTAATGGGCAAATCATGTCACAGTTAATCAGTTTGCATAAAAACCCAAGTTGTCAAGGTTTCTTCGTGGAAAAAACTGTACCTGTGCTTTGCTTTTGCAACAACACCTTATAGAATTTGCACACAATTAATGGTTGGCTATTACATCATGTAAAAAATTGTTGTGTTGTTTTTCCAGGTTCCCTTTTGTACCAAAGGTTTGCCAGTGTCTTGTTAATCTTTTTAACAGATGACTCTTCCTGACAATGAAGCACTTTACACTACCATTAGTGGTGTAAAGCATATCATAAAGCATATAAGGTTAATCTTGGAAATGGTGCATATTTAGACAGCGTCTGTGATCTGACTTGATTGCTGTGAAAATGTGCGTTAAGTAACAGTTTACAACCAGGCGCAGGTGTTAGCACACTCAACTAACAGGTGTCTGGACAATGGGACCATTTATACACAAGTTAAACAAACAGAGTCGCTTTTTACGTCCTACATAGTATCCAGTCTACAAAGTACAGCCATTTTATCGATAGATACAAGTGAGCACAAGATACAGTAGCAAACGTACCGAAAGGACTTTTAAAACGTTGTCATTTTACTGTACTCACGGTTTATGTTCATGTACAACGTACAACTTCACCTAGTTCAACCGTATTAGTGGGACTGGGGTGGGAGGGGGCTACACGATGTTGCCATGATTTAGCAAACACTAGTGAGTATTGGCTGGGTGCTAGATAGCGCTTTACCAAATTCATGAATCGCCACTTATTAAGTATCAGCCTCAAAAGCAATGGGATGTTACTACGAGAGGTTACCGTCGCTGGTATTCACCAAGCTCCTCTTAAAACACAACTTAGCGCACTGCCTGCCACTGGCAGATGGCTAACAGGTAGCTAGGCTAACATGAGAGTGCAACTCTGCGGCACGGGACTGTTGTGCTAGCTAGTCCGGATCAGCTTACTGTTAGTCAGAGAAACATAACGTGGTTGTTTCTTTTTCATTCACTGGTTTAATTCGGCCAAATTGAGCCCGTCAGAACATTTAACACGTTGCAGCTTACATTAGCTAACGCGTGCAATAATGACAGCTAGTGGGCTAGTGGCTAACAATTTGTCGTAATTAGCTAGCAACTGGTACCGTTAGCTGGTCAGATTACATAACGAGATCCCCGCCATGCACAGATAAATCCACTTGTGTATCTACGGGGGTGTCGTGGTCAACATACCTCCACCAAAGCCTCCAGCTTGCCTTCAAACGTGAAGTCGATCAGGTCAGGCTTCAAAGACAAACCATAGTTGACGGGGTAAACGTCAGTAGGTAGCCGTACGAAGGGCCTCCTTTCGGGCATGGTTCCTATATTTTGGTTGCTTGCGCTCACGAAGACGGTGCTGTGTGTAATGCTGGCTATCGCTCTGAGTTTTATTAACACGGATCTGGCTACAACGAGCCTCGACAGTGAGGATTGGCAGCAAGTAGTGACTCTGGGCGAATGACAACGGAATCGTGCGGCCCAGAAGCAACAACATCAATTGAAACCCTCCCAGCACTGCCAGCTACGGATCTCTCCTCTCACAGCCCAAACAACTCCACTAACCCTGCGTCGACCTACAGACATGCGACGTCATCACGTTCCAACGTACCCACTGAACGTGTGTGTGTGGTCACGCACGAACTGTACATACACGCGACAGTAATATTATCAAAAACCTTTGACAGAAAGATTTTTATACTGTTTCATGCTTTTTGTATGTTTTCTGTTTCAGTATATTAATTTAAATCCTTTTCCCCCAGCGAAATAATGAACAAACTGAAATTTGTTACACATGTTTGTTGTTGATATTGATATTTTGTTGTTGTACAATCTGGGACGTACCAATCAGATCTCAGCACATGGCTAGGATCGTTAAATGGACATCGTACAGAAGATTAGAACAACTTTTAAACAAGGGGTCTGTATGTGATCAGCATGTAATCAAAAAGTCTGACTTGTGGCCATTTGTTTAAACTATCAGTACTGTCATTACACTGTTGACTTTCTTGATACTTAAGGGATTCTTTATCAAGTAACAGTGTTAGAAAGATATGATTTATAGCAGAAATATGAACTCTGTGTTCTGTATGTCAGAATTACATCTGCACTAACATGTGACAAAGGTTCTTAATTAACAAACATGAACAAAGGTAGCATGTCAAGTCTGAAGTCTCCTTCAATTGTTATTTTTCTGTGGAAACACAACTTTACTCTCTCAAATGTTGCCTTGATACGTTGTTCTCTTGTCAGTGTCATTTTACACAGCTGTCAGCTGTGAAATCCCTAACAAGCTGGCCACTATATGGATATTATTACAAAGTTTCATTTTTCATTTTCAAGAAATACTTGTGGCTATACTTGAAACACTAAAAACCAAATAACCACTGCAGTGAGGCCATTTACCCAACTCTTTATAAATGCTTATAAGTCAGAAATTAAGAAAAGTGTAATCTCACAAATATACAAGAATCTTCATGATATCAGCAATACTCAGCGAAGTACATAAAAGAAAGATGGGGGGGGGGGGTGTCTGGTGATTATAGAAGAAGAATGGCAATATCTGTATGGCCAGATATTGCTGATATTCACCATTGAAGGAATGGATGTTTAAATGTTTGTTTGTTTGTTTTTAATTAAAGTAACATATACTAATGCTATTTATGTCACCATCTGCTACTGAGTGTGTTGGTTTTCGACTGCCCTCTCTCTGGATGTATATAGTTACACACTACATCTATCTGTACTTATGTTTGTTTGTTTTTTGTTTGTTATTTTCTTCTCTTTTTTCTCAAACCTGCGTGAAGGACAAGTACTTGACGTGATAGCAGACACCTAGACTACTATGCTCCCCTGTACTTATATGAGTCTTAAAACTAAGGAAGCTAAATGATGTACATTTTATTTTATGCATAACTTCAATAAACATTAAAAAACAAACAAATGTAATCTGGTTGTTACCTTATATAATTACAAGTTTTCTTTAAAGTACATTACTGGAACAATAACAAAGAGAATAACACTTTGGGGTGTTGTTCATAAGAATGCACAAAAACAACATGCTAAGCTCAGATGGGCCGGTTGGTCAGCATAGTTTTTGTCACAGCTTAAAGTTGAGTTCACACTTGAAAAGACAGAGACAAATATTTGGTCACATGTTCAGTCAACCCTGTGCATGTGGACAGAAGCTTGGGACAAATGGAATGCTATAGAAACCCCACAGACAGAAACTTCTTTAACAACAACATTCAAGACCTATAGATTTCCAAAGAATGCAGCACCAGAAGAACTGCTGAAGCAGTTACTGTGTTATGATCAGAGGTGTAGTTATGTAGATCTTTCATCTTCTGTTACAGGCTTGTTTACCAGTTAGTACAAAAATGCTGTAGGCCTAACTTATCTTGGTTTTCATCATATGAGGCACAAACAAAATCCCCGGTTTTATGTCACAACATCCCAGTTTTTATTATAATCCTCCAGGTGCTTATAAACAACTTTATCAAGATTAAGATAAGAGGTCATCCAGCTTTTTGAATCCAAAATAAGATGTTTAATTTCTCACATGTAACCAAGATACTTGTATGCACAGTATTGGGAAGGTTACTTTTCAAATGTATTCCACTACAGATTACAGAATACATTCTCCAAAATGTATTTTGTAACGTATTCAGTTATGTTACAAAATACAGAGTAACGTATTCTGAATACTTTGGATTACTTAATATATTATCATGCTTTTTACAACTACATGAATGTACGATTGCTGTGTGATTTAATACTATTATTGAAGGTTACTTGCCATACCAACACCAACTAAATCTTAATATAAAATGAGTAACAGTAGGTGGACATTGGGTAAGGCTGCACTTTTTGCAGCGATCTCGTATAGAAAACTATTCGCGCGTATATAAAAACAGGTCCGCTACATTCGGCTACATTCTTTAGGGATATGCCTGTAACACTCTGCCTATTGCCTTCATATTAAATATTTTTTTGAATAATACATTTTAAAAAAATTTCTTCACGTCATTATGCGTAGAGGTGACATGGGCCACGAGATTGAGACACAGGCACTAGAGTCTCTTAATGCGTGATTTGTTTGGGTTTCCACCGGGGTGACATGACCAAAAATAGAGAAGGCATATATGAAAAAGGAAAAGACCGCCGTGTAATCCATTTATTTCAACAAGGAACTGTATTCTGAATACCACCCGTTTAAACGGTAACTTTAACGGAATACAGTTACTCATATTTTGTATTTTACTCCATAACACTGTGTATGCATGTATGCGTTAAGTGCCTAACGTTACTCAGCGGTTTCATAGTATTATTGTTTTATTTTGAAAGAGATAACCGGAAGTCTATGACAAAAATCCTGGCAAGATGGCGATGCCCATGAGGAGGACTTTGGGGGCTCTTCATAGAGCGATTTGTAGCAGTTTAAAGGTACTGTAACGTTTACGAGCACAGTGTTGTAGAAAGGCATACAGTCGAAATGTAGAAGAAGCAATTCGTTTGATTTGCTTCATATAAGTACTGCCTATAATCCTACACAGGCTAGCCTTGCTAATGTTAGCTAACAGACAGAGTATGAGCATCCAGGGACACAGGGACTATTATTTCTGTCAGCTAAACTAATTCTATTTACCTTTAAGTGATATATATATATATATATATATATATATATATATATATATATATATATGAGAGAGAGAGAGAGAGAGTATATAATTAACTGCTTGCTTGCTCAGAGGTGCTCTTTTTTTTTTTTAACTAAAGAGAGGCTTTGTGTTTATCTTGCTGGATGAAACAATACTACGTAGCTTGAGGTTTTCACAGTGTTAAGTATTTGACAAGATTAAGATATACAGATCACAACTTCACAACAGTTGAGTTCAATATAAACTAAAACGCATGGTATTCCAGGCATGTAGACCTGTGAGGGAGGCAAAATATTAGGAATACCTGTCAGGGTAAGGGGCACAGCCCTCTCGATATTAAAGATAAGGGTGTCTTTTTGACAGTGTTGACAAAAGCTGAAAGTGTTTAGGTTTTGTAAAAGTAGAATTCAGGGCCAGTGAGTTTAGAGGATAACTGTGGTGGTTAAACACATATTTGTCTCCATCCTCTTAGAATGCTGAGACGTCTCTGGATGTGCAACATCCCATTCCACTTTACCTGCCGGTCCGAACCAAAAAGCGGTACTTTATCCCTCCAGCAGTGGGATTGAAGGGGAAGAGGCAGGAAAACCCAGAGGCCAAAGCCCGAGCAGCAGGCATCGTCTTCAGGCAGCAGTACTTTGAGAGGCCAATCAATATCGCCTGCACTGGTAAAATGGCCCTTAAAATCAGTGATATGCATATAAGATGTTATTTCTGAAGCTAGAGCACGTTGTGGTCATTAAGTTTTTCATATCTACCAGTACGGTAGTGACTAATGCTGGATATTAGCACTCCTCTCCTAGGAACCATCTATTGTCAAAAGTAAGCAACAGTGTTGTTTTCATGCATATAAATAACCATCTGTGAACATCGCCTCAGAAATTTTTAAAACTATTGAAAAGACTGAGTATCTTCAAAGAAGATAGAAGTTACACAAATGTAAACCAGAATTGAACCACTTAGAACAAATAAAGCATCCATGGTAGCATTTAGGATAATAAATGCTATAGCATGCTGCAAAAAGCACCAAATGCAAAGATAATTACATTAAAAAAGCCATAATGAAGTAAAACTAAAAGGATTCAGTTAAGAGATATGCTTACATGCTTCCTTACTTATCACTTATGGGCTAAAACTACTCAAAACAAAAATATATAAATGAATAAAAATGAGAAAAAAAACAACAACCCTAAAATTAATAACAATTCAATTTCAATTCAGTTCATGTCAATTTATATAGCACCAAATCATAATAACAGTGACTTTATATTGTAAGATAAAACCCATACAATAATACAGGGAAAACGTCAACAATGAGATGACCTCTTTGGTGACAGTGGTAAGGAAAAACTCCCCTTTAACAGGAAGAAACCTCCAGTTAGGCTCAGGGAGGGACAGCTACCTGAAAATAATAATTGTAAAAGAAAAAAGTAAATATTTTTTGATAAAAGTGAATGAAGACATCTAAGTGGCAGAAACTATTGTAACATAAAAACAGGCATTAAAACAATTCGATGGAAAGTGAAACACCTCTGGAATTAAAGCAAAGGGAAATGATACAGAGATAAGTTGGAGGACATCAACTCTATTTATTGTTGCATTTTATAGAGTTTATTATAACACTTTGTGTAAACATGCACTGAAAAATTGTACAACATAACAGTAAAGTGAGGAAAAACCTTTATTTCTTAATTCAAGGGCATTGTGTTTAAATAGTTTTAGCTTTGGGAGCAAGTTTTCATGAGCTGGCTGTTGAATGTAATCTGTAGATACAACATGAAATTAGGATCAGTAACAGATGTTGTTGAAAAGGAATCTGGCGTGCTGAGCTAACAGTTTAAAAATACACACGACCGTTCTATATTTCATTTCCTCCCGGCTTCAGACACAAGAGTGCATGTCATAGAACTGTTTTTAGATTAGTATTCAATATTTTATGTTTACATTTCTTTTACTAATTAGGTGCTACAGCATAATCATCCTCTTTACATACAACAATTGATTGTATAGAGAGGATATAACTAGACGTGGTGAAGGTTAATTTTTAACTTCTGTTCTGGGTAAAAATGTGAAGATGGTCCTGATTGTTTCATTTGCCCATAGCTAAGAAAAAACAGAAATTACAAGTACAAGATTAGGGATGGGTATCGTTTAGGTTTTATCTGATACCGGTGCCAAACTGGTACTTTTGAAACGGTGCCGGTGCTTAAAGAATGGAGAACACAAAATTGGTCCAAAAACCTCTCATGTTCAGCTGTTTTTTTTTTTGTAAAAAGATAACAATGTTGACCTTTTCTGCAGCTATGGGGCATATATGGTATCATTCTTGGCTGGAAGCAGTGCTTAAACAATGGGAAAAAAAAACACAAACTTTGTCCAAAAACCTCTCATGTTTAACTGTTTTCCACTTTTTCTTTGGTCATTTTAGCCTTTTTGGCCAGGGTGAAGGGAGTATCTGCCATCAAACAAGAAGACAGCTGCATGTAACTACGACAGTGTTTGCTAGTTCACCTTACATGCATTAATGTAATAACGTGGTTAGCCTACTCAACGTAAATTATACACGAACAACATGAAGCTACTCACGCAGAGAAGAACGGCTGCTGCTGCCATCATCATCCGTCACCACCACACCTGCAGTAGATGCGCACGGTGTGAGATCTCGCAGCAAGCTATCAAATACGGCGCTTTTTTAAAAAAAAACAAAAAACGCTATGCGTCGCCAGGTGTTTCATCGGATTTGAGGTGTTACCTCCTTTGCATAGTATCAGCTTAAAGCACTTGTTGCAGGCTGCTGAGTTTGCATCTTTTTCTGTGAAGTACAGCCAGACATTTGACCGCTTCGCCTTGGGCATTTTTAATCTGTAGCTCTGCTCTAAAAGGGCCCGCTACTATCCTCGGAAACGTAAAATGATTGGCTAGAATTCAAAGTGTGTGACATCTCAGGAAAAAAAAGCACCGAAATAAAGCACCGAAATGTGCGCTGCTTTTCGGTCTGGTTACTACCGTTTATGTCAGAACCGGTGCCATCATGGCACCGGATACCGGTACCCATCCCTATACAAGATACATATTCTGAATTCTTCTAATGCGATATTGATTTTTAAAGATAAATGTATTTTATTAGAAATGCGAGAATCTCAGCATTTCAACTGCCAAACAGCTTAAACAGCAAATGATTAAAGAGCAGGTAAACTGATTTCACAAAAAGATGCGAACACAAAGCGCAGCGCGACGACACAGACATGTACGTGTCGTCGGGGCTGAAAGCCAACAGCTCATAGATTCTGAAGCTGCAGGTTTTATCGCTCTCCGACCAAAATTCACTGAACCGGCAGCAAAAGAAGATCAAAACTCTGCTTCACGTTGAAAAACGTTGCCATGAATTTTCTCGTACTTTTGCTGTTTTGCTTCCCCAAAATAAAATCACACTCCCTGCTCAGGTCTATCTCAGCGTACTTAAAGACCAGTTTCCCATCAAAAATCTCTGTTTTCTGCATTTTTTGGTTGCTTATGCACCAGTCTACCGCTGTATAAGGTGCTGTCGGACGTTTTTTTAAATCCAAAATGACATCCGGCCTCATTTCTGCTGTTCAGTACCGAAAGAAATTTAAACTTTTTAAAATTGTGTCTCTGACAAAACCTCTGTAACTGTGTTCTGTTTCACTTCAGCAGCATCAGGCAATGTTCATATGGTGATTCATGGTTTTCTCACGTTTTTGATCTACTGCAGAATATTTTAAGGAGGTTGTCTTCCATAAAAAGCCAGGCCTGGAAAATCTCCTTCATGTCTGTCTGTGGTTATTTAACAAAAAAATTGAAAAATCTATGTTTATATTTTTATTATTTAATACTAAATGTATTTTATATCCAGGAAAAGGTGATATTAAGTAAGTAAGTAAGTAAGTAAACTTTATTAAGCGCTTTTCACAGACAGACAATCACAAAGCGCTGTACACAAATATTAAAATAAACAATAAAATCAATAGACATTATATACAATGTAAAAGATCAAATGTAACTAATGTAAAAAATATAAAATATGTAGATCAACAAAAGGCTTGTTTGAACAAAAGAGTTTTTAACTGTTTTTTAAAAGAATCCACAGAGTCAAGCAAACGTAATTGTAGTGGTAAACTGTTCCACAGCCTTGGTGCAACAGACTGAAAGGCTCTGTCCCCCTTTTGTCTTCAGTCGTGTACGGGGTGTGTCCTGAATAAGATGTCAGTGCCACACAGAAGCTAAACAGAGGGTTTTAGTGCTCTAAGTAGGGTTATATATTGTTCTTGCTAAATCAGTCAGCAGGAATGATTTATTTTGAAACATTTCCCTGCTCGGAGGCTTCACACTGGCTGATCAGTCATGTCTGCTCTCTCTACCAGCGGGAATCTTCGACCCCTACATACCCCCGGAGGGTGATGCTCGTCTTTCCACTCTGTCTAAAGAAGGCCTGAAACAACGTACTGAACAGATACGACAAAGTGCCGCCTCACAGCTGGCGTAAGATTCTCTTCTTTGTGTCTTTGTGTTGTCGCTGTGCTGATGCTTTTCTTTTCTGGATATTTTTGAGAACGATTATCTTCTCAATCCAGCTGCTTAATTGAATTCATTGAATATCTTATGGTGAACGAACCGTATTCTTGTTCTTTCAGGATTCGTAAAATCAAAGAGCACGACTCCGTGTTCACAACAAAGGATTTTGCAGAGAAAGCTCAAGAAATCTTTATTGAAGCTCACCACGCCCTGACACAGTAAGAAATAAACCCCTGTCTCACCTCACATAGTCAACTGACAAGGAGTGTTTATTACTGTGGCACATTTTTATAGAGGTGAGAGACGCACTGAGGCAGCCTTCAGCTCTGATAATGAAACAATCTGTAGTGATAAACAGGTTATCGTGGTAAGCCAAAGTACATTACAATGAATTATGATAGTTAGTCACATTTACAGTAATCGAGCCTACTCTGTAGACCATCATCAGACACTTCATTAGGCACACCTTTTTAGTACTGGCTTGGACCCCTTTTGCCTTCAGACCTGACTTAAAGTCTTTGGCACAGATTCTGTGACCACATCGCCGCACAGTTGCTGCAGATTTGTCGATTGCACATCTATGATATGCATCTCCTATTCCACTACATCCCAGAGGAGCTCCATTAGATTGAGAGCTATTAGCGTGCAGTGAACTCAGTTATGTTAAAGTAACAAGCTTGAGATAGTCAGAGTTTCATGACATGTGTTACCCTGCTGGAAGCAGCCATCAGGAAATAAATACCCTGTGCTCATAAATCATGGATGGTTGTGGTTAGCGAAGATACTCGGGTAGTTTAAACGTTGAGCAGTTGATACTGAGGTCCCAAAGAAAATCCCCCCATATGCTGTTACACCAAGAACAACCTGAACTATACATGGATCCATGCTTTCGTGTTGTTTATGCAAATTCTGACTCTACCATGTGAATGCTGCAACAGAATCTGAGACTTGTCAGACCAAGTTTTTCAATTTTGGTGAGCTCATACGAACTGTAGCGTCAGTTTTCCTGTTCTTGGCTGACAGGAGCGGCACCAATGTTCCCTCTAATTTTTCACGTGTCTGAGTTCATGTGTCATGTGTCCCTTGGACCACTGTGAGCGACAGCAGACGTGTGCACTGTGGTCACGCCGGCGTCTAATCCATTCAAGTTACATGGTTTATTAAAATAATCAAATTACAGCATTTATGTTAGACTACTTTTAATTAACTGCTTTAGCCCACTTACAATGAAAATTTAAAAAAATCTAGTTCATGACCTGTGTAGTGTGTTAACACTATTGGAAGTAAAAATAACTTGAACTCCAACTTTGAAAACACAATTTATTTTTTTTTAATATAAAGCTCTGACTATTATGAGTCTGTGGTCTGGGAGAGAGTCCTGTAACTCTCTGTCTGCAAAATATAGTAAATAATAACCAATGTTGGGCAATTAATTATATAGTTACTTCTTCAAAAAAGTAACTCAGTTTGGCAAACAACAAAGTTTTTTGCAGCTATTTTTTTAAATGCAGCCAAGGCGTTTTTTAAATAAACATTTCAAACTATTTACAGAACAATCAGCTGTTCTGCATCAAATCTGATGTCACACAAATTATTTGTGCCACTCCAAAAAATAATTTCTGTCCACTATGAGATGAAGGAGAACAACAGCCTGATACCTGCAGGCCTGACAACAGGAGATGTATCACTGCTGTAACACCTGTAACATTCAGCAGTCGCCTCATTGTTCTGACACACACAACAAAACTATTGACTACACTACACACTAACTACACACTAACTACACTACAGATTTGCGCTAAACGTCTCAAATCTCTCACCGTTTCTTCCCGCAGTAAATATAAACAACGATAGTATTCAGGAAGAAAACCAAACATTGCAGATATTTTTATCATAACTCTGGTTTTACGTGGCCAATCAACACAATTTAAAAACTGGTATAAAGTCCACACTTTTTCCGTCAATTGTTCCGTCTGTCCTGCTCACATCTCCAATGGTTGTTCACGTTGTCATTAACGTGGCTTCACTCCACATCAGCCACGCCGCTTTGCTCGCTAAAACACCGGTGTCGGCACATAAGGACGCTGTCATAGCCTGTCAATGACGTTGATTAGCTGCGTATATACGAATGTGAATCGCATTATTGGCTGAACTATGGGATAAGGTGGCATCGTTCTAATCCCATACGGGAGCAACCAGTCACTTACTGACTAACACTGCAAAACAGGATTGTTGAAGTTTTAATTTTAATTTCAATTCAGGTTAGATTTTTTTTGTACGCAACGCAGATTTTCTGTGTGCAGAGACCGTGCCAGCAGTGCGCAATTACGCACGTGCACAGCTTAGAGGGAACATTGAGCAGCGACTCCACATGTGGTGTGTTCAGAGAGCAGTAGTTCTCTAGGCAAAAATGCCTCGTTGCTGGTAGAGGACAGAGGAGAATGGCCAGACTGCTCACTGGATGTTCCCTGTAAACCTCGGAGATGACACTGTGGGAAAATCCCAGTATATCAGCAGTTTCTGAAATACTCAGAGCCTGTCAGCGACCCGTCTCCAACAACTATCATTTTCTCAACATTTTTTCCTTTTTTTTTTTTTGAAGTACACATTTGACACTCATACATTTTACTAGCTGTATATGAGATATATGTACAAAGATACGAGAGGCTGATGCACAGTAAAGCAACATGTCATGAAAACTCTCCGGCTTCAGTTTTAGAGATGAAGATTAAAATCTTTCATCTGAATTTCAGGTTCAACAAGGAGAAACTTCACTCCTTGGTGACTGAGAGGTGTTATCCTGTAAGTTTATCCTTTGACGATCCTTGAGATAATTCAGTTCTTTGTTTTATTGTACTCAACCTTCTGTTCGGCTGCACTGTGTTCAGGAGATGACGAGGGGTAACCGATACAAGACGATCCGCTGGAGGTTTGTGGAGTCCCTGGAGCCACCCAGAGTGGTCCATGCCCGCTGCCCTGACATGGTCTCCAAAGGCAACCTGTATGGACAGGTGACGGTTCGCATGCACTCCAAGCAGGTACAGTATAGTATGAGTATTTGTGTTGGTGTTTTCATGTGTGTGAGATTGTCCAGAACAGTTTTGAGCAAGTAAATTTTTTAGTGTTTTATTATAAGTTTTATTCCTCACTCACTGAACGTGTCCCTTCGTCAGACGGACACGAATCACTTCTGAGATGCTACTTCCTTGTTTGACATGTTTCTGTTTTTAATCTTGTATTTTATTGGACTGTCTTTGAAAAACTGTTCTGCGTATGTTATCACATTGCCTTCTGCTGTTTGGTTCATGACAGTAACATAAAGCATTTTATATTGGCTTGTTGAAAGATGAGTCAGTACATCAAACGAGCAAAAGCAGGTTTGATTTTATTCCAGAAGCCATTTGACTTGTTTACACATTTTAAGGCTGCGTGTCTTTTTTGCAGGTTTCGATGTTGTTGGTCAGTTACTCCTTCTGTATTTTTAACTGTCTGGCAGCTTTCAAATGCCCCTTCTGGGACAAATTTAATATTTTCCTGTGAGCTAAAGTGAAAGCAGCAGCCCTGCAGCCAGTTTTTAGAGTTGCTTAGGAATCTGTGTGTCCCACAACAACTGTGTTTGTGGAGGTGATGAAAAATCTAAATCAAACGCAGGGTTAGGTTTGCGTTCATGTTACAATTAGTGTTAAGACGACTAATTGAATTTACCTCTGTCTGTGTGCAGACTCTGGCCATCTATGACCGCTTCGGGAGGTTAATGCTGGGAAGCGAGGAGCAGCCGAAGGATGTATTGGAGTACCTGGTCATAGAAAGGCACCTCATCAACCCCTACGGCCGGTGGCGGTTACATGGAAAAATAGTGCCATCTTGGGCCCCTGCCAAGGATCCAATTATTAAGGTGACCCTCTACTCTAAACATTTATCTTTTAGTAAGAAAAAGGCAGAGGTCCAAGGCGCTCTCCCTGTCAAATGCTAATTAAAATACCGTTATTAACTGGCCTGTTCATACTTCACTTTAATGGGCACATGAACAAGGCAGACAAAATCTGTTAGCTATTGCAAGCTTTTTGATATTTTTTTCTTTTTTTGCATAAATATAATACATTCTGTGTCCTTTTTGAAAAGCCTTCAGCCTTCTATAAAAAATAAAAATACAAAAAGTTTCACCTTACACTAAATTTTATTCTGGACCTCTATCATGAAACTGTCTGCACTTTTCAGGGTCCTTTATTAAGCTCAGTTTTCATGGACCTGGCAGACTAGAGCCTTGAAAGCTTACACTACTATACATTTCATCTATCCAAAATTAGTGTCACACTGTAATATAGAGCACCAATGAAGACCAAGGGAGCACTTCCATTCAATTTCAGCATCTTTCTAGCTGTCACAGCCGACTAAACGTAGCTAATATTACAAATGCTGCCTCTTCAGTGACTGAAAATCCACGACCCTGGACAAAAATGACAATCGGCAGTCATGTTAAACAAGCTGTTTAAATGCATCTTATATGTGTGGCTTCTTCTGGCCTTACTCATTAAAGAAAACAAGAAGGGCAGTCAACTTTATCTAAAGGATATCCACATTTTTTGACATCTTCAGGAAAAAAAAGAAGCTCTAATGTCAGATAGCCGCCTCGTCAATTGTTATCAGAGGAGATGCTATTCTGCTGTTTGAGCTGGATCTGTTCTAAATACTTCGGGAGATGATTTCCTTGTGTCACCCCAATTCTACATTCATGCAACAAGATGAAATTAGGCAGTCGTAGGCTGCATCATAGCAGGTTGAAATCTGCACTTTTTACACGGCAGACAGTCGTATTTTGTAAAATGTAATTTATCTGAAAAGATAATGCAAGGAAATACAATTGCAGCTCTACTGAAATATACTGTAGAACAGTGTTTTGAGTCAAAGGTAGTTAATAATTACCACTCCTGTCACCTGGAATTTAAACCTGGTGATCTGCTGCATTAAGGCGAATCTGTTACAAGTTGCTCCCACACGAGCGTGTCAGGGAGATTCAGTAAAGAAAAAGCAAACCAGGAGGTTGTGTTAAGTCTACAGAAACCTTTGCATAGCGAGAGGACACAGGAGATGGCTTGCATTAAATGCATCACTGCTAAGAACTGAGAATGTAATCACCTTAAATATGTGAGTCAGTCCCTGCTGTGGCTCAGATATATGTGGCAGATGGAGCTGCAATGTTGCCTGGAAGGTGTTTTTTACCATCAGCATCAGAGCTCTGCAAAAAAAAGCGTTAGTCATACTGTCAAAAAACCCAGGATGTGATGTGAAGATGATTTACTAAAGTCCTCATTCTAATTCATCTGTCGAGAAGAGATTGTGGTGATCAGCTGTGAACAATTAGTGTCTGTCTCTTATTTGGGCTTCAGGGCAAGAAAGCAAAGGAAATCTATGTCACTATAATAAAAGGAATTATGCCTCAAGTGATGTATCAGAATCTGATCAGTCTTTACTGGAGGGTCATGATAAAATTGGAATAAGTTATTGTATATACCTTTTATTCTAATACTAATATTCTAATGAATTCTGATTCTAGTATTTAGTCACTAATTGAGACATTTGTGACAGATAAATTATTTTAGCTTTGATATGTGTCTGCCTTCTGTCAGTCACAATCTGTCAGTGAAACGGCTCCTTGCATTTTGTCCATGAACTCAAACCAAAAAAAATAAATAAATATATATATATATATATATATATATATATATATATATATATATATATATATATATATATATAAAAATATGAAAAGCTTTTTTTCCCCACTTCCTGTGATAGAGAATCTAAAGATTCAGGAGAAAACATTACAGGTAAACTAGAGAAGTTTATTTTTCTTTTTATGAAACCTTTCTGCTGTTCTGATCTTAACGTTGATTGCTGTTGGAACAAACTATGCCAGCACACGTTCTGTAGAAGGCTTTGGGACTTCACCAACATTTAAATAAGATTCTTTGTTTTCTTCTTCTAGACGGTCATGATTCCTGGTCCGGAGCTGAAGCCAGGGGAAGAATTTGATGCCCTGAACTATGAAGTTCCTAAACCAGAGGCTGTACAGTGGTATAAATGAGCCACCAGGGGGCGCTGCGCCTTTCATCGAACCACAGGCGGACTGTATTACTCATGGGCCAAAAGTTGGCTGTGGCTGGTTATAATTTGTCCACTTTGGCAGGAAACCAGGCTTCCCTATGAGACTCGTTTCTGATTGAAAAGGGACTTTGGTTGTTGAGGCACTGGAAGCAGCAGGTGAATTTTAGATACTACTGCACAGAAAGCCAATAAAACCTTCTTTTCATGATGCTTTTGTCTCAAACTTATTGTTTTATTAAATTGATTGTGCACATGTAAGAAATAAAATGGTCAGATGTACAGAAATTGAGTAATCTTTTTCTGCGATGGATATACTCAGGAAATATGAGATAAAGTGTCTCACCTGGTTTTCTTTTCACAAATTACTGTAAGCACAAATCAAGATGTGTTACAACTATATATATATTAATATATATATATATATTAATATTATATTTGTGTCTACAATTTACAGTACACTCATTAAAAAAACAACAACACAAACATTGCTTACAAAACAAGGTCAGTCCACTGACAAAAAAAGACTTGGAGCCAACAATTGGAGTTTAGCAATAAAATCACTGTATGACACTGTAGCAGCATAACGTCTGATGATAACCATCAATGAATTTCAAACAATATTTGCTGGCATGGACATGCAGCTTAATTACATCTTAACTAACAACTGCTGATATTTAAAGTCCAGAATTTACCAAAAAAATATTACTATTTCTTTTTAACTTGGAAGCTGACTCTGAAATCTGTGAGCAGAGATTCAGAACTTAAAGTAGCATTCACTAATATCACACACTGAAATTAAAAGCATTGTTTGATGTGAAGAAGTGATTAGCGAATGATGACCATCTGATAATCATAAGATGTTGTCTTTAAAGAAAAAAATATTGTCAAGATCTGTTAAACAATCAAGGAATATTTACTACTGTGGTGCAAACCACTTTTGGCTCAAGTCATTTGTGCTTAAAAACATAATCAGCCTTATCAAATAGCTGCAGTGTTTTCAAAAGGTGATTACACAACAGCTCTGTGGTGATTGCAATGTTTTTCTTTGACCCGGAGTTCAGATTAAGTTCATTCACTGTGTGAAACAAGCTGTTTGATCTTTTTAGACCATCTTCTTTTTGATTAGTTGCTCCTCAACAACAGAAGGTATAAACAGTTGGTGGGTGCCTGAGGTGACCACATTAGGGATAGCCCCTCTCAATGATATCAAATAATGAGCACAGTAGATAGAACTGTCTGAAACCAAGCTATTGACTCACAGAATAATTTTCACACACCATTAAAAACTTTGTGTTCAAATATGAGTGGCAGTGAGCATGACCGAAAATAAAAGCATAGTCGGTCCACAATAGTAAACACTAGTATTTAGTCAGGAAATGAGTCACCCAAACAAAAAAGTGTGCATAGTTTTATCAATACTTTTGAAATGTAACTGTGTCCATTGTATTCCTGCTTGACAGTTTGTATTTTATTTTAGTTTGAACAAATGATTTTTTAAGAAATTTTGAGTTGTCTGGTGTATCTTTATGGGGCAGGAGTATTCCAGAGTTTCGTATCTGTAGACACCCTGTGTTGTACTTTTGTTTGAGAGTAGTGCTGACTTAACTTCAGCTTTTGTAATAATTTTAGCTCAGCCATCAATATACTGATCACATGGCAAAATTGAGTGACGTCACTCAAAGACGCACAAAATCATTTGCATTTAATATGGGGGACAGAAACAAAGACATTGGACTTCAGCTAACTGCTTTACATGCCCTTCTATCATGTAAAAATCCTTTTTGTGTTAAATGTATGGGGTACGTAAATCTTCTGTATGTACATTACAAAATGTATTTTCAGTCAGGTCTGCACAACTTGGAGTGTCCAGCCAAGTCTAGCCTTCCAGGTTTTTAGACATGTGGGCTGTTTGTCAAATTTCATTAATCAAGTCTACTCTTTAATTATTGTTTAATAATCCATCAGAAAGAAATTTTGCCTTTGCCAGCTGCAGGGAAGCTCTTCTATAGCTGAGCCTACAGTAGCTACAAAAGTATAAAGCTATAGGTCAGGTGGGAATACAAGAGCTTCAGCAGCACACTCGGCATCGTCGTCTTCGTCCTCCTCTGGAATATTCTCTGGCTCCCATGTAAAGATATCTGACGCATTGTCAGTGAATGAGCCAGATGTGCTCCTTAACATCTCCCAAGGGCACAGAGCATCTCGCCTGCCCAGGGCTAAGTTTGCTTTAGACTCATCTGTTTGCTCAGGGCTTGTGTCTGCTGGAGTTTCTTCGACACTAAGGCAGCTCTGACTTTCTATGACATCCTTGTCACTGTTGGGAATATCATTTTTGTCTTCACCTGCTCCAGTGATGCTTTTCTTTTGGACGGTTTCATCAGTTTCCCACGGACAAACATTTGCCAGAGCACTATCTTGTTTTTGGAGAATTTTTGGTTCTTCTGTTTCCCACGGACAAACATTTTCTTTAGTGCTATCGTCCTTTTTGGCAGCCTTTGGTTCTTCTGTCTCCCATGGACAAACATCTGTTCGAGTGCTATCTTGTTTTTTCAGAACTTTTGGTTCTTCAGTTTCCCACGGACAAACATTTGCCAGAGCACTATCTTGTTTTTGGAGAATGTTTGGTTCTTCTGTTTCCCACGGGCAAACATTTTCTTTAGTGCTATCGTCCTTTTTGGCAGCCTTTGGTTCTTCTGTTTCCCACGGACAAACATCTGTCTGAGTGCTATCTTGTTTTTTAAGAACTTTTGGTTCTTCAGTCTCCCACGGACAAACATTTTCTTTAATGCTATCGTTCTTTTTGGCAGCCATAGTGTCTTCAGTCTCCCAGGGACAAACATTTGCCAGAGCACTACCTTGTTTTTTCAGAACTTTTGATTCTTCAGTCTCCCACGGACAAACATCTGCTTTTGTGCTGTCTTGCTTTTTCAGAACTTTGGGGGTTTCTGTTTTCAGTGGACAAGCATTTTCCTGGGAAATGCCCTTCCTTTGTAGTTTATCAGATGCGTTTGATACTTCAGTTTTAACTGTCCCTGCTTCACCTGTTTCCCATGGACAAACATTTGCTCGAGCGGTGCTCTCTGATATTTTGGGGATCTCTGGCTTTCCTGATTCTGGTTCCTCTATTTCCCATGGACAAACCTCTGCTGGCTTTTTAAGTTCTTGAGACATTGTTTTGGTCGCTGCCGTTTTTTCAGGTAGTGCTGTTTCCCAGGGGCATACATTAACTCTTGTGCTGTCTTTTCCATCAGTATGTTCTGAAGTAGCTTCCAAAAGTGAGGTATCTATTTCTAAATCTTCTGGATTGTCTTGTTCACTTTCCCAGGGACAAATATGTACCTTTATTGTCATTTGTGGAGTTGATTCTGTATTTGTCTGCTCCGTGTCACTGCCTTCCCATGGGCAAATATTTTCCTTGATTGTCGGGGGATCAGGGAAATCCCATGGAGAACTTGCTGCTGCTTTGTTTATGTTTTTACCCCAGTTTGAGGCAGGTGATATTGCATGGTAATGTTGCTCATTACTTGATGCACCAGGATAGATTGCAGCTTTCATGACCTCTCGCTGAAGGGGCACTGTCAGTGTTCCCCTGTTTTCTAAAGGACTTAAATTTTCGTATACACCTTCAACCTTGTCCTGCATATCCCACGGACAAACATTAGCGTATTCATTAGTTTGTATTACTGAAGGCTGGGGAGACTCTGAAGTCTCCCAGGGACATATGTTTAATATGCCTTTTAAAGGCTGCTGTGCCTGTAAATCTTTAGAAAGGATAGTGTGAGAAACAACTGGAATATCCTGAGATTCCAAAGGACCCACTTCTCCATGACCACTTCCTCGTCTTCTCATGTTCGCTTGCTCTTGAGATTCCCAAGGACATACGTTAGATCGTTCAGATACCTGTGATTCCCAAGGGCAGACATCTGCTTTGATGCTCTGCTGCTTCTTTAGTCCCTCTCCACTAGCGATATCCCGTGAACATACATCTGTATGAGGAACATTACGGGTTGGAGTAATTCGATAACTACCTCTTCTGTGAGTTGAAGGGGTTCTGGAGCTGCTTATAGAACTTATACTACTACGTTTACTACTCTGCCTCGACAAAAGCACGTGTTCATATGTCCCATCTTTTTGCATATCTTCTGAATCACATGGATAGATAGAAGATTTTACAATTACAAGCCTTCGTGGGCTTCTGTCAGAGGAATCCCCAGAAGAGAGTCTGACTGCATTCTGCTTAACAAGACATGGTTTTCCATCTGCTGTTGTCATGCTTCTTTTCTGGAGTGACCTCTTTTCAATGCTAGGATGTCTTGATGTTCCTGACCTTGGTGTTGTTGAAGCACTTTCCTGACTTTTTTGCGAAATAGAATCTTCTCTATTTAAGCTTCCATCCTTGCTGGACCTGCTAGCTGCATCAATTGATCCCATCAATGTTTTCACAGTCAGCCACTTAGCGGTTGTAGTGGTGCGGAAAGAGAAAACACGCTGATCCTTTGCAACCTTTGGTCTTGGAGAACCAGGTGCACTTGTAGACACGGTAGACTTGGGGGACTCGCTTTCACCTTGTAGGCCTTTGTCCACAGAAGACTTCTTTTCTACAGGTGGCAAATGGTCCCAAGGACAGATAAGTGCAAGTGGAGATGGTGGACCTTTTTCCTCATCATCCCCAGAGTTTGCATATGTGACATGCTTCTGGTTCTTGTCACTTGACTGTTCTGGCTCCACCTCCCAAGGGCAGATTTCAGCCTTGTCAAATGACTCAGATTTGAGAGCACTCCTGGTCTGGTCACTTATAGAAAGGCTTGGCCTCGAACTCACTGTGTTGGCTCTGTTAACCTTGGGTATATTCTCCATAGAATGGCTGGTAGTTGAGGTTAGGCTCCAAGATTTATGAAGTCTGTTGTGATCAGGATGCAAGAGATTGGTATCAATCGTCAGATTCTGGGCACTGGCTGACTTACAGACCCCTGGTGGTATATCCAAGGAGTCTGTCTCAGATCGCTGTGAGGATCTCTTCACAATATTGGCCCTTAATGTGGAGGTGTGCAAAGAGTCTCGTTCCCTGACATAGTGATGATCACTTTGCGACTTACGCATGGATGGTGATGGTGATAGAGATGCTGACTTCATTGAACTTCTGTAACTGATGCTGACCGTCTCTGTAGACCTTCTAAAAGAGTCAGAATGATTCCCACTTCTACTGCGGAAGGATCCATCTTTCTCCTCACGGCTGCACTGGCGGCTCATCGTTTCTGGGATTTCAGCTATGCGTTTTATAAGGGATCTCCCCAGTGCACATCGAGAGCTTCGTTTTTTAGGTAGATGAGGGTTGTTTGCAGCCATCTTCTTCGTCTTGTGGACTTCTAACTGGGCATATAATTTCTTCAGTTCATCCTGATGCATATGAAGAAAGGAGGGAATTGATGAGATGGAGGTTGAAATGATTGAGAAGAGGAAAAGACAAGGAGAGTCAGGACAGGTAAAGAGTTTTCAAGTATGAAGAACACAGTTCAGGTTAAAGCAAAGGATTGAAGGGTGGTGAAAGTTCATAGAAATATGTTCAGTCTACAGTTAACTGTATTTACGGTTACTTTATGATTTCATTTATAACATATTTACCATTTGTTTATTGAATCTACATGTAAACATAATTAAAATTAAGGGTTAATTATTTTTTCTTTTTTAAATGTAGCCTTTGGAATTTCTTCCATATTATGTACATTATGCCCTACTGCAAAGTGATAACATCGTTCTGTGGGGACAACAGCGTTTACCCGAAAGTCATCAGGGTCCACACTGTGCTCACTCCATGCAGAGCGAAAACTGCTGTTGAGGTAGGAGCCAGAGCGCCGCAGGTCAACTTCATCTTCATACACCTCTGCTGCAATCTCCTCTCTCCCAGGTTTGGATACATAAAGGAACTGTGGAACACATAGGAGAGGAGCACATGTAAGATAACTGGTTTTGACTAAACACAGTCCATAAGTAATAATTACACATACAGAAAGAAGTCTTGAACATTGTTTAACTAGAAGGACTGATTGGAAAGCTTTCCACTTCAGTTGAATTCTACTTCATTTATATAGCACCATATCATAACAACAGTCACCTCTATGTGTTTTATATTGTAAGGTAAAGAACCTACAATGATAAAGAGGAAACCCCAACAATCAGACGAACTCCTATGAGTAAGCACTTGGCAACAGCGGTGAGTTCCACCAACATTTTATGATATCTAAGTTACGGAGCCCCACATGGGACATGGGAGAAAAAAAATTAAGATGGACTTTTGCGAGATCTCGCAAAACTTTTGCGAAATCTCACAAAAGTTTTAGCCGCATTCTTCGGCCTTCGACCTCCCGTTAGCTTCGAGCTAACGGGAGGTCGAGACCTACTACAGCCGGGAGGAACACCGCTTTCCCGGCACATCGTGCCTCGACCTCCCGGTCGGCTTCGAGCCGGCGTCCGAAGAATGCGGCTAAAACTTTTGCGAGATCTTGCAAACGTTTTGCGAGATCCCGAGTTTGTTTTGCGAGATCTTGCAAAAGTCCGTCTTAATTTTTTTTCCGCCCATGTCCCCTGCGGGGCTCCATACTAAGTAAATGTAGCATGTTAGCTTAATACATATTAGCATTTAGCATACATTAGCATACTGGCTGGCTTTCAAGCAGAACTAGACCATGCTGAGTTAGCGGTTATCATTAGCATTATATACTGAGGTCTTATATTTAACATAAAGTGGAGTTACATGCTTAAAGTAGTTAAAGATAAAGCTAACAAGTTTGAGAATACTGTGAGATATCATTTAGATTTTTACAGCATGATGTCATCCAATCAGAAAATAAGTGGTTTGAGTCCCAGCTACTCTGAATGTTGAAATATCCATGGGCAAGATACTGAACACAGGGTTATCCCTGATGCATCCATGTGAGTGTGTATGTGACTGTTAGACAATATATTAATGTGTGTGATTGGGTGAATGAGGCTTGTAGTAAAACATTTTCTTGCCAAGGGCAGTAGAAAAGCGCTAATCCATTTTCCATGACTTTTTTCTATTCTTACTAGTGCTGTCAGCGTAAATCTCGTTAAAATTACGTTAACGCGGCAAATCTCCATTAGCGAGTTAACGCGGATCACCCCGTGCATGGGGCTGCACGGCGCTAACGCATTGACACAGTGCAGCCCCACGCACAGGGCGGTCTGCGTCTGCAGGAGGTTATGGTGTAACGTCATTTTAATGAGATTAACGCTGACAGCACTAATTCTTACTGTATAATTAGTCTACTCTGGCACTATGGACATAAAAATGTGGAATACCTTGGGAACAAAGAGCAGGGCGAGTGTCACAGTGATGGTGACATGGGTGTGTGTGAAGGAGAGCAGAAGCATCCAATCAGGATGAAGAGATGGAAAGGTAAATCTGTGGGAAGCAGAAAATATAGAATCATCCCACGTGTGTTGGCTTTCTATTTTGTATGGTACACAGACATATTGTTAAGCATGCGATGGGCTTTACTGCCTTTCTTTTCAGACACATTGACCTTAGTGGTCTTGGTTACTGTTTACCGGAACAGGTGGAACAGAGAGGAGAGAAGCAGCTCATTGTGGATGGCGATGCCCATGTAACGAGGTTCATGGAAAGCTGAGGGTACTGGCCTTACAGCAGTCCACAGTGAACTCCCCCAGCACAGGAACAGAAGCTCAGCTGTAGCAGAAGACTTTATAATCACTTGGATGTTCAGGAATACACAGTACAAATGTTGAAACTGGTTTTACTTCACTCTAACAGTAGTTTTGTGGTGCTTTATGTTGTGCGCTAAAGCTCTTAATACTGGTGACCACTTAAACACCTTTCTTGAATGCAATTCAAAGAAGTCTCATTTAAGCTTATTCAACAGTGAATTTATTTTTTAAGATATATTCTGGTTTCTTATAATTTAATGGCCAGCTATTTACTGATGTATATTTTTTTATTTTTACCTAGAACTTAAGTTGTCAAGATAATCCCAGTGAATTGCTGATAAAGTGATCCTGTGTGCCCCACTGGATTTTATTGTACCAACGCTGTCTTCTACTTTGTTGTCTAATTTATTGCTTTAAGGAATAAGTATAAAAATGGACTTGTAATGAACTATAATAATAAAGGTGTAAACTTGCCCATAGGTGTGAATGTGAGTTTGAATGCTTGTCTGTCACTATGTGTTAGCCCTGTGATAGACTGGTGACCTGTCCAGGGTGTACCCCGCCTCTCGCCCTATGACAGCTGGGTTAGGCGCCAGCCTGATTATGATGATGACACATCTAAAGTAGTATTTACTGAATTCTTAGACCTAAAATGAATCAGATTATCTTTATTATGTTCTTATGCATAAAGACTTAGAGGTGAAAGAGGTTTTACTTTCTTTTTACCATAACTGTGCGTAGATATAGACATAGGTACACTTTGAGATTTAATAGAATCACTGTAACAGCTACTGTATGTTTAATGATGCTGTTGATACTCTTAACAGGTTCTTTACATGTAGTTTACTTACCTACTGCCATCATGTAGTCCCAACGGTCAATGTAACACATGTTGAAGCCCTGTCCATCAGGTGTGTTGATTGTGATGAAGACTGGAATGTTTCTGTCACGATTCTGCATAACACCCACCGTCCATGCACACAGGAACCAGCTGACTGTCATCAGCATCACTCCCAGAATTCTCAGTAAATGGAGGCTGGACATGTAGGGCATTCTCTGGGCTGTGCGTGACAGGAACACCTTCAGTACTCTGGTCCAAAACAAGAGCAGTATTGGCCCTTAATGTGGAGTATTTGAGTACTAAAGACAAACTGGTGCAACTTGTAGTAAACAGTAAAGTCAGTGACTGAGTGTTGAATTGGATGTCACTTCAATATGAAGTTTCTTGAGAGATGTCTTTGCCTGGAGAGACTTTTGATATCAGTGGAATTAGGCTCAAAATAAGTAATGTAAGACGAATTTTTGCTCTCCACGATAATTGCAGATTTATACAAGCTGGGGAGATCTCTTGGAGCTATTTCTAAACAACTGCAGATTTCAAGATCATCAGTTCAAACAACTGTAGATAAGTACAAGTCATCCAGATGTGTCACCACTTTGCAAAGGTCTGGCAGAAGACCCGAAGGGTGACAGAAGAGATTGGTTAGGAAGTTTAGGAACAACCCAGGAATCACTGATTATCACAAGTTATTCAATGTTACCTTAAATAAACAGGCAGATGGTGAAAACTTGGACATAATTGGGTGTTCCAATTGGTTTTGGGATGGATTAAGAAAGTAAGCTAACACATGAACTTCCCAAAGCTCTTTAAGCGTCAACCCCATTGAAAATTTAGGGACTATGCTTAAAACCCAGGTTTGTGACAGAACACCAACCAATTTAAATTAACTCTATCAATTTTGCCAAGAAGGGTGTTCAAATCTCCAGCCAAAGTTATTCCAGGAACTTGTTGATGGCTATCAAAAGATCCAGGATCAAGGTGCAACTTGAAACCTGCCAAGTGACGTTTAACCAAATATTAGTGTGATTGTATGTATGCATTTAGTTTATATGTAGACCTTCGACCTTTGTGGATTTGAGAAAATCCACAATAAATCACTCAATGTTTATTTGAAAGGACAGAATTCAGAAACAAAGTCTTCCCATTTATAGTACACTCTGGGTGTACAAGTTAGCAAACTTTAGCTGATAAGTATATGCATATAAATTCAAGAGGAACATACTCTTTCCCCCCCATAAAATTACACAGTCTTAAAGGCAAGTAGTTTAACTTAGTTTTGAAATGAATCATTTTATAGCAAAACAAAACAGACATCTATTGTCCTCCCAGTACTCCAAAAACTCAATACTTTTCCATTTTAAATAATAAATAAAAATACTATGTTATGTGGAAACCGTCGTATACAAGTCGCTCTTTGACCACAAATACTGTCTGTATCAAAACATATAAAATATATGACAAATATGATCAATTTCATATTATTTGATATGAGATTTATATTTGTAGATAATCACTGAACCCAAATGTTATTTAATTATAAATGAATGCAGTTGTGGACTTATAAATAGGCCTAATTTCCTTCCAGCATACTCAGAAAAGATCATACAAAATATCTTTCAGTAAAATAAACTAAATATTTTACAGTAAAGTTCGTGTATTTTTCATGAAATTGAGCATTTATTCAAAGCCATTAACCACTGTGCTTTGATGTTTAAGGAGAAGGTATTAAACAGAAGCACTTAATTTTAACTACATTAAATGTTAGTATCGACTACTATCAGTGCTAACCTACCTGTACATCTTAAGTGTGACTGTGCCGTAGACAATGGAGAAACCGAGCATTCGCACCCAGCGGAGCAGGATGCACCTGAAGGTGCTTGGCCTGAAGTACATGATAAAGACCTGCAGAGACAGAGAAAGAAATGCTTAGTAAAAGAAAAACTACAGCTATACACGACCAACCAACAGTTTCTATTGGTGTATCGATAGTTGGCCCAACCAGTTATTAGGTTTAGGGGGCGATCACTTTTTCACCATGTAGGTTTTGGATTTCTTTCCCCTTAATAATAAACGCCTTCATTTAGAAACTGCATTTTGTGTTTACTTGTCTTATTTTTGTCTAATATGCAATTTTGTTTGATAATCTAACAGATTTAAGTGTGACAAACTTATCAAAAAATAGGAGGTAAACACACCACTGTATGTACATTACCAGTCAAAAGTTTGGACACACCTTCTCATTTAATGTTTTTTCTTTATTTTTTTAATACTTTCTACATTGTAGATACAAACTGAAGACATTGGACATATGAAGCAAGATATATGGAATTATGTAGCAAAGAAAAAAATTGATAAATAACTCTAAATATCTCTTATATTTAAGATTCGTGAAAGTAGCCACCCTTTGCTTTGCTGACAGCGCTGCAAATCCTTGGCCTTCTCTCCGTGAGCTTCATGATGTCGTCACCTGAACAGGTTTTTACTTCACATGTGGGCCTTGTCAGGGTTCATTTGTGACATTTCATGCCTTCTTAAAGGAGTTGGGACCATCAGTTGTGTTGTGCAAAAGTCAGGTTGGTACACAGCTGACAGCCCTATTTGACAACTGTTAGAATTCATATTATGGAAAGAACCAGTCAGCTAATTAAAGAGAAACAACAGTCTACGATTACTTTAAGAACTGAAGGTCAGTCAGTCCACAAAATTGCTAAAACTTTGAGTTCCCCAAACATGCTTCCAGACTGTGTAAGGGCTATTTGACCAACAAGGAGAGTGATGGAGTGCTGCCCCAGATGGCCTGGCCTCCACAGTCACCTGACCTAAACCCATTCGAGATAGTTTGGGATGAGATGGACTTCAGAGTGAAGGCAAAAGGGCCAACAGGTGCTCAGCATCTCTGGGAACTCCTTCAAGACTGTTGGAAAACCATTTCAGGACCGACCTCATGAAGCTCATTGATGGAACGCCAAGAGTGTGCAAAGCAGTAATCAAAGCAAAGGGTGGCTATTTTGATCTAATCAAATCTAAAACTTCACACTGTTTATTACATAATTCCATATGTGTTCATTCATAGTTTTGAAGTCTTCTATGATGTAAATAATCATGAAAATAAAGAAAAACCCTTCAATGACAATGTGTGTCCAAAGGTTTGACTGGTAGTGTATACATACACACAACACAACTGTTTTTACTGATGCCTCTGCTGAGCGTATAAGCGCACATCACGCCTGACTGTAATCCAGGAATTAAAACTCACTTTGCTGTGATGGTAACACGAGCAAAACAGTGTCAGCCACTCCGGATAAGAGCATAATCTATATCTTGTGATAATGTAAACGCAAACATACATCACTGTGTTATAACTGCTTATACAGAATAAACTGTTTAGAGTGACAACTATGGAACGCCAGGACTGCCATAATGAATTAATTAAATACACCATTAAATAATTAATTAAATGTGTCAATAATTAATTAAAATGGGAAATAATTAATTAAATAAATAGTTATGACACATGTAATTAATTAATTATTGACACATTTAATTAATTATTTATGTATTTCACATTTTAATTAATTATTGACACATTTAATTAATTATTGACACATTTAATTAATTATTTCTTGACACATTTAATTAATTATTTATGTATTTCACATTTTAATTAATTATTGACACATTTAATTAATTATTTAATGATATATTTATTTATTTCATTTTGGCAGTCCTGGCGCCTGGCTCTCATCATGAAATAATTTTATCTGTCAACCTCACCCATCAAACGCAGGGGGCGGGGTTAACGCTGCCCATGCAGCTTCTCTAACATTTGATTGGTTGCCGTGCAAAGTAAGTCAAAACAGGTCGATCCTAGATAATCGATTGCTTGTGTAGACTTGGGGCAGCCAGGTATCCCAGAATGCATTTCAAATCACAGGCAGCAATGTTGGTGGTGTAGTTTTAAAATACCCCGTTTTTCTGTCACCAACTACACTTTTAACTGTGTTTTAGCTGCGAATGTCGCGCTGTAATCTTCACATGGGTCAGGTTGTCAACATAGAACATGTTTGCAAAGGTGCTCAGATGTTTTCAGAGATTTCAGTAGCTCTGCTAACAGTCAGCATGCAGAGTGCACCGAGGGGGTTACGTTAACCGGTTTGTTTACATATTCCACTCTCCGTGTTCCATGTGTTGCATTCGCAGATTCTCATTTTCACCGAACGATCGTCTCTTTCCACCTGGTCTTGTGTCTCTGTGCTTCTGTAACATAAAGGACGAGCTGACATTTTTCTCACGAAACCAGCGATCAGCTCAACAGGCCCTCAGTTTACCTGCATGCATCCTCCTCCTCACCTGTCAGCTGTTTAACACCTGCTGCTAATTCAAGAAACACGCCCACGTTACCTGGTGATAGTCACAGTTTAACTGGGCAGCCGGTGCTAGATATTACGCAACCTCAGCACATTTTTCTGGACAAGATAAGTAAATATAGTTTTTCCCGAGCGCAGAGCTGCTGGAGCTTGTTTCCCAACAGAGCACGAACCCACTTCATCAGCGGCTGATGTCCAATCACCGGCACACAGCTTTGAAACCTGAGCTGAGTTTTAGCTCTCAGTGTTAAACGCTGGACTTAATTCACTCAGGTTTTGTCTGTCGGGTCACGTTTACTTCGCTGTTTTATTTACAACTGAGCAAATCGGTTTGGCTGAGGTTAAAGTTACGTTTCATAACTGCACAGTTTTACAGACGTTTAATGGTTCACTGTGTTAGACTGAACCATTCGCTTTTCTTTATCTGGTGTGTTTTGGATTTAACAGTAAATTTTGAGATTAAACTGACTTTTAAAATGTTTTTATACAAAGAGGAAAGAGAAGGCGCATTTCCACCGAGAGGAGCAGAGTTTCCAACTACATGTTCATAATGCAGACTGCAACCTGGACAGAAATATTATATCATCTGTTTTTTAATAGGTTTTCTAAGCACCAGCGATCTGTTAGAAATTTTAGAGTTTACTTAACTAAAAATAAATGAGGTTAACATATAATTTGTGTGATTTTTCTCTCTCTCTCTCTCTTTTTATTCATTTTTTTGCTTTTTCGGTCATGTTATGTTTAACTGTCAAAGGTTTGTTACAAACTATGAAACACATGGTGCAGACTTCTGGATGTTAGAAGAAAACTAATACTGCTAATAAGGCAGGAAGGTGTCCTTTAAAACTAAACATGTTAGTAGGACTTTACATCATAGTTTATGAAATAGCACGTGTATTTCAGTAATAGCCTACTGATTTCAGTGTAGTAGTGAACAGTCACACAGCTCACGTGGGTGTTATCTGTGATACTCCTTAACTATAATTTATCCAGGTTAACTTCAGTTAACTCTGAGCGGCTGGATCGACGGAGGTCAGACAACAATTTTACATGTATGATCTTAAAACAGGACACAGCCATTATCCGTCCTGGCCTCATATCAAATGTGAACGCAGACTGAGTCTATGTTTGACGATTGCTTTATATCTAATCTTCCTCTCAAACATTTAAACAGTCTGCAGCTGAGGGAACACAAACTCAAATTGTCGGAACAGGGTTGCTCGTTTCTTGCGTTCATTTGGTAATTTATTAAATGTATAACTGTTATTCTAATCTGCTGCTGAGTCTCTTACGCTGATGAAAATGCAGAAAACACAGATCACGAACACCTGTTCAACCAATCGCTTTCATTCCACTTTGACAAACTGACGGTTCATCTACAGTGTTGCGTCAGACTGCTATATTTTTGTGTTCTTTATGCTGTAGATTTTCACGTCTCTGGAATAGTTGGCAGTATTAAGGATGCTTTTCTGTAAAATCATATTGATATGACCCGTGAATTATTCGTAGATGACAGTTAGATTAGTCAGCTGGGAAACTCTGTGTTACCTCAGAGAGCTGAAGATATCGTGGATATGCTGACCTCGCTCTGTGGTGTACAGGTCCGTTTACCCTCATGATTAATATTCACAATAAAAATATTAGCCGAACATCATGAAGTCTGTATGTGTGTCATAGTTTCGAACAACCTTTGTACAGTTAAAGCCAGCAGTTACTACATGAGGAAACACCAACGTTATCTCTTTTATGCGTTTATACGCAGGTCACGCTGATTACTGAACAAAAACCCAAAGATCAGCTGTTAATCGAATTTATTTGCTCTCTCTCCTCCTTAAACATGTTTTTAATGTTAGTTATAATTCAGAATTGGCGACTGAAACACGTAGGACACATAAGAACATCAGGAAATAAAACCCTGATAAATATAACCTCAGTAAAAGAAGTCCGTGTCAGCGGGGGTTATTACAGCTGTGTACCGGGGCCTGAGCCTTTTCGGTGGTAATAACAGCTCGATTGCTTGCGAGGCGAGCGGGTCTATCCACGCTTTGCCGTGAGACTGGGCAGACATCTCCGAAATCATCGAAGCACTTTTGCAAAGAGGCTGTATCTTGAGAAACCGACCAGACACATGAAGATTAAACCACTACATTCTCGGCTAAAAAAATATTAAAACTGTATTTGGTGACACACACAAACAGGGTTTTTCAAAGTTCAGTTCTGTTAGTTTCCACATGCTGGTTGTTGTGTTCTAAAAACAATGGCCACCAGGCCAAAGCAATGGTTTTGAGTCGATCAGCGTTAACCCCGCCCCCTGAGTTTGATGGGTGAGGTTGACAGATAAAATTATTTCATGATGAGAGCCAGGCGCCAGGACTGCCAAAATGAAATAAATAAATATATCATTAAATAATTAATTAAATGTGTCAATAATTAATTAAAATGTGAAATACATAAATAATTAATTAAATGTGTCAAGAAATAATTAATTAAATGTGTCAATAATTAATTAAATGTGTCAATAATTAATTAAAATGTGAAATACATAAATAATTAATTAAATGTGTCAATAATTAATTAATTACATGTGTCATAACTATTTATTTAATTAATTATTTCCCATTTTAATTAATTATTGACACATTTAATTAATTATTTAATGGTGTATTTAATTAATTCATTATGGCAGTCCTGGCGTTCCATAGACAACAACAGGAAAGCACGTTTAATCAGTATGAATGGCCAGCACACAAACACAGATTGGGGTCTCTGTTATAGATGGAGCTGCACAGCAGAAAGAAACAATGTGATTGGTCAACCCAAAGATATAGTGCAGTGAGTAAGCTGAGCAAAATAAAACAATCAATGACAGAATAAATGAATCAATCCAATAATCCAGTAACTCTAGTGATTATTTATTGGGAACCTGTGTTCTCCAGTGCAGATTTGCATCATGGGGCTCTAAACCAAGCTCTCCTCTGATCTGACATTGTCTTTATTAACTATATACTCAAAAAATGACAGTGATATCCAATAATAAAGCTCAAATCCTCCTCAATAAAACCAGTTCAGTTCATTAATATAAAAATAAAGCTGCTGTTCTTATAAAGCTGAACTAATGAGTGCAGAGGGACAACAGTTGTTGTTCTCTAAAAAGTAGTTACTAAGTACCCAAAAGGTACCTGCTACTACAGGTGCTACTACACCGAGACGCTCGTATTGATCTTTTTTTTGTTGACATTAGAAAATCCTGCTACATTAACGGGTCGTGGTGGATTTCAAAACCAGCTTGAGTATGTTGGTGGGATGGTCAACAACCTTCCTTCATGCAGGGGATTTATTTGTAGATGAAATGGCAACTTTACTTCAGTGACGCCCCAGTGAGATGACAGACCGAACTCTGACCTTTCATCTGGGGCTTTCAGAACTACAGTCAGCTATGTGGGCTGCAGGTCACCTTTGAATTAACAAAAAAAACCTCACACAACATGATCCCAAATATTTGCTCATTTCCAGTCTTGCTTCCACCTCTTACGTCACCACAGCAGGTTTTAGATCTTTAATTTCATAACTGAAATATATCCTGTATTCATGTTTGTACATTCTTGCCTTCCATGCTTTCATCTGCATCATCATTTTGTATAGTTCTACACAAAATGAACTGACACATGTATCTCTGCATTTCTTTTTCTTCTTTCAGCTGCTCCCTTTAATGGTTGCAACCGCAGATCATCTACCTCTACTATATTAAATCTACATTTACATTTACAAGTACTTATGCACGTAAATTGACATTTATGATATTTGCATTTATTACTGGCATTGTTATTATTATTTAGCTCTTAAATGGATACCAAATATACCTGCAGGCTGCTATCTGAATAAAGGTGAGATGGCTTGACTATATTTTAGTTTGCCCATCATTGATAGGTTTGAATCGAGTGGGAGGGGCTTCTGTATTTGCAGAATTCGCCCTTCTTATTGACATCACACAGAGCCAAGAGTCCTGAATCCTGAGCTTTTTGTTTGCATGGATTACTTGTAAGATGACTCTGTTTCATAGAAGCACCTACCACTGTAACAGCATATATAACATAATAGGTCCACTTAACTGTGTGTGCAAAACACTGCACTACACATCTTACTTTTGGACAGCAGATTCAATAAATCTTAAAAATGAATGCGTCCTATATATTATACTGTAAAAAAATAGCTTTGAAGATCATCACTTAAATATTCTTCAAATGTTAAAGTCAGCATTTTGTTTTGTTTCTTAAGCTGCCCTGCCTACAGCTTTAACAAGCTGAATATGGTACTCTATAAACTCTCTATAGGCTCATCTTGGTATCCAGTTTCTTTTTATTTTATCCTTTTTATTTTTTTAAAGAGTTTGCATGCTCTTCCTGTGTTTGTGTGGGCTCGCTTCCTCCCACAGTCCAAACACATGCAGTTAGTGGGGTTAGGATAGCTGGTGAATCTAAATTGCCCATAGGTATGAATGTAAGTGTGAATAGTTGTCTCTTTGTATTAGCTCTGTGACTTTCCAGAATTGCCATGGCCCCGGGAAGCAGCCAGCCAAAAGAAGCCGGTCACCCAGTCCAGAGCCAGCACCCGCGACTGCAAGCACCCTGGACCCCACACTTCAAGAATGCAGGGCAGCAATGCTACCCCACCATCTCACCACACCTCAGCTAAAGCTTGGCCTCTTCCAAATCAAAGGCCAAGAAAAATCCTGTTTCAGAATTAGGATTGTCTCATGATCATCCATCCATCCATCCATCCATCCATCCATCCATCCGTTGCGGGGACAGCAGCCTAAGCAGAGAAGCCCAGACCTCCCTCTTCCCGGCCTTCTCCTTCACCTTGTCCGGGGGAACCCCAAAGCAATCCCAGGCCAGCCAAGGGATATAATTTCTCCAGCATGTCATGAATCATCTCCTTGCCAGATGCTCGATCCACCTCAACTGGCCCCTTTCAATGTGGAGGAGCAGCTGCTCTACTCTGAGCCCCTCCCAGATGGCCGAACTATCCCTATTTCTGTTGGCGAGGCCAGCCACCCTCCAGAGAAAGCTCATTTCCGCCGCTCGTATCCGCACGTATCACATGATCATGTTTCTTTTTAAATCTACAATCTAATGCAACCACCAAATATAAGCACCTTATGAAGTGAATAATTGCTCTATTATACTCTCAAAATTCACGCCCAGAATCCATTAACATGTTCACACACTCGACATTAAACTAAATCATCTGTAATGCGGAGCACAGGACCAGCTCTGCGCACACTAAATCACTCTGTAGATCAAATTGACTGACACTTTCAGATAGATTAAAAGAACAAAATCACATCCGGGTTATGTTAACGCCTCTTTAATTGGTAAAATGAATCTAAAGATTGATTGATAATCTACGACCGGAGCTGAGGGAGGTTATGAAATGTGCCGACGATGAACACGCCCTCGCATTTCTCATACACGCCCTCAACCCATTCACCATCCCTACAAATCGTCCATTGTCACATAATCTAAGATATGGAGCTGTGTGGTGATCCGTGAAGAGCTCTAATCTGTGGGGCTCTCAGTCAGCTGGCTCGGTCAGAAACTCACCGGGAAGTAGAGGAGCAGGGAGCCGAACAAGATTGTCTCCAGCAGCAGCAGGCCAGAAGCCCGGATCCGCTGGGGGTGGAGGAGGAGAGGAACAGCTATTATGAGAAGCTGTTGCAAACAGCACTACAGAATATAACACACATTAATGTAATGTGGATTATGCTACTACTACTGCTACAACTGCGGTTGATTTTATGATTAGGATTAATTATTAGGGCTGGGTATCGTCACTGATTTCTAGAATCAATTCTATTCTGATTCACAAGGTCCTGAATCGATTCGATCCATGATTCAATTCGATTCAATTCAATTCGATTTGAATCTGGGAAATTTTGCCTCAGACAGTCAGAAATATTATAATTCAGATCAGTACATTTACATATTTTTATATCTATAAAAAGGAAGCTGACACTTGCGAGACTTTATCAAAGGTGTGAGCGTCACAGCAGATGCCTTTGTGTCAAAGTAGCTGAAGATAAAACACAGAAAACATGAAGGTGATTTTTCCTGGCCTGGGATTTTATAAAAATATTCTGCAGTACATCAAAAACGAAAGAAAATCATTAATCAACTTATGAACATTACCTCTGAAGTTACAGCGGTTTTATTACAGACACAGCTGAGCGTTTTGCATTTTGCATAATTTTAAAAAGTTTAAATTTGTTCAGTATTGAACGGCAGAAATTAGGTTTTCTTTTCGGAAGTAAGTAAAAGGAAAAAAAAAACATTGGCTGACAGCGCTGTAAACAACGGTAGACTTGTGCGTAACAAGCAAGCGAATAATGCAGAAAACAGATTTCGGGGATAGACGGGAAACTGTTCTTGAAGTACAGAGAGAGAGAGAGAAAGAGAGAGAGAGAGAGAGAGAGCTGTGCATGAAGTGTGATTTTATTGTGGTGGAAGCAAAACAGTAAACGTCAGAGTGAATTCATGACGATGTTTATGTGAAGTGTAGTTCTTCTTTTGCTGCTGGTTCGGTCAATATTGTTTGGAGAGAGATAAAACTAACAGCTTTAGAATCAGCGTAAAAAGGGCGTAAACACAAAGCGCGGATCCTCCGAAACATCAGAATCATCGAGCTGTCGGCTTTCAGCCCCGACCGTGTCCGTGCGGTCGGGTGAGAAAAGCGACATCTCGCCGATTCCGGTCCGCGCTTTGTGTTTACGTCTTTGTGCAGAAGCCATGTACCTGCTCTCATTTAATGTATTAAATGTTTGGTGGTTGTCAAAATTTTTTGACGTTTCACCTGAGATTCTGGAATTTTGGGCAAAATAAATTTATATAAAAAAATCGATTCAGGATTTTAATGAATCGATATCACGTTATCCAAGCCAGAATCGATTTTAATCGTTGAATCGATTATTAAAACCCACCCCTATTAATTATCAGACTAAAAGTTTCATACAATAAGATGATGAATAAAAACTGGATTGATTTTTTAACATAATGTATTTGGCTCAGCAGTCACCGTCAACCTTCCATCTAAACATGATCTATATGGTGGCCTTGCTAAGCCAAAAGATCTGACTTACCCGGTTGCGACGATGCCGGTAGGCCACCAGCATGCTGATGAAAATGAGGAGCATGAAGACCCCCTGGATGGCGAGCACACCAGACCTAAGAAGCCAGTCCTCCTGCACCCAGCATGGGGTACCGTCCTGGCAGCTCTTACAGCCCGGCCAGCAGGGGAGACAGATGGGCATGTTCGGGTAACACATACCATTGCTGTCACTCTCATTCACAGGGGCTCCATCTGCATCGCATACAGACACACACATCTATTCAACCTACACAAAGCCATGGCAAAACCTCATATACATGCAACCTCCTCAAGGAGCTTAAAACAGTATGTTAAAGGTCTAAATGATTAATCTTAATTTTGAAATAATCTTTTTTAGTTTTGAATTTTGACTTTGAAAGATCTGGTTTAATAATTAGCACAATTCCTGTTGTTGTAGATGCTCCAAAACCAATGGGTGCTGTCATGGTGGCTGCATCTATGATTTAAACGGTCTGACTACTAAGAAAACCAGCCTAAAGAGACCTGGTAGCCTGCTGCCTTTGCAGATGCTTGAAAAGAGTTGATTTGTTAGCAGCAGTGGATAGTTGATCGTCGCCTGGGCACAGTTTGCACTTTACCATCACTTTCTTGTTCTTTGATGCAAAACAAATAAAAGTAATGTCCATATCTTTGCTTCTCAAAAGCAGAAAAAAAGAAAAAGGACACATTTGATTTTTTTTTTTGTATAATACAAGTAAGTGACAGTGTGGTCAATCAACTATGACCCTCCGAAAAAAGAAAAACATATCTTTAGATTTGATTTTTGTAAATCCCCCTCCCCCCCAATCTGGACATAAAACAATAGACAGAGCTGCTAGGTCAAAGTTAAGGCAGCAACCTCCAGGGAGTTTCACAGTTAAACCAACAGATTACTTAATATCTGTTGACTTACCTGAGTCCTGAGGCGATACGTCAGGGCTGTAGTATCCTTCTTTACAGCGACAGCAGTACTGACCCAATCGAAAGCCCCGGCCTGGAACGGGAATACACTGCAAGAAACACGGAGTGTTTGTTTTTCCTTTCTTTTGTTGTTTATATATATATATATATATATATATATATATATATATATATATATATATGAATGAATTGTGGCACATATTTTATATATTATTGCTGAGCCATAATACGTGTTTTATAAAGAGAAACTAGACAAGGCGGTGGCATTAACATGCGTCTAATAATCTCGGGACATAAACATGAAAGTAGATCATGTTTAGATGGGAAAACAAAAAGAGCTGGGAGCCAAAAAACAAAGCTAGACTAGACTGCGTGTCTCAGGTTAAAATCATGTTGACCTGTGAGGATATGAAACAGCAGCACATTAAAAACAGGGTCACATTACTCTCTCTCACTCTATTTCCCTCTGATGCTAGCTTCAATTTAGCTTCAGCTGGGACAGAGAAACAAATGCACACACTCACACACACACAGACACACACACTCACACACAGACACACACACACACACGGATGCCGCGTGTTAATCTAAGTTAAAAGCTAAATGGATACATAATGCCTCAACTGAGAGCATTATCCTTTTCTAGAGAAATCCTGTTCAACAGCAAATAGTCACACACGCACACACGCACACACACACGCACACACACACGTACACACGTACTGTATATATAAACTCACAGCTCCCTTATCAGATGCTAATGGCACAGGTTGAACATTAATGTGATGTGGATTATACACAGCACATCTCAAGCAGATATTTGCAGTAAATCAGTAGATTCACTCTGTAACGTTTAAGCTGAAACTTACCAGCCACTTCTAAAGCTTTACAGCCTCTTGGCTTGCCCAGAGCCCCTGGGTTTCATCAGTGTTTATAGTAATAGCCTGACATTTGACCTAACATAATATAAAGTATTACTGCATACAGTGGCTCTGATTAACTGCTGGACTGTCCTAAAAAGTCCTCTGCTGTTCTTAAAGTTTACATCACAAGTTTGCTTCAATAACTGTATTTGTTGTAGCAAAATTCAACGTTTGTGTGAATAGTTAGCATCATCTGTGTTTTAGTGTGGTACTTAATGGCTGATAAAAGGAGGGTTATTCTAGCGTAAGAGCAAATCAAGTATAAATGACAAACTTTTGTTGTTTAACCTTTCAATCCTGTACTTAGGTCCTCTCTCCAGTAAAACCTTACATAAGTGCATATACACAGCCCAAGTCAAATTATACACAGTAAACAATCAGTTGTGTTTTAATGATAACTCTATGCACAAATCAATTTGAAATCATCATACTGGTATTGCAAATGTTTTATTTAAAGTCAAATTTTCACCTACAACTAATTCACGATAGCCTGTGTAGGGGAACCATGTGGAAAAGCAATTTAAAAAAGGAATGACTGCACATTTTCAGGGAATCTCTCAAAGAGCAAATTTACACCGTTGTACTGGAGCACACACATTAAAAGCACCACAGATAGTAACCAATGAAAAAGGAGAGACAGAAAGATGAGGACAGCTGAGGATAGTCAACACAGACAACCTCTGTCCACTGTTAGCCGTGTTTGGAGGAGAGGGCTTCCCACTCCAACTGACCATTATTTATTATGAGGTTTGATATGGTGATAGATTACAAGCCAATAACAGAGCAGATATTGGACAACCAGGACAGAAGAAATGGATGACCCAGTACGAGCCAGGTAATGCAGGACGCGACAAAGGGTGCCGTGTGGATTTGGGGATTTTTTTTAGAGTGCTCTGCTCTTGTGTTTCAGACCTCTGTGAGTGTAGTGCATAAAAGGGAAGTATGTCAGCGGGCTGGATTATTTCAATAATCCATCAGATCATCCTGCAGCCTGCCACCCTGAACAGCCATCTTTAAATAGATGGCTGAGATGAGAGGTAGAGGATGGGTCTGCAAAGACAGCCTGGCAGGGAAAAGAGAAACCAACGTTGGACGGGCGGGGTGCAGCAGGTAGAACAGTTTAAGAGGCCAAAATGAAGTAACGAGCACCACCACTCAGAGCTTAAACCTTTTGGAGATCACAAACGTTTTAGAGTGTGCATGCAAGATGTAACTAAAAAGAATATAAACAGACGTGTTTTCCATATTAGCTTTAGGTCGGGGCTCAGAGTGTGTTCTTTACATTAGAAACAGTAACTAGAAAAATAACCTCAGCAGAAAAACGTCAACATCTAAGAAGACAGCAGAGAAGCCCTATCTGTTGATGAAAAGCTACTCAGCAGATAAAAATGATCACTGCATCTAAGATCATAGTCTGCGCTCCAGTTTCAAAATGTTTCTATTCCATCGTAGCTTCAAGATACTACAGAACTACAGATCTCTCCAATCTGTAGTTGTCTGTTAGCCCATTATATTTTGTCTTTGGTCCCACTTAAAACTACATGGCCTAGACCTTAAATTCAGTAATGAGAAGTGGGGCATTGTTTTGTTTATGTAAGATGTACCCCAACTCACCTTTAGATGTCTTTGTTATTGAACATGTACTGGAACAATCATCAATACTGGAATAAGAGCTGAGAGCTTAAGATCACAACATTATTATGTGGAACTGCAACACTAGATCCTACTGTATATTGGAGAAGATACACAATAGTGTGTATATGTCTTGAGATATCCCTCATATATTTTGCAAGGAAAATAGGAAATTGGTACGAGTTACATTAACATGCAAATGTTAATCGAAAGAAGGTGGTATGGCCGCCTTTATTCCATATTTGTACATTAGATGTCAAGGAGATGTAAGTAGAAGTGACTCAAACGCCAGACCCCAAGTGAACGCCAGTGCATTTATTTACAATGACTCTTAAATACCAATTCAGAAAGGTCAAAATAGTAGGAACAGTACAGGCTCTTGAGGGTTTCCTCAAAATCCACACAGAATCCAATCTGCTGCCAAAGCCCACCTATCATGGTCCGTGGGAGCAGCTGTGGGAGTTGTCATCAGGATGGTGTACTGGCTACTCTCTTGGGCGGAGCTGCCTGCCTCACACCTGAGCCTTATTTCACTGTTAACCACAAGGGACTATTTAAACCAGCGCAACCGGCTACTCATGTTGTTTAGTCTCCGTACCATCCTGTTCTGGATTCAAGGCTCACTTCCTTCGTTGCCATTTCCCATTTCCTGTCCCTGCGTACTACCGTGGGTCCAATTGCGGTGTCTTAGAACAGCCTCTCCCATAAGCTGTTCCCACTTCCTCCGGCTACTGCATTACCCCTGTGTTTCCTCGTGTTTTTGCCCGACCCCCTCTGGAAATAAAGTATTGGATATAGTTCGCAACTAGTGTATTGAGTCTGTTTCTGGGTCCCGCTTCTGTGCGAATTTCAGTTCATGACTCCACCTTGCTTGATGGGAATTTATTTGTTTTGCGGTTTGCAGATAGGAAAACTTCTCCAATGCCAACTTTATGGCCAGCAGCTCCCGGTCACTAACACTGAAGACACATGGATGCATGGATGGATGCATCTTACCCAAATCTTGCTGCGAGAGAACAACTCCAGAATCTGAGATGTCCACTTCCACAATGAACTGTTCACTCAGATTGGGTTGTACAAGAACAACTGCTGTGGCTGAAGAGCTGCTTCAGCTTGTCGAATGTGGCTCGGGCTGCAGAACTGCACTGAAACATGTGCCTCGGAGAGGTGAGAGTAGTTAGGCTTGATCAGTCTACCACGGCCTTAACATTCACCAGGTCAGCCTTCATTTGCCCTCTCTCAACAGTGAAGCCCGAGAAAGACACAGTCAGCATGAGGCACATTTTTCTCCCTTTACACAGACGCATTGGATGACCAGACAGACATGTTTCTCATGCTCCTGCAGGGGCTTCGGGAAAATCAGTATATCATCAAGGTACACAAACACAAAATGATTAATGAAGTTCCTTAGGACATTATTAACCAGGACCTGAAACACAGCTGGAGCATTTGTCAAACCAGATACTCAAAGTGGCCTGGATGCATACTAAACACTATTTTCCATTTATGTCTTTTTCTCATTCTCACCAGATGAAAAGAGTTGCTGAGGCGGGGAGTGATAAGGTTTTTTTTTTCTTCTGTAATCTTGTTCATGCTGTGGAAATCTATGCAGAGGCGAAGTGTTTCATCCTTTTTCTTGATGAAGAAAAACCCAGCAAGGGGAGATGACGATGGAAGGATAATACCAGCAGCAAGACTCTGCGGTACATTTCTCCATGGCTTCTTGTTGGGGTTTAGACAGACTATATAAGTGGCTGGTTGGCAAAGGTGCTCTGGGTACGAGGTCTAAATTTTATCCCTCTCTGTAATTAATAAAAGCTTTGAGTGACTAAATTTGGGAATTGATGGTGATTTTACCCAGAACCATGAGCCGGAGTAGGAAGGAGTTATCAGAAAGATGTCAGAATCTACACCGTGCCAGACACAGCCTTTCGGACGCACCAGAAAAGTTGCTGCAAAGGCGCTTTTGTTACCGCAATACAGACAGACACCAGCCACAAAACATTTTCTTCGCGTCTGTGGATACAGCTGGGCCTGACCAAGCTGAATCTGGCTGCTTCCTCTAGGTTGGATCGTTCTGTCAAGGAGACGTAAGTAGAAGAAGGATTCAAACGCAGGGCTCCAAGTGAACGTGAGCTCATTTCTTTACAGTGACTCTTAAACAACAGAAAGGTAGTGAACAGTAGTAACAGTCCGGTTTCCTCAAAGGTTTCCTCAAAGTCCTAACACTATCCAATCTTCTCCCAAATCCACACAAGAACCAGCTCACTACTTCACATCTTGAAAGCTAATCCTGGGCAACCGCAACAGCAAGGCTAGGAGACATGCTGCACTGTTTCTCCAGCCACAACCCAGTGAAGACTGAGTCTCTGTTGCATCTTTATGAAGCAACCAAACAAGGTCATCAGGAGCAGGTGTGTGGGAGCCAGAAGGCAGGTAACCAGCCATGTCATGACACACACACAACAGTTTTGACCATTGGCTGAAATACACACCCAAACCATGATAGAGCCTCCACTGTGTTTTACAGATGGCAGTAGACTCATACTGTTAGACCTTTTCTCAGCCTTGTGTCCTGAGATCCTGTGTCAGGTCTTTGTTGGATTTTTTCCTTGGACACGACTTTCAGACACGGTTTATCTGCTGTAGATAGTTGCCACTTTTTATTCCTCCACTTGTTCAGTTTCCTCAAAGCACACACTGCACACCAAGTCACACCAAGACATGCCAGGTTTTCAGCTAATAATAACTCTTTAGGAAATTATTTTATGTCTGTTAGTTTTGCTTTCGCTCAGAAGGCGAGTCCCAAAATTAGACGAAACTCTCCAACAGCTGTCTGAAGTCAGAGCTTTTGACTCACAGAGATTACTTTTGTCACGGCTGCCGAGGCGAGCCGTGTGGTGTTGGAGGGAGAAAGGACCCAAAATGCAGGCAGTTGATGATAGTGCTAGTGATGTTTATTTACAAAGTGGCGTAGTGGCAAAACAGGCAATGAGGGATGACAAAACTAAAGAAAACTATCCATCCATCCATCTTCATCCGCTTTATCCGAGGCCGGGTCGCGGGGGCAGCAGCCTAAGCAGAGAGGCCCAGACCTCCCTCTCCCCATCCACCTCCTCCAGCTTATCCGGGGGTCTGCCCCGGGCCTCCCCCCGGTGGCAGACTGATCCCCAGCTGCCAAGACTAAAGAAAACTAAACTGGGAAAACTAAATAACAAACCTGAGACGCAGAGAGATGCAGAGAGACGGGGTGAGACGTGGAGAGACGGGGTGAGACACGGAGAGATGGGGTGAGACGCAGAGAGATGGGGTGAGACGCGGAGAGATGCAGAGAGACGGGGTGAGACACGGAGAGACGGGGTGAGACGCGGAGAGATGCAGAGAGACGGGGTGAGACACGGAGAGACGGGGTGAGACGCGGAGAGATGGGGTGAGACGTGGAGAGACGGGGTGAGACGGGGAGAGACGCGGAGAGACGCGGAGAGACAGGGTGAGACGCGGAGAGATGCAGAGAGACGGGGTGAGACACGGAGAGACGGGGTGAGACGCGGAGAGATGGGGTGAGACGCGGAGAGATGGGGTGAGACGCGGAGAGACGCGGAGAGACTCAGAGAGACGCGGAGAGATGCAGAGAGACGGGGTGAGACACAGAGAGACGGGGTGAGACGCGGAGAGATGGGGTGAGACGCGGAGAGATGGGGTGAGACGCGGAGAGACGCAGAGAGACGGGGTGAGACGCGGAGAGACGGGGTGAGACGGGGAGAGACGCGGAGAGACGCGGAGAGACAGGGTGAGACGCGGAGAGATGCAGAGAGACGGGGTGAGACACGGAGAGACGGGGTGAGATGCGGAGAGATGGGGTGAGACGCGGAGAGATGGGGTGAGACGCGGAGAGACGCGGAGAGACTCAGAGAGACGCGGAGAGATGCAGAGAGACGGGGAGAGATGGGGTGAGACGCGGAGAGATGGGGTGAGACGCGGAGAGACGCAGAGAGACGGGGTGAGACGCGGAGAGACTCAGAGAGACGCGGAGAGATGGGGTGAGATGCAGAGAGACGGGGTGAGACGCGGAGAGATGCAGAGAGACAGGGTGAGACGCAGAGAGACGCGGAGAGACGGGGTGAGACGTGGAGAGACGCAGAGAGATGGGGTGAGACGCAGAGAGACGCGGAGAGACGCGGAGAGATGGGGTGAGACGCCGAGAGACGCCGAGAGACGCCGAGAGACGCCGAGAGACGCAGACGAACCAGCAACAGACAAGAGAACACACAGGGCTTAAATACACACAGCAGTAATCAGGATGAGAGACAGGAGGGCAACACACCTGGGAGAAATCAGAGCTGACGGGACAGGGGAAACGTAACCTGAACACACTCACATGAGACGGAGACTTTCAGAATAACACAGGAAACTCAGACACAGAGAACCAGACAGACAGATTCACAACCAGACAGTGTGACACCATAGACAGACAGAACACAGTGGGACCAGGGTAAGCACAGAACAGAAACCTAACAAATGGCAAATCATAACAGAATAAATACTCAGAATAAACAAAAGCATAAAGAAACACAAAACACTGAGTCGGCAGACTCAGGACCATGACAACTTTTACATATGCCAACCTCAGTCTTCTAAACTTTAGTCATGTTTAAAAGCATACAACACAGAAAATAAGAATAAATAAAATGTATTTTATTTATTTCTTTATTTTACAATACAACCTCAGAAAAATTGTTCTTATCAGTCTTTATCGTTTTAAGTAATTGTTTGAGTAATTGTTACTCAAACATGCAGAAACAGCTGTCGGGAAGCGAAATAAAAGCTCTGCTGTAACCAAATCACTGAACAAATGTGAGATGTGGGAGGTGATTCGGAGATCAACACCAGGTTATGTCAGGACATATCTTCCCCTCTTTCAATTTCTACATTTTCCCTTTCAAACACCAAGCTGTTTGCCTCACATTAAAAAGAAATCTCTAAAAAGAAATCAAGCAGTGGTTGCACACGTGATCTTGATATCTTTTTTTCAAAATTCAACCACATGAGGCAGTATAAAGGCTGAGAGGCTTCTTCTAATGCCCTGTTACTATTGTTGGTACTCTGGTGTAGTGCAGGTACTGTACAGTATGTACAATGTAGCATCACCTAGTTCCCCCTCTCACAGTCCTTTCTTTCTCCTTACTTTGAATGATCTAGTAAATATTTCAGGCTTCATCCTCAAAAGAGAAAGGAGACAATTAGCACGCGAAAGGATGTTTAAACCAATGAATATACGTATAATCTCAAAACTCCAGAAAAAAACCCGTCTGATCCCATGTGAGATTTAAAATGTATATTTTGTGTAAGAGTATGATTAATGATGAAACACTGACTACCCTGGCAGTAGAAGTGGCAGACACTTTTAGATTCATGAACAATAAACAACACTTGTTCTTGCCTTGTGGTCCAGATGTTAAGATCATACTGGAATAATATTGCTAACAATGTGTAGTATAATAGGCTATGTGCTAAAATGTTCCTAATAAAAATACTCACGTGCTGACTTAGAGATGTTCGAGAAAGTTTAACATTGTCACCATATATATTTATTGGCTAGCATGCTAGCAGTACCTTTTAAGTCATAATGTACTGTAAGTTTGCAGGTACCATGGTTTTAAAAAGTATGTACAACAATTACAGTTCTATCAAAAACAATTCAATCTATCCGATGTTCCTAATGTTCCCATATTATGTCCTTGAAGGAATGACATCACCAAAGCCATGGAGTTTCATCCAGTTTTGCTCAGTTATCTGTCAGTCAGGTCATGTCTATTGAGATAGATGCTAATAGTGCCAGATGAAATCTCAGGGATCGTCACAACAACATCTTTAATACTGGTGCCATTTTTCATGGCAATTTGGTTGTGTGTACGAAAAGCAACAAAAACACAAAATCTTGACTTTCTGTCGCTATCTCAAAGGTAGTTTCAGTCTACACTGTGTTTACCTCCATGGTGGTGCGGTTGCACTGGTGAGTATCAGCAAACCAGCCTTCCCCTGTTGCACACTGGTCCAAGTCAATGTCCTGAATGTTGACATCCACACGGATCACACCTCTAAAGCCGAACACACAGACAGTGGGGGAGTGGGTCAAAGATGTGTGACAGAACAAAGAAACAACAGTGGCTCCACATGAGGTCAGACTTAGAATAAGTCTCTTCTTTTTACGCATACATCTTCATATCCCAAAGACCTCACCGTGCCAATTCAATTCAATTTTATTTATATAGCGCAACAAAAGTCGCCTCAAGGCGCTTATTTCAATGGAGCACTTTCCTCTCAGACCACAGGCTTACTTGTGGTTCCTAGACTTTCTAAAAGTAGAATTTAAGGCAGAGAAGTCAAAGGAGCTTGCAAAGAAAAGCGTCTGGACTTCTTTAAGTTACTTGAAGACGTTTCACCTCTCATCCAAGAAGCTTCTTCAGTTCTAAGGTCAAATGGTGGGGAGTCCCAGATTTAAACCTAGTGGGAGTGTCCCCCCACAGAGGGACAAAAAGGACCCCCTGATGATCCTCTAATCGCCTGAGCCAAGGTGTGAAACTGGGTGTGGGTCCCAATCAGCCAGAGTTTCGGGTGAGTTCATTGTGAAACCTGGCCCCACCTTATCATGCGAATTCCTGAGGTCAGATGGCCGAGGATGTGAGTGGGCGTTAAGGCGTCTGGGGAGGGAACTCAAAACTGGATTATAGATGTCAGAGAGTTGGTGTCGACACCAACTGTCTGTCGATGACCTGGATGACTGAGAACCTTCACAGACTTAAGGCAGAGAAGAAAACATGGCAAAGCTGTGGAACCAGCTTCCAGTTTCTCTCAGGAGACAGACACTCTCTCCACTTTGAATATTAGGCTTTAAAGTTACTTTTTCTTTAGTAAAGTTTACAGTTAGGGTTGGTTCAGGTAACCCTGAGCCATGCCTTAATTATGCTGCAATAGCCTACGGCTGCTGGAGGACTTCCCATGATGTACCACTCTTGCATTCCCCTCTTTTTTACTCCCCATGTGTTTATATCCTGCTGTTCCAGGTCAATAACTTTTGACTTCTCTCTAGTCTGTGTTTTGTCCTGTTAAACTGAATTAAATTGCTACTGCACATTTTGCCTGACCATGCAAGACATTCTATTTCAAATGTTATATTTAATTAAACCCTTCAAACACATTCAAACACGAGTGTTATTGTAAATTCATTTCAGAGTGCTAGCTTCTGTCATTTTCAGCGGGTAAAATGGACTTGGAGTTTTGTTTAAACTACTCTGCTCACAGTGACCAATCGATACAACAAGATCGTTAATGGTCTTATTAGGCGTGATTTTGCATAAATTATGACTTAAATGTTTTTCTTTAATACCCTCACATTACTAAGAGTATTCAAAGGACTGAAAAAAGTGCTCCCAATGTGGATGCAAATCTCTCTGTTCATAATACAAAACGTATAATAGCATTTTATGACTGGAAGATGTCATTGGCACCACTGATTGACAGCTCATCACACAGATCAGTGGATTCACATCATTACTAAGACGGTTACTAGGAAACTGAATGATCATTCCCAAACCAAACATTTTAAAGTGAACCAACCAAATTTCTATAATTACTGACATCATCAGAGGTGTCACTTCTATGTGTGTGCCTGTATTTATGTGACTGTTATTGCTTGCTGTTTGTATGTGTGCAGGCCCTAACCTGAATTCTGGTGTCAGGTCAGGCTTGAGACCAAAGAAGGAGGTGGAGAGTGTGAGCATCCAGCCAGGCACAAAGCGTTCATCCATACAGTCCAGAAAAGGAGCACTATCCCAGCGTACCCCACTGCGATTGGTCACATAGCTGTCACCCTGCCCCCACTTAGGTGTGTCCAAGGTGTTGAGGTCATTGAGGAGCACTCGTTTGGACAGGGCTGTAATTGGCTGGCTGGACTCTGGGAATTTCAGTTTTCTGAACCAGCTGTCATCAGGGGCAGGGGCAGGTGGGTGCAGGCTCTCCCATGCCTTGGATAAGTCCTGGAGGATGATTGTCTGCACCTTAGCCATTGGGCTGCGAGTTGCATGGAGCACTAGCTGCGGCACCTGGGCAGTTGGGTCAGCATCAAACGTAAACAGGGCCCGTCGGATGAGCACATCAGCTTCTAGAAGGGCACGGACCAGGGCATGGTACCACTCCATATCCTCTTGCACCGTGCTCTCATGCAGGTCACTAGCTTGGAAGATCATGTTAAGAAAGTTGGCAGTGTTGGCTAGTGCATCCATAGCTGGCCTGAGGGGGGCGGTGAAGCTGAGGGGCAGGGGTCCCATCTGCCCACGGGTGCTATACGCCCGTGAACAACGGCCCATTACCAGAGTCGAGGGGTCTCCAGTGTACAGAAATGTCTCTGCCGGTGACCAGTCATCCTCTATTTCTGTGGGAGCTTCTGAAGTGGAAAACCCCGAAGGCTCTGCAGCAGTGGAGGAAGTGGAGGGGCTGGTGGAGTTTTCTGAAGTTCTTGTATTGTTTGTCAATGAGTCAGTGCTGTTGGTCGTCTCCACTGTGACGCCTGATGGGAAATCTGAAGCCACCTGCGCTCTGAGGACGGATGGCAGCAGGAGGAGAAGCCAGACGGGATCCATCCTGGACGCACGCTGATGAAGAAAAAAAAGGGGGGGGGAGTAACTGAAGGTGGTCACTCAGCTAAAGCACGCTTTGCCCCTTTTGGATTTCCTTTGAAGTGATAACCCGTCACATGTTGTTTTGAACTTTTCATCTTCACATTTGGGAGGCACTGCAGCAGCAGGTATCCGGTAACAACGCTGCCACACGCGCTGCTGAGCTCTCACTCGGAGCGCACAGCTCCATCTGTGCGCCGCACGGAACCATGCACGCCTGAGCTCGTGTCAACACGAAGATGTAGTTGAACCTGCGAGTCCTCGGTGGTGGTGCAAGGATAAAACTGACGAGGGGAGCAATCCCCGCATTTCTGTTTCCCGTAAGGTGTCTCTAGCGTGCCGTCGCACTCAGTCTTCGTTTCTCGTGCTTTACAATCACCAGTGCAAAGAAAACGCAGTGTGCGCAGCAAGAAGGAGGAGAGAGGAAAAACCTGAAACTTGGGGCTCCCTGCGTCAGATGGGAGGAGGAGGAGAGATGTTGTAGAGATGGAGGGGTTAAGAGAGAGAGCAGACTTCTCCCTTCTTCTTTTGCCTCCCGCTCTGCTATCTGTTGCTCCACAGAGCTTCCAGCCCGTCGGGTGGAGGCTCATGATGCTCGTCCCACCCCTCTCTACCGTCGTTCCCTCTCTCCTTGCCTCCCGCCTTCCGTCCTCCCCTTCCTTTCATTCAGCCCCGAACTCCCCCCTCCGTTTTGACAAACCCTCACCAGTGCTTAAAGGTGATGAGAGTGGTACATCTGTTGTGTGTGCGTGCGTGCGTGTTCACAAAGCAGAGGATGATGCATTCAGTCAGAGATGAGGGTTAAGCTCTGCTGCATTTGGACATCCATCAAAAATATCTCTACTGGCTGGATGGTTGGATGGATTAACCCCTCGTAAACAAGAGAAAGACGAGCATTCATTCTCTCTCACACACACAGTGGAGGCCACAGGATGTAAAGTGTTAACAACCTCCACATTTATACTTCAGCTTTTTGTTTCTAAGTTTTTGCATCATGAGGGAGTTCATTCTCTGTCCAGGCGCATGTTTAGTTCATTTGTTAGTTTTTGTGTGTGGTGGGGGAGCTCGCAAATACCATAACACTGGTGTAACAATCGTGTGTGTGCGTGCACACTGCTGAGTGAAAGATGTATGAGAAGCGTGATGAAAGAAAAGGCGACACAGATGTATGCGGGCAAGAAGACTAGTTTTGGTGACTATGGCAACCAGTTTCTGAGAATCTCCCGCCCCAGCCCCCTCCTCAACTGTGAGCCACACACACACACACACACACACACACACACACACACACACACCCTCCTTGGGACTTCACTGCAGAACAGCGAAGGTGGTGCAGTCGAGCTCGAGGAACACAATAAGTCAGACTGTTCTCGCGCATCTATATAGAAAAACACGCAAACGACAAGTGCAGTGATGAAATGAAGCTTTAACACACCATGAGTCACATTCATACCTACCGTTTTTCTTCTAGCTTATCTATTGGTAATGCTATTAATCATTTCATGCACGTTCAAGTGCGCAGCTAATAAGGCACTAGAAGTTGTCACATCTGAACTTTTTCTTCAGTCCAACAAATGTAATCTGTCTGAAAGCCATTAAAGACAATTTAAAACAATGCACTGTGCACTGTGAAGAGTAACAAGAGAATCCCTGTTGATGATGGGACACATGCACTGCATATTTTGATTTCGCAGGTTTTTTTTTGAAGAAGAAGAAATTGATAAAACACTGGGGTGAACTCAGTCTTACCAGCTCAGATTGTTTTTCTTCTCGGCTGAACATTGCGTGATTATAACTGATATATGAACACACTCCTACAATAACATAACGGTACAGATCCACTCTGGAATTCATGCAAATTTATGGCAGATTCAGCCTACGCAATATTTGCGTTCCGTTATCAAATTATGCAGTCAAAACTTTTTGCTGTGACTTAGCCTAGAACTTGCTTTTAAGTCTATCCATCCCCCTCTTCATATATGAGGGTGTTCTAATATCCATCCATCCATCCATTCACTTCCACTTATCCTTTTCAGGGTCGCGGGGGGCGCTGGAGCCTATCCCAGCTGTCATAGGGCGAGAGGCGGGGTACACCCTGGACAGGTCGCCAGTCTGTCTCAGGGCCAACACACAGGGACAGACAACCATTCGCACTCACATTCATTCGCACATTCACACCTAGTGACAATTTAGATTATCCAATTAACCTATCCCCACAAGCTGCATGTCTTTGGACGGTGGGAGGAAGCCGGAGTACCCGGAGGGAACCCACGTAAACACGGGGAGAACATGCAAACTCCACACAGAAAGACCCCGGCCTGATGGTGGAATTGAACTCAGGACCTTCTTGCTGTGCAGCAACAGTGCTAACTAAGTGTTCTAATATTGCACACAAAATGAAGTGACAGTTTGTGGAAATCTTGGTCCTACAGCGATGGCAACTGTTCACTCCTGAGGTCTTCAAGTTGTTCCAGTTTGATCCCATATAAACAAACATCTGATCTGGCAGCTGAGGTGCTGCAGATGAGTTTGGGGTATTCAAGGCTTGAGTGGGTAATATAATAACTAAGATAACTAAGTAAATAAGTAAAGACAGTTTCATGTAAATATTATTTTAGAGGCTTGTTTATTAAAAGCAAATAAAAGAACTAAAAGAGCCGGAACATCTAGAAGGAACGCAATGCAAAATAGACCATAAATAATGATATATATGACTGTACTGAACGAGAGTAAATATAAGATGAAAGGATGTATAAGAAAAACGATGTATAATGACCCCCGGGCTTCATCACATCAATATTCAGCTCTGCAGGGCAGGTTGTTAGTTTGATTACTCCACATAAACATCAAATATGAGCAAACACTGCCTTCATCTCTGTGGCTTACATGTACACACACACACACACACACACACACACACACACACACACACACACACACACACACACACACACACACACACACACTGTAAGGATTAATGGGCCTTCATCCACTCTCCTAGCATGATCTGCACTCAGCAGCAGCGTCATCTATCACTACAGAATGACCTGCAGCGCCATCTGCCTGTCTCACAGCGTTAATACAACACTGCTAGTCAGTGTGGAGGTTTGCGTCTTTGGAGCGCTTTGTTCAGTGTTTTAAAGCTAAGCTACTGCTGTGTTCATACTACACTTCATTTAAACAAAGATATATATTTCTACATATTTACCTTTGTCGCATCACTTCTCAATACAGTCCACATCTTATCGCGTATGACATTTAGAACTGGAAAATGTCATTGGCATAGCTCATTGACAGCTCATAACACACAGATATGGGATGGTACCAGTTACTAGGATGGTTATTAGGGCACTCACAAAGTAAACATTTCCACACCAAACATTTTAAATTAAACCAATCAAATGTCTGTCGTTACTGACATAATCATCAGTTCCATGTTTGTACTTGTCTGTTACTGCATCAAGTATGTTTGTTGTTGTGTGTGCAGGCTCTAACTTTAATTCTAGGGTCAGGTAACGGTTGAGGTGGAGACACAACGGCATGTTAGTTTGGTTTGTTGGCTAGCTTTTCTTAAAACGTCAGTTTGTGTCTGTGTGGGCTCTCTCCCAGTACTATGGCTTCTTACCACAGTCCATACATGTTGTTTGTCTCTTTGTCTCTCTGTGTTAGGGACCTGTTCAGGGTGTACCCCTGTCTCTTACTCACTAGGTTTATATCTGGGACTCTCCACCATTTGACCTTAGAACTGAAGAAGCTTCTCGGATGAGAGGTGAAACGTCTTCAAGTAACTTAAAGAAGTCCAGACGCTTTCCTTTGCAAGCTCCTTTGACTACAATGACCTGGATGACTGAGAACCTTCACAGACACCCCTGTCTCTTGTTCTTTGCTAGCTGGAATAGGCCCCAACCCCCTGCAGAAGAGAACAGAATAACTAAAATAGGGACATTTTGTACAAACATTTGTGGTATCCTGCAGATGATTCATACCTGAGTAAAAAAAACCTAAATATTGTGCTTATAGTCACAATAATGGTGATTTCTCATAGAGCGTAAATAAAAATGGCCACTAACACCATGACATCATGCTTTTGGTTAGTGAAATCATGTTGCAAATCCTCAGTCTGAGTACTCTAGGGATCTCAGTATTTTATAACCAGATTTGATGAGAAAGTTGCCGTTCTAAATGATTTATCCTACATGTGACCAGACTGTATAAAATAAACATCATCATCAAGACTTGAAACTATAAACCCAACAGGAACTTGTTTACTGAGATCATAGAGCAACGGAGCCAAAAGATTGTTTTTACATGGATCTATATTCCATTCAGTTCTTATTCCGACTGCACGCTGCTCCCCATTAGTGAGATTCAGGTTTAAGTCACTTCCACATTGGCATCAGAAGTGGAAACTGTGGCTATAGCCATCTTTGATATACAGTCTGTGGTCCAAAGTCTGAGCCCTTATATCAGCATGTTAGCGCGGCCTTTGTGAGAAGGTTAGCTTGTAAGTATTCAAATCAAAAATAATTAAAAATGACTGCAGTCTTCAGCATTTACTGCAAAGTTTTCACATACTGAAAGTTAACAGAACAACAGCATAGCTCAGTTTTTTAAATGAAAAAGGAAGACTGACCACCGGATTAATGAGTGGATCCAGCGGCTCTGTCATGCTGTGTTTGGGCATTTTGATTTGGGTCCATTTGTTCCCTTGAAGGAAACTGTATCTGTAACTGTTCTGCTGTTCATCATTATTATAACTATTCTGAATTATTGGATTGTTTTTGTGAGCATTATGAACCATAGTGCAGTGTTTTAATATTAGATTAAACCCTTTGCAAACCTGTCTTCTAGAAATTATATTTATGTATTATTTACAATATCATTATTGTTTCCATGGAAATGCTTCAGCAGTAGCATAATCACTGTCAGTGGCAGTACAGACACCAGAATCACACCGGTTAAGGTTAGGGAAGGTTCATGGTTTTGTTTAAACGAGTGTCAGAAGCCAAAACTGTTTCTGTAACAAACCGGACTGAGATATTTCCATGTAAAAGGTAAAGCAACCATGAAGGTAATGCTGTAAACATCGATAATTATGTCCCCTCCTTTTTAAGATGTGTATCAATTATAATATCAGTTGTCCTTTAACCTGTTATGGACTTATGGCTTTTTGTTCTGTTATCTAACCGCTTCCTTAAATAACATGCCCTTGGTACTTTAACAGTGTTGTTTGGAGCTGGAATGGGACACTCAGCTTAGAAAGAAAGCTGTGTGGGTTTGGCCTGTTTGCTATTCTACTCCTTGTGGATGGCAGCTTAATTTGAAGGGGACATATGTCTCTAATAAATTTAGGAATCTCTGCATGTGTGTCTGTTCTTTACGTATTTTCACAGCTGCTTTACACTGGGCAGGTGTTTCTGTTCTGGTTGAATTCCTGTGTTTTATTACTCGCTAATTTGGTTTTCTACTGCCTCACATGTATCAGTAGCACATGCAGGAAAGGCAAAGCCCTGTTTCACAGGTTGTGTTGGGATGTTGTTTACTGTTCACTTAAAAAGGCAGTTATTATCATCTGTCGTTGTTTTCCATCCGCTTCTTCTTTTTCCATTTTATTATTTGTATTTAACTTTTATTTTTAGCTCTTTTCTTGTAGTTTTCTCTTTTTCCCCTCGGACATCATCCATTGCTGTTCTCTCTGTAATTCCCACTTAAACTTCACTAAGCCAAATTAGCACTAGGCTATATTTGGATAGTCTCCATGTACATACTGCTGGCTGTTAGACCTGCCATTATCAGTCAGCTGAGGAGCTGCCATGTGCTACAGCTGCTTACAGTCACCCTATTTCACTTGCTAATCAAATGTAATAGGGTGACCACACTGTCTGAATCTTTGGGATGAAGCCAACAATAAGACACACAACCTTATGTAAAAAGTGGCACTCTGTCAGAAGATTGAATAAACTTGCTCTTAAGTGGGTCTTCATCATCAGATATCTGGGACTGTGCCACATGGAACTCGTTCTCTTTCCAGCATCTCATTAGATAAGAGCTATAAGATCGGTACTGGGGACAAGACTCCAGTAAGAATATGAACCCAGTTCTTAATTTATTGTTTCTGTTTAATGAATGCTCTTTTTAAACTCTCCTAGTTTGCCGACAGTAATTTGAAATCTTCTTTTGTATTTTGTTAGCTATATGTGAGTGACTGTGAAGTCCCAGTATCTGGATAATTACACTGTGTTTGTAACTCGAAAGTGTAGACTGTGTGCTTTAATAAGTAGTTTAGGAGTTACATCTCTCATTTAGAGCTCCCTGACCTGCTGTCCATCTACACCAAGTGGTGCAAGTCCAAAGCTAGGAAGATTATGATGGACCTCTCCCATCCCAACAATGGACTCTTCTCACTGTTGAGGTCTGGGAAGCGCTTCCGCTCCCTTAAGGCCAAGACAGAGAGAATGAGGAGGAGCTTCTTCCCCCAGGCTATTCGGGCCCTGAACCAGGTGTAGGACTGGACTCTCCCACACACATCACACCACCACCACACATTTCCTATAATCCTATAATCCCTATAATTTATAATCTTTATAATCTCTTTCTGCTATTTGCACATTTCTTACTGTAAATTTCTAAGTTAATTTGTAAATTTTGTAGTAACCTGTAAATTGTAAATACTGAAAAACTTTTTTTTCTGTTATTTAATGGTCGGGCATTGTACAGCTACAAGCATTTCACCCCCATGTCATACTGTGTATGGTTGTGTGTGTGTGACAAATAAAATTTGAATTTGAATTTGATTTTAGAGACCCCAGGAGCGAAGACAAACGCGGTAAGACACTTTGACCAAGTTTGACATGAAAGACTACTTTGTGTTCCAGCATAGGTCCAACACATGCTTAGTTTTACCTCTATTTTGGTCTGAACCAACTGCTGAGATAAATATAGGGAATCATTGTTCTTTGTTTTGGAGCATGTTGTCCATGCCTGGCACATATCTGTCAGAGGTTCTTCCAGAAGGAGTGCCATGGGGTGGCACTGGTCCCCTAATGTCACCCACCTGGTGTACTGTTCATCTCAGCAAATATTGTTCTTTGTACATATGATTGATTGATCAAATCAGGGCCCCTGGAACAACCCCCATTTATTTTCACAAACTGCTTTCTGTCACTTAAATAACCAATCTAAAACTACCCCTCTGACACCATAACGTTCCAATTTTCTTATTAATATATCATGATCTATAGTGTCAAATGCCTTTGTCAAGTCTATGAATAACCCAGCCACATATTGCTTTTGGTCTATGGAATTTGTGATGTATTCTATTGAATCTAATAGTGCCAATGATGTTGATCTGCTTGATCTGAATCCGTACTGACTCTCAGTGAGTAGTTCATGTTTATCTATAAATTTTTCCAGTCGGTTTTTAAACAGTTTTTCAAGAACTTTTGAGAATTGAGGTAGTAAAGAGACAGGCCTGTAGTTTGTGAAATGGTGTTTGTTTCCAGATTTGTATAAAGGTATAACTTTTGATATTTTCATTCATACTGTTTATTTTCAGTATATTATTGGTATTAGTTATTAATTTGCAGATTTCAAGATATAAATCATATGATGCTGTATTATTACATATAAAACTAGCATTAATGATTGAAATCATCTGCAGGTGCAACATTAAAATCATATATGCATTAATGAGTCAATAATTATGATCCAGTAATATGATTCTGATAAGGGATATTTTGCATAATGACTGCTTTTAAATTTGGTACTCCAAGTCTATTTTGGCGCAAAAACTTTTGCACAGTTTGCTACTTCATAAATAAAAGGGTAATCCATCTTCAGCATAGGAGCATAAGGAGCGTGAAATTGTTTCCTAGTGTTTCTGCATACATTTCCACACAGCTTTTTTTTATTTATTATTAAATATACTGATAACCTGTAAAACTACTAAAACAACTTTAATAGATTCGGGCTTACAACAACCTCTTTGTGAAAATATTGAGGGCGTTTCTATTTGTCTTTGAATTCCATTTAAGAGCTGTACTAATGTCTAGGGGGGGAAGGGGGAAAAAACATGTGTAGCCTGTAGGCTATTTGTATATTTCCCTCGTCCCCTTATGAAGACGGAAAACCAAAAATCAGTTGTTCAGATGTGAGGCTGGATAGGCCAACCCTGTGATATTAAGATGCTGTCGTCGAATTTATGGTTCTCATCATAAAGTGATATTATGGGCTGAGCGGAGGAGGAGCGGGTGGGGCCTGGCTCGGAACAGAGAGGCAGACTGTGGTCACTGACCGGAGACTCTGCTGGCTTTTATTCTACTGAAATCAGACCGCATGTCTGACCCAGGGGTCCGCCTGCTGCCCGGAGCAAACTGCACGCATTTCTTCAACATATTTAACGGACGCTGCGTTGGCGAAGGGGAGGAGGAGGATGAAAACATCGCCTGATATATTTTTTTAACGTTTTCGCTCATAGCCTATTTATGGGAGGCAGCAGCGGCTTGGTCCTTTCTTTATTATAGGAACGAGATCTATGCGGTTAGCTATGTGAAGAGCAGATCGCCTAGCAATTCTCGTTTCGTGATCCTGACGAACAATTATGAACAACGCTCAAGATATGTCGCCCGATTTTGTGTTGATGCGCCTGGTTTCCGTGGCCGAGGATGACCGCTTGGACGCAGAAAACGGGAATCTGCCGCCGGGAGGAGTGGTGGCAGGGCTGGGGAAGGAGGTCCTGGCTCACAGCGGCGTCAAAGCGGGTTTGGATATAAGCCGAGATCCAACGGAGGGCCTCCAGCATCCCAGCAGCCACCTGAACAAAGCACAGCCGAGCACCGAGGGCACGGCTGCACCTGACTCTGGGGTGACGGAGAGCCGAGCCACACTGTCCGCGCCTCCGCCGCCGCAGAGCTCCATGGAGGCCCAGGCGTTTGACTTCGCTCCCAGCCCCGGCCTACGGCCTCAGTTGCTAGTCTTCTCCAATATAATGCGGAACGGAGAGGGGATTTTGGAATTAGACCGTCGGAATCAGCCGAGGGATGCTCTGGATCAGAGCCCGGGATCTGGCTGCTCCAGCCCAGCGGTCAATAACAACACTCTGAGTGTCAGAGAGGTTCAGCAGCAGCAGCAGAACCTGCTAGATCGGACATGGGGAGCGCATTCGCCAGCCTCTGTGGAGATGCAGGGAGCGGCTGAGCTGTGCCACCGGCATCGACTCATCGCCACTACGCCAGAGTGGCCCGTGTTGACGGAGAGATCTAACCCTCTCACCGTGATTGACTCTAAATGGGGATGCGCCACCAGGGACAGGGAAGGAGCCGTGTTTGAACTGGCCCGGCGGTTCGGGGAGCTTGGGGTTGGCGCGGTACCCAAAATGCTGTTCAAAGCAGGCGAGCTCCCCCACTGTTCGTGTCAAAGTGCACATAGGCCGGCAGGAGGGGGAGTAGAGCCCGGCGATGACCCAACAGAGACTAGCGACGCATTGTTGGTGCTGGAAGGGCTGGGGAACGGGGACGTTGACGGTTTGGACATGGACGAGTGTCCGGAGGATGAGGCAGATGATGAAAACGGACGCCGGGAGTTTTTACTCAACAGGAAAAGGGAAATAGTTCAGAAAATGTCCGGGGCTTTCTCCATCAGCAGTTTTCAAGTGGAACTGAGGAGGCAGGTGGAGGAGACGGCGACAGAAACAGCGGCTGCGGCGCACATTGCCACGCAGGTGTGCAGCCTCCACGGGAACTTATCCGGCCGCCTCTCGCAGGTAAGCTGTGGGAATACAGAGGTTGTCACGCATGCTTCAGCCAAGTCATCGTCGACTACCCCGGCCCAGAGCTCGCCCTGGGCCACAAGCCCGAACCTGAGCCAGGCATCGACACCCAGAAGGCGGCCGGAGCGGTGCGCCAGTGCGCCCCGGACTCCCACGGGCAGGGCCACGGGCGGGGAAAAGATGCTCAAAGTTCCAGGGAAGTCAAAAAAGGGCTCGTTAAAGATCAGACTGAGCAAATTGTTCCGGACTAAAAGCTGCAGCGGTTCCAGTCACCTTTTGGACAAAAGGCCCTCAGTGACTTATTCAGTATCTTCTGCCGGAAGTCTGGTGGACATGGCGTGTGCAGCGGGTGCTGAGCAGGATGCAGACAGGTAAGAAATCCCAAACAGATCTTCTGTCAGGGTCAGAACAAGTAAACATAGCAAGTTAAAAACATAAAAGCTGTCTTAATACATGTAGGCCAGAGACTTTTTAAAAAGTCTAACCTAACATAAGAAATAGGAAGTCCATTATTAGATTTCGGCCAGTGAAACATCCTAACCTTTTCTGTAAGCTGAACATTGATTTCCAGAGGCTTGAACTCTCTCATGTTCCAGATCTTTCTCTTAAAACTTTTTGGTGCTACATGTTATTAGATGCTGAGATTTTGTTCTAACCTTTCTGGCTTGTCACCCTCTATTGTCTTCACAGCTAAGTCATTATTCACAGCAGCACACTGAAGGCAGGCTATGATTAAAAAACATGGCTTCAGAAGTCTTTAGTGCTGGCGCTAAGAGCATCAAACAGAAAATGCAAAAACCCACACACTATTAAAGCTAAGCAGAGACTGCACTAATACTTCTTCTGCAATCTAATTCTCTTCTCATAATTCTTCTTCTTCTTCTTCTTCTTCTTCTCCTCCTCCTCCTTCTTCAGCCACAGCCAGCCCAGACTGACCAGGGCCCACAGTGCCTTTTCCCCAGCCTCCCTCTCTGCCTCTCTCTCAACTTTCACTGGTAAGGGTTGCTTTGGCTTTGGCTTTGTTTCTCTCACAGCTTTGTGCTCAAAGAGGAAAACCCCTCTGATATCCATCACCCAAACTTTCTGATAAGCTTGTAAATAATCAACATAATATATAACTGTTAATGAAAGAAATGTATGAATTCTGAATGTACTCCTTTTTCCAAAAAAAAAAAAGAAGAAAAAAAAAAAGAAGCCACAACCACGTCAAAATATTCAGTTTATTGTCACATAAAAGCGACAAAACGGAGGAATGTTGTGTCAAGCTCCTGGCACATCCAACAATAACCTGAGCAGAGGTGTGATTTACCAGAGTCAGTGACAGTACACTTTTAAGATATTAAGTTTTATTTTTTTTTCACCAGTTAAGTTGCAGCAGAAAAGACGAGCAGATATACTCTTTGCTGCAATAATTCTCACAACTTCAGCTCCATTTGGCAAAACATTCATACTTTGAATCGAAGCACATGTTGTTTAAGCTGGTAATTAACCTTAAAATCTACTTTAGGCTTTGGGGCTGATAAAACTAAACAATGGATGTTTAAAGGGAACATATTATGCTCATTTCCAGCTCTATATTTTTATTCTTGGATGTTACTTGGGAGGTTTTAAACAATCCTTTTTCATCTTGCACTGAGTGTTGGTGCAACTCATAAGACAAGCTGTTTTAGCACCTACACCTTTAAGAACAATCTTGTTTTAAGCCACTTTTCTTCTGATTGGCTACTGCTCATAAGAAAGGAGTTTTAATTAGCAAGTGGGTGGGGCTTGAGTGAAAATGGTCTCTTGTGATCATTTAAATGGAAACAAAAAACAGTATAATACCATAAATATTGTTTTCAGTGACTAAGGACAGTTTATCTATTAAGATGAAGTTAAAAAAAATTCAGCATAAGTAACAAAATTACAATTTTTAAAAATTTTAAAAATTCTTCATGTCTGCTTTTACTATCTTTAATTTGTAGTAACTAATTCACATTACCCCTTCTCTCTCTGTACATATCCAAAATTTTCACATTGAATCCCATCACAAAAATATATTCCTCCTCCAAAACACGGTCCTGTTTCTGAAAGATGAAATGATGTAATGTGACAGTCTGAAGATTAATTTAAAGCTGAGTCTGGAGTTTGTTTTAGAACTTTTTCAGGGAATATTTTTCTTAATAAAATCACACATACCTGTCAAACATATCCAGTCTGTCACCCAAAACACATAAGAAGAACAATCTTATATTACAATGGTGGAACACTTCCACATGTTAGTAAAAATGTTAGCTTGATGTCAAAGCCAGGCAGTCCAAGGATACACTGGAAGACACTTCCAGTCTCATTTCTATCCAAGAAGCTGATGCAAGAAGCCAAGATTAGCACAAAATGTATAACACAAAAAGCCCTATAAAGTCTATGATTTCCATCCTATATGCACAGTTAGCAAGTCATAAGAATGAAATTAGACAGTTTATATCTTTCTTTCACCCTTTTAACTTTTTTTGGACAAACATCGCAAGATAAGAGAAACAAGTAAGCGCATTTCACTCCAAATGACAAACTTCTTTGAAATACTGATCCAAACTCATTAATTCCCACTGCAGATGTAAAATGTTCACAAATGTAGTTTTATTTTATCAACTTGTAAATAAGTCCAAAAAACAGCTGACCCTGCGTTTTTAAGCACAAGTTATTTAGACAGGAGTAAGCAGTGTACTTGTAGTAGTGCAGATTAAGCCACATATAATAATAATAATAATAATAATAATAATAATAATAATAATAATAATGATGATGGATTGCATTTATATAGCACTTTTCGGGGCCCTCAAAGCGCTTTACAATTCCACTATTCATTCACTCTCACATTCACACACTGGTGGAGGCTACAGTTGTAGCCACAGCTGCCCTGGGGCAGACTGACAGAAGCGAGTGCTGTAGAAAGCATTTGGGGCAGTAGGATGTGAAACTGAGTCAACATGAACCTGATATAAAGTGTTTTTATGTTACGTGTTGAGATTAGATATTAAGTATGGCGAGTGTTTACAACTATAAATCATGAAGTAGATCCTATAACGCTGGATTGTATAGTGAGACCAAATGTTGTTAAAGTTACCTGCTATGTTCTTTTTTCCATGCTTCAGATAATGATGTAATTGTATATAAAAGTAATATCTGTGGCTACAAATCTCAGTCTTCAAAAAGATCTAATGCTCAGTTTCATTCAGTTTTTTTTCTACTTTTGGAGCTTTATGATGTCAGTGAGACCCCAACATGGTCATCTCACAATTTACCAAAACACTACATGCTAAAACTGCAACTGGTGCAGTAGATAAAAGCTGATTTAGCACAAAGGTAAAAAGGGAGAGAAGGTTTGTGGCTCATAAGGCAAAACTTGATTCAGCACCTATGGCGGCCTCTGACGTTCCCTCTATGCAGTCTCCCACATTACTCACAGACTGAGAATTTTTGGAGTTTGTGAGCACAAGCGTCACAACCTCCAATTAGACCAAAACATTAAAGCTGCACCCAGCATTGCTTCATGTTGCAGAGTTTGTGAGGATGATTCGTTTGAAATCTTGGGGACTTTCAAAACCCTGAAGCCGTGCCCATGGCTTGCTCATGTTTACCAGCCAGCCTGTATGTGATGTTTCACAACCAAAAAGCGAGCTAAAGTGATGTTGGTGGCTGAGACTGGATGTGGGCAAGTCCAGCTTTTTCTGCTCTTGAGGGTTTGGCTCTTAACCCTTTGATTTTGTTTCTTTTCCTGCCAGCAACCATGCCCTACTGCAGGGTTTGACTTCGGTAAACATTGAATGTGCAGCATTTCAATTAGCTGAGATGGGATGTTCTCCTTTATTGTAGTGATTTAGGCTGATTAGCTGGGTGTAATTTTCCATAAACATCCTGCCTGGTGCAGCTTTAATGGCATGCTGCAGCACAGACAAAACAACGCACAGTTACAGGTTCACAAAGCACAGCCCCTTTCACTGTCTTACCGTCTGCTCACTTTCCTCTTTCTCTCAATTTCTTCTTATCTTTTCTTCCTCCTGTGTTCAGGTGAGACCGTTTCTCTAGTGGATGTGGATATTTCACAGCGAGGGGCGAATACGCCACACCCACACCCACCTACACCTCCACCCCCTCCTCGTCGAAGTCTCAGTCTCTTAGGTACTTTTCTCTACTTCCTGTCAGTTTCTGTTTCTCTTCTCGTCTTCTTCCAATAGTAGTAGTTCACTTACAGTATCCATAAAGTATAAAGCCCATAAAAAAACAAACCTTTGTAAGCTTTTGGTTTCAGAGAGCTTCACTGCAGCTGGGCTATAGCTCAGATGGAATTGAAGCCCAGGCAGTTTCTCTTAATATTTCTGTCTTGCTTAGTAGTTTTGGTTACCGCCGGACATTTCTGGAAACTCAGACACAGACGAATTTTTATAATCTGCTGTAATCTGATTGTGGAAGCTTTTGAGTCAACAGGTCAACAGCAATCTACAGATTTAATTTGAAATCTGGATGCAGTGACTCAATCGATAGCAAAGAAGAGGGAAAAACACTTAGTCTTCCTGTTTGTCTATTTTTACTTCCACTGACTTTGTTCTTTGGTAATACAGTTTGTACTGACTGGTAGATTATGTTTTCTACTGCTGCGAGGTGAACTAAACAAAAACAACAACAACACATAAATAAGAGGATATATATATATATATATATATATATATATATATATATATATATATATATCCTGCTCTTGCTCTTGACGAAGGTGGTCGCACTTTTCTCCTCTCCTCCTCTCCCTTGGCTTCCCTGCTTAGCCTCTTATGTCCTTGTCTAGTCTCGTGCTTTTTGTATTACTTTTCCCTGGAACGCTCTCTCACAGTCTGTTCTCTAAAACCTAAAAGAGGAATTTTGGATTGGATCAACTGGTCCCTAAATGCAATTGACACCTCTTTCTCAATGAGAAGTTTGGGCTTGGGTGAGCCTGAGTGCTGAAGATATCTACCTATTTGGAACCATGGTAACAGGGTTCTTGCTGATCGGAGCTGGCTTGGCCCTGACTTATCGAGGAATTAAGAAAGCGGAATCGGCTGTTCAAACCCCCACAAGGCTGCCCGATGGGATTGGAACGATGGGAAGAGGTGTGAGTTTCTCAAAACGGGCTCATTGAGTCAGCACGGATAAGATCTTGGTGAGGCTACGGCTGCCGTGAACACTCAGAACAAGACCTCTGAGTGCAAACTGGATTACATCTGGAGGGGCTTGCTCGGAATAACATCTCTGAGCGCAAATTGGATTACATCTTGGGGAGGCACACTGTGGTCGTGAGTTCTCAGAATCGGCTCTTTGAGCACAAGAATAAAAACATCACAGAGGCAAGTTTGATAACATCATGGAGAAGCTCACGGCTCTCCAACGGGAGATTGAGAGACCAGTGTTGGACTGTTAAAACGGCTTTGAAATCCATATGAGCTGTTCACACTAAAGTAAAAAGCACCATCACTTCATGCGGACACCCTTTCAGCACTGGGCAGGATGGCTGCTGTGTTTGCTTCAGATTACTCCTCACCCCCACCCGAACCTGTGGCTTGTCACGTGTTCCATAATGTTGTGCTGTGGACATTTATGTGCTTTTTTGTGCAGAGGAGTTTTTTTGTTTCCTGTTCTCATGTTGTCCTCCCAGGAGCCCAGCATGAGTAGAGCTCTCTTTTTTTTCCCTCTTGTACTTTCCCATTGTAGTGTACATTTCAGTGTTTTTTTTTCTGTAACGCTACCGATCTCCGACCTGTATCCCCATGTGATGTCTGTGTTGTGTGTGTAAGGTCGGGAGGGGGGTCCTATTTCACTGCAAGGCAACCTGCACGTGGCGAATAAAGCCTTGATTGATGGATTGATTGATATATTAGAATACAAATAAATAATGGAAAAGAATATACATTACACACACCAGAAGTAAATGGACATTTTATTAAATAATGCCTGCACTTATTTTTAATACCCTTTTTTGCATTTGTTTGCATATTAATTTATGTATTGAGAAATATTTATTTATACATTATGTTTTATTATTTCATGTCAATTTTCTGAACTTCAAATGTAGTGTTGTTATCGAAGGTTATCTTATTTTCAGACCAACATGTGTACTGGACTTGGGCACTTATTAGGCGTGATCGAGACTAATTAATTTTCTGTCAGCAACGATATGCGGGTTTTCTTGTGCTCTGTGAAGATGTTTTAAAAACCCTCAGAAATCCACAGCTTTTGTATTTTTTACAGCTTCAGTTTTAAACTTTACTTAGTAGTGCACTTATCCGGGGTTATCAATACACATTTAGCGCTGTATGGAACTGAGTGAAAACAAACTGCATGTGTGTGTATAGTAATGAAAGAACATGCCCCTCGGGGCAGCACTGTGGCTCATAGATTGATTTAATAGTTTTTAGACAACCTAGCAGGATGTGTTAGGTTTGATTACACTCATAGGATTTGGATACATGTGTGGTTGTTTTTGGTCTTTATGTGTAATACTTGTCAATTATAAAGGTGGTAAAGTTTCATTTCCGAGCTTGAGACTTTCTGTCGATGGTGCTGACAAAACCTCCTTCCTTCCTTCACCTTTCCTAACACCTTTTCTTTTTTCCTCTTCCTCACTCTTTCTTCTTCTCTCGGTCGTTCCTCCCTACTGTCTTCATTTACCTCCTTTGCCTTCCTCCCTTCCTTCCTGCGCTTCTTCCAGACGACATAGCCGGGCCCCAGCCTGGGCCTTTCCTAGTGAGCGTCATGGGCGCCTCTCTGCAGTCTCTTCCTCTGCCTCTCCCTCCTCCTCCTCCTCCTTCCCACACTACCATCCAGCACAGTCTCAGCCTCAATGGTAAGATCTGTCCCGAGGGATGATGGGAATTGTGTTCAGAGATTAGTGACTTCCCGCTCTCATTATAATCAGCTAATGTGCGTCAGTTAGTAGTATAGACATGTTTATGTTAAAAATGCTTCATCTGGCACCTTTAACATCTCTCATATAGATGCTTTCCTACGGGCCCTTCCTCATTCCAACCCATCATCAGCTGATGCTCCACCCCCCATCAGACAGGCCCCACCCCCCATGCTGTGTGCCCTGCGGCGGTCGGAAGCCAGCAACTTCACCGCCAGTCTGAGAGAACTGGAGAAGGTAAGATGATATTGATGTATCTTCTCATTGTATGGTCAACTATACAAAGTGTAACTTCCTATAAATCCATAAAATGTACAAGGTCTTCTTCTGTTTTTTGGGATGGCTTTACAATCTGTTTATGTAGAGGTTATTTCCAAAGGTTATTGATCAGAGAAAAGAAAAGCATAACTGAGAATGCTTCTCTGTTTGTTTGTTTGTTTGTTTTTTTTTTGGGGGGGGGGGGGGGGTTGTTCTTTATTTTTTATTGGGGGGTGGGGGTTCAACCTGCAGTGCGGCTGGTACTGGGGTCCCATGAATTGGGAGGACGCGGAGATGAAGCTGAAGGGTAAACCAGACGGATCTTTCCTGGTTCGTGACAGCTCAGACCCTCGGTACATCCTGAGCCTCAGCTTCAGATCACAGGGAGTCACACACCACACTCGCATGGAGCACTACAGAGGTGAGAAACACACACACACACACACACACACACACACACACACACACACACACACACACACACACACACACGTCTCAGTTGGGATTATTTATGAACTTAACAGAGGTAATTTTCTAGAGTAATCCACTGAACTAGATAAAGAACAACATCCTCCTAACATGACCATTCTACACTAGCAGTGATGCTACACTATAAACCAGCTTATTAGTGAATTTAAATGGACAAAGCGAGGCTGCTGTGCTGCGTATGTAGTCAGCTATATATTCACGGTTTCAATGATGCTTCAGGCGACAGAACAAACTGTTTTTTCAGTCTTATCTTAATTAATTAGAATCCACATCGTTTATTATAAACTGATCATTCTGCTGTATTTATCACATCTTCCCAGCTTGCAAGGTTAAGATAGATTTTGCTTTGACGATACTTGTACCAGTCCTTTTCTAAGATTATTAATGTGCATTGTTTCCATGTAGTATGGTGTTAGCTTTTCCTGTGAGGGAATCATTGCATTCAAAAATATTTCGGCGATGTCACTGGACAAAGATTTTCTGTGTATCTGATATGAAAGTGACATTAAGATATTCAGACTGATAGCTGGTGTCATGTGCCATGTGTTGTGTTTTAGTTTTTTGATGTCATTATCTTTCTAGTAAGACTTATTATTATTCAGTTCTGGTTCTTATTTAGTTTTAGAGCGTTTATAGATTATGGGTAGCATTAGGATAGAGCTCAGAGGTCTGGGTAAGTTGTACTGGACTGAATTTACAGGCTTATTCTGTTAGAGAGTTTGCCCTCCTTCCTTTTCTGTCTGTGTGTTTGTTTTTTTGTGGACAGTCATAGTAGGTTCAGACTATGAGGTGTTCAGACTTTTAAGGTTTTGGAGGTAAAGATTTATCTTTGCATTCTGACCAATCTCATATTTGTCAGCATGAAATTGATAAAAGAAGAGCATCAAGTAATGTTGAAGTGCAAACACTTTACATCATTAAATCCAATAAAGGATCTAATCCTCATGGTGCTCCTCAGTTGAACCATAAACCATGTGAAAACAAAAATGTCAAAAACCATTGCTATTCTCTACAAAACAAAGCATGTCCTGAATAAAAAATCATTATACACACTTTATTGTACTCTGTTGCTTCCATATACGACTTACTGTCTGGAAATATGGGGTAATGCATATAAAACAAATACTCTTCCCATTTTCAAGTTACAAAAAAGAGCTATAAGAATTATAAATCAATCAAACTATATAGAACCAACTAACATTTTGTTTATTAATCTGAATACCCTGAAATTTTATGATTTAGTTGAATATAAAATGGCACAGATAATGTATAAAGCACAAAATAACTTGCTTTGCCACAGTACTCAGAAGCTGTTTAAAGTCAGAGAGAGTCAATATGACTTAAGGGGAACAGATTTCTTTAAAAAAAACAAGATAAGGACAAATATAAAGCAGAGATGTGTTTCTGTTAGAGGAGTTAACCTGTGGAATAGTTATGATAGTGATTTAAAAAGGTGTAGTTCTTTTTCCTTGAAAATATGTTTAAAAATAGAGTATTAGAAAAATATATAAATCAAGAATGAAAAGAGCAAAAATAATAATACTGAAACTCTTGACTGTTTTGCTTTGATGTAGTTACTTATCTAAGGTGGAAAGGTTTTTGTTTGTTTGTTTGTTTGTTTTTGCTTTGCTTTGTTTTATTCTTTGCTTCGAGCCCTGCGTACAGGAGCTGTATGCAAAAAGATCTTTTGTTAAAAGGGTTGGCGTAATAAGCAAATGCTTCAGCCAATACCTTTTGATTAGCCTTGTCTCATGCTTTCTTGCTTGTTCTGTATTCATTGAGATATGTGAATGCTAATCAATAAAATCAAATAAATAGAAATTTGGCAAATATTCCACATTGTATAAAATGTTTGGAAGCATGTGGACTGTAGTTATAGGGCTACAAAACCTTGTAGAAGATAAAGTATAAGTCTCGCAAGTTACAACTGTATTAAGAAGTTGATTCACAGTTATGTCAAGTTATTCTTATTCTTCTTATTCTTACTATAAATGTAAAATGAAAGATAGAGCTTCAAAAAACACACAAACACCCACTCACACAGTCCCATATGATGGTTATTCAACATCTCAGGCGTGTAATGCGGATATTTGTGAGCACATATTACCACAATGAGTCATGTAAGACCTTCATGCACACACGCAAGCTAAGTATGATACACAAATGTGCACATCAAACTGTACTCTATATTCCACTTTAGCCACTCTTCACTTAGTGCAAAGTGTATTTAGAAAGAGCTGCCAAACAAAAGCAGGTTTCATGCTATTCATACTCTGCAGGTGAGCATAGGCATAGAGAAGGATCTTGATGCAACATGTTAATAAATGTTAATGTGTCAAAAATGTCATCATTAAAGATGAAGATGTTTATCTAGACTTTGATTTATTGCCACACTCGTGATTGCCAGACAGACACAGCAGGTTCCAAACATCACCTTATGCATTAGAGAACCAAGTATAGCATACAAAGTGCACAGGTTTGAGTCTAAAAATGAGATGTGGAACCGAAAGCAAATAACAAAAAAAGGTCAGACTGTTCACACAGATACATTAATAATAATAAAATAAATAAAATAAAAGCACAAAAAACGTAATGTTTGCCTCTGGAGAAAATACTTTGGCACGATTTTACTCAAGTTTGCACTTATAGAACTTTGTTGTGTAAAGTATCTTATGTAAAGCAACATAAGATATGATAATAATAATAATAATAATAATAATAATAATAATAATAATAATAATAATAATAATAATAATAATACATTTTATTTGAAAGCACCTTTCAGAACACTCAAGGACACTGTACACAGTAGAATAAAAAAGCAGCATAAAAGCAAGCAGTTTACACAATCATAAAAGCATAAGACATAAAACAAATTTAAAATAGCAGAGTGGAGAGTTTATGTGGGATAAGCTATTTTGAACAAGTGAGTTTTGAGTTGGGACTTAAAGAGAGAAAAGGAAGAGAAATTTTTAAATCAGGAGGTCGGGACTTCCAGAGTCGTGGAGCATAGCAGCTGAAAGCCCTGCTCCCCATGGTGGCAAGACGAGGGGAGGGGACGGAGAGAGAAAGGGAAGAAGAAGATCTAAGACATCGAGATGGGGCGGTGATCTGAACCAGATCAGAGAGATATGGAGGACAGAGATGATGAATAGCCTTAAATGTGTACAAGAGTATTTTGAAATTGATACGATATTTGACCGGGAGCCAGTGAAGCTGCTGCAGGACAGGAGTGATGTGGTGGGCAGAAGGGGTCCTGGAGATGATACGGGCAGCAGAGTTCTGGACGCGTTGGAGCTTGTGGATGGATTTTTGAGTAAGACCAAAAAGAAGTGAATTACAATAATCAATCCGGGAAGTAACAAGGCTGTGGACAAGAATGGCAGCGCCATGTGGGGTGAGAAAAGGACGGAGACGATTAATGTTGCGCAATTGAAAATATGCAGACCGAGTGACATTATTAATGTTTGAATTGAAAGATAAAGTACTGTCGAGGATGACACCCAAGCTTTTCACAGAGGAAGAAACGAAGACCGGTGAGTTATTGATAGTAACAGAGAAACTGTTGGTTCTGGATAATGTTGATTTAGTGCCTACCAAGAGGAGCTCGGATTTATTACTATTGAGTTTGAGGAAATTAGAAGAGAACCATGAATTTAGTTCGGCTAAGCAGAGGGTGAGGGAGGATGGGGGAAGAGCAGAATCAGGTTTAGTGGACAGATAAAGCTGGGTGTCATCGGCAGAACAGTAAAACTGGATATTGTATTTACGGAAAATGTGTCCAAGCGGAAGAAGGTAGATAATGAAAAGAAGGGGCCCAGGACAGATCCCTGGGGCACGCCAGTGGTCAGAGGAAAGGGCTGAGAAGTAAAGGATTTGAGTTGAATAAACTGAGTGCGATCAGACAGGTATGATTTAAACCAGGCTAGTGGAGTATGAGAGAGGCTAGCCTACTGAGAAGAATAGAGTGAGAAATAGTGTCGAAAGCAGCACTCAGATCGAGGAGAATAAGAATGGAAAGTCAGCTGCCATAAGAAGATCATTGGTTATTTTTATAAGTGCTGTTTCAGTGCTATGGGAGGGGCGAAAACCAGACTGGAACTGTTCATACAGGTTATTATTAGTTAAATGTGAGTGGAGTTGTGTGGCAACTATTTTCTCAAGAATTTTTGAAAGGAATGGTAGATTGGAAATAGGCTGAAAATTCTCAAAATGATTGGGATCTAGACCAGTTTTTTTCAATATTGGGGTGATGGCAGCAATTTTGAGGGAAGCAGGAACAGTTCCAGTGGTGAGTGAAGAGCAGATGATAGCAGATATGAGGGGAAGCAAAGAAGGTAGACATGCCTTAACCAAAACTGTAGGAATGGGGTCTAGCTGACAAGTAGAAGGCTTTGACTTCAGTTTCATCATATCAGCAATTTCATTGATCCCCGTGGGGGGATTTGTTTTGGATTCCAAACTGTAGTTTGCAATAAATTAATAGAGTAAAAACAGACTGTACCTGACTCAACCCAGCAGACAAAATCAGCAACATTAAAAGGGTTAATGTCTCTTTATACAAAACTCGGGAAGCACTGTATGCAAAAATCTGAGTTCGATAAAAGTGTCATTGTATATTTGGCATTTTTTTAATGTAAAGGAGACAAACAAATCTTCATACAATTGACTGAGCTGTTTTAAAGTGTATTAGCACCATTTCAGTAGATAAGCTACAGACCTACATACAGACTTACATACAGTAATCTGTCTACAGTTAACATATAGACAGATCTGAAAACATTATGTGTAAGCAGACAGGCCTGTACAGATCGAGCAAATTGAAACCAAAACGCTTGAAGCATGAATAACTCACAGGGCGCCACATGCACACGCCTCACATGTGTGACAAACTAACAAGGTGACTTGTACAAAGATGAATGTGTGACTGGTCACATACTCCAGTATGCACGCTCCCATGCAGATGTTCATAACTGGGGCTGTACATTAATGAGTCACTATTACATGGCCACAGCATCATGGCTGAAAACACATTCATTACACAGATATGCAGCCTTCACTGACACAACATGTTCGCATCAGCACAATCTTGTTTGCATGAATGCATCATGACCCAGCATGAACAGAGGGCAGAAAGGCTTCAAGAGAAAGAACCACTGTGAAGTCAACAGGAAGTCGAATCACTCATAGCTGTTTGTAAATTATTTTTATTCAGTATTATGTAATTATGAACTGCTCTAAAGTAATTTCTACCTTAATATTTCTTTTTGTCACGTGTCTGCGGCAGCAGACCCTGTATTTATTTAAGAGGACTCAAACGCAAACGCTTGAGGCACGAAATATGAGAAACAAAGGCAAAATAACACAGAGATAAACTAACCAAAAACCTAAACTGGGGAAAAACTAAACAAAGATCTAAACACAGAGAGCGTGGGAAAACTACAGACCATGAACACGGCAAGGAGAGCAGACACGGGTAGACGAACAGACAACCTGACAAGGAACAAAGGAAGACAGGACTTAAATACACAGAAGGGCAATGAGGGAAGTGGAAACACCTGGAGAACACAGCTGATACAAATGAACATGACACCACAGGGGAAGCAAAACTAACTACTACTTTGTTGTCTGGGTCAACTTTGCTAGCAGAGACAGAGAGAGGCGTTGAAAGGCTGCTCCAACATAACTTATTGTTTTTGGAGGAAAACACGAACACGGTGTACAGTCGAGTCTTAATAGCTTACTTACAACTGGGCTCGTCAGGCTCTCTTCTTGGCTGCAGTGGTTATTATTATATTTACATGCTTCCAGCTCCCGTTTTTGCTCGGTGACAGCTCGTACTTTTCCTTTTTCTCCCTCCCTCGCTCACAGACACATAACGTGTATGGCAGTCCATTCTCCCTGCAGCACGGACTACACTGCCTATGATGCTACATTCTTTAGAGCTATACCTGTAGCATTCTGCCTATTAGCTTAGCACAACAACAACAAAAAGGCCTCTCTCACCCAGGAAACACGCAGAGAGAGAGCGTCACCCTGTAACCATGGCAACCGTAACGCTGCCGCCTGGAACAACAGAACGTAGCTGTCAAACAAAACCCAAACAGGCCTGACCCGCCACAATATGAAACAAGGAAGTACCGCCGTGTAATCCATTTATTTCAACAAAGTAACTGTATTCTAAATACCACCTTTTTAAACGGTAACTGTAACGGAATACAGTTACTCATATTTTGTATTTTAAATACGTAACGGCGGTACATGTATTCCGTTACTCCCCAACACTGCCCAGAACCATAACACTTTCTTTTTTTTTTTACTTTCCAGCTGTATTACTACGCAGCACGAGGCCTGCGTATCCCTGTGATCAGAGGCTCATATGCACAACAGTGTGACAGCTGTAATGTTTGCTAGCTGCATGCCCTTTTTTGGTAGTAGAAAGCAAACAACTCCTGCATGAAACTGTTTACAAAAAGGCTTCTGGATTTTCTGAGCAACTTTGTCATGATTTCTGCAATGTTGTGTGTCAACTGTGCTTTTTGGCCCTTCGTGCTCCACAAATCTCTACTAAACTGGGCACCTCACATCAAAGCCATCTAAAAGGATAAATAGCGCTTAAAGCCAGTAGAAATGTATGTGAAAGTGATTTAGTGGTGAACTTTACCTTTAAAGTTGCATTATTTCCAGGACCTAAAGGGCATGTTTACATCTTAAAGCTGGACAGGCTGATGGAAATTACCTGTTGTGTAGCTTTATTTTTTGTTCTCTTTAGTCTCTTTAGAACTATCCAGGAACAGTTTCATCTTTGACATGTTTGCTGCATTTATAAAAACGTTACTCATGTGGGTACGATTTATAGATATTGAAGAAGTACACATAATACAGTACATACAGGAAACGATTCCTCTTTTATTGCCTGCAGGGACGTTCAGTTTGTGGTGTCACCCGAAGTTTGAGGACCGCTGTCACTCTGTGGTGGAATTCATCGAGCGAGCCATCATGCACTCCAAAAATGGGAAATTCCTCTACTTCCTCCGCTCCAGAGTCCCAGGTGAAACAACACAGGCTTTATATCAACACCCAGCTCCAACTGATCAAAAAAACATTTGAATCACCCCTTAGTGAGAAGTGCCTGAGAGACCGGGAGGAGAGAATAGCTGTATATGTACCATTTTTATGTCTACATTCAGGTTTTGCATCATGCTCATGTGAAGGTATCTGGTCATTTATGTCTTACAGTAAATTTGCACTAGTTTGTGTATACTGCAGTGTAACTGTATGCCATTGTATCCTTTGCATCCACCTGTGCGATTTATACACATATCATTGAGCAGTGAGCAGATTTACCCCTCATGCCGACACAGATGTGATGCATGTGGACCTCAGGCCAACCTATATCGCACAATTCACTGTAGTTTACTGCATCACACCTAAATGACAATAAGTAAGGTAGCATCTTCTTATTGGGAAATATATCTGTGCAAAATGTTATCAGACATAACTGAGTCCGATTGAAACGAATCCTTTACTGTTATATTTATATTAAACTAAATCTTGAGCTAGAAATACTCACCGAGCACCAATTCCCTGTGGATTGCTCCTCTACTAGTCTAGCAAATACTTTATTTACACCTGTTTGAATAATCTTTGCTAAACATGACAGAATCAGGCTGCTTAAAGAGCCTATAATCTATACATTCACATGCATCAAATGTGCGAGGAGTCTTGTAGTAACGGACCAGCTGCATCTGCTTCTACCATGGGCTTTAGGGAGCTTTATATTGAATTTCAGCTCATTGCTTCCCTGTACAGCTACAACTCTACTGTTTTATTTAATTCCTATTCCCACGATAATATAATTTTCAGCCAGAGCAAAAGCTCCAAAAATCTATTGCTTTTAGCAGCTAAAGAGACGGATACTTCCCTCAGGTGTCTGTAGAGACCAAAAATGGAGCTCAAAGAGCGCGAATACTTGACTCACATGCAACAGGTTAGTTGAAAGGATCGCTCCACAGAAATGATCTTCATTTGTGAGTTGTGTTGAAGTGGTCTAAGGTTGAAGTGGTGGATGCCTATGCTGATAGAGAAGTGTATGTACAATTAATCCCTGTAAACCAGAAATTCACATTGCTCTAAGCACTGAGTTTCACACAGTTTTATCTACTTCTGTGTCTGCGTGATGCCAGTGAGATCAGATATCCTGTTTACTAAGAGAAGCTGACTTACAGGGGAAGAGCCGAAGGAGAGTTGGATGAACTGATACACCATCCCAAAGCCATGAAAGTACACAATAAATAAGGATTAATGGTAAATGGCCTGCATTTGTATAGCGCTTTTCCCAAAGCTCTTTACACTACATTCAGTCATTCACACATTCACACACTGGTGATGGCAGCTACGTTGTAGCCACAGCTGCCCTGGGGCGCACTGACAGAGGCGAGGCTGCCGGACACTGGCGCCACCGGGCCCTCTGACCACCACCAGTAGGCAAACATGGGGTTAGTATCTTGCCCAAGGATACTTGGCATGCAGCCAGGAGGCAGCCTGGGATCAAACCACTGACCTTCTGATTAGTCTGATTAGCTGACCTGCTCTGCCACCTGAGCTACAGCCACTGTAAATAAAATGAAAATGCTGCTCTAGTAGATTCCAAGAATAAAAGTACGAAGCTGGAAACTAGCATCTCTTTTAAGAAAAGTCCTGCAAGTCTCAAAACAAATAAAACTATGTTTTTGTAAGAATTTTTGGCCATTAAGCTACAGGTGCAACAGTTGACAAGAGGACACAAAGTCGGTGAAGGACGCCTACATGTTAGTCACTGGGAAAGGGCAAATTAAAATGTTTCACTGAGTAAAGTGTTTCTTTCTGTCCCAGGACTACCTCCCACTCCGGTTCAGCTGCTGTATCCTGTGTCTCGCTTCAGCAACGTGAAGTCACTTCAACATCTCTGTCGCTTTTGCATCCGACAAATAGTCCGCATCGACCACATCCAAGAGCTTCCACTGCCCAGGTATTCAGTTTCAACTGGGAAATATACTTGCTGAAATATACAGGAGTGGAAAGCCAGCATCCTGAATAATGCTGCTGTTTTCCAAGGTGTTGGAACGGTTTTAACAGACTCTTTATTGATGGGTTTTCACTTATAGATCTTACTGAGCTTTTAACCTAGCAACCTCCAACCACTCCATGTAAAGAAAAAGGATATCATATTTTGTTTTTCATAAAAACAGTATGTGTTAGCATAGTTTCATTGGTATCCAAACAAAAGCTGAGATATTTTGAAAAATCCTGGATTGGTTTTCATTTATTCTTTGTGCTGATGTTTAAAACTTTTGTGTCTTCTGTTCTGTTTCTTTATCTCTCCATTCAGTAATACAGCTCTTGATTTTGATACTGATTTTTTGCCTGTATTTTCACCTCTTTCCAGACCGCTGATCTCCTACCTGAGTAAGTTTTATTACTATGACCCTGAGGAGGAGATGTACCTGTCAATCAAGAGCATCCGGAGGGTAGTGGGAGTAGGGCAGGAGGCCGAGTCGCAGACGTAGCAGCAGAGCTCTTCTCAGCTCGAGTGAGTTAGTTTATCAACAGCATGCTGTTGATTTCTAGTGGTAAATAGTACTGTTCTAATCCAACGATGTTTTGATCCTCTGACTCAGATGCTCAGGTGAAATCTTAATATAAAGCATTAATATGCATAGTTTTACCCTCATCTCCAGGTTTTGCTGTGGAGGACTGTACTGTCTGTACTGGTCTACCAGTCTTCCAGCATCGGCCAATCAGAGTCCCTGGAAATCTGTGTGTCCAATGTGACTGGGATGGATCCTCCTATGTGTGGATTTGGACTAATGAGAGGAATGATGTGTGCTTGCAGTTGAATCGTGGTGCATATGCAGTGGACTCAGAGACTTCTGAGGAGGGACTGTAGAGATACGCTCACCTGAAAACATGTCGACAGGCACAAAAACAGAGCCTGAATTATGAACTCAATTTCCTGAACCTGTTGAAATGGACTTTTAAAACACAATGCACTGGTCAATTTGTACAACTGTTGTTTGCTGCCATTTCCTTGTTTTTCCTTCCATTTTGTCAAAAAAAGGGATTTTGGATTAAAAGATGTCCTCAGTACTGGTATACACACAGAGGCAGGGCCACAGAGGCCTGTCAAATCATTTGGTGTCTTCATCATCTGAAACTGAACCCCAAAGTTGGACCCTATGAATCAGCTAAAAAAAGTTTTTTGCTTTTTTTTAAATCCCGTAAATTTCCTCATTTTATTTAAACTCATCTAATGTTATATGACACAATTTGAGGAACTCCTCAAGTTGTATAAGTTGTATATGGAATATATTAAGAGTATTGACCGTGGCTTTCACTTGCAGCAACCAGCACTGGTTATTTTCACTATTCTACATTAATCAGTGTGCCAGCTATTTTTTAAAAGTGGCAATAGGCATTTTTCGCTATAACCCAACTTTCTAAACTGGACTCCTTGTTTTTAAAAAACAAACAAACACCCACTTCTATTGGGTAAATAGCTAGCCAACTGTTGTTACTTTATGTGAACCTACTATGAGCTTTGAGTGCTAAAACCCATTGAGTTAATTCTGAGATACAAGCTGTTTTGCTTTAAGTCTTCTTTGTCTTTGGCCTCTCAACAATATAGGCACAATATGATTGTTCTACTGCCTGTGATTTCATCTGCGTTAGCTACCAGGAAACCAAAAGTGCTATCCTCATTTTGTTTGTGTTGGCCAGCCTATGGTCCCCAGAGATTTACCTGTTGGTAGTCAGAGCTGCTGAGTGTAAGTGTTGCTTATGAGCAACCATTTAGGAGGCAGTTGGTATGCTTATTCTATAGGCATTTCAATATATAGTCATCACTGGATGATTTTTTGTGACGTTTTGTGTCATAGTGTTAAAAATATCTATTTAATTGAAATAAGAACATGGTAGACACTGTTTTCTTCTTAAGACAGCATCCTAAACTAATCTGGGTCCACATACTGGCCACCTTGTTAGGTACCCCTGTTTAACTGCCCATTAAGACAAATATCTAATCAGCCAATCACATAGCAGCAACTCGAATGAATTGAGGCATATAGACATGGTCATTATCACCTGCTGAAGTTTAAACTGAGCATCAGAATGGGGGAAAAATGTGATTTCTTTGTTGGTGCCAGACAGGCTATCTCTCACACAACTATCTCTAGGTCTATCTCACAGCCCATTGTTCCTTCAGTGGGCTGGTTTCAGTCATTATGCAAATGTACTGTTTAAAAGATTGGGGAAACCTGCAGTCGGCTGAGACTGAAGAAGTCACCTGGATGGGTGATGAAACATTTCTCCCACTGAAGACGTCCAGATGAACAGAATTAACTTTTGGGGAACTATCTCTAGGGTTCACAGAAAAAAAGGAAAGAGAAAATATCCAGTGAGCTGCTATAAATGCCTTTTTGATGCCAGAGGTTAGAGGAAATTGCCATTCTGCTTTAAAGTTGCTCCAATAGTCATGTTTTACAATATAGGTATGCAGAGGGAAATTGCTTTGAATGCACAACACGCTGAACCTTGAGAAGCTGGGTGTCACTCCTGTCTAAAAACAGCAAACTGAGGCTACAATTTGCATTCGTCTATCAAAAATGGAAAGATTGGAAAAATGTTCCCTTGTTCCCTGAATTTTTGCTGCAACAGTTGAATGACGAGGGTCAAAATGTGGTGTAAGCAGTATAAAAGCATAGATCCATCCCGTCTTGTAGTCACGGTTCAGCCTGGGGGAGGTGATGTAATAGTGTGAGATATGTTTCCTTAGCACACTTTGGGCCCCTTGGTATCAATGAGCATCAATTAAATTACATAGGCTACCTGATTATTGTTGCTGACCACGTCAATCCTTTTATGACCATGGTGTACCATGCACACCATATCAGAAAGCTCAGAGCATCTCAAACGGATTTTCTGAACGTGAAAATTAGTTGACTGTGCTCAAACGCCCTCCAATCCTTTTGGATTTGCAGCATAGATGTGAAGCTGACAAATATGCAGCAACTGTGTGATGTTATGGGCCAAAATCTCTGAGGAATGTTTGCCAGCACCTTCTTTAATCTGTGCCACGAAGAATTAAGACAGTTCTAGAGGCAAAAAAGGGTCCAACCTGGTGCTAGCAATGTTTAGCTAAAAAGTGACTGCTATATGTATAAGGTTTTTCAGAAAACATTCAGAGTCAATTTATGCTTGGTGCGGAGGAAATGTTTTGCTTTTAGAGGTATGCAGTCTTAGGCTGTTCTCCTCTAATAGGTAAAATTATATTGCCCACTAAATACTTGACAGATTTTTCAGAGTATAAAATATCACATAATAGTAAACACATTATTCCCTAAGCGCCCCCCCCCCCCCCCCCCCCCCCCCCCCCCCCAAATACAATAAAATGTCTTATGCCATAAAATTGGTTGTTTTTGTTGCTGTAATTTAAATCACAGAGAAATGACCCCCACAGGTGCTGGCTTATAGCAGTTTCTGCTACGCTATGGTTTCTGTTGGTTCATGTTTTTGCCTTGTCTTCTGCCAAGAATGCCTAAAACATATAGAGTTATTGTCTTTATTTTTGATTACTGAGCCACGATGTAAAGAGACAGCCATTACTACAGTTCATTAAGTAAATGAACGTAAAGGTTGTCACTGATTTCACATGCTCCTTACTTCTCCCAATGCATTGTATTCGGGTCTATTTAAACTCCTGTATTTGTTGCTTTTAAAAGACCCAGTTGACTTCACATTGGTGCTGTTCATGTTCAGACAGATATATACGGAAATAGTGAAATTACACCAAAGAGAAAATACGTCCTCGGAAAACTGGTTTACGATACTAACGGGTATTTGATGTGGGGGTTTTCCTGCTTTAGGGTAGATATTTTCAGTTACTGAAATGAAAGACTCATCTGAACTGAAATTATTGAATCTGGGAACATTTGATTATTGCCAAAATGCCCTGCCTCTCAGTGTGTATACCTCCTATAACTGCTCTCTACCTGTTTGTTTTATTTGTTGAAATGCCCAGGTGTATTTTCCTCATTCTGTTTCTCAGTACCGTGAAGCTGGCTACTGGCTTTTCCAGTAAAAAGGAAACAAAAAAACCCTGGTGTGTGGCATTTTTTCTCCCAATTTGAGTATTTTCACTGAAAGCAAACTGAAAATATTTCAGTAAACATATTGATGGGATCTAACTTTAGCTCATTTTGAATTTTATTTTGGTTTATGGAAAACTAATTAACTAATTTAACTAAAACTAATTAATATCACTGAAAGATTTGGAAACAACAAGCCAATTTGCTGTTCGTATATTTTCCAAATATTTTATTTAAAGTTAGCAATTGTTGGTCATTGTGCGAGACTGCGATACACAATCTAAAAGTAGGAAAAATTCAATCTTGGCATACTGAGATCTAACTAATATACTAGACCTATCACTGCTTTGGCATAACTATGACATCGATGACAGATCGACAGTTTTGTCTTAACAGGGTTTATGGATAAATGTGCCTGCTCAGCAAAATCTGTTTTTTTTTTTCTTTTTGTAGAAAACCCTCCAAAAACTTTCACTTTAAATAAATCTGCTCCACTATAAAATTTGATGACATTATTTATAAAATAGGAAAACCTGCTATAAAGAAATTAACATCAGCTTAAGAGAACAAGACATTGTGCCATTACTCAATTCAATTTTATTTATACAGCACCAAATCACAACAACAGTCGCCTCAAGGCGCTTTATATTGTAAGGTAGACCCTACAATAATGCAGACAGAGAAAAACCCAACAATCATATGACCCCTTATGAGCAAGCACTTTGGCGACAGTGGGAAGGAAAAACTCCCTTTTACAGGAAGAAACCTCCTGCAGAACCAGGCTCAGGGAGGGGCGGGGCCATCTGCTGCGACCGGTTGGGGTGAGAGAAGGAAGACAGGATAAAGACATGCTGGGGAAGTATGATTCTCAGCAGAGAGAAAAAAATAAACAGAGAGTGGGAAAGGTGACTGAAGAAGAAATAATGCATCATGGGAATCCCCCAGCAGCCTACACCTATTGCAGCATAACTAAGGGAGGATATAGGTCACCTGATCCAGCCCTTTATAGCTATTATGCATACCGTTTATGATGAGGTTCAGATTTTTATGCTTGAATTTGTTGTGCAGACTGTTTTATTATTATTAGTAGTAATAATACCAACATATAAAGCTCAAAATTCAATTTAAATTCAAATTAAATACCCTTAGTTCATGAATAATTAACAGTTGACAAATAAATTCTTAAAATATCAATATGAATGGTTAATTCATACCGGCACAGACATCTGGTTGTGTTGTGTGTGTTTCTGTGACCAGCAGACCACCTCATTATTGCAACATTGTTTTTTTAGTCATTTGAACATCAACCCTGAATAACAAAACTGCCTCAAAGTGATTAAAGCATGCACAATATATAAAGTGTGTATGAATATAACTAAGTGAACTTAAATAGCTACTGTGATCTAAATTAAATAAAACATTTTAAATTCAGTAAGCAAGTATTGTTTATATTCTGTATATAAACCATTTGTTTATAAAATGTCAAAAAGGCTAAAAACCCGTCACAACATCATGCCCCTTGCTTCACAGCTTCTGGCTTTGAGCTCTTAACGTAGAGTGTGCTTCATTTTTTAATGTCAGCTATTCTCTTTGAAATGTTTTAGGCTGAAAACTTCTGCCACAGCTTTGGCTTGCTCATGAAGCCTGTTAACTGATAAAAGTGAGATGTCCCAGTTAAATTATGCAGCACTTTCTCTCCGAGGCTCTCCACAGAGGTGCCTGGGGAGAAGGTGAGAGACAGTATCTGCATCCTTCATCAAGCCAACTACAGCACACTTGAGGTGAAGAGGGAGAGAGTGCTTTAACTAAAAGCAGGACTCTGGTTTCCTAAGCTCTTAAAAAACTCATGCAGCGATGCAGGGAGAGGACAGACTGGGAAGAAATGAAAGAGGTCTGTATGTGAATAAGGTCAAGGGTACTTTTTGGGAAAAGCCTATATGAAAAGGCATTATGTGCATTGTGGATGTGAATGGAGTCAATGGGAATGAGCCAATGAGAAAGAAGGCCAGCTCATAGTAGCCTACAAGCTGGCTGAAAGTGCTGGGGGCCAGCTCGGCTGATGCAGATGACAGATGGGCCTGACAGCCACCATGGGGACATTTTCTTAACAAGTTGAACATCCGACACAAAAGGTATAAAATGCTCGCAGAGAGTGAATGGCATCATGACATGAGCCAAAAAGAAAAGTCCCTAATCTTTAGTATTCAGATCCCAAAGGAACCAGTCAGTGTTTGAACAAGCTAAAGGTAAGAATGCAAAAATGAAGGTTACACTTTCAGATTCTGTTTTGAAGACACGGTTGTATTAGTCATAGGAAGAAAACAAGACATTTAAAACCATTAAATAATGTTTGGATGTCACAATGATCTATTCTCTGTCGTTGTGACAGAAAGCTCTGAAATTAGCTCAAAACAGTGTTAATGTGTCATGACTAATGACTGTGTATATATATCTATAGAAAGAAAGAAAGTGTACTTTGTTGATCCCCGTGGGGAAATTCCTCTCTGCATTTAACCCATTCACTCAGTGAAGCAGTGGGCAGCCATTGGGCGCCCGGGGAGCAGTGTGTAGGGACGGTACCTTGCTCAGGCGTACCTCGGGGTAGCTGTTCAGGGGAATCAAACCCCTGACTTTCCGATCATGGGGCCACCACTCTACCTACTGAGCTATCCCTGCCCCTATCTATCTATCTATCTATCTATCTATCTATCTATCTATCTATCTATCTATCTATCTATCTATCTATCTATCTATCTATCTATCTATCTATCTATCTATCTATCTATCCATCCTCTCGAGCTCTTGGTATTTCTCCAGCTTCTCGTGTTCCTTCTTCCTGATGTTGCTGTCATTCGGAACCGCTACATCGATCACTACGGCCGTCTTCTTCTGTTTGTCTACCACCACTATGTTCAGTTGGTTAGCCACCACCATTTTGTCCGTCTGTATCTGGAAGTCCCACAGGATCTTAGCTCGGTCATTCTCCACCACCCTTGGGGGCATTTCCCATTTTGACCTCGGGACTTCCAGGTTATACTCGGCACAGATGTTCCTGTACACTATGCCGGCCACTTGGTTATGGCGTTCCATGTATGCCTTGCCTGCTAGCATCTTGCACCCTGCTGTGATGTGCTGGATTGTCTCTGGGGCATCTTTACACAGCCTGCACCTGGGGTCTTGCCTGGTGTGATAGACCCCAGCCTCTATGGATCTTGTACTCAGAGCTTGTTCTTGTGCTGCCATGATTAGTGCCTCTGTGCTGTCCTTCAGTCCAGCTTTGTCCAGCCACTGGTAGGATTTCTGAATATCAGCCACCTCCTCTATCCACCGGTGGTACATACCGTGCAGGGGCCTGTCCTTCCATGATGGTTCCTCGTCTCCCTCCTCTTTCTTGGGTTTCTGCTGCCTGAGGTATTCACTGAGCACGGTGTCAGTTGGGGCCATCTTCGTGATGTATTCTTGGATGTTCGTTGTCTCATCCTGGACTGTGGTGCTGACACTCACCAGTCCCCGGCCCCCTTCCTTCTGCTTAGCATACAGCCTCAGGGTGCTGGACTTGGGGTGAAGGAGCTTTGCATGGTAAGGAGCTTTTCTTGTCTTTATGTCAGTGGCTTCTATCTCCTCCTTTGGCCAGCCTATTACCCCAGCAGGGTCACGGGCAGGGCGTACGTGTTGATAGGACCGTTCAACTGACTCCTCAGGACTTGCCTGACCCTCTGCAGGTACTTGGTGGTTGCAGCTTTTCTAGTGGCCTCTTCCCATTCGCCTGCGGGATCCCCAGGTACTTGTAACTGTCCTCTATGTCTGCAATGTTGCCTTCTGGTAGTTCAATCCCCTCAGTTCTGACTACCTTCCCTCTCTTTGACTACACTTCTCCAGCCCGAACGACATTCCAGCCTGGTAGTGTGGATCAGTGAATCGATGTCTCGTTCACGCTTGGCATACAGCTTGATGTCATCCATGTACAGGAGGTGGCTGACAACTGCTCCGTTCCGTAGTCGGTATCCGTAGGTATTTGAGGGGGTTCAGGCCTATGCAGAACAGCAGTGGGGACAGAGCATCTCCTTGGTAGATCCCGCACTTGATGGTGACTTGTGCTATGGGCTTGGAGTTGGCCTCTAGTGTTGTACGCCACATCCCCATTGAGTTCCTGATGAAGGCTCTTAGGGTCCCATTGATCTTATACAATTCTAGGCATTCCAGTATCCAGCTGTGGGGCATTGAGTCATGTCTTGTAATCAATCCAGGCAGTGCACAGGTTGGTCAGTCTGGTCTTGCAGTCTCACTTGGGTCTCACTTGGGGGTGATGATGTCTCCCCCCTGACCTGGCGTCCTGACTCCTCCTTGCCGTAGCATTTATGTTGTACCTCGTCAATCTCTAGCTGTGAAAGCAGTCCCTTCTTTCGAATGTTGGAACACTGAGCTGTTTCGCCGTCATTGTGGATGTTGGGTATCGAAGAATCCATAGGTCCCTCATCCTATCCCTTCCGCCGAGGTTACTTGCGTAGTAGCATTCCAACAACGCCCTGATTTTTTTTCGTCTCTTGCCCACCGATGCCTTCTTGTTTCAGTTTCCCCACTTCTCGTCAGGGTCACCTTGTTGATCCGGGTGATGTCCGAGCGACGGCCGAGCCTTCATATTTATCTGTCTCGCTCATGTCTGCGGTAGGCTCGCTTAGCATAGGGGGTCTAGCCTTACTGGATACAGACGCCCCAGGCAGGAATCGAACTTGCGATCCTCTGTTCCAAAGGCGTGTAGTCTAACCAGCTATCCAGCTGCTATAGTCACTCATTGACTGTAGCAGCTGGATAGAATATAGTCACTAATATCGCTTAATGTTCACAATCACTCTACATTTCTGCCTCCCCTAATATATTCTACAACAGTCCAGCTGGTTCCTCGCTTACTGAAATATTTAGATAACATACTCACCTGATGATGGCACTAGATCCAAAGACAATGCATCACAAAAGTTACAAAAATAATCTTAAGAATCACTGCAGAAATCCTATATATCTGTGCATGCTCACAAAGACAACATGCAAATATACAGCATAATTTCATTTGAGTGAGTTGAGTCTTTTATCGAGCCAAGTATCAGAAATCAATCAAAGATTAAAGAGAGTAGGATTTTTTCTTCTTTTGTGTAGTAACAGACTCAAATCAATAAAACTGTGCAAAACAGAAATTGGATCAGAAAGAGTTGTAAATCAGCCACAGAGAGGGTCAGTTAATGTGATTATATTAGCACAAATCAATTGTGTCTATCAGAAGACAAAAACCAAAAGGACAGTAAAAAGGCACAAAGTCTACAAAGATTAAAACTGACTGACTTGAATGCTGCATCCTCTATTGCATTAGCAGTTACCACACAAGCAGAGAGCTAAATGTCAAAGTGCTTTTCACGGTAAAACTACAGTCTATTGTGAAGGCTGTGTTGAAAACAACAGGATAAGATAAAAGACATGTCATACATGTTTTAGCCAGGCATCTTTTTGTGTGTTAAGTACATTTTTGCGTGAGCGGACCTTTAAACAAACAGTAATTAAGCCATTAACAGGCCAACATTGTCAAAAAAAATAACAAATACATCTAAAATGTACAATATACAAAGCTGTGCAAAGTAGGCTGGTAGTGATATCCTGTACTGTACAGACAAATGTTGAACTATCAATGCAACATATGCTCACAGCTTTAAAATAAATGTATAATCCATTCACTGAGCGCAGTCTTTATCCCACATAACGGTCCCGCTCCATATCGTGCCACAGTTTAAACAGGTCAGGCACAAGTGACTTAAAGCTCATTGATCCGCGCGGCTGTCATTCTTAGTTTGACCGTACTGCCCCTTAAAGATCACATTGGCCGTCAGGGACGTCAATGAAGCAGTGCTCCTGCTGTAATAGGGCGCTCGCTTGTTCCAGGTCAGTCCTGTTGGAACCGCCCCACTGATCACAATCTAGATATCCCATTGGCCAAACGGTCATCCATCGACCCATGTATAGAAATCTGACGTCGGGATTGGCTCAGGTGGACTTCGGTCACAAAGACAGCTAAATGTAGTTGGTCGGGGTAGACGACAATTAACTCTCTATTGTCCGTGGATTGGTGCAACAGCGCGGGCGGATTCCTCCATGGGTTCGGTCTGCAAGGCTCGCGGAGAGCGAATGTCGTCATGAGCGGTGGGTAGGAATTAAAACATTGGTGTTTATATTACATTCTACTTTGTAAAACATTATATTTGCGTTGAAGAGAAAGCACTAATCATGCTGTGGTACAAATAACTATGTTTTAGGGGTGTTCGTGCGGTTGTATGTACCAAAATAAGCAGTGCACTTCCGGCAAAGGGCTCCTTTTTTCTGTAACGTTATCAAAGAGAGTTTGACTTGCTAGCTACGCGTCAGCTAGCCAAAATGCTACTGGAAGCTATGTAGCTGGTCCTTTACTTGTTTCTGCCCCCAAATCGATTTGTCCATTTCCACCACATATGAAACCCCACAGCAATGCACCGACATATTTTCATGTTGCACCCATTCCCGTCTCTCCTCATTTATTTTCATCAAAGCAAACCAGGACATATATAAGCTAGTCGATAGACATTTGAGTCTGCCTCAGTTGAGTCAGTAGCACTAGCTAGCTTGGTGGCTAACGTTAGCTGCTGTTGCTCTGCAAGCCAACCTAACAGACTGTGTTGCATGGCGGCGCTATTTTGAGGCCGCACTTTTCCCCCCATTTGTGTTATTTGCAGGACTTAAAGTCACACTTGCATAACTGATGGGAAGTTCTGTTCTTTGTTGTTATCACCAATCCAAAAATGTGTCAGAATGGAGAGATTAGTGGCTCGCTCAGCAGGCTGAGATATCCCCGAGTGAAAGTCTGTTGCTTTGGTAGTCATGTTCAGACGTTTCGATTAACAGCTGCATTTATAATACTTTTACTCGATGAGGCAGGTAGCTCCAACAGAGGAACTCCTTCCTGTTTGTACAGCTGATCACCAGCCACGACACAGAGATGAGTTTATTGTGTGTCAGGCTTAAGTTTACTGTCGACAGATGAGCTGGCAGATACAGACGGCACAGTTTGTAGAAAAGAGGAATTTCTACTTCAGGCATTTCCTCATAACTAGCAAGTTATTGTCTGACGTCGGCATTGTATGGAATGCTTTTTTATGGAATATTATTACACTTGTGGTGTCAGGCACTGGAATGTTGGTGACAGATCCAGTGCATTGGTTTTGGAGTGAGGCTGTCCTAGGTCAGGATGCCTAACTGGAATGAGATCAGGGTGCCTTGCATGTCTGTTTTTTGTTCCTTAGTTTTTTTTTTTTATTTGTATTTTAGTGGCAGGATGTGTTGTTCTGCAGGGTGATGTCAAAGGTGTGGCCTGTGTTCTTGGTGTGCAACAAAGTTAGTCAAAGTACCCACACGAGTACCAGGAACTAAAGTTTCACCGCAGAACCTTGAATCGTAACACATAATGTCAGTGCTTTTAACGTTGTTAGTGATGGGTGTATTGCAACATCATTTTCCTCAATAAAAATGTAAGAGAAGTTCAATAAATGATCATTGTGTAATACTTGTGCATTTTTGTGTTTTACGTGTGTGGACAGAAATGCTGTGCAAAGGGTGAAGACAAGAAAGATCACTGAACTACATAAGTTCTTGTAGAAAGCTGCATTTGCACTCTTACAAAGAAACTAAGTTGTTTCTCTGCAAACTGTGCTGAAGGTACATGCTTTCAAAGACAAGCAACCACAAACCTGTTTCATAATTTATAACACCTGTTAGAGCAGGCAGAGAATAACTGAGCCCCAAACATTACAACTCCAAACAAGTGTTGGTGGCAATGTTATTGCAGTATCTGTGTTAATTTACATATACAGACTTGTGCAATAATTTGTTTTATCATGATAAGAAGACACAGAGTCTAATTCATCTTACTTTGTTTTATACATTTATATAAAATATGGCCATTGGCTTAAAAATCTGCATGCTGCAGATCTATGATGATGAATCACTTCTTTATCATCATCCTGTGTATTTGTCAAAAATATTGGGACAGCCTGAAGAGTGATCTGTGGCTACCATGTGGTCATATATCTTATCTGCTGGTTGAGTTCAGGTGTTTTCCAGTTTAGATATGTAGCTCAACAGGGGTTAGGGTTAGGGGACAGTACTGGACTACTGTCCCAGTAGTGTTTATCGTTTTACATTTGTCATTAATAATTGTACATTATTGTTAATAGATGTTAAAAATGCCTGCAGGTATTTCTGTTCTATAAAATCCCAAATTAAAATATTTGAATCTGTCACAGATCCCTTGGCTTTTAAATTGCATATTTGTGTGTTGTTCTTGAATTTATATAAATTATTAAAAAGTGGAGATTGTATCGTGTGCACTAGCTGTGTTGTAGTTCAAGCAGTAATGGATAGTAGCACAGCTTGCGTTGCTTTATCCACAGTTCCACAGCAGTTCTGTTTGACAATAACAGCATCGACCTGTTTTGACCACTAGGCTGCTTTGCTTGGCTCTCAAGATTTATCCTGCTCTTAAACTGCTGCTGGGCAGCCTGCCCTAAATGTACTTATGCTAACTGTTGAAATGGAAATATAATATGCTCAATATATTTACTGTCTTTTTCTCGTATAATATTTTTGAGCGCAGTCCAATGTATTTTTTGGTCTTTTTTTTTTGCTCAGAGTATTTGACATGTGGCCAGTAGATTGACATTTGCTTTTAGAACACACACAACCTCTGGCAGACACAACTTGTTAAGTTTATGAAGTACAGGTATCACAGTTCTTTCTTGATTGACTAAATTTTGATTTGGTTAATGACCAGTTTATATTAGACTGGATCAAAAACAAGTCAAATAGCAAAAGATGTGCTGCAGTACCTAAAAGAACCGTGTGTATTTATCAAACAGATCAGTAGGTGTCTGCATCATTCCCCACGTACTGGAAAACTTTAAAGCTTTAGTTCCGTACACTGCTTTGCATTAGTGGTAACTGTTTTTCAGAGCAGGCTTTAGAGATCGTCTGCATTTATTTTTGCCAGTTAGCTCTTTGTGGTATATTCCATCACAGTGGAAATTTGTTATTCCTTTATAATTCTGTTATTGATGCAGTTTAATGTGTGTGAATATACAAAATCTCCACTAAGTTACCGAGAAAATTGAATAAATGACTTATTTAAATTTAAATTTAATATGTGAATAGATGTGGAGTAGATTCTGGGCAAAAATAGAGAAAACATAGAAACCTTTGAAGGAAAAGTATTTGTTTCCCATCTCTGTCACTGGTAAATGTGGCTGACTCATGCAAATTGCAATTATGGTGATTTAACAACAACATGATATATTGACTCTTGACAGATAGCTTCTAATGACTCTGCTAATAACATGCGTGAGTTGAATATTTTTAATATCGTCAACATATTGGAGGGAAAATATTTTCTCGAAACCTCAAAAAACAAACAAACAAACAAACAAAAAAGCACAACTCTGTCATTCCTGAATCCTTTAAGAGATGTGAGTCATATAAATATCCCACATGTGTGGTGAAAATGAAAGTGTCAGCATGCAAATGAATGCGTTAATTAGCGCAGTTAATGGCATCATTTGTGTAATTGATGACATTTAATGATCATATAGCAGTTTAAGTGAGATACTGCATGGCTTGTCCTTCACAGAGCTCTTCTGTTTTGTTGTAATGTCCTGTGATACCCTTGAATAGCTTAACCATTGCTGCAGGCAGCCTGAAATCTCCCTGCTGTGTGTTTTTTCAGAACAACAGGACAGCATGGCTACCACTGTCGCTGTCAGTCCCAGCGAATACCTTCAGCCCTCCTCTGCTTCAACACAAGTGAGTAGCAGCCACAAGCCTCGGCTGTGCACGCATGTTGCACTGTTGCAATCTCTTCTCTTACTGTTGCTCTTAACATCTGTTGTGTTCATATTGCTGCCATATCTTTGTGCTAATATACACTGTGTGTTTACTTTTCTGTAAACATCAAATTCCTTTGATGTTTAGTGCATTGTAAGCATTGAGTGTTTTTTAACCCTCAATTGCAAAAGGCTGATGGAGTACTGTTGTTACCCTGCCTGGCGGGCAGTGTGGACACCTAAGTTTGTGAATGCGATAACTTGAGAACAAGGATATGTAGGAGCTTCAAAGTGAATACCATAGGTGCATCTACTAAAAATCTCAGTGGTTAAGTTTTCTGAAAATCTTGTGAATGCAATAACTCGAGAACAAGACCGCGTAGAATTTTGAAATTAACATACATACAAAAACGACACTGTTAAGTTAAGATGTCATGATAAGTTTATTGTCAAATTTAAAACCCCCAGAGACATTTAAACAAATGATAAAGAACCAGTCAACTGTTCTAACTTACCTCTGGTATCTGGACCCTTGCGCCCCCTAATTATGGATTATGGCAGCTTTATCATTACTTTCTCAGATGAGGTTAGATCCAGATTCGGTGCTCTTGCACTAGTTTAGTTTGGAAATGGAAAAGCTGCCCTCACTTCTCTATGTGCCAGGATAGAGCTGATGTGCTATATTTTTCTAACAAAAACAATATATTCTATAAATTCAGTCACTGTTTTCCTTCGATGTTGATCAATATCTGAGAGACACAACTGCACTATTGGGAATTTAAATACTAATGACATCGCTTTGTGTCTTGCACCAGTAGTCACTAAACCTTTTTCACTTTTGTATCAACCTTCCTAGTCCCAACTTAAACCCGTTTGTTGCCTCAAATACATGAAGCGGTCCAGTGTATATAAAGTGTGCTGAAGATGGCATTAATGTAGAATGCTTCCCTGTCCTGCAGCTTGATGATCACACATTTGGACCAAAGAGGGGCACAAAGGCATCGCAGGTGGAAACTCCTACACCTACTACACCACTTGATCGCTACTGATTATGATTCTTAATGTGTAGTTGTCGGCCTACCTGTTGGTTTGTGTTAACTTGTTTTGTTTTAGCTTTTGATCTAACTACTACCTCATCCTATTGTTCCCTTAGTGTTGAATTCTTCTTGTTCAGGCTGGTTTTAATGCAGGCTTGGACTATGTTTCTGTCTTCCCACAGGACACTCAGCCCTCTCCTTTGGCTCTGCTGGCTGCCACCTGCAGTAAAATCGGCCCTCCTGCTGCTCAGGCTCCTGTCACCTCTCCGCCAGCGCAGCCGCAACCTCGCCGGCTCCTTCCTATAAAGCCAGCTCCAATAGCGCCAGCTCCACCGAAAAACCTTGGTTTCCTTTCAGCAAAGGGCAATGTGATCCAGCTACCTGCTGGCCTGGGCTCCACAGCTCCTGGCAGCCCCATCGTCCTTACTATCCAGCAGAGTCCTGCTTGTACCGGCACCTCGGCCACTCCTGGCATCCAGTATCAGGTGGTGCCGCAGATCCAGGGTGCACAAACCATTCAAGTGATGCCACAGGGAGGTCAGATCCAGCTCATACCCGGTACCAACCAGGCCATCATTACCACTCCCATGACCATGCCGGCTCCGGCTGCAGCCACTGCTCCTGTCACGCCACAGAAGACCGTAGCCATCAAGCCCTCCCTCAAGGTGCGGAAGCCAAACAATACAGCTACAAACGTTGTGCAGCTGCCCAGTGGACTTACAATTCCCCTCAACGTGGCTACAGGAGAAGTGGGTGGGACACAAATCATCACAGAGACAGCCGCAGCCCCTCCCACTCCTGGAAAGGCACGACGAGGGAGGAAAAAAAAGGCAGTACTGGCTGCTGAGCCTCCACTGCCGCCTCCAGCACAGGCTGCCTCTCCAACCCCAGAGCAGATGGAGACCATCCTAATAGAAGCTGGTGATAACATCATACAGGTACCCCTATTTGTTATTGTTTCTGGTACTGAAAAGTATAAACGAAGGCACGATTTATTTGTTTTAAGTTAATCTTCAAACAGACTTAATGGTCCCCTTCTAAATGTGTTCTCTTTGAACTGTCAGTGTTTTATTTAAAGTTTGTCAAATTATAATCTTAAACAGACACAAGTTTGACATGTAAGCCAGACTCTGCATCTACTCTCACTGCTCTTAACATTTACTGCATTTTAAGTAGAAGTCCCCAAATGCCATATATATTTAATTAATTATCAGTTATTTTATTTTTTAATTCTCTCTTTTTTGTTGAAAATCAGTGTAACTGATTCTGTTTTATCACAGAGTATACTTCTTAAGGTTTGTGCTCCTGTAATACAAGCCGGGCTTGAGCACTGGGACTTTTTAATCTTAATAAAAATGTATGTATGCTAATGAATGTTAATAACCTGCTGTTCCTGTTATCGGTTTTTGTGAAGAGTCAAAAAAGAAGAAAAAAAAACAGGAAACTGTCAACTGTTTTACATCTTCAGAACCGTCTGCTTCCTAATTAGCCTCAGGACAGTTTCAGTTTTGGGCAGGCAGCTGTTTTATGGTACAAAGATTGTTTCTTTTTTTGTTTTTTAATTTGTGATGTGTTCTTCTGCCACCAAATGGTTAAAACAAAAAGTATTTTTAGTGTTACAACCACTTTTTGTTTTTCACGCTCAAAAGGTTCCCTGTGACATAAATATACTGCCAAAGTGAGTAAATGTGTGTGCAGTTCAGATTGATAAAAGTCTATCCGCAGTTAAACAGAAACCACAATATTGTTATCGAGTTTGAAATTCTACTTTGAAACACTCAACTCAGTCTGTAGCTAACTGTTAAATTAATGTTTAGCCTTTCAGTGTGGTCAAAACATTGAAGATGTTAGCTAAAGCCTACGTATGAGGATTACTGGTCAGCTTCGTCTCTCTATATTCACAGGCAGGGAACAATTTACTGATTGTGCAAAGTCCTGGGCAACCTGCTATGGTGCAACAGGTCCAGCTGGTCCAGCCCAAACCAGATTCTCAGGTGGTTCAGATCCCACAACAGGCTTTGAAGGTGGTACAGGCTGCCTCTGCTACGTTGCCACCCGTCCCGCAGAGACAATCTGTCTCCTCGAATCTGCAGGTCACTCCAACAGAAACATCACCAACACAGGTATCCGTTCAGACTTATTGTTTCTTTAACTCTTAATATTTTTAGTCTGTTGTGTCAGGAAAGGCATCCAGTGTAAAATTCTGCTAAATCAATATCTAGAGTTACCTGCTGTGGTAACTCCTTGTAAATAAGGAAGCAGCTGAAAATAACTTCTTCTGTTTATTATGAATACCTCAGGAACGGTAGCAAAGGACCATGTGACATTCTTACAACTAAGCTAGCAACATGTCGAAAGTCATACATAAGATAATATAACAGTTTAACTAAGAATTAGTTTAACATTTTAAGTAAACTTAGTGATTTTTTTCCCCCCAGATTCTCTTTAAAACAGCATCAGGTGAATGGCAATCGGTTCAGCTTCAGGACTCCATGACAACAACAACCACTGCCACCACAGTTGCCCCTACCACCACTGTCACACCACCAGCTGGCTCCAAGAGAACACAAGCTACCGGAGGACGAAAGGAGCGGACCTTGGCAAAAATTGCCCCTGCAGGTGGAATGATACAATTGAACACATCGCAGCTCACCTCAGCAGCACAAGCAGTGCAGACCATCAGCATCAACGGGGTCCAAGTTCAGGGAGTTCCTGTTACCATCACCAATGCAGGCGGTGAGCTGATGCTAGATGCTTTGGGTTTGTTTGTTTTTCTTCTTCAAGCTTTCCACTGGCTGTTTATAGAGCCAATGCTATTGTCTAGTACTACTGATAAATACACTAAGGTGTTTATGCAGCGCATGCATGGTGTGCAGCACACTGGGGGGTGACCCCACCACCCTCATTTCCCATTTTGAGGAAATGCAGTGGTGGAAGAACTTGGATTGGAGTTGAAGTTTGAAGTAATTGTAATTTTTGTGTTAAACAAACACCATCTGCAGTTGTTGTTCTACTGGATACTCGCCTCTCTCGTTCTGTTGCTGCTTACCAGCAGTCCCTAGCCATTTCTGTTTTGTGCAAGAAGTGGACCAGTTTACAGACATGTGAAAAATAATATTTTCAACAAACTTTATGCAGTCTTGTGAAAAAATTAAGTAAACCTTTTCCTGCTCGCATGGCAGTTTAGAAGGTCAGTAGCAGCCGAGTGCTGCTAATCAAATGTACTTGATTTTGGCAGATTGATGGTCTGGTGTGTGTTAACTCACTGCCACAATCTTCCCACAAACTTCCCTTCCCTTTAAATACGGCCCAGAGTCCGACTAATGCTCAGAGAAATTAGAAAAACACCCCAAAACCTTGCACTATGATAAAAGCTATGATATGAAACCATGATAAAAGTTCGGGGCAGTAGAATCAGAAAAGGACTGGACAAGTCTGACTTGTTTGGAAGGTTTGCCAGGAGAGTCTCTCCTCTCTAAAACGAATGTGACAACCTGGCTAAGAATTGCAACGTTGCATCTGAACAAACCTCAAGACTTGTGGAACAATGTCCTTTGGCCAGAATTCATGTTGCCACATTTGGTGAAAACCAAACACAGACACCTCATAAAAACTTTCAAGCGTGGGAGCAGAGGCTTGTTTTGCAACCACAGGATCTGGATGCCCTGCAGTCATTGAGTCAACCATGAGCAGTCAACCCAAGCACACCAGCAAATCTCCAACAAAATAGACGTAAATGATTCAAAGTGTTCCAGAGGCTCCGTAAAAGTCCAGATCTCACCCTGATTAAAATGCTGTGGTTAGACTTTAAGAGAGCTTAGTGTAAATTCACGTCCACAAACCTCAATGAAGCGACCTTGTAAAGAAGCGTCGGTCAGACTCCTCCAGAACAATGTGAGAGGCTGATAGTTATACAGAAAACAATTACTTCATGTTATTGCTGCTGAAGATATTCACTGAGAATAGAAGCACTGCTCCTCCACATTGAAAAATGATTTGACCGTCTGATGAGGATGCTTTATCGATGCCTCTGAAGTGGTGTGCTTTGGGCATCTCCTACTGGGAAGAGGCCTCAGGTCAGACCCAGGTCTGGTGCCAAAGATAGCAGACCTGGATCTGAGAGAGTTTATATCTGTTGGCTGGCTTGAGGATGACTCTCTGTCTGTCCAGATGAAGAAGAGGTGGCTGGGGTGAGGGAAGTCTGCTGCCCCTCCAACCCAGACCCAGATAAGCAGTCAAACGGATGGATAAAATAACTTTATCAGTTGTCAGTTATTTATGTTAATAAAGAATAATGTTGACCTTTTCCTCAGTCAAAGAGCAAAAGCAGCTGAAAGTTTGCCATGTGTTTAAAAACTCTAAAACAAAAACAAAATTTTATTTTGCAACATATAGCTTTCGCATCTTAATTTATTGTTGATTAGAATCACTGATGGCAGTAAACTGAATTATCCAGCTCCTGCAGAAGCCCTGCTGTTTGTCTTACAATGAGTCTCTGCGTTTGTTAGGCCAGCAGCACCTAACGGTGCAGACCATGCAGGGTGGAGGGCTCCAGCTGGCCGCAGCACAGGGCCAGCCTGCTATTCAGGTAGACCAGACCCTCACCCTGGAGTTGCCTGGCCAGCCAGGAGAAAAGAAACGACGCATGGCCTGCACTTGCCCCAACTGTAAAGATGCAGACAAGAGGTGAGTCTGTCAAAGGATGGGTTGGGATCAGTTCTACATTTTGGGAAGTTCATATTATACTTTTTAGCACTCAGACTATTAAAACTCTCATACTGATAAAGGGTTTGAATTTTGTTCACTGTTTAGACCCAGTGAGGTGGGAAAGAGGAAACACATCTGCCACGTCCCTGGCTGTGAAAAGACTTTTAGGAAAACATCTCTGCTCAGAGCTCATGTCCGGCTGCACACTGGCGAAAGACCCTTCGTCTGCAACTGGGTTTTCTGTGGGAAACGTTTCACGCGCAGTGACGAGCTGCAGAGGCACGCCAGGACGCACACAGGTGCTCTGGACACAAACAAACAAACAGAATCGTCAAATCACTCTGTGTTAAATTTCACATGCTACAAAATAGGCACACAGAGTTGCTAAATACACTTAAAACTTAACAATCCAGACGTTTTTACAAATTACGTTTTTACAAATTACGTTTTTACAAATTACGTTTTTACAAATTACGTTTTTAAAAACACATATTGTTTCTTCATTATTGAAAGTGAATTAAAAATATTACTCAATTCATTTTTTTCCCTCCCACAGGAGACAAGCGCTTTGAGTGCAGCCAGTGTCAGAAACGCTTCATGCGGAGCGACCACCTGACAAAGCATTACAAGACTCACATAAACACCAAGAACTTGTGAGCAGACGGCATACAGATACAAAAACTCAGAAACGAACTGTGTTACAGGAAGGATGGGCAGTGGAGACGAGACCAAGGGATTGTGCTTGTGACTTATCCCGCAATGGGAAACTCTCCAGAATGAAATGCTTCCCTGTCACTCTTCAAGGACGCTGGTGTACAAAGGAACCCTTCCTGGTGGACTTCAAACTTTCAGCAAATTTATTGACCTTTTTTTTAAATGTTTTTTTTCCCCATTTGGTCTGAACACGTGGACAGATTACTGTGACTGAATTTGTAAGGTAAAAATGCTTTAGATTTAAATGCTTAACTCTGCTAGATTATTTATGAACTTCTCTGGTGGAAGAACATATACAGATTTTCTTTATTTTTTACTTTTAGAAAACCCAACATCATCAGTTACAATTTCAGTCTCTTTTATATTGTTTTTTCTTCTACCACAAAAACCTTCATACTCTTTATTACAGAATATTAAGAAATTTCAGAAATTGAGGGTGAGCCCCCCCCCCTCCCCCACAGTAATGTAAAAATAAATCACAAAAAAAACCAAACAGACCACAATTAAGGAAGTGCTGGAGTTATAACAGTATATCATTTCTGTGAGCTCTGGTAGGTCCCCGGTTACCAGTAGTGATCTAAATACAGCAATATGAAGCGATCTGCAAAGTTGGCTAATGTTGGGAATTGTGTTGGGAAATTGATTGTTTAAATTTAAGGAAGGGTAATTAATTAGAAAATATAATACTTGGAGGACCAAGAATTAGTCCTTGTGGAACACCAAAGTAAAGAGGATGGAGTTTTGAGCCACCTGAGTTTTGTAAACCATGAAACGGATAAAGGAAAAGCAGAATCTAACCTCTTTAAGCCACAAGGAAGAAGTTGTTGCTAAAGATGGGGAGGAAACATATTAAGTATCTTAAAATTCAACAATGAAAATTTACACACTGCTCATGGTGGCTCCAGGTGTTTCCTCTGTTGAGTTGAGACAGTTGGTGCTCTTTTATCATGAGTTGTGTGTAATAGATGAAATGTTTGAGACCATTGTTCTTTCCAAGTAGGTTTATCAGGAAAATGTCTGATAGTTATGTATTTATACTACCTAAAAATCTCTACCTTTACACAGGCACTGCAAGAAGTTTCAAATATCAGGAAAATTAAATAAAATTGTTAAAGGCTGGTGAGATGGCCCAGAAATGCATAGAAAGATTTTTGCTGATGAGCTAAGTTTTACTGAGTTTAGACGCTAAAGATTGAATTTGGTGAATATTAGCAGTAAGAAGAGTTGATAACTCAAATGCAAAACATGCTCTCGCATCTGTGGTCCACACTTTGTTTCTACATAGTTGGTTATTTACCATGTATAACAAGACATGTACACTCACTTCGAGGGCTGTGTATCAGATTGCCATTTATTTTTGTATAGCTCCTGAAGTTTAGCCATCCAGTCATTAATCACATTAGTTCCAAGTCAAAGCAGTCTTAGTTTTAGATTGATTTTATTTGAGTTCTTAAATGGTTGCATGTTCATAGTTGACATTTAACTTTGACAAACTTAATGATTTCTGCTTCTTTTATTACATGTTTTTAACATGAATAGTTCAAGTTTCATCGTGGCAGGAAACATGTTCATCATCCCAAACTAAAGAACCTAAAGATTTGGTACCTGCAACACTTTCTCCTAGTTTACTCATTTAAAAAACAAACAAAACTACACTTTAGTCTTTCTTTCATTGTTCAGATTTGATGAATTGTAGCCTATGCATTGCTGTATATAAGATCAGACTTTTAATTATTTGGCCTGACTTGACAATCATGTCACAAGATGCAAAAAAACAGGAAAAAATAAAGCCTTCTCAGGCCTTCTATGAGTTTTCCAATGTTTTCCAGCTATATGATGGCTTTAATTCTAAATTAACACTTAAGATGTTTTTGTGATGTACAGATGACCAGCATTAGCCCTGCTGCACAGTACTGATATAACTTTCTTTAATCTCATTTGCTTTACAGAAAATGTACATTTGCTCAGTGATTTTGATGTTATGAAGATAAGCTGACCGTTTTCTAACAAGTCAGCAGTGAGTTTGAAGCCTGAAATTGCCAGGGAGTTATTTTAAATAGTACATTAAGTCATTGCTTAACAAGGTTTTTTGGTCAAATTATCCAGCAGAGCAGCTTCACAGTGAGGTTTGTTTCTGGTAGATGGTGCAGGCTTGCTACAGATTGTGCAAAGCAGAGAAATTTGACCAAAAAAGCTCAAGTCCGATTTGTTTTTAAAGCACTTTGAACAAAGTGCTTTAAAAAGGTGACGTTGGGAGAGAGACAGAGGCTGCTCATATTTATGTTTGTATTTCATGTCTGAATATGTAAATAAAACGTGTCTGTCAGACACGGTAAATGTAGGATATTAAAAATTGGTAAGCTGCATAGTTTTGTGGTTGGCGTAGCCAGCCTCGAAGGAAGTGGACTTTGTACAGTGTTTTAAGGAAAAAAACATATATATGTGACATTGTATAGCTTCATTCCTGCTTTGTATAAGACTTCTAGATCTTTTTTCTATGAATTAAAGATGCCTTAGACAGCTGCACCCAGTATTTAAAGATGTTTTTTTTTTCTAATTCCAGGTAACAACATTTGTAAAATTTTGTTTTGTGTTTTTAACTTATGTTACATGCTAATGTCATGTGCACTGATTAAACTCCCAGGTTCCAAAATTTGTAAATTTAATGTTGATTGTAATTAAATATAATGTGTTTTTCCCCTGAATTAAGTCATTTCTGTTGCTTGGTTTCTGTGAATGAAATGCTTCTTCTCCAAGCCTATATGTCATAAAGTGTTCTACAAACCTTTTTTTGTGTGTATATCAGGAGAACCAAGAGAACCAGCAATTAATTTTCTAAGTTGTATAAAGGTGCTAAAACATAGTTTGCTCCTTTTCTACCATCACCCCCCCTCAATAAAGAACTCATACCTTATCAACTGCGTCACTCTTTTTAACTTTCATTTTGGGACTAATAATAGATTAATTATATTCATACTTAGTGTGATTATTGTTTGTCAGGAATAGAAGGATAATCGTGGTCTTTGTGTAAATAAATCACAACCAAGCACATTTTTTTTATGCCTGGTAGGCTGTAACAGCCTTATTTGGATAATTAAGCCTTAAAGAAGCATCATTACTGATTTTAGTGCCATAACAATTTTTTAAATAATTTTTAAAGAAATTCTATATCATAACATGAGAACACTCTACTAATGGTCAAGTTATCTATCTATAAGTAATCTGTATTTCTGTTTTGAAAAAACATTTAGTGACTTTGAATGCCGGGTTTGTTGTTGCTCCCATGATTTTTTGAATTATTATTAATATTATTTTATTATTAGTCATCATCAGTTTTATTATTAGTAGTAGCAGTAATAGTAGAAATAGTATCAGCATTTATTTGTACTGTTTTTTTTCATCGAGCATTTATTTTGAAAAGCTCTTTGTACTCGTCATCAGAAATCAACAGATCCATTTCCTGTTAGCTAGATGAAAGCCGGTAACATTTAAAGTCCTGTGGTCTAAACGCTCTTAAATTGGTTGTATGTCGACTTGTATTTATAGTTGGTCTAGCTCGCTAAAGTTTCTATTTACATAGTGCATGCGGTAACATCAAAAAACTTAATAGCGTAATATTCCGTTACCTAAGCTAGTACGCTAGCCTAATTTGTTTACATTAGTGTGAGGGTGTTTCAGTCAGGAAGACCGGATAAATGTGCCTGTCTGTCGTTCCATGTTTCTTTTTGCTTCGTCACTCCTTAAAGGTTAGTGCTGTGAATGTTGGCGCAACAACGCCTAAAAAAATGCAACAAATTGTATGTTAACTTTTTTAATCCAGAGTTGTTAACTTGCCCCTTAAACATCTTGAAGGGCTCACATACAACAGAGACTGTACTATAACAACAGGTCTTTCACGAAAGGTTTATTTGGTAAACAATCTGGTAAACAAGAAAACACGACCGCTAATGAGTCTAGATGATTCTGTTACAGGCATAAAATACACAGTTATCGAAAGAGTCTAGCTGCATTTTATATCCTTAATGTAACTGTTTACTTGGATTTGAACATTTCAGAATGAATTATGAAAAGTTCTTGATCAAGCTAAGGATGACCATAGCTTGTATTTCAAAATAACACAAATTTCCATACCTTTTGACCTATTTTTTTTAAACGCTAAAAAAATGGATGGATGCCCCTTTTTTTTCTTACAATAAAATTAATCATACAGGACTATTACCTAAACTATAATCCGGTTATTTATTATACTGTTTTTACACTGCCATTTTTCAAACTTTGGCTTTGGGAAAATATGTTCACTTTCATTAGGCGTGCACAGATTACAAAATTCAGGGACATAGCTGTGTTTAAAATTTAGCTGATAGCTGCTGTTAGTACATTAGTTTTTGTTTATTTTGTAGTTTTATCACCTTTTCATTACTGAAATTATCCGTACTGTCTTCAACCCAGGGATTTATGAACAAATATGTGAATTATTGAACCTGGATCTCAGATAAATGGACTGCAGAATTGACGGGACATAACAGATGATCTGTGGCCTCTGCCAATGGTAAAATGTTGTCTTATTTACTGATAGGAAGATGATGATAGTGCCAACTAATTGTTGTATTCTTCTTCTTTTTTAAAAAATAATGTTGGCTAGAATAATAACTACCCTGTGGGTTTTCTTTGAAACACCCTTGTTACCTTTTTTAAAAGTTGATAAATAATATTATTTTTTCCTCTACAGATAATTTTTAGAATGATAGCAGTCAAGTAGGAAGAAGGATGAATAACTTTGGGCCAACTGACCTGATTGCAGGCCTCTGTCATACCGATGAAGAGGATCCTCTTCCTCTGTGGCAGAATGAATGCATCAGCCCCTGTTTTAACCAGCTCATCCTTGGTGTCTTGCCCCATGCTGGGATGGCCATTTTCAGTGCCTGCTACCTCAGCATGTCACGGTAGGTCATGCATTGATACCAGGTCCTTATCAGCAACACTTTTCCAATCTTGCAATTTTATTAGCGGATAATGAAGTTGTAGTTACAAAAAAACATGCATATCAATCCTTGCAGTGGATTTTCTGATGAAGTATGTTTTACTTTAATGTAACAACAATTCTTTAAAAACAAGCAACCCCCCCCCATCTTTTTTGGAGTCTTCTCTGTGTTGTCCAGTTTTTGGCTTAATTCAAAACGCGCAGCTTAAACATTGAATGGGGCACCCTATAAAACTAATGCCGATGATTCTAAAAATTGTGTCTATATTTTCACATTTTTGTTTGCTTTCCAGATGCAGCCACCTCCAGACGTCTCCCCCGTGTGGCTGGACACTCAGGCTCGTGTCAGCTCTGCTGGCTGCCTTACTCTACACTGCAGATGTCATCCTGGTGAGTGTCCTCCAGCAGGGAGACATGTACCTGGACGTCCTAGCTGGCAGCTGTGCAATCCTGGCCTGGCTGGTCCACTTCAGTGTCATAACAGTGCTCCAGAGGACTGTTTTTAAGAGAACCAGAGGACCTACACTGCTGCTTCTCCTGGTGCTTCTGTTACTCCCCAACCTTGTCATCAACTTGATAATTTACTCTAACAACAAGGAATATTTAAACCCAGCTGAACCTCTTAAACTGGCCCGATTTGTTCTTGCCTCAGTACGGACGTTTCTTTTTCTCATTTACCTCCTGGCATTTGCTTTCCCCTGCATCAGTGATGCTGGGTACACTTTGTATATTAACGATGTTGATGGCTCTCCGCTCATCCCAGAGAACACCCAGCTGGAGACTGGGGAGATTGTGGCTGAGGACGGGAGTGACTGCCTATCTCGACTCTTCTACTTGTGGCTCACCCCTCTCCTCAGGCGAGGGCAGAGATGTGAACTGGACAGACCAGCCGATGTATATCACCTTCCCCAGAAACTTAGAACTAGTGTGATTTGTCGGTATTTTCACCAGTGCTGGGAAGCCTGCTGGCAAGGATCACCAGTCACTTACCAAGAGGATCAATGGCCCACACCAGTCAGCACAAACCTCCTGAGTGGCAGCAGGAGTTTACACAACCAGCACCAACCACTGGAGCTGGAAGGTGATGTAAGATTGCTGAAGGTGCTACACAAGGCGTTTGGGAAGTGGTATTACATCCTTGGTCTGCTGAAGGTGACAGTCAACATATTGAGCTTTGCAGGTCCACTGCTCCTCAGTAGTCTTGTGAATTTTATGGAGGAAAAAGGTGCCCCAGTCAGCAGGGGTGTCTGGTGTGCCTTGGGGCTCTTTGCTACCACCCTGCTGTGCTCTGTTCTGCGAAACATCTTTGTCTTCGAGGTCTCCAAGGTGGCGCTGTCAGCACGAGCTGCTCTTGTGACGGCCATCTACAACAAAGCCCTGAGAGTCAGCAGCTGCAGCTTGGCTGGCTTTACTTTAGGAGAGGTGGTGAACTTAATGAGCACAGACACCGACCGTGTGGTTAACTTCTTCCAAAGCTTCCATGAGCTGTGGAGCCTGCCCTTTCAGTTAGCTGTCACCCTTTACTTGCTATATCTGCAGGTGGGTGTAGCTTTCCTTGGAGGACTGTCTGTAGCTTTGCTGCTGGTGCCATTCAACAAGTTCCTTGCTTCCTGCATCCTTAGCAACAATAAAAAGATGCTCATGTGGAAGGATAACCGTGTTAAGGTATGGCATGTTTAAGCTCTTATTATACTGAGTTGATTTATATACTTTTATGAAGCTACCCAGGGAAAAATCTTGTTGAGATTATTTTTAATTTTGAACTTATTTCCAGTTAATGACAGAGATCCTCTTCGGCATTCGCGTCATCAAGTTCTATAGCTGGGAGCCTCATTTCACACAGAAGGTGGCTGACTGTCGCAAAGAGGAGCTGTCCCACCTTAAGGCTGTCAAATACCTGGATGCATTGTGTGTGTATACCTGGGCTGCTCTACCTGTGGTCATCTCCATCCTGACCTTCGTCACGTATGTGCTGCTTGGACACCAGCTGACGGCAGCAAAGGTAAACTGGCTGCTGTGTTGATGCTGAGCGAGCTTTGTAGAGAATTAGGGAATGTAGCGTCACTGTATAAACATATTTAAAAAAAATAACTCTGACAAGAGCAACACCTGAGATGCTGGAGTGGTGGAGGGGTTAAAAAGAGGTCAGCTGCTGGAGCGGGGGGGCTGGGAGGAGGAGTTGGCTGTCCGATTGGGGTCTGGAGTGTGGGGCCTCCCTGCTGCTGCGGAGACGGGGCGGTCTGCTTCTCTCCACCCCAGGGAAAAGGGTAACACTACCTGGGTCTGGGTGCAGTTTCCCCCTCCGGGGGCAAGGGTACCAAGATCTGGGGCTTAGAGTACGCTTGGGGAGTGTGATTGTGTGTACAGCGTCTCTCTATGTCTGTCTCCACGTTGGGTGAGTGTTGAGTAATTGCATATGAGAGCATGAGGGTGGGAATGGATGTTTGTATCTGTGTGTGCCTGTATGTCTGTGTCCATATGTCAGGTTGGGTATCAGACGCCACCTCTCTGGGGACATCTCAGGTCCTCCAAGGTATGGAGGCCTATCTCCCCCCCACCACTCCCCCTGCCAGTGGCAGACGCCCTCAGACATCGGTGCGTTGGTGGTTCTTTGTGTCCGGGGATGGGCGTCCAGGTACACACCGGCTCACTCCTTGGTGGCTGCTTGTGGTGGCCTCTCGGCCTGGGGCTCGGTCACTGTGGCACAGCTGGCTGCTGGCGGAGCTCACGGGCACGTCACTGCAACCCCCCCTGGCCTCTGCTCCGCGGCTGCTGAGTGACCCCTCACCTGGGACTCTCCTCAGCTCTCTCTGGGACAGTGGCTCAGCTGCCCCTCTGTTGGTCTTCCTTGGTCTGTTGTGTTCTGAGGGCCTCTGGATGTCTGGAGTTTTAATCTCCTCCATACCTGCTTCATGCCCTGGAGGACGGGGCTGTGGCCCCCCCACACCCTCTAGCAGATCATTACATGAAGGAACCTTTTAAAAACAAGCGTGCTCATGCTCACAGGTGTACACACGGGTGCTCACACACACAAACTACACCCTTTTTGATCTTACGTGCTGCACAATGTTTAATATTTAGTATTTACTGTTATATTCCCATAGATCATCGTGATGTTGTTTATTATGTTGCCCTTTTTTTTCTTTCTTCTGCTTGTTTTCTCTTTTTTCTTTCTTAACAGGTGATCCAGGTGATCGATATTTGTATTTTTTTGTCTGCTTATTTTGTTGTTTTTTTGTTTTTTGCCCTTTATCCCCGTCCCTCTTCTCTGCTGTTTTTCTTTCCCTCTTTCTTTCTCCCCTTTCTTTTCCCCAGTCAAGTCTGTCCTGTATTTAGCAAGTAAAAAAAAAAAGAAAAGAGTGCAGCAGCGGAAATGAAATGTCAGAGGGAGAGATGAGAAGGGAGGGTGTGTTTGATGACGTGGTACATGCATAAGTACCACAGTTGGAGTTGTCTGCTTGAACCAGCTCACTCCAATGCATCGAAGACCTTCTTCAAACAAATTTTTTCTCCATCTTTTTTCTAATCAGTCATTACAATTGGACAACTTTAGAATAATAATTTGTATTATTTAAGTGTCATAAAAGGTTGAGATAGATTTGCTGCACAGTGAGCAATAATGTTCAAATGACTAACAACTCATAGCAGTAATAGTTATTTTATTTCAATAGGCACAAGTAAAATCAAGTCAGTTTTATTTGCATATTAGACATTGAGCTTCTATATCCTGTGTTCAGCACGCTTCATGATCAGGATTTGATGGATTTGGACCATCAGAAAAGTTCCCCAAAATGACAGTCAAGGACAATGGTGAAAAAAAAATTGCCACTGAGATAAATATATTAATTTATTAAATAATTCTCAGAATAGAAAAAAATGTTTTGTACCTACATTTCTGTATTCCTAGTAAAAAGGATATCAGTGGCTTTGAACTTAGAAATTCTTTAAGCTAGTTTTATGCTCTTGTGTGAATGATTGTATAAATGCATATATAACAGTGGACTATATAACTTGTTTTAAGTTTTTAAGAGTGCGTTCTTGTAAATGTGATTCTCATCCCATGCAGGTGTTTACCACACTTGCCCTTGTAGGAATGTTGATCGTCCCACTCAATGCTTTCCCCTGGGTGCTCAACGGAGTCCTGGAAGCCAAAGTGTCTCTGGAACGAATCCAGCGCTTCTTTAAACTAACCAACCAGAACCTGCAGGCATACTATGCCCTGGGTAGGGTACTGCTTGATTTGCTACTTTGTTTGTGTGGAGGTGTATTTGATTTTGATGTGAAACAGGTCCTCGTGCTTTTTTGTTCATTCAAGGAAAAAGCAGTTTTTATGAATGTTTAGAACAGCTTCTGCTCATTAGATGAAGTTATTTTCTGCTTTAATCAAGTATTTGTTTGAGTGATTGCATCAAATGCTATTTTTTCAAAGAGTAAAGTTCACAGAAAAGAAAATGTTTTACCCAACTGTACATAGTTCATCAGCCAAACTTGCTTTTTTAAATCTATGAAATGTTTCTCTTGTGCTGAAATACCACATCTGTGCCCAGTGTCTCCAGAAGACAGCCAGACATCTGTCCTTTTGAGCCAGGGATCATTTTCATGGCAGGAACCCAGCAGTCCAAACGAAGAGGAAGAGTCTGGAGGAGCTAAAGGAAGCCTGCAGCTGCACAGTCTCAATTTAAACATAACCAAGGTACAAGCAACTATTGCTTCACCCACCAGATGAATTTCCAACTGAATAGTTGGAAATTCATCGTCTCCTGTCAGTGACATAAGCTCAGTATTCAACACCCTAAAATTGTATATGAATATTTAAATTGCAAAAACGCATTGACACCAAAATGTTTTAACAGCAGGTGTTTGGAGCTGACTTAGTACAGACATGACATCTGCTATCTTCTGTCTGGCTCAGGGCTCTCTGGTGGTCGTGGTTGGGAAGGTCGGCTGTGGAAAGAGCTCCTTATTGGCTGCTCTGACTGGAGAGCTTAATAGGTACACAGCTTATGAAACTTTTATTGAAAATATTATCACTTATGACTTAATTTACATATGAAGAATGTTGTCGAGTCATCAATATTCCCTTTCCCAATATGAAAAGGTTTGCTTAGGTGATTAATAGGCAGTCAGGGGCTTTATGCTGCTCTAGAGCAGCGGCCCCAACCTTTTTTGCGCCACGGACCGGTTTATGCCCGACAATATTTTCACGGACTGGCCTTTAAGGTGTCGCAGATAAATACAACAAAATAAAACTAGTACCGGTACCGAAAAAAAGAAGATTAATTCATAACACACGTGAAAAGACCAAGGAAAACCGAGTTAACGATAAAAACGATAACAAAATAACGCTGAAAACCGATAAAAACCCTGAAAACTATACATTTCACACCTAAGCCTCAACTCTCGCGGCCCGGTACCAAACGACTCACGGACCGGTACCGGTCCGAGGCCCAGGGGTTGGGGACCGCTGCTCTAGATGATATTTTTCATCTTAGTTGGAACCAACAAAGTCAATAAAATCAATAGTGAATCTGGTTTTAGTGATTTTAAGTGCACTGACACAACCTGGGATTAATAATGTGCGACTAAGGTCTATCCATCTTCCACTTGTCTCTGCAGGCTGACTGGAGTGCTCTATGTTGCAGACAGGGAGGTTGGCTTTGGTTTGGCCTCGCAGGAACCGTGGATCCAGCATGCATCAGTACGAGACAACATCTTGTTTGGCAGAGACTACGATGCTGCCTTCTACCAGGCTGTGATCAAGGCCTGCGCCCTCTCAGATGACCTCAATGTACGATTGTGACACTCTTATTGTTTACGTTTCTTCACACTGATTTCACTGTGCTTTGCATGGAGTTTCTGGGATTGTTTAAAATGTTAAATAAATTGGTTTTCAGGGCTTTGGTTGCTCTGTTTCTGCATCTGCAGGTTTTGCCAAATGGTGACAAGACTGAAGTGGGTGAGAACGGAGTGACTCTGAGTGGAGGACAGAAGGCCCGGCTGGCACTTGCTAGAGCTGTTTACATGGTGAGTCTTCAGCACAATCCAGCCATCTGCTTCACACTCTAAGAGGCGCAGAGGAGGTTTTACAATTAAATGAGTTGGGCTGCAAGGATGCTGTAAACAAGGATAAATGATATTAGAATTATATTTTTCCTTCTGTTGCACAGATTGATAAAAACTCAAAGCTATCAGGTGAACGTTTAGAGCTTTTAATTTTGTTTGAGGGAACTGCATGTTAACAGTTTCTTGTAACAAATAGTTACAAAGCCATAAAAAGCTGTTTATATGCAATATGCTTGTGTAATGTGATGTTGCCTCCCCTTCCTTTTTTCTGCTTCTCTTGCAGGACAAAGATATCTACCTCCTCGATGATCCACTGGCAGCAGTGGATGCAGATGTGGCTGAACACCTTATGAAGAAATGTATCATGGAGCTCCTCAGAGGGAAGACCAGAATCCTTTGCACACACCGCATAGAGTTTGTGGACAAAGCTGATGTGGTTGTCCTCATGGACAATGGAGCAATCATCAAAACAGGTAGAAACTGAAGTCTGCTTTAAATCTTGGTGACATTTGTATAAATGTAACTTCTAAATGATTTAAAGTCCTTTTAGAAACAAGTGTCACAGATCAGCAGCGTAAGTTATTTTGAAGTTGGATGGGGAGAAAGTCATAACTCACAATTGTATTGATCAGTGGGTCATAGAAACTGCATGCAATAGAAGTGGCAGTCAAATACAAAAAATCCCAACAACTTTAGCATTTTTGCTCCAAAATACAGTTCAGAAAAGCATTTTTCATCCCACAGCTTCTGCTTGTGCATGTGCATAGTTTCACAATATTACAGCTTCATTCACATCTCAGTCCAGACCACTAACAGTGAATCTGCTCATGCCAAATTAAAATTAATGTTCTATATGCACTTAGGCAAAATATAATTGGAAAAAAGTACACATCTCTACATCTGTAGAACAATAACAAGTAGAAAAAGATGTCTGCCTCCACATAGCTGAAGTGTACATTTATCCACAGAATAATGTGATTGGCTAATATGCTTTATACCTAAACGGTTGATTGGCTTCTGGGTAACGAGGTGGGACAACCGCCATCTTTAGCATCTCAGAGTTGTCTTGTATAATGTGTCCATATGCCAAGTAAAGAAAAATGAGCGGCTATTGATACAGGACATTTATTAAAAGGCTTTTTGGTTTTGTCTAGTTGTTTATATTGAGCTCACTTCATTAGTTTAGCATTACATGCAAGAAGAGCACCAACTTGTAAGTGGCTCAGTGGGTTGGGAAGCGCATCTGTAACCGGAAGGTCCTGGTCGTTGTGTCCTTGGGCAAGACACTTTACCCTACCGCCTACTGGTGTCGGCCAGCTTCTGTCAGTCTACCCCAGGGCAGCTGTGGCTACAACTGTAGCTGCCTCCATCAGTGTGTGAATGTGAGAGTGAATGAATAGTGGCATAAAGCACTTTGGGTGCCTTGAAAAGCGCTATATAAATCCAATCCATTATTATTATTATAAGGTGGAACATCTGTGGAATAAAAGGCCTTTTTATTCCTCTGTGTTAAACAGGGACACCAGCAGAAGTCCTTCCTTTGGTGGAGGCAGTCCAGAAAAAGCAGAAGAACAACTTCAACACAAAAGAGAAAGGTGTGTTCACCTCACATTATGACAAACAAAAACAGTGCCGCATGTATAATCTCTTACAAGTCCAGAGTTCCCATTGTTGTCATCTTCTTCTTCAATAAAAATATCTCAACAAAATCTCAACAAATCCAAAATTCAGCTCTTCTTTCTGGGACTCTTATAATCCTTTTGGTTTGGCCCCTGTTGATTGTGAGCAGATGGCGTGGAGCAGGTTGAAGGGGAAATGAGTTCATTGCCTGAGCTACATGTGGATAATGATCCTGACCTCTCAGGGGCAGAGCAGAAACAGGTGGGCAGGCTGGCATGGAGAGTTTACCAGACCTACTGGGCCGCTGTGGGTGGAGTCCTGGCCTCCTGCGTCTTAGTCTCTCTGCTCCTCATGCAAGGTTTGGATTGCTTTTTATGATCTTTGTACACTGTTGACGCTTAGCACATTTTTCAGAAACATCACCTGCAAGATTTTCTCTCTGTGTTCAACATTTTTTCATCTTTTAAAGATGAGAATTATTTTTTAATTTTACTGCCAACATTACAAAATAAGTCCAGGCGACCTGTATGATACTTGGGTGATATAGGATTATTGTTTAAAGCTTCAGGGTATTTTGTCCCCAAAAGAAAAAATAATTACTGTGTTCTGGCTTTAAATTCATTTCTAATTTAATAAGAACTGTGTGTGTGTGTGTGTGTGTGTGTGTGTGTGTGTGTGTTTGTGTGTAAATCAGCATCTAAAAATGTGTCTGACTGGTGGCTGTCCTACTGGATCTCTGAGCTAAAACACAATGGTTCCACTGGGAATAATGATTCTTCGTTACCTGCCTTCAGCTCACCTCATCTGCTGCTTTTCTCACCTGGCAGGCTCATGTGAGTCGACCAATTGGCAACATTTTGAAAACGAGTCTGTGAATGGTAACACAACCAAGATGCCTTGCTATCTTTGTTCCAGAATAAACTTTAAAACACAAAATTTGTAACCAATTTTAAAAGAGCACATGCTATAATAATAACATGCAGTTCAGCCGTGAGATAATGATGATTTATTCATTTATATATTATTTTTAAAAGGTACAGATGTAAAGACTTTGCCATTACATTTTCTGTTATTATGTTAAACACAAAGTTTATCATTCATTTTGAATAATGAAAATAAAAACTGCTTTTAGTTCTGTGATTTAAACTTTGACTTCTTCCTGTCTTACTTCAGTCTTTTGACTAAAATCAGATATTCACCTCTACCCATCCAGGTCTTCAGTGCCCTCTGACTACACGTTTCTCTCTAACGACATCGATGCAGATGTTAAGTTTTACCTGACAGTCTACGGCTCCATTGCTGCGGCCAACACCGTGTTCACCGCGCTCCGTGCCTTCCTCTTCGCCTATGGAGTAATGTGTGCCGCTTCTGTCATCCACAACAGACTTCTGAATCAAGTCTTTAAGGTGTGTCAGCAGTCAGCATAGCAGATTGAGTGCTTTTCATGTCTGGCAAAAATAGCTGAAGGTTGCAGAAACAGGGTGGTGACTGAAGGGTTAGCAGTGTGAGACATCAGACGAGCTGAGTAGATGTTCATTAACAGGAAGAGGTAAAGAGGTATGCTCACACTGCCTACGTTATCTACTTAATGCCAATCCTTCTGATGTGCTAGGTAGTTTTAAATACATATATAATAAGGATTTTATTTTATTTATTTTTACTGTCTCCAAACCATACAGGAGACAGTAAAAAAAAAGAAAAGAGTTTCTAATCAGTCATTGCAATTGGACAACTTTAGAATAATAATTTGTATTATTTAAGTGCCATAAAAGGTTGAGATAGATTTGCTGCACAGTAAGCAATAATGTTCAAATGACTAACAACAACCCATATTTTTTTAAAGCAGAGAGACTGCCCCCTGCTGGGCAATAGAAAAATATACATGTTAAAGTACTTTGTGTTGGCTTTTGTTTCAATTGACAAAAAAAAAAGATGCCACAGCCATCTTTATTTAAATATGTGAATAGGTGTACAAATGTTTACATATGTTGTTACATATGTGTAACAATTGATTGTTTGTATCTTCCTTTAAATGCCATTTTTTTTGCAATGCTCCTTTCAAAACACTGCAAATTGTCACGTTTATGAACAAGTAGATTGGGTGAATCTACTCACTATAATCTTGTAAACCTTCCCTTTCACTTTTCCTGCTATTCTTCTGTCACAAATCACCCTGCGTGCTCGTCTTCACCCACTCCACCCTGCCTACGCTGTCCTCTTCACCTCTCTTGAACACTCTCTGGCACTTTGATGCTTGACCTTAGATATTCAGACTCATCTCCCCTCACTGTCTCTTCCTCTTGCATGTTCACGTTTCCACCTGTCTTCCTCTCATTCACACACATACTTCTTTCTTCTACTGACTTTTATTTCTCTTTTCTCCAGTGTGTACCTCCACCTCTCCCGACTGTCTTCTACCTGTTCCCTTCTCTTACTACAGATCACAATTGCATCTGCAAATGTTATAGTTCACAAGATTCTTTAAAGAAAAATGCAAATGCATAATGAGAGAGGGAAACACTTTAAGTGTGAGTGACATGAGTAATTCCCACTTAGCAAAAAAAATTAAAAAGTGTCTTGTTTGCGTCTCCATCCAGACCACTATGGCGTTCTTCGATACCACTCCTTTGGGCCGAATTCTCAACCGTTTTTCCTCAGACTTGTACAGCGTGGACGACAGCCTGCCGTTTGTCTTGAACATCTTACTGGCCAACATTTTCGGCTTGCTCGGCATGCTGGTGGTGATAAGTTACGGCCTGCCCTGGGTCCTGGTGGCCCTGCTTCCCCTGGGTCTGCTGTACTACCGCACGCAGCACTTCTATAGACACACATCTCGAGAGCTGAAGCGCCTCTGCAGCCTCACTCTGTCACCAATCTACTCGCATTTTTCAGAGACACTGACTGGACTGGGAACGATCCGGGCCAGTGGCAACTCTGCCAGGTGAGTGACACGGAAACAGAGTTTTCAGTGATTAGATAAATGTATGTGGAAATAAGTAATAGCTGTTAACTTTATCTTGCACATGACATAAAATTAATCTAAATTCTCTTGAACATAGGTGACAGGAAGTATTAATATTAATAAAATATATTAGGTATAGGGACTAAAGAAACAGCTAAACCACTGGGACATTTTTCTGCTGTTTCAGGTTTGAGGAGGAGAACGCCAGGCGTTTGGAGCAGAACCAACGCTGTTTGTTTCTTAGCTACGCTGCAGGGCAGTGGCTGGACATCCGTCTGCAGCTGATTGGTATCGCTGTGGTGACAGGCCTTGGGGTGATAGCTGTTGTTCAGCACCAGCTTAATTCTGTTGATCCAGGTAAGACAGCAGAAGAATTTGCAGGCTGTGCTTGTTTAATGACCGTAGGAGCCATTAAGTAAGACTGTGTGTGCTGGTTTTCCTATCAGGTCTGGTGGGTTTGTCCCTGTCCTACGCTTTGTCTATCACACAGCTGCTATCTGGCCTCATATTCAGCTTCACGCAGACTGAAATGCAGCTGGTGAGCGTGGAACGAACAGAGGAATATTCCACTGGACTGCCCATTGAACCACAGCATCAGAATACAAAGGTCGGGTGCTGGATATTGATATTAACATAACAACAGTGGGCTACACTAAAGCTTTATCAGAGCTCCTGGCTTTACCTCACAGCTGTCTTCACAGAGTGTATCTTACTTTTTAGTCAAACCTGAAAGTCAGAGGAAAAGATCACAAGACACAATTTACATATGTAACAACATATGTAAACATTTGTACACCTATTTACATATTTAAATAAAGATTGACGTGGCATCTTTTTTTTTGTCAATTGAAACAAAAGCCAACACAAAGTACTTTAACGTGTATATTTTTCTATTGCCCAGCAGGGGGCAGTCTCTCTGCTTTAAAAAAATATGGGTTGTTGTAACGAAATCTATGGAAAACAGCCCTTTTTTTTATGAATCCATAAATCAAGTGTTGTTTCTAACGTGTTTATGGACTCAGTCACACGTTTTAAATTTCTTGGAGTACTTATTTGCATTTTACCCTCTCTGTTTCTGACATCAGCTGCCCCCCTCGTGGCCTGAGCACGGTTGTTTGGAGTTTCGGAATGTGGCTTTGACCTACAGGGATGGTCTTCCCAATGCCCTGGATGGAGTGAGCCTCATGGTGCGACCTGGAGAGAAAATAGGCATTGTGGGACGTACAGGATCTGGCAAGTCCACGATATTCTTGGCCCTGTTTCGGATGGTGGAGCTCAGCCAGGGTCAGATTCTCCTGGATCAGCTGGATATTACCACTGTGGGCCTAGTTCAACTCAGGTACATTTGAATTGAGTTGTTTATTGGTATTGGATAAGAGTTACATGAAAACTGTGATCTAACATAATGTACTTTATGATATAATAAAATCAGTGGGAGACAAGTTGACTTATGTGCTGTCGTTGCCCTCTGCAGGTCCAGGTTGGCCATTATTCCTCAGGACCCCTTCCTTTTCAGTGGCACAGTCAGAGAGAATCTGGACCCCTGTGGGCGACACTTGGAGCCGGAGCTGCTGGACGTCCTGGAGCAGTGCCACCTCAGCCCTGTGGTCAGCAGAATGGGTGAGAGTTATTTACAAAAGTGTGCTTGACCCAGTGATTTAACAGAGAGCAGAACAATTGCAGTGTTTTGTCTTTTTTGTTACAAAGGTGTGTCTGCTTGACACCTTTGACGCCACCCTTTTCCATTCCTGTCTGCTCACATGACTGTCTGCTTCAGTTACCTACTTGCACTGGGAAAATGGTTCTTGAGTCAACACGCTGGATGATCGAAAGTATTTTTTTGTACCACAGAATAAATCTAAGGATCCACTGACTGGCAAACATACTTTGATAATTGATGACTGTGTTTCAGAACCTAACATCATTATCTTTGAGTTCTCTTTCCTCCTCTGTGATCTTTGTATTAATCCTGTTTACTTTATGGGCCATTTATCATAAAAGCCTAAAATAAAGCTTCAAATCTGCATGAAATGGAGCTGCTACTACATAAAGATCATCTACATGAAGATGTAGATGATGACAGATTCATGCCGCCTCTCATGACTTTTGTGTATGTTTTCGTGACTGTCAGGTGGTCTGGATGCTGAGGTGGGAGAAAGAGGAAGATTCTTCTCTGCAGGACAGAAGCAGCTGCTGTGTTTGGCCAGAGCTCTGTTGACGCAAGCCAAGGTGAGTTTTGCAGCTTTACCATTACACTGTACCGACGACAAACGTCGTGTCCGACCTGATGGTGAGAGGGTGCAACAGAATTACAATAAAGGGTGAAAAATAGTCTGTGGCTTTCTCTGTGACATCAGTGACAGTATGAGGCTGTAAACAAAGAACAAACTGTACAGGTTTGATTAGCTCTAATTATGTGACACGCCTTCGCCTGTTCACAAGGAAGTAGGTTGTAAGAGACTGTGTGCAGGAGAAGGTATTTGCAAAAGCTTTGTGAATGTTATGCTTCTACATTTGGAAAGAAGACTGACTAACCTTGTATTACCAGACATTTATTTATTTCTATTTACTGAGAACAAAATATTTTAGCGTGATTGCTCAAACAAATAAACCAAAACATTTTTCCAATAAATGTTTTTGTTGTCATTTAGGTCCTGTGTATTGATGAAGCCACTGCCAGCGTGGATCATAAGACAGACAAACTCCTGCAGCAGACCATTAGAGAGAAGTTTCAGGACAAGACTGTGCTCACTATTGCCCACAGGTGACTGCATGTGTTCCTGCACTAAAACACATTTCAGAATGTTATTTTACAACTGTAGTCTAAAACTTCCTGCTTTTTATTTTCTGAATGAAACACCTTTTGTGTTTTGTGTGCCTGTCTCACATCAGGATCAACACCATCATGGACTGTGACCGTGTGCTAGTGATGCATGCTGGGAAGGTGGTGGAGTTTGACAGTCCCGTGTCTCTCTGCCAAGCTGATAACTCCATCTTTCACAGACTGGCGGGTGATCAGGGACAATGAGATGATCAGACACATTTACAGACAACTTGCTGCTTTGAGTTGATGCAGAGAAGAGTTGCAGACTTTGAGCAAAAACTCATTTGGAACGGACAGCTTGGACTCAAAAGCGAGGCTGTTTGGAAATGTGATTATTCTAATGCAGAATGAATGAATGAATGAATGAATGCTTTATTGTCCATATGCAGGTTGCCCCGCAGAGGAATAGAACGGAATGTGTTATAACAAAACACCACTCTGTAGAAGAAATGTTGCAGTTAGATTACAGTAGCAATCTGAGTAGAATATATGAAATGATGACTTTATAATCTTGTTTTGGATTCATTTGAAGCAAATGATATATGGAGCATTTTATGAATCATCTTTGAATGTATAAAGTGAGTTCAGTCAGTCTTTGAGTGCTTTAGTTAAAAAGAGAGACCTGAAAATAAGAAACATTCACAGTTCAACAGAAATGTCTTATTTTTAGAATTTTATTTAAAAAAAACATGTTATTGAATATTTTTTTTAAATGCTCCAAGACCTGTAAGGGCTATGAGGGATTTTATTTGAATAGTACCTGATTCTGTATCTGCCAAGGTCAACGTGAATATGGAAGGTAAAGTGCTTCATATTTTGTAGATTTAAATGAGAGTAGATGTATCAAAGTTTTGGGAATCCTCATCTGTGGAACTAACATGAAGTTGCTGCTTCTTCCTCTTGTCTGCAAGGAAACACATCCAAACTTTTTACTTTGTTTCAAAGATGATGATTATAAATGAATGTGACTGTGTTCTTATGGAAGCACTATTTCATAGAATCACACATTTTTCTAGTACCATTTACAATAATAGCAGGAACAGTAATCATAGCAGTTGTCATAATTTGTGTTTTCTTAATTCTTATTGTGTGGAAAATACAGGTCACTTGAATGAGGTCACCATTGTATGAGACTTAATATAAAGTATATAAGTCTCAGGAGATATGTGTAAAACATTTATTGTAAGTTTTCTTCTGCACAGGGCTGTTGGTGGTTTATTAGATCTTAGAACTACACTGAAGAGAAAAGCTCTACCACAAAACAGTTGTTTTTAATTTATCCAACTCCTGTTTGTTCTGTTTTATCATTATATCCTCTTTACTCTTTTAATGTTAACCATCTGTACAAAGAAAACACAAAATCCAGTTTCTCAGTGGTTTTTTTTTTTTATTATTATGAAGAAGCATGAAGGCTTTTTATGACCAGACGGAATCTGTTACTTCACTTCTCTGTCAATGATTTACTGTCATTCAACAGACTAACAAAAATGATTCAGGCTTGCTGCAGGCAGAGATCAAAGAACTCAGCCTGAGGTGTGTTTGCCTCTCTTTATATGTACTGTTTTAAAGCAATCTGACTTTATTTTTTGACACATTTTGTTTTTTTGGCATCAACGTCAGACTTTTCAGACATATAACATTGATCAAATAACCACATGCTGATCATCATATTAGTATATCTGTATTAGAGGTGGGAATCACCATACATCCCACGATACGATATTATCACAATACTTAACGCACGATACGATATTATTGCATTTTTAAAAAATATTTTGCGATATTCAGATTCTGTACATAAAGGTAAACTTTATCAATATTCATTTTATCTAATAACAAAGTCTCGCACTCAGTCTTTCTCTCATTTCAGTTTTATTGTTGACAAACTGAACGGTTTGTATTACAGTCTAGTCCAACTTAACTGAATCAACCATCTGGTACAATTATAGCTATTCTGAACTATGCAGTTTATGAAAACTATGCAGCCCCTTCAGCAACTGAAGAATTTGAAAGTAAATTAAAACAAAATATAATTTTACATTAAATAAAAAAGTTTTAAACTTAATTAAAATAAAACGTGTCTTAAAGTAAAATAAGTAAACTGTCATGTTTATTGCTGCCAAAAAAAAGTTAAACACATTTGGACAGTGAAGGAATGTCAGGATTCTTGCTCAGAAAAAGGATCAACATGCTCTGAAGTCAGAGCACAAAAACCTTTTTTTTGTAACAAAATATCGATTTCTCCCTGTATCGATACATTATTAGCAAACAAAATATCACGATACTACACAGTATCGATTTTTTCCCCCACCCCTAATCTGTATGTGTCATAAATTGATCCCCTTCATCTCATGAATTGTATTTTCAAGTGCATTTTACTTTAATGTAAGACCAAGACAAAGAGCAACTGACAACCTGAATAATAAAACATTTGTCAGTCAAACAATTAAGGGAGGTTAGCATGAATCATTTAAATTGATGAAATAATGATGGAATGATCCTAGCAGCTTTAATGTGAGCTGTAAATCAAATTTAGATTCAAGTATTAATAAAAAAAAGTTTATCTAAATGTTGTGATTGTGATGTTTGTATGCTTAGTTGCAGGTGAGTATATTTTGACAGGAGTGATTTTTGTCGTTTGTTTTTCTTGGCTTGTCAACAGCTGTAATGTAAAAACTCGTTGGTAATAAAAATGCTATTGATTATTAAACATGTATGTTGAGTTCATTCACCAGATTTGCCTGAGAACAATTAAAAACACTGTACAGTCAGAGCCCATATGGAGCTGCAGCTCTACCCTTTCAGGTAGGATTATATAATTCTGTGAATGCAACTGAGCTCTCTTTTCTTTCAATCCAGATTGAATCAGGCAACAGTCTTTGTCCCCAACAACTGACTAATCGGAGTGACTCACACGGTGAACGCCTGCCGCTCCCTTGGCTCAGGTCAGAATTTTTCTTACCACACTTATCAAGTTGTCAGGGGGAGTGTTTGTTTTTTTATTTTGTATTTTGGTCCCTTAAACTCGGGAATCAACCGTAATGCTAGCTTTAACATGCGTGCATACTCTATCTGTTTGTTTCTAGGAAGAAATGTGCAGCTGTGTGACAGACACGTGGGTCAGACACTGAAGTGTTACTCTTGTCTGTTGTCGTGTGTATTTGTGTTTATATGCAGCGAGCCACAGGCATGTGGTAGTCAAGGTGTGTGAAAGTTTCATGAGGGCGTATGATGCAAAAACGCATGTCTGTGTCTGTTGACAGTTAATGGCTCTTTAAAGTGGAACCTGTTTGGCTGCTTCAGGTTGAGTATATGTCCACCTGACTGCTCTGTATATCCTCATTCTCACAGTGGAAATAGCAGCGACTGGTGACTCTGTGGGGAAACTTTACGACACGACTCCAACACCACAGCAGGCACATGCATGCTGAGGTAAGCTCAGTTTCTTAAATTTACTTTTCACTAGCAGGTTTCATGCGTCGTGGTGATAGTGGGTTGCATTTCAGCTTTTCACCTGGCACCATTTCACCATATAACATTCAGTCTGTCTTCAGGTTTATTTTATTTTTGCAGCTAAACAAGCATCTTTTTTTCTTTTGAGAGGCATTACTTTTCTTTATGACATTAGTCAATCTTTCAATAAACCTCTCAAGAAAAAAAAACCTCACAAAATGTTTTTTTTTTTTCTGAAAGAACGTGTCTGGTCATCATTGTTCTGCATCTTGATGTTTTCACTTTTTTATAATTAGAAATTATACGTTATCTGAGGATTGTTAAATGCACTGTAGTTCATTCTTCTATTTGGGACTCAACAAAGGCATGTGCACTTTGGCTTACTTGTAAAATGTTTAATATGTAACTGAATAGTATATCAATGGCGTCCTTTAATCAAATGCCATTTGAAGTTGTGCATGATACCTGCTAAATGCTGAAAGTTTCGTCTTTTCATGCTAGCGAAGGATAAAATTCTCATGAGGAGATGTTTGATTGGAGTTGTTCACATGTCTAATTGTTACTTTTTTGCTAATTTATTTTCAATTTAAACATCATACAAACATAAATTATGTATATTATTGTACCTTAATATGATTTCACTTAAAGTGAAAAAGTGCCAACTATCATGTTGTTTTAACATTTTATGTATTGTAACAGTCCTGAGATAATTATTGACATGTCCATGTAATACCTGTTGCCTGATCACTCTTTATGTTGTTGCTGTTCAGCAATAGTACACTGAGGTTGCGGAGACATTTGTGTGGACATTTATTTCACATTTTCTATTAATGTGTGGAATTATAAAAACCCATAGATCATACTGTGTTGGATTCACAGGAGGCCTTTCTGTGTTCTTGTGTCATTGTGTTAGGAAGCAGTGGGTGTGGCTGCTTGGGCTTTGTGTGCTTGCAAAAAGAAAACAACAGTCTTGAAAAACCTGTTCTAGGTTTTCCTTAATGATGAGCTAACAGTTTCAAAGCCATAGTTTGAATACCTGAAAGATGCATCTGCTGACCTGGGTGCCACTTCTCTAAGCACATACAGTACAGTACAGTATGTACAAAAATGGATACAGTCTTCCTCAAAGCCTTAAGATTTTTTACATTTAGTATGTATAGTAAAAATCTTTTAGAGGGGCTGAATTTATTCCATTTTAATGTTGTAGCTGACTGGTTTAATGCTCTACTTTACTTTAAGGGAAATACATGAACAGTTTGCCATTTGTTTTACTTGCTCTCTTAATCTGTTAATCAAAGTCTGTTAACTGTATATTATTTGTTCTTTTACAGGCTTAGTCAACCTGGATTTCTCAGTGCAATAGTGAGAAAACCACAAGAGTCATGGTATGAAACGTTTACATGTTGTTTTAATTCTTCCTAAAATGCTCATATATACAGAATTGAATAGTTTTGTTTTAAATTGTCTACTTTAGAGGAGTAATTCTTCTGTTCAGTTTACAAAAATGTTGCTTTTACTTGCAGCTTTCACATCGCAGGGGAAGAAGCCTCTCTGAAGCCCTGACCTTGGAGCAGTTAGAGGAGGGAGGGGTGGTCATTTCCAGTATCAACAATGACTCATCCGGCAAAGGACTAAAGGAAGGTATGAATCTTGACATGCTATTAAAACTTCTCTTCATATTGTTTTTGACTTTTTGAAAACAAGAAATAAAATAGTTGTTCCTAAAAAGAACACACCTTAAATTCAAGGAAACTATTGTACATTTAAGTGCTGTTTTACCACTATATATTAAATCGTTATAGGAGGCCTGATCTTCCAGGTCAGGGGTCGGCAACATGTGGCTCTTTAGTATTTATACTGCGGCTCCACGTGGTTTGGAAAAAAATTATAAGTATTTAACTGAAATGTATTTTATTTGTGTTTGTTCTTTTTTAACTTGTAGTTCTAAATTGGAAGATTATTGTGATCTTGAAATATAAAAATAAAATGATATGCTATTATTTTTTGTTGCTCAAAATAAGCGTCACACTCGCGTAAACCATACCAGCAGGAATACCGTGCGTTTATGGAAACTTTCAACCCCAGGCAGGCCAATTATGGATCTTCGGATCCACATATGTGAGCAGCTATTCTCCACCATGAGCTATGGTAAAAACAAATGCCGCTCACGCCTCAAAGAGGACAGCTTACAGTCCTGCGTAAAGATGAAGTGACTTCGTACAGCCCCGATTTGCAGACGCTGTGCGCAGACGGTCTGGACCTGAAGTCCCATTGTAAACATACAACGGCAGACCCGACGATGTTTGCATGTACATGCTTTTTGCTTTATTGACCACTTTTCACACATGGTTGCTGTACGCATACAGCCGGCTGTAGCTTTCCAGCTCACAGCCCGACACATACCAACACAACAGCAGAGAGCACAGACTTTAAACAAGCGAGGCTTGATTGTGGAAGCCGCTCAGGTGTGTCCACCTCCCCTGCAGCGGCACTGCAGACTACGCCCTGCCACACACATTAACCACGTAAAATAAATATTTATGCAGATATTTTGCAAATATTTATTTTCCCTTTTTGAGGCAGTTAAGTGATTTTTTTTCCAATTATTTTTAAAATTCAGGTCAAGGCTCCGCTACAGGCTGCGAAATCCCAAAGGTGATATAAGGATGACGGCTCACTACAGTTTTTGTTTAGTATATGAATAATTTAAGTTCAGCTTTTTAATTCATTTAAAATAGACCTTCAACAGGGTATTTCCTTTTTGTTATATTTTTTAAAAGTTCAAAATGTGTTCATTACATAAATAAAATGTAATTTTCTCTGTAGCACTTCATGGATTTCATGACCAAAACACTTTAGGTGTTTATACAAAGCATAAAGGTAAAAAACAATAACAGTGTTATCTTCATTTTAGATGTCAAAAAGTATTTGCGGCTCCCAGTGTTTTCTTTTCTTTGGAAACTGGGTCTAAATGGCTCTTTGGGTGTTAAAGGTTGCTGACCGCTGTTCTAGGTCAAGATCAGGCCATGTTTAAAGTACTAAAACTGCCCTTGAAGGATATACAGTATTATTTGCAGACAGTCAAGCATGTTCTCGAACAAGGTATTTTTTTGTGCAAGAACTTTATTTGTCTTTTTCAGGGGATGAAATTCTGGGGGCAACAATCAATTTTGATCAACTGTCCAAAGAAGAGGTGTTAAAAGTACTGAAGCTGATGGAGCCATTTGATGATAAAATTCAAGTCCTCACTCGAAGCAACCGGAGCAAGAGCCTTGACGATCTGGACCAGTGTATCAAGGGGCCTGAGGCTGTAGGTTAAATGCAGATAATATCAATTAAAAATAAAGGATTAGTAATTATATTAGTTTCAGTATGTTTATGCAACAGTGGAACACAGTTCACAATTGTTTAAATTTTCTGATGCAGATACATTTAATGCTGGATGGATGCAAAAAAACAAAACAAGAGATTTTGGTACTCAAATTAAATAGTGATGATGATGATGACAATTGATAATTAATAATTATCTCCCATCTGTTATAACACAAACTCTCATATTATAGTTGCATTCCAATCACCAACTTCTCACTGTTTCTAGATGTTGACGGATTCCTACAGCAAACTGTACAACACCAAAATCAAGAGGTTTTTGATGGATGATGTACCCAGTCTTGAAGGGGGCTACGCGAATGGGGAGTTTACTGCCAAACCACCTGTACAAAGCTCATCCAAGGCCAACCAAAGAAATGACATGGGGCTGCCTCGCCTTGGAGTTGACTTTGGACTTCTGAAATCCAAGACTTTAATCACAGATGCTAATGCTGATTCACACTCTTATGAGGGAAGCTTAACAGATGGCAGCAATCTGAATCTTCCACCGCTAGGTCTTGGCTTGAATGGGACTAATCTAAGTGAAGCTCAGGTTCCAAGATTCAAAATCGGTGCCAGATGTCCAGATCTAGACTTACCAGAAGATCCAAATGTCAGCACTACATCTTGTATGCAATTACAAAATACTGACCACCCATCATTTGACAATGCAATGCGAAATCTTGAAAATCCTCAAATTGGACTTGAAGTTCCAGAAGTAGATGTAGGCCTAAAAGGTTCAAACATTACTACCCCTGAAATGGGGATAGACCTTGATGGCAGAAGTTTCTGTGGTCCATCTGTTAATTCCAGCGTTCCCAAAGTGGCCATTGAAGGAAGAAACCAGGAATTCAAAATGCCTACATTTAAACTGCCAGATCTGGGCCTCTCAGGAACTTCTTTTAGTGGTCCAGAATGTGATGTTAAGCATGAAGACACACCAGGGAAACTCAGTCTAAAGTATTCCAAGAGACTGAAAAACCCAGATCTAAATTTAGATGATTCTTCCAGTTATGTAAAATCACCCAAGCTTAGGCTGTCTGGGATATCACCTGATTCAGAGCAAGGAATGTTGGGTATTAATGTATCAAAACCAGATATCATTGGGACAGACACTGACATGCCTTTAGGTGAAATCAAGATGTCACACAAGAAACCAAGGATTTCTCTTAAATCTCCTGATTTAGATTTGGACGCTCAATCTGGCATGCTCAAAAGTGACGCTGATGTTAAAACACCTGACCTAAGATTGAAAACATCAAAACTAAAAGGTGGCATGTCTGCACCTGATGCAAACATTCCCAAAGCTGACCTTAAGGGTGAAAATTGGGCCACTGATGCTCCATCAGTTAGTATTAAAGGTTCATCTGGAAAATACAGGGCTCCAACGTTTAGAATGCCCAAATTTGGCTTACCAGTCATTCAGGTTCCTGGTTTGAATGGAGACTTGGATGGACCCGATGGACAGCTTTCAGGTACACTGCCTAAAGGGCCAAATTTAAAACTAAATGCACCTGACATAAATGTGCCAAATGTTGACCTCAAAGCACAAAAACTAAAAATTAATGCACCAAAAGCCAACTTAGACTTTCCATCAGGCGATCTCAAAATGCCAGAACTTCATGGTCCAGATTGGGATGTTAATGCTCCTTCTGGGAAATTAAAAATGCCTAAATTTAATCTGTCAGGGACACTGCCTGAAGGACCAAATTTAGACCTGAACGCAGATCTGAATTCCCCAGATCTTAATCCAAAAGCTCCAAAGATAAAGGGTGGAATTGATGCCCCTGATTTGGACTTACCAGACATGGATCTTAATGCTCCCAAATTAGATATGAACACTCCAGGTGTCAACATTGGCTCACCAAAAGGGAAGCTGAAATTCCCCAAAATGAAAATGCCTAAATTCAACCTTCCAAGCCTTAAAGGTCCTGGAATTAATGGCAACTTGGATGGTCCAGACATAAATACACCCAATGTCAACCTCAAAACTCCCAAAGCAGATCTTGATCTAGATATTTCTGGTCCATCTGGCAAGTTTAAAAAGCCAAACCTGCATCTGCCTGATTTAGGACTTTCTGGTCCAAAGTTAGAAGGCCCTAACTTGGACCTTAAAACACCTGACCTAGATATCTCTGGTCCCAATTTCAGTGGTGGAATAAATGCACCTGACATAAACATGCCAGACATTGACCTCAAAGCCCCAAAGCTGAAAATGGATAAACCAAATGCCAACTTGGACTTGCCATCAGGTAAAGTTAAAATGCCAGAACTTCATGGTCCAGATTGGGATGTTAATGCTCCTTCTGGGAAACTAAAAATGCCTAAATTTAATCTGTCAGGGACACTGCCTAAAGGACCAAATTTGGACCTAAACACAGATCTGAAGTCACCAGATCTCAATCTAAAAGCTCCAAAGATAAAGGGTGGAATTGATGCCCATGATTTGGACTTACCAGACATGGATCTTAAAGCTCCCAAATTAGATATGAACACTCCAGATGTCAACATTGGCTCACCAAAAGGGAAGCTGAAATTCCCAAAAATCAAAATGCCTAAATTCAAACTTCCAAGCCTTAAAAGTCCTGAAATTGATGGCAACTTGGATGGTCCAGATGTGGACATAAATGCACCCAACGTCAACCTCAAAGCTCCAAAAGCGGATCTTGATCTAGATATTTCTGGTCCATCTGGTAAGTTTAAAAAGCCAAACCTGAATCTGCCTGATTTTGGGCTTTCTGGTCCAAAGTTAGAAGGCCCTAACTTGGACCTTAAAACACCTGACCTAGATATCTCTGGTCCCAATTTCAGTGGTGGAATAAATGCACCTGACATAAACATGCCAAACATTGACCTCAAAGCCCCAAAGCTGAAAATGGATAAACCAAATGCTAACTTGGACTTGCCATCAGGTAAAGTTAAAATGCCAAAACTTGATGGTCCAGATTGGGATGTTAATGCTCCTTCTGGGAAATTAAAAATGCCTAAATTTAATCTGTCAGGGACCCTGCCTAAAGGACCAAATTTGGACCTAAACACAGATCTGAAGTCACCAGATCTCAATCTAAAAGCTCCAAAGATAAAGGGTGGAATTGATGCACCTGATTTGGACTTACCAGACATGGATCTTAAAGCTCCCAAATTAGATATGAACACTCCAGATGTCAACATTGGCTCACCAAAAGGGAAGCTGAAATTCCCCAAATTGAAAATGCCTAAATTCAACCTTCCAAGCCTTAAAGGTCCTGAAATTGATGGCAACTTGGAAGGTCCAAACATAAATACACCCAATGTCAACCTCAAAGGTCCTAAAGCGGATCTTGATCTAGATATTTCTGGTCCATCTGGCAAGTTTAAAAAGCCAAACCTGCATCTGCCTGATTTAGGACTTTCTGGTCCAAAGTTAGAAGGCCCTAACTTGGACCTTAAAACACCTGACCTAGATATCTCTGGTCCCAATTTCAGTGGTGGAATAAATGCACCTGACATAAACATGCCAGACATTGACCTCAAAGCCCCAAAGCTGAAAATGGATAAACCAAATGCCAACTTGGACTTGCCATCAGGTAAAGTTAAAATGCCAGAACTTCATGGTCCAGATTGGGATGTTAATGCTCCTTCTGGGAAACTAAAAATGCCTAAATTTAATCTGTCAGGGACACTGCCTAAAGGACCAAATTTGGACCTAAACACAGATCTGAAGTCACCAGATCTCAATCTAAAAGCTCCAAAGATAAAGGGTGGAATTGATGCCCATGATTTGGACTTACCAGACATGGATCTTAAAGCTCCCAAATTAGATATGAACACTCCAGATGTCAACATTGGCTCACCAAAAGGGAAGCTGAAATTCCCAAAAATCAAAATGCCTAAATTCAAACTTCCAAGCCTTAAAAGTCCTGAAATTGATGGCAACTTGGATGGTCCAGATGTGGACATAAATGCACCCAACGTCAACCTCAAAGGTCCTAAAGCGGATCTTGATCTAGATATTTCTGGTCCATCTGGTAAGTTTAAAAAGCCAAACCTGAATCTGCCTGATTTTGGGCTTTCTGGTCCAAAGTTAGAAGGCCCTAACTTGGACCTTAAAACACCTGACCTAGATATCTCTGGTCCCAATTTCAGTGGTGGAATAAATGCACCTGACATAAACATGCCAAACATTGACCTCAAAGCCCCAAAGCTGAAAATGGATAAACCAAATGCCAACTTAGACTTGCCATCAGGTAAAGTTAAAATGCCAGAACTTCATGGTCCAGATTGGGATGTTAATGCTCCTTCTGGGAAATTAAAAATGCCTAAATTTAATCTGTCAGGGACCCTGCCTAAAGGACCAAATTTGGACCTAAACACAGATCTGAAGTCACCAGATCTCAATCTAAAAGCTCCAAAGATAAAGGGTGGAATTGATGCACCTGATTTGGACTTACCAGACATGGATCTTAAAGCTCCCAAATTAGATATGAACACTCCAGATGTCAACATTGGCTCACCAAAAGGGAAGCTGAAATTCCCCAAAATGAAAATGCCCAAATTCAACCTTCCAAGCCTTAAAGGTCCTGAAATTGATGGCAACTTGGAAGGTCCAAACATAAATACACCCAATGTCAGCCTCAAAGGTCCTAAAGCGGATCTTGATCTAGATATTTCTGGTCCATCTGGTAAGTTTAAAAAGCCAAACCTGAATCTGCCTGATTTAGGACTTTCTGGTCCAAAGTTAGAAGGCCCTAACTTGGACCTTAAAACACCTGACCTAGATATCTCTGGTCCCAATTTCAGTGGTGGAATAAATGCACCTGACATAAACATGCCAAACATTGACCTCAAAGCCCCAAAGCTGAAAATGGATAAACCAAATGCCAACTTGGACTTGCCATCAGGTAAAGTTAAAATGCCAAAACTTCATGGTCCAGATTGGGATGTTAATGCTCCTTCTGGGAAATTAAAAATGCCTAAATTTAATCTGTCAGGGACACTGCCTAAAGGACCAAATTTGGATCTAAACACAGATCTGAAGTCACCAGATCTCAATCTAAAAGCTCCAAAGATAAAGGGTGGAATTGATGCACCTGATTTGGACTTACCAGACATGGATCTTAAAGCTCCCAAATTAGATATGAACACTCCAGATGTCAACATTGGCTCACCAAAAGGGAAGCTGAAATTCCCCAAAATGAAAATGCCCAAATTCAACCTTCCAAGCCTTAAAGGTCCTGAAATTGATGGCAACTTGGAAGGTCCAAACATAAAAACACCCAATGTCAACCTCAAAGGTCCTAAAGCGGATCTTGATCTAGATATTTCTGGTCCATCTGGTAAGTTTAAAAAGCCAAACCTGAATCTGCCTGATTTTGGGTTTTCTGGTCCAAAGTTAGAAGGCCCTAACTTGGACCTTAAAACACCTGACCTAGATATCTCTGGTCCCAATTTCAGTGGTGGAATAAATGCACCTGACATAAACATGCCAAACATTGACCTCAAAGCCCCAAAGCTGAAAATGGATAAACCAAATGCCAACTTGGACTTGCCATCAGGTAAAGTTAAAATGCCAAAACTTGATGGTCCAGATTGGGATGTTAATGCTCCTTCTGGGAATTTAAAAATGCCTAAATTTAATCTGTCAGGGACCCTGCCTAAAGGACCAAATTTGGACCTAAACACAGATCTGAAGTCACCAGATCTCAATCTAAAAGCTCCAAAGATAAAGGGTGGAATTGATGCACCTGATTTGGACTTACCAGACATGGATCTTAAAGCTCCCAAATTAGATATGAACACTCCAGATGTCAACATTGGCTCACCAAAAGGGAAGCTGAAATTCCCCAAATTGAAAATGCCTAAATTCAACCTTCCAAGCCTTAAAGGTCCTGAAATTGATGGCAACTTGGATGGTCCAAACATAAATACACCCAATGTCAACCTCAAAGGTCCTAAAGCAGATCTTGATCTAGATCTTTCTGGTCCATCTGGTAAGTTTAAAAAGCCAAACCTGCATCTGCCTGATTTAGGACTTTCTGGTCCAAAGTTAGAAGGCCCTAACTTGGACCTTAAAACACCTGACCTAGATATCTCTGGTCCCAATTTCAGTGGTGGAATAAATGCACCTGACATAAACATGCCAAACATTGACCTCAAAGCCCCAAAGCTGAAAATGGATAAACCAAATGCCAACTTCGACTTGCCATCAGCTAAAGTTAAAACGCCAAAACTTGATGGTCCAGATTGGGATGTTAATGCTCCTTCTGGGAAGTTAAAAATGCCTAAATTTAATCTGTCAGGGACCCTGCCTAAAGGACCAAATTTGGACCTAAACACAGATCTGAAGTCACCAGATCTCAATCTAAAAGCTCCAAAGATAAAGGGTGGAATTGATGCCCCTGATTTGGACTTACCAGACATGGATCTTAAAGCTCCCAAATTAGATATGAACACTCCAGATATCAACACTGGCACACCAAAAGGGAAGCTGAAAATGCCAAAACTGAAAATGTCTAAGAGTAATCTACCAAATCTTAAAGGACCTGAGTTTGATGGCACTTTTGACGGCTCCAACATTGACCTCAGGGCACCAAATGCCAATTTCAGAGGTTCCAAAATTGGCTTAGAAATGCCTGATGTTGATTTTGGTAGCCCATCAGGAAAGTTAAAATCTCCAAATTTAAAATTACCTGATGTGGGATTTTCTCGACCGAAATTTGATGGGCCAGACTTTGAACAAAATTTGAAAGTCAAGGGTCCAAAAGTGAAAGGTGGATTTGATGCACCTAATCTACCTTCATCAAATATAGACTTTAAAGGTTCTAAAAATAGCTTTGAATTTCCTGATGTTGACTTTGGTAGCCCTTCAGGGAAATTTAAAACACCACATTTGGGATTTTCTGCACCAAAAACAGATCTCCCAAAGGTTGACCTCAATTCACCAGATGTCAGAGCTAAAGTACCAAAAGGCCCAAATTTGAAATTAAATTCAAATCTAAAAACTCCAGATCTGAATCTCAAAGCTCCAAAGATGAAAGGTGGACTTGATGTGACTAAGGTAGACTTACCAAACATGGATCTCAAAGCTCCCAACTTGGAAATGGACACTGCAGATGTTGACATTGGTTTGCCTGAGGCAACTTTAGATGTTACTGGTGCAAAAGGAAAATTTAAAATCCCAAGTTTAAATACACCAGATCTCAGTATCTCTGGACCACAGGCAAAAACACCACATATGAGACTTTCTGGACCTGGCGTTAGTATGTCAGATTTCAATTTACCTGATGCCAATTTCAAGAGTCCCAAGTTCAATACAAAACACCCTGATGTAGGGATTAATGGTAACATGGGACAACCTGGGATGGACTTTAATGGCCCTCAGTTAAGAGGCATAAGAGGTCCAGATGTTGACACAAATATTCCCTTAGGAAACATCCACGGCCCTCATGCTGATCTTAATTTAGACAGAAAATTAAAACAACCATATTTCAAGCCGCCTCACTTTAGAAGCCCAGATTTACATCAAGCATCTGATATTGACTTTGGTGGAGCTTTGAGACCAACAAATCTTTATATGAATCCTCCAAATGCAAAACTGAATATGAAACAACCCCAGATGAAGGGACATATATCAAGCCCAAGGGTTAGTGCTCCAAACATGAACATGAACATACCCAAAGTTGCAATGCACCCTCCACAGCAGCATCTGAGATCTCCAGGTCTTAGTATTGATGATCCTTCATTGTATTTTCGAACACCTTCACATAAACATCACACACAAGATATGTCAAATCTGACCATGAAACGTCCTGACCTGGACATAAATGGTGATATCAGACTTCGTAATACTGATAGAAGGTCCCATAGAACCAAAGTAAGATCCAGCTTCCCTGGAATGGATGGCGTTTTTGACCAACATATTGATTTAAATCATTCAGATCTCAATATTGACGACTTTACAGGAAAACATCATGTGCTTAGAGCTAGAGGTTCCAACCTTAATCTCCAGGCTCCACACAGCCATGGACACGCAATCTCCCCATCTGGAGTTAACACTGGCATGAGGGACCCCAGAAGAATCCCATCTGGCCATATCAGACACAATACACGTTTGCCACAATTTTCTCCAGATTCCAGAATGAGAGCATCTAACACTTCAGATGGATACTATGTGACTGTTTTTCCCAATCAAGCACGAAATCAAAAGATGCCAAATCGTAAACATAACACACTTGGAGGGCTTGACTTTCATCCAGGAAACTTGGACCTTGAAGTTCCCAATGAACATGACCTAAGAGGGTCAACGTTCTTTTTCTCCAACCTTGTATAGCTTGGACTTGTGTTTCCATTTTTAGTGTGCTTTTTGTACTGTAGTTATATGTTTTATGTGTGTGTGTGTGTGTGTGTGTATATATATATATATATATATATATATATATATTGTGGCTTTGCAATGATGTTACCTAGATTACAGTGCAGTATTATTGCACTTATTTTATTAAATGTAGTAGAACTACTTTTTGTATCATAAATGTTTTTATATTTTTTAACAGTTATTATTTACATTTTCTCTAACTATTATATTAAAGGAATAAAGGAAATATGTGGACTTGTGGGGTCCTATAGGGTACTTTTACAAGATTAAATGAATACTTTAGATACTATATATTAAAGAATGTTTTCTTTAGATACTATATTTTTAAATACTATCAGTTGAATTGTACAGTATTAAAAAAGTTGTGTATATATATATTATCATTCTGGTTCTTGTGGATGTTCATTGTGTCTATTATACATGTGTGTATATAGTGGAGTTTATTAAAAACCATTCTTATTTCAACCAAATTTTTGCTTCCAATATTTTAGAGTAATTATGGAACTTTCTTTCATATTAAAGAATTCATGTTGTTACAATACTGTACAAAACAAGAATGGTGAACAGTATCTTAAAATCATATCCTTAGTGACAAAAGGTCTTACAGAGTGAATTAGTTCAAACCAATGATCAGGTAGAGGAGTACAGGAGTCTGGTGAGGAAATTTGTCACATGGAGTCACACAAACCACCTGCAACTCAACACCTCAAAGACCAAGGAACTGGTTATGGGGTTCGGGAAGTCCAGACCAGGTCCACCCAGTTCAGATAGAGGGAGAGGAGGTGGAGGTGGTCAACATATACAAGTACCTCGGGCTGTGGGTGGACAACAAATTGGACTGGTCATGCAACACGCAGGACCTGTATAAAAAAGGCCAAAGCAGACTGTACTTCCTCAGGAGACTGAGGCCTTTTAACATCTACAGGAAGCTCCTGAGGATGTTTTACTAGTCGGTGGTTGCAGGAGTACTTTTCTATGCTGTGGTGAGCAGCACAGCAGAGAAGGACTCATCCAGGCTGGAAAAACTGATCAGGAAGGCTGGCTCTGTGGTCTGCATGAAGCTGGATACTCTGGTGACAGTGGCAGAGAAAAGGACACTAAAGAAACTGCTGGACATTATGGACAATGCTGAGCATCCTCTGCACACTGTCGTAAATAATCAGAGGAGCCTGTTCAGCAACAGGTTGCTTCTCCCAAAGTCAAGAACCAACAGACTTAAAAACTCCTTTGTCCCACATGCCATCAAACTGTTTAACTCCTCACTGGAGGGGAGAGGGAGGGGAGACAGTGTTGCCAACTTAGCGACTTTGTCGCTATATTTAGCGAGTTTTCAGACCCCCTTAGCGACTTTTTTTCTAAAAAGCGACTAGCGACAAATCTGGCGACTTTTTCTGGTATTATTGGACTTATTTAGGACGACTTTTTGACGTGAAAACGCATATCGCTCTTACTCTCAACAAGCAGCGGTGCAGCCGTGGGCGCCTCATCCGTGCCAAAGCGCTCACGGGCGGAGGATAGTCCTCCCCCAGCTGCTATCAGGGCAGGAGACGTTCACACCTGTGCATCCAAACTGCAAATGAATCGCGCATGAGCGAAGCCTCTGCTCCAGCACTGACTGTAACGCAGTCAGTTCTTCCTTTACTGTTAGGCTGTTTTGTGGATCACAAGGTTTAAAACTACTTATAAACACACACTTTCACATACAAATTAACTCCACCAGAGTGCCTACTTCGGGTCACTTTTGCCGGTCCAAGCCCGGATAAAGGAGCAGGGTTGGAATTGTGACATTAAAAAACAATAATTGCTAAAAGAAATTTAATTTGTAGTTCTAAATAAACTCTAAATGCATTTAGGACGTTTTTTACTCACTTTATGTCTCTTCCATGATGTTATTTCTCTCTCCAACAACGTAGGTTACAATTACATTAGCATGACAAATTATGCAAATTAGGTGATGACGTCATTTGGCGACTTCTAGCGACTTTTAGGACAGCCAATAGCGATTTTCCTTACTGAGGAGTTGGCAACACTGAGTGGAGACAGGAGGACAAAGGAGGGTGGGAACAGCTGAGCTGTAGTGCTTTTTTTCACTGTGCAATATTTGCAATATTTTTTCTTATTTTCTACATTTCTTATTTCTACATTTCTTCTTTTCTATATTTCTTATTCTATTTTTTCTTAGACTGTGCAATAATCACTGTGCAATCCGGTTGTTAAGTGATGACTTGACGAATCCTACTTCCGGGCCTAAAGTAGTCTGCGTTTAATATGGCTTTTGTGTTGTTAACATGTTTAATGTTTTGTATTTTCTTCTATCTAATCTCAAAAAGCTCCTAAAACAGTCAGTGATCACTGTTGACCTCCCTCGGCTTTTATTACCACTAATCATTTATTTAAGCTCAGTTTTTAAAACCTTAGGATGTAACTACAGCCCAGCCCATGCAGCAGTATATGAATGACTAACCTCGTATTGTGGATGGATTATCTCAGTTGTTCTCCTGGCTGAAGTATGGTCCTTTTACAGCATCCTGCCATGCGATTACATTTGTTCCTGACCACCGAGAACACTCACGTTAACTTTTATCGAGTGGAAAAAAAGTTAGCTTGTTTATATTATGCTAACATAGATGTGTCGCTAGCGGTCACGTAGCACATCATTATATACCAGCTAGCCAAACTTCAGTAACCCTACAAACGTCACTTCTGTTTAGTTTTCTGTCTTCATTTATGTTGGAAGTGATAACAGAGGTGTACGTTTTAATTTGTTTCCAAAACCCCACAGTCAGGACATGCTATATTGTATTTAGATAGAAGCTAGCGAGCTAACTTCCTGCTAACTTCTAACTCCGTTAAATGTCATTAATTCCGTTTTCATGGATGCCTGGATGTTAAACTCAATTGTTACACCTGGTAGAGCAGAACACTGATCATTTTATTAAAGATGAAAGACTTTAGACAGTTTTTCAACTCTCAGTAATGCCATAGTGATCGTTTCATATATGGACCTGCAGCGGAGTTTAAGCCCAGACACGGCTAGTGACGTCAGACTTAACAACCGGATAGACTCACTCAAATGTGCAATCCTATTTATCCATATTATATATTCTGTAGTTATATATGTGTATATATGTATATATGGTATATTTCTGCTTATATCCGTACTCTCATTCCTCTTTATTGTATCTATAACATGCAACTTCTGTCGGTGCTGTGCTGCTGGAAACTGAATTTCCCAGAGGAACCCACCCGAGGGATTAATAAAGTTTAATCTAATCTATCTCTAATCTAAACTGGTAATATGCATGGATGAAAGCGGTACAACAGACTGCCCACAGCTGTCTTTAATGCTAGGTGGAGACTGTTATGGTTTGGGGCTTCATTTCAGCCTCAAAATGACTGTAGTAGTGCCGGATCATTTTGACAGAGATGGAATAAAAGGCAGCCAGCAACTAAACAAGAACTTTGAATGTCCGTGAGGAAGCCTGGGGAACTAGGCCTGAAGAATACTTTAAAGAAATTACAAGAAGAATAATGTGTATTGAAGAATAATACACTGAAAGTCAGAATTTGTTATAAGCAAAGTTGCTCATAACAAATTCGGACTTTCGAGTGTCTTAGAACTGTACAAACAGTTTTTCCATGTTAGCACATCTTCCAATTAATCACTGTCCCCGTAAAGTAGTATTTTCCTAGCAGGAGCAGTACTTTGCACAGTACTGTAGCTGCAGCACTGATATATAGGCAGCAATTCAAGGTTACTCAAGTGTGAAAAACATCTTTGCGTTTGTGTGTTCATTGAGAAAATTTAAAGTATATTTCCAACATATTATCTTCATCATGTAAAACACTATTAGATATTTAATGTAAATGTAGGGTCTGTGTGATCTTTACCTTACAATAAAAAGCTCCTGTTATTGTGATGTGTTTCCTGTAATTGTGTAAACTGAACTTCTTGCCAACTTAGATCAACTCTAAACAGTCTCACAGCAAACTTAAGCAGGAATCTCAATAAACCTATTATGTCATCATTTCAAGAAACCTATTTTGTTTTGGAACAATCTGGCCTTAAAAACAGGCAAGAATCAACAGAGCACTTCTCTACTTCCAAAAAACAAAAACAGATACTAACAATGAATTTATACATTACCGGTCAAAAGTTTTAGAACAAATTTTCCTGTTATTTACTGCGATTCAAGTTGTTGAACAGTATTGTGCTGCAGAAAGTAATGTTGCTGTAAAAATTACAAGAAAAAGTTAATTAACAATGGAAGAGAGACAGACCATCATAACACTTAAAAATGTAGGTGTTTCCTACAGAGAAATTGCAAAGAAAGTCAAGGTGTCAGTAAGTACAGTTTCCTGTAACATCAAAAGGCACTCAGAAAGTGGTGTAAACTCGGACAGGAAGAGGTCTGTCAGACCCAAAGCCACAACTGAATCAAAGGTTTCTAAGAATTAACAACTTGCATGATCAATGGCACAACTCAAGCTGAAAGAACAACTTAATAGTGTTCGTAGTGAGCAAGTCTCAGTTTCAATCGTGAAGAGAAAACTTTGACTTGTGTTGCGAAATCAGTTTCACCCCGGTTCTTTTTATTCCTCGGGCATCTAGAGACGGCACCGGAACTCAGTAGTCATTTTCACAAAACCTTTATTGATCTTCATTCATCTTCATTTAAGCATGCATCTTCTAGAAGGGGAGATGTTCTTAAAAAGCTCAGGGTTTTAAGTGTTATATGTAACAAATCTCTTCTGTAAAACTCACACAGTTTGTTTGTCATATTTTCTCTCTCAGGTGTGAATGTCCACAGCATGCTGAAACATGAAGCCATCGTCCTCACTTTGGAACCGGTTAAGTGGCGCGATGAGCGTTACACGCCTCTCTACCCATTTAAACTAACCTACTCTGACTTTCCTTAAAATAAATGACCTGTAATGTACTAACTGACTTAAGTGAGTCACATTTTCTTTGTTTTTATTTTTTGTAACAAGAAAGTCATTAATAAATAACTTGAATGATAAAGAATTGAAAAGTTTAATAAAAGTATGTAAAAACAGCATGCAGAGTGTAATCATTAGCTGAATTTGTATGGAATGAGACCACTGGCCAAATCATTCCTGCTCTTCTAGCGAAGCGTTGAATATTCATGTTTGCTGCTACCAAAAGCCTCTTATGAAAGACTTCCTGAATCTTATTGACTGTTTTAATCTTGTTCACCCATGAGCGTGGACATACTTTGGATCTAGTTTTATCTTGTGGTCTGCAGCTATGTGACATTCCAATTTGCAAGCTCAACTTTTCTAATCACATGCCTGTTATAATCCAAATTTCGGCACCATGTCCTCCAGTTAAACCTCTTTTGCCTGTGCGTGATTTCCACATCATCGCTCCTGCTACTGCTTGACATTTCTCTGCTGTTTATCAGAATATTGGCGCCCCTTCCTTGGACAATTACTTCCTTAAGCCACGTGCTGATCATCTGCTCACATTGTTCAATGCTGCTTGTTCAAATGTGCTTAATTTGTTACTCCTTTTAAAAAAACTTAGTGTGCTAGACCTAAAACTGATCCCGGGTTAAACAATGTCACTCTGAAAAAAAAAATGGAAAAAAGATAAACTCCAGATTTCCTTTGATATGTTAAGGGAAGCCCTGTAAAAATAAAGAAAGTATTTGTCAGATATCATCTCTAATAACAGCTACAGGCCCCGTGTCTTATTCAAGACCACTAATTTTGCAATCAACCCTCCACCCACCACACACTTACCAGGGTCTCCAGCCACCTGTGAAAACCTTTTACGTTTTTTTGTCGATAAGGTTGCTACTATCAGGTCTCACATCACTCCTCCAGCTTATGATCCCTCTGTTCCCCCTATTTCCTCAGTTGTGTTTGATCACTTTGAGCCTGTTTCTCTGTGTACTCTGGCTGAAATAGTCTCCCATCTTAAGCCTTCTGTGTTTCACCTTAACATTATCCCCTCACGCCTTTTCACAAAGAAGTCTTTGACATTATTGGACCTAATGTTTTAACCATTATTAATACCTCTCTTCTAATGGGAACCATCCCAGCTAATCTTACGCATGCCGTAGTGCACCCATTTCTCAAAAAAACCCAAAACAAATATTGATACAACACTTCTCTCAAATTTTAGACTAATCACTAAACTCCCCTTCATGTCCAAAATCCTGGAAAAATTGTCTTCCCTCAGCTCCAGGTTTTTCTGGAAATTAATGACATCTCAGAAACATTTCCACCTGGTTTCAAAGCGCTACATAGCACTGAAACTGTGCTTTTAAAAGTTATTAAATATCTTTTATTAATTTCTGACTCTGGTAATGCTGCCAATTAAGTGCTTTTAGATCTGAGTGCGGCATTTGAGTCAGTGGATCATGTGATTCTCTTATCAAGACTGGAGAGTGTGTGGGTATTAAAATAACAGCACTTGAATGGTTTAGATCCTATTTAACTAATAGAAAATTTTCTGTCAGTTTTGGTGGCTCTTCAACCACATCCACCGCCTTCCATGTGGGGTCCCTCAAGGATCTATCCTGGGCCTAGTACTTTTTTCCCTTTACATGCTCCCATTAGGCTCTATTTTCAGAAAATATGGAATCTCATTCCACTGTTATGCCAATAATTCTCAAATCTACTTTCCTCTTAAAAAGGATTTTACAGACTCTATAAAAGTTTTACTAGACTGCCTTGATGACATTAAACCATGGTTTGCATTAAACGTTTTGAATCTAAATGAGATTGTACTATTTGGACTCTCTGACCCTCGTTTATTTTTAAGGGTGACCTTGGCCCTCTGGAAAAGTCCAGAATTCCCTTTGCAAAAAATCTGGGAGTGTTCTTTGATGGCAGTTTTTCATTTGAGAAACAAATAAATTCTACTGTAAAAGCAAGCTTCTTCCAGCTCAGGGCCCTTGCAAAAACAAAGAATATTTTGCTGTTTGAGAAAGTGATCCATGCATTTATTTCACCCAGGCTTGACTACTGTAATAATCTTTATTTTGGCATCAGCTAGGCTCTGCTCTCTCGTCTTCAGCTTGTTCAGCTTGTTCCCGACTCTTGACAGGGACACATAAACATGGCAATATTTCCCCAGTCTTGGCTCATTTAAACTGGCTTCCAGTACATTTGATTTTAAGATGTTATGGTCTCTAAATTGATTAGCTCCGTCATACCTCTCTGATCTTTTAACTAAAAATGTAGTCACCTGAAATGGTTGCCATGGTGCCTTGTTCACAAGGTCAGTTTTGGAAGAGATGGACAGCAGAGTGAAGGCAAAAGGGCCAACAAGTGCTCAGCATCTCTGGCAACTCCTTCAAGACTGAAAACCATTTCAGGTGACGACCTCATGAAGCTCATCGAGAGAATGCCAAGAGTGTGGAAAGCAGTAATCAAAGCAAAGGGTGGCTATTTTGAAGACTCTATAATATAAATACGTTTTTCGTTTACTACATAGTTCCACGTGTTCATTCATAGTTTTGATTCTTTCATTGAGAATCTACAATGTAAATAATCATGAAAATAAAGACAAACCATTTGGTAGGACAAATGACTAATGGAAAAAAAATATCTGGGAAAAGACTTACTCATTTATTTTTATTTTTTTTTTAACTCAATTTTTATTATAATTTACAACATTGTCAATGTTCACAAGTAGGACAGTTACAGGAACCGCAATGCAGAAATGTAGATTAAAATAAGAACTGCAATTAGGAAGCACAAAACAAAACTGGAAAGCAAAACAAAACCCAAGCAAGCAAACAAACAAACAGACAACAACAAAAACAAAAAGAAAACAAAACAAAAACTTTATGTAATATTAAATAACATGTGACAAATCTAGCCATAAATGAACAAAACGAAACAGACCTATGCAAAATTATTGAAACAGTAAAGCATGTATGGGTCGCCAACACTCAGTAAACAATTCTCTCTGAATCTGCAGAGCATATGTTATTTCCTCCATCTGGTAAATTTCTCTTACTTTATCAATCCACATACTATATGAAGGTGGGTCAAGATTCAGCCATTTAATAGTAATACACTTTAGTGCTGCTGTAAGCAAGATTCTTAAAAGATACTTTTTATTGTTTCCTGCTAAACCATTTGGTAATACTCCTAAAATGGCTAGCTGTTGGTCTTTTGTTAATGGTTGCTGGAAAACTCATTTATTTTTCAACAGCACAATGACCCCAAACACACTTCCAGGCTGGAAGTGTGTTTAAGGACTATTTGACCAAGAAGGAGAGTGATGGAGTGCTCCGTCAGATGGCCTGGCCTCCACAGTCACCTGACCTAAACCCAGTTGAGATAGTTTGACTGTGTCAATACCAAAGGACAAATGACTAATGGAAAAAAAATCTGGAGAAATACTTACTGGTGGAGGCTCGTATGCAAGCCATTCCTGAAAAAATACATACAGTCATAAGTTCTTCCACCAAACATTGCTGCCCAGTACAATGAAAAACAGGAAGTTTATAACTCAGATGATTCTATTACTGAGAAACTGACTGTCTCATCCCACTACAATGAAAACAAAGATGGCTGAACATCTGTGCGCGGAGTGCCAACATTGAAGTTATATTTTCTAACTTTATCTCCTACTTTGCACAGTATGTAGGGTCTGTTGGATCTTTACCTTACAATAAAAAGCTCCTGCTATTGTGATTTTTCTCCTGTTATTGTGTAAACGGAACTGCTTGCCAAGCTGGATCAACTCTAACCAGTCGCACAGCATAATTAAGCAGGAATCCTGGTAAACCTACTTTGTCGTGATTTCAAGAAACCTATTTTGTTTTGGAACAAGTGGAATGTTATCTTGAAAACAGAGTCGACAGAATACTTCTCTGCTGCCAAAAAACAAAAACAGAAAGAAAGAAAGTCAAGGTGTCAGTGAGTACAATTTCCTTCACCATCAAAAGGCACTCAGAACCTGGGGCAAACTCTGACAGGAAGAGGTCTGGCAGACCCAAAGCCACAACTGAATCAGAGGTTTCTGAGAAATAACAGCTTCCATGGCTCACAGGAAAACTCAAGCTCAACCACAGCTTAATAGTGGTCGTAGTAAACAAGTCTCAGTTTCAAGGATGCTTCCACAGTGTGTGGCATCAACTTTCAACCGTGGAGGTTGAAGTGGGCGCCAGTTTAGCTCAGTGTGTTGAGCGGGCGACCACATGCCATGCATCTGACAGCAGCTGGCCCGGTTTTGAATCTGACCCGTGGACCTTTGCTGCATGTCTTCTCTCTTTCCTTGCTTCCCTATTCTTTCTTCACTGTGTCTATCAAATAAAGCTGAAAAAGGCCAAAAAGAAAAAAAAGAAGAAAAAAAAACAGGAGGAAGAAGTGTGATGGTCTGTAGCTGTTTTGCTGGATCCAGGGTTAGTGACTTATACAGAGTGAGAGGCCCCATGAACCAAAACCAGTACCACAGCATTCTTCTGAGCCATGCAATACCCTTTGGTATGTACCTGCCTAGTGGGTCAGGGGTTCATCCTACAGCTAGATAATGACCCAAAATACAAGTCCAAGCTATTCCAGAACTACACCAGGAAAAAAGAACAAGATGGTATGAAACCATGAAGTGGCCAGCGCAGTCTCCAGAGCTAAACCCCATCAAGCTAGTTTAGGATGAACTGGACTGAAGAGTGAAAGCAAAGCAACCTACAGGTGCCACACATTTATGGAAACTTCTGCAACAGATGGGAAGAACTCTCTCTCAAGAATATTTCATTTCTATTGTTGAAAGAATGCAAAGGGTGTGTTCAGCTGTTATTTTTGCCAAAAGTGGCTATGATGAGTCAAAAGTTAGGAATACATTTGCTATATAAATTGTTTCCATGATTTCTTTCTCCTTTTTTTTTGTAACTCCAATTGTTTGCTTTCATTTCAGAGTGCTATGAGACACTAAACTGCATCATTTTCAATTAGCTGAAAAAAATGGGGTGTTCTAAAACTTTTTAGTGTATCTATATATATAAAATTTAAAAAGACATAAGTATTGTCTTTTAAAATTATTTTCTTGTTTGTTTTGTCTGGAGATGTTGATCGATTATCAGTTATTGTCTAACTTTTTTCTTTGTTTTGAAGTTGGATGGTGAAAAAAAAGCTTTTTTGTCACTTTAACCACGTCCAACCAATGACTGTAGAAAACAGTCTACAGTTATTGCGTCCAACCAATAGATGGTGCCGCTTTACTTGAGTGATGTCATCAAGACGCGCCACAAGCACGCGACACGGAAAAGCGTCCTCGACCTTTGATGCAGCCTGTCATCCCCCTTATCATGTTGTTTTCAAATTATTTAAGAGCAGTTTAACAGTGTAAGCTTGTAGAACAAACAGAAAATAGCCGAAATGCTTCGATTTTCCTTCATATTTCGTGGCAGAGGAGTCGCTAAAAGGGTGAGTGACGAAAAACATACCACAACCGCGCACATCACACACATCACCCAAAGGCAGATAACAGCGTTCTGTCCAAATGGTAGCAATAATAATCTGGAGCCATTTTTGCTGTTATGTAATTTCTTTAGCTATAGAAAAAAAAGCGTCTATAGTGCAGCATTATATCTGAGTATGTGTGTGTATAAGATGAATATAATACCTGTTTGTCTTTGTTTTTAGTGTTTTTTGTTCATCCTCAAGTTTTTCTCTCCCTCCTCAGTTCGCTTCCTCGTTCTCTAATGAGAGCGCTCTGCCTCCAAACTTACTGCTGCCCACCAACCTCGTGGATCCTGACAGATTAAGTATGAAGCTTGTGTACTTGATAGATAAATGTAATGTTTGGAAATGGATTTTAAATCAGATTTATTCTGTGTTATTGTTTGTCCTCCAAAAGCCAAATATTGTGATTTTCCTGATAACACTGATATCATTGTGGGTGGGATACATGAAAATCTTCCTCACTGACTGCTGCTTTATACCCTCCTGCAGGGCGTCCACCACCTCCTGCAGACTCCTCTCTGCCTCCTCTGAGGAAGTGTGATGCTGCAGTTCCTGCTCACTTGACCCCTGTGCAGACCTGGGTGGAGTCTCTGGAGAGACAGGACAGCGAGCCGTTGGGTGTGGCTCAACTTCACCCTGATGTGTTTGCAGTTCGTCCGAGGTAACCAAGCTACTATTGACAGTCTTTCCATTCAATTCTACACATTTCGCAGCACCTACTGAAATGTGCAAGTTAATCTTTGTTGTCATTCCTCAGGCTTGATATTCTACACAGTGTTGAAACATGGCAGAGAAATTACAAAAGGATTGTAAGTTACTATTTAAAAATGTCAATTGAATTTGAGTTTTTTGTAATATATATCACATAATCAAGCACTTTAAGCTTAGGAACATTTTATTCATCATGTGTTGCTACATTGAGCTAAGATTATGCTATTACATTTAAATTTAATTTGATACTTTTACAGTTCACATCCGTGGAGAGTAGACAACAGTAAAATTAGAACTTCTGATTGGCTGTTGCTTGCAAAGAAGTGTTTTGAACAGCAGGCAGGAGAAACTTCAGCTCAGACAGAGCTCTGTGTCTGAAATGACCACATTAGGAATACGTAACAGTGCATATATGACAGAGGAAGACGATCAAATGCAGAAAAGTTTGAGCTTTATTGCGGCTGATAAATAAAATGATAAGTAGACTAATGGCTGTCTTCACATCTCAGAGTCATGCCCACACTAAAGTCAGGTCAGAGGTCAGCGGTGGAGGCAGGAAACCCTGGAAACAGAAAGGAAGTGGACGAGCTCGGCATGGAAGCATCCGATCACCCATATGGAGAGGAGGTGCCTCTTTTTGATCTTATTGTAAAACTTCTGTTTTCATTTTTTCCCTGTCTGCTGTTGAATGAACACCTGTTTCATAGTCCAGCGTGTGCTCGTCTCTGTGTCATGACTCCCAGAAACACGATCACCCTTCAGTGGAGTTGATCTGGAAGGATTCCCATGCTGGAGGCCAGTATGGTCTGACTGGTTCTGTGTTTCATTCAGGTGGAGTGTCTCATGGACCCAGAGGTCCCACCAGTTACTACTACATGTTACCCATGAAAGTCCGAGTGCAAGGACTCAAAGTGGCGCTGAGCTCCAAGATGGCTCAGGTAAGAGAAACCCCTTTGTTTCACCTGAAGAGCAAATACAGATGCTAGTGATGTTAGAGGCTCATAACATCTGTAATAAGAGTTGTAAAAACATACAGTGACATATGACGGTGTCCACAAGCAGCTGTTTTTGTCACCCACTTATCTCAAGCGCTTATTGCTGTTGTTATGATGTCACAGAGGCGATAACCCGTACAGATATCTCACACATGTGAATACAGAAGCCACACCCACCTATTGTTCAGACCCTTTGTTTGCAGTGGTTAGCCACTTAGAAGAAAGTTGGCTCAAAGAGGGGAGGAGGTAAATCCACTTGTTTTAAATGGAGAATTTCTTCACCCTTTATGTTCTCATATCATTTCTTGAGAGTATTTGGTTTGTAGCAGATCGGTGACACTGACGAACTTGTAAGTGTTCAAAAGAAAGAAAGAAAATCCTTTCTTTATCTGTGACACTATAATTAGAGCACATAACAAATGTGAGAATAGGATACATGATGAGTTTAACTACATTATTACGTATCCGTAATATTTCTTGACAGCTGAATACTTTCCCCCCTTTTGAACTGCTTGCTGACACAGGATGATCTTCACATTGTGGACTCCCTGAACATCCCCACACCAGACTCTCAGTACCTGCTTGACCTCATCAGACACAGACACTGGGGAGAGTCTGTGTTAATAGTGGATGTGTGAGTATCTTTAGCAGCACATCTGTACAAATGATCAACTTTCAAATAGGGATGGGTATCGAAAACCGGTTCTTGTTGAGAACCGGTTCCCACTGTTTCAATTCCTTGGAATTGTTTGCCATTTTTGCAAACGATTCCCTTATCAATTCTAGTCGCCCCGAATGACGTCACCATGTTGCGGAGCGTCATTTACCTGGCAGGAAACACGGCGCCTAAGCGGCTCAAACGCTCAAAAGTTTGGTTTTGCTTTACGAGAACGGATGACAACAGGGCAACTTGCAATACTTGAAAAGTGGATATTTCATTTAAGGAAGGAAACACTACGAATATGCAAAAGCATTTGCTCACAAAACACGCGATGACCTTAAATGAATGTCGTGTTTTTAATTCCGCTCCGGACTCGTGAATCTCAACCCAGCAGCAGCGGTAACATTTGCACGTCCTCTCCCGTTAATGTGGCAGGTAAATAATCAACTAACAGTGTATATTATGTTAGCGCGATCTGCCTTATTACAAAACCTGCCATTACTGTGCATTTAGGTGACCATGATGAGAGAGACAGACAGAGTCTGGCTGGCGCTCGCTGGCAGTTGTCGCTGCAGTCTACCGGTAGCGTCTCCTTTCAGGCCAGGATAGACGAATGTCACCGAGCAGTGACTCAGTTTGTGGTCAAAGGCTTGCAGCCATTTGCCACAGCAGATGCCCCGATTTTCAGTAAGTGAATGTGTTTAATTGTAGGCAGGGACATTACTGGATATTCTTGTGTAATTGCTACAGAAGAATATTTATTTATTTTATTATTTTACATTTACAATTTTTTTCCCCGGGGACCCTGTGACACCCCATTGAAGAGCTGTAGGCTGTGGATCTCTTAAGATCTCACTGTTGGGTTTGTAAGGCCACTTTACTCCAAAATTTCTTGAAAAAATCTTGTTCAAAGAGAAGATATAAAACAAAGTTCTAAGCTAGTTGACCTTAGTGTTCTCCTCTTTTAAAAAGAATCGATAAGAGAATCAATAAAGAATCGAAAATGGAATCGGAATCGTGAAAATCTTATCAATACCCATCCCTACTTTCAAATCTGTTTGAATCTCCACCACTGGACGCCCACCTCTGAAAGCAACGTTTTTGTTGTTGCTTTCAGAGGTGAAGACTTTCCTGAAAACATCCTTCAGGCCACGGCAAACTTGAAGACAGTGAACGTCATTCCAGCAATCGGTGAGTTCACACTCAGTGATTTTTGTCTCTCTTAACTCAGTTTTAACAGATTAATTGATGGTAAAATGTATTATTTCTGTTCATGCTTTCAAACAATATTTCATGCATTGATGTCTTTGCAGCACTGTGTCTATGGACCTCTAACATGCCAGTTTAATTAAACAGTTGTTAAAAAGCTCAGGGTTTTAAGTGTTATATGTAACAAATCTCTTCTTTAAAACTCACACAGTTTGTCATATTTTCTCTCTCAGGTCTGAATGTCCACAGCATGCTGAAACATGAAGCCATCGTCCTCACTTTGGAAACTGTTAAGTTTCTGGAGGATAAGCTGCTCTGGCACGATGAGCGTTACACGCCTCTCTACCCGTTTAAACTACCCTACTCTGACTTTCCTTAAAACAGATTGCCTGTAATGTATTAACATAAGTCACATTATCTTTGTTTTTATTGTTTGTAACAAGAGAGTCATAACTCGAATAATAAAAAATACAAAAGTTTAATAAAAATATGTAAAAACAACATGCAGAGTGTAATCATTAGCTGAATTTGTATGGAAGGAGACCACTGGCCAAATCATTCCTGATCTTCCAGCGAAGAGCTGACCGTTTCTTTCTGTTGGCACGATGTGGGCGTTAGGCACGTAAACTCTGAGGTTTAGGCTGCAAAGACGAGGGATAAACTGTTTAACCACTAAAGCTGATCAGGTTTGGAATGTTTTGAGACATGAACTGTGATCTATGCCAGTGGTTCTCAAACTTTTCACTATGAGTACCACCTCATAAAATATATGGCTCTTTAAGTATCACCCTTATGACCAACACTGAAGTACAGTAGTATAGGCCAGCGTTCCCCAATCTTTTTTGTGCCACGTACCAGTTTAATGTCAGACAATATTTTCACGGGCCGGCCTTTAAGGTGTCGCAGTTAATACAACAAAATAAAATGATATGACCAAGACAAAAACTGGTTATTTTGTAAATATAATAATAAACGTGAATTTGCTGTGTAATTGTGTAACTTTATTAGCAACATCCTCCTGAAATGCACCAACAACATTGAGAGTAACATCCTCGTCTCTGCCGCTTAATGCTCACTGGTCGCTATGGTAATGCGTAAATAGTTCTTTCAAAATAAGACACACAACTACAACACCGGTAAAGACCCAGGGAAACAGAGTTAATGATAAAAACCCTGAAAACCATACATTTCACTCCCGAGCCTCAACTCTCGGGCCCAGTACTGGTCCGTGGCCCAGGCATTGGGGACCGCTGGTATATGCCTATTTAACACTATATACAGTTGACACAAGACAATTTTATTTCTTATATGAATGTTATTTTTTTAACTTTCAGAAACAGGATGTGACAAGTGATAATAATAACAACTATACTGCGTTAGACCACATTCCCCTATAAACAGCTGCCCATTGTGTTCTTGGAAAATATTTGCAGAATGTGTAAAGATTCAAAGGTAAGATCCAACCACAGAGGGTTAAGACTTTAAAGGACGGACATAAAGCAATTAACTCTTGTTTCAGACAAAATCTGAAATAAAGAGCTGCAGGTCATTGCACTGGGGGCATTGCATATTTTTTATTTCTTACAAATTAATTCATAAGATAGATGTACACTACCAGTCAAACGTTTGGACACACCGTCTTTGTTTTTTTAATTTATGATATGCAGCCTTCAGAGCCAGGGATTAGGAGAGCCTAAGAACAGCAAGGGCAAACCTGTCCCGTGGCATCAGAGACAAAAAGGCAGTACTCCATGAGGATTTTGCAAAGCTTCAGCGACAGCAGAGATACTCAGAGGCAGTGACAAGGAATACAAACCATCACAGACTACAAGCACACTCTGCAGGCCGTGGTGACACAATCCCCAGACAGTGTGTGGCGATCCCTTGCCAAAATCAATACACGCAAAGCTCCAGGTCATGATAACATCCTTGGACAAGCTCTGATGGACTATGCTGTGGAACTCACAAATGTCTTCACAGACATCTTTAACACATCATTAGGGTCAAGCTGTCGTTCTCACATGCATCGAAGCCTCCACCATCATTACTGTACCCAAGAAGTCATCTACCTCCTGCTTTAAGGACTACCGTCCGGTTGCACCGCCATCATTATGAAGTGCTTGGAACGGTTAGTCATGCATCAAATCAAATTATCTCCTTCCCCCAACCTGGATCCATTTGGGTTTGCATACTGGTCAAAACACTCAACCGATGATGCAATTTCTACTGCCCTTCACTCAGCCCTCACACATCTGGACAATAGAGACTCATACGTTAGAAAGCTGTTCATAGACTTCAGCTCAGCATTCAACACCATCATTACCCAGTAACTCATTCACAAACGGGATCTGCTGGGGATCAGCACCTGGCTGTGTAACTGGCTGCTGGATTTCCTGACAGGAAGACAGCAGACAGTACGGGTCGGCAGCAACACCTTCAGCCCAAGAACACTGAATGTGGAGGCTCTTCAAGGATGTTGTGTTGAGTCCCCTTCTCTTCAACTCTGCTGACCCACGACTGCACACCATCACACAGCTCCAAACCTTTCATCAAGTTTGCAGACGAAACAACTGTGGCAGGTCACATCAGCAACAATGATGCGGCCTACTACAGGGGTGAAGTTAACCATCTGGCAGAGTGGTGCAGCAACAACAACCTGCCCCTGAATATGGAGAAGACCAACAGCGACTCTACTTCCTCCACAAACTGAGAAGCGCAAGAGATTCAACCCCCATTAAGAACACCCTCTATATCAAATATATTTATTCCTTTAAGGTCTGAATGGTTCACAATGAGGTAGGCCATTAATTGAGTGCAGAGAATAAAAAAATTTGGAGAAATTGGGCAACCCTGCCAAATTCCACAGAATACATCTATTCTAGGTGTTATGCCTGGGTTTAGAAAAACATAACTATAGATCTGCTTGTAGAACAGTTTGATAACTTTGCAAAATTTGTTTACAAATCCAAAAATTTCTAAAGATCTAAATAAAAAATCATGGTCTATTGAATCAAATGCTTTAAAAAAGTCAATAAATAATATTAAACTTTCTGAATTTATAAAGGATCGGTGGCCTATCATATTAATCTTATGTTATTATTATGTTATTATAATCTGCCTACCTTTAATAAACGCGGAGCGACACTCGTCAATTAGTTTTGTTAGGACAATCTTAATCCTGTTAGCATATACTAAGGCTAGTAATTTATAATCGTTACATAAAAGTGTTATGGGTCTCCAGTTGTCTAGCGCTAGTAAATTTTTGTTTGGTTTGGGCAATAAAGTGATTAGCCCTGTTTTCATTGTTGGAGATAATTCTTCATGATTTAAACACTCCGAAAGGCTTTAAGTAACAAATCTTTAATGTCTTATAAAATGTAATCGTTAGGCCGTCTATTCCAGACGATTTCCCATTTTTCATTTGTTTTAGGGACATTTCTATTCCAGATATAGTCAAATCTTCTAACAATATTTTATCATCCACTTCCAACTTTTTTAGCTGGTTTTTGTGTATGTCATGATCCAAGCAGCCAGGAACACACAGGCACAAATGTAATCTTCAAAAAAATGGGGTTTATTATACCCCCAAAAAGGACAAGATGATTACAAAAATTCAAAATAACAAAAATAAAGTTTTTAAGAACCAATTGGGCCCATAAAAGAGGTTACCTTAACAGAACGCTACTCAAAAGTCACTTAACAAAAACATAACTCAACAAACTGACCTGCGCAAATGAGAAACAGCTCCAGTTATATAGCAAATGAATAAACCATTATATACACCAAAGGTGAAAACTAAAGAGATAACAGCTAACCATCATTCAAGAAGAACCCCATTCCCCCTGCATGATCACAATAGATGGTCCAGTCCACTTTATTGGCTTCTGCATTTAAACCAGCTCCACCCTCAGCCTCCTCTTTCAGCCAAACCAGGAAGGACTGGAGCGGAGGTCAGGTAACTCAGAAAGAGCAGAAATATAATCAATATAACATACCTATATAAAATAACAAACAATGCAAAGCAAAGTCTATGCCACCATTTGGGCTATAGCTTAGTGCTGTCATGCATTACAGTTAAACTCAAAATATCAAATTAATTAACTTATGATCACAGAAGCTTTAGAGCATAACGTAAACATAAGACAAAAGACCAAATGAATAATACCTAAGTATCTCAATCGTGTGGTTGCATGCAGCCATCACAGTGTATTCTATAAAATGTGTTAATTTCTTTACTTATTTGGTTTGGGTCACCTATCATCGTGCCATTCTTACTCAATTTGGTTATTTTTTTCTTTGTTTGTCTATGTTTCTCTAGACTATAGAAATAAGATGAATTTTTCCCTCATGTTCAATCCACTTGGCTTTAGACCTCACATATGCTCCTTTAGCCTTATCCAGGTACACATCGTCTAGTTCTTTGTAGAGATTGTAAACTTTCTGACTCTTCTGCAGTTATATCAGGTTTACCACATAACAAATGTATTTGTTCATTTAGCTTTTTCTGTTGAAGTATGCGTAGGGCAGATAATTTCTTTCCAGTTTCTATAGCTACTTGTTTAACACTATATTTAAACCATTCCCATTTGCTGACATTAGACATCAATATATGATTATTATCTAGCTGAATTTTTAAAACTTGTGTACAGAAGTCCTTGTTCTGTAATAAACTATTTTTACATTTCCATATGTTTTCAGACCTTTGTTGTTTACGTAAAGATAACGAGAGACTTATTAGACAGTGATCAGTAAGTGGGGTTGATTGGTTTCACATTTAGTAAGAAGTTGTTATTATTTGGGAGACAAGTCATTAATCTCGTCTCGAACGTGTTTTTATTTGTTGGACTAAACCAGCAACGCAGCTTTTATTGCGGGAATAACCTCCTCATAAAAAAAAAACCTCAAAAAAGCAAAACAAAACTCATAACAGAGGAGCTGGAACACTGGAACACAACAAACACACAGCATGTAGAGGGTAGCAGACATCAACGACATGACAGAGAGCAAAGGCAAACACGGGACTTATATACACAGAGGCGTAATCAGGGAATGGAAAACAGGAGGAAGACACAGCTGGGAGAAATTAGGGCTAACGAGACAGGGGGAAGTAAAACTGAATACACTAGAATTTAAATGTAACACTGGGTAACACCCAGGATCATGACAGTGTTTCTTGTAAAAACAAAATGTTTGGCGTGACTTCTTTGCAAAACAAAAACATGGCCTTACATTTTGCATTGTTTTTTAAGCCTCGAACATTTAAAAAACTTATTAGAACAGCCATATAAAAGGTGAAGAAAGGAAGATAACAAAATGCAAAACATGAACAATACCAGCTTCTTATTGCACATACGAGAAGAAAAAGAATGCTTCAAGCAGGAATAAGCCTAGTATCCTACATATGTCATTATAACAGTACTCGGACACATTATCAAAGTAAAAAACCCCTTTTATAAGTAGCAATTATAACTCCCTATTGCTCAACATATCGCTAAAACATTGCTTTATGACCCTCTGATATTTTTCTTTTTCGTAGTTAACTTGTAGTCACATTTTCAAATGTATCACATGGATCGATTCTTTTACCATCTATTATAGCATAACCCTCCGTCAGGAATGCTCTTCTGCCGTTGTTTCGTGCTTCCTGTATCTTGGGCCACAGCTTGATCTGAGCTTCGCGGTCTTCTTTGGAGAAGTCCTCTTTAAATTTTATGTTCAGTTCTTTGTAGACCGTGGCCTCTTTGGACTTCCTCCGTACTTCATCCCTTGTGTGTTGTAGATAGCCTCATCAAGCAGCACAGGCCCTGGTGTGTTGCAGTTGGCCTCAGCCAGCAGCAGAGGGCCTCGTGTGGCTCAATTGGTTTTTTCTAGCAGCACAAGCCTTAGTGTGTTTTAGACAGCGTCAGCCACCAACACAGTCCCTGGTGTGTTGTAGTTGGCCTCAGCCACCAGCACAGATATTTGAAATGTGGCAATTTCAAATATCCAGTGGCCTTGAGTTTACCATTGATGAAGAATGGACCCACTATCGTTGTACTCCATATACCACACCAAACCATCACTTTTGTTGTTCCAACAGTCTTGGAGGGATCCATCCAATGTGGGTTAGTGTCAGACCAGTAGCGGTGGTTTTGTTTGTTAACTTCACCATTCGCATAAAAGTTTGCCTCATCACTGAACAAAATCTTCTGTGTGAACTGAGGGTCCTGTTCCAACTTTTGTTTTGCCCATTCTGCAAATTCTGTGCACCGATCTGGGTCATCCTCGTTGAGATGCTGCAGTAGCTGGAGTTTGTAAAGGTGCCATTTGTGAGTAGCTAATATCCGCCAAAGGGATGTTCGACTAATGCCACTCTGCAGTGACATGCGGCGAGTGCTATGCTGTGGGCTCTTGCTGAATGAAGCTAGGACAGCCACTGATGTTTCTTCATTAGTGACAGTTTTCTTGCGTCCACATTTTGGCAAATCCAACGCTGAACCAGTTTCACGAAACTTAGCAAGCAGTTTGCTAACTGTAGCATGGGAGATGGGTGATCTCGTAGGGGGTCTTGCATTGAAATCTGCTGCAATGACCCGGTTACTGCGTTCACCAGATATCAACACAGTTTCGATCCGCTCCTCACGTGTTAACCTCTTCGACATGTCAATGGCTGTGAACAAAGAGAAACTTGTAAATAACTCATGAAAGAATAAAATTACGTTGAAACCAAGCACACCATTGTTTTTCTTGTGACATTACCAATAAGTTTGATGTGTCACATGGCCCTCTTCCTATTGAAAAAACAAAAGTTGTATCCAAGATGGCCAACTTTTAAATGGCCACCATGGTCACCACCCATCTTGAGGAGTTTGCCCCCTCACATATACTAATGTGCCATAAACATGACTTTAATATCACCAACCATTCCCATTTTATTATGGTGTATCCATATAAATGGCCCACCCTGTAGATTGTGTGCACTGTACATACCTAAGACCAATATATTCCTTTCAATAGTAACCTCTCTTCAGCAATAAATGCTGGTGTGCTTTATTTTTTCCATTTTTGTGTGTGCTGTGAGAATTATTAGAGGTTTCAATTGTTTTTCTTTCACTTGCTCTTTCTGATTCTGAAAAGCATGTCTGATAAAAATACTCTTAGGAAAGTGTATTTTGAGGGATTCTAAGTGTGTGAATGTTGTGAGTACTGGGTTTGAATGATTCTGTGCGAGTCGTACTAAATAATAAATAAGTAATAATCACACTACACGGGTTCATAGCAGAGTGTGTGAACAGAGGAAGTCTGAGAGAAAAGTGTGTGTGGGACGACGAAGTTTAGGGAAGGATGCAAAATGCTGAGGAAACTATTGTGTGGGTGATGCTACAAAACTGACCTAAAGAATGGTGATGTGTGTGGAAAAACAAACAACAAAAACTGTTAATTGTCCTGAGGTCTGAAAGAGATCTGCTAAGTATGCTAAAGACTGATGTGAATGCTTGCAAAACCAAAGAACTTAGTATATTTAAAAGTGTGTGTGCGTGAAATAAGGGTGCATTGTTTTTAGATCAAGACTTAGCAGAATTACAGAGGGTTTATAGACTGTAAATACAAAAAAATAAGAGTTTGATTAGCCTGAAGAAACAGGAAGGAGAGAAACAGAAAATATGAGTCTGTGTGGCTGTGTGTGTGACAGGAAGTAGTGTGTGTGACAGGAACTTTGCATGCCCATAAAAGGAAACTGGCTGATGTGTAGTGTGAGACAAGGGAGAGAGACTTAGAAGGATTGTCTTAAGAAAAAGTAATAAAAAAGGATATTAATCACATGTTTTAGTGTGTCAATACAGGTGGACTCTTCTCAACCTGAAAACATGAGTACAGCGACAAAAGGATAGATTAACAGAATTGGGATGAAAACAGGTCAGTCTTTGGCTTAAACATTTTTACAGCTCGACCTCTCATTCTGTCCCAATCCTGAGAAGAAGCTTAAAGGACAATCTCCTGATGAAGACAGACAGAACACCGTGTACTTGAAGAATTAACAGCAGGCAAAAAGACAGTGCAACTGAACTATAACACTGACGACTCCAGCAGCACCATGTAAGGAAGCACGTGATGCAACATGCACTGTGAATTACAGGCTGGTAAGAACAGTGGGATAAATAACTGTGGGAAAGCACTGGACACTGATTTTCAGATTTGCCATGCTTGGAGTAATCCTGAAAGAGAAGACTGAAAAGATCAAGAGAGAAGAAACAGAGAAGAAGAAACAGCTGAGTTGGGACTGTGTTTGCTGGAGATTTAAAGGCCAAACAGGACACTGTGAGAAGAGAGGGACGGGGACCAGTGAGAGGTCAAGCCTGGATGAGTTTGAGTGAGAGAGTACAGGATATGATTGGATTGACAATGGTGCCTGAATTCGTGGAGGTTTAGAATTGTCCACCACATCACAACAAAGAGGTAAAAAAAAAAAAGAAGGTAAAAATAATGAGAGGAACTAACTAACAATTATTTAATGAATAGAAAACACACATACACAAATTGTTACATGTGAAATTATTTTTGGAAAGAATCAGAAGTGAGACAGTTTGAATCCACAGCTCAGTGCAAAGATGCATGAATTAAACCTGATTATAAAATACATTTGCAATGAAGAAACAGCTTACACTCAACATTAATATGAACACATAACATAAATGCAATGAAGACACGCTTACACTTATATACATGACATAAATTGGTATTTCTGGCCGGAGGGAGAGAAGTGGGTCGGTTAAGCACTGATGATGATAATGAAAATGTCTCAGTTTTGTTATTTTCAGACGCAAAGCAGACCTGGACCAATTTTCCACATGCAGCGGTCGGGAGAAAGTTATAGGTGAACCTCACTGGTGTCACTGATTCTGGCATGAGAGCTCTCACTCCTGGCTGAAGACAACAAATGCTGTTATTTAAGGTGGGAAATCAAAATTTGGGTTAGCAACCTTGGGGAAGAGAAAACTGGCTGATTAAGTGGGAAAACTGTGAAGGAGTCTGAAACACTGCAAAAAGAAACATATACAAAATCACACACACAAACAGAAAATGCATTAACCTTATACAAGAGAGCTCATGAAGATTAATGCACAGACATTGATTAAACCTGGCTAAGAACACAAACATATGCAATGAAAATCAGCTTGCTACTTTCATAAGTGTTAGAATAGTGTGAAGTTAACACACTTAAAGCTTGAAGTTGAGGAATAACTGGGAGTTCCATGACAATGGAGTGATTTATGTGAAAAGGAAAATGTCTCCAGCTTGGGAAAGGGTGAAACTGCAGATCACCCGAAGCCCTTGATGGATACAAAATGAAATATAAATAAAATATTATAATAGTCTATTGTATATAAGTAGTATATTAGTATATTGTAATATACTAATAAAATATTGTAATGTACCATTGCTGTTATATAAAAAGATAATAACATTAATAATGACATAATATTAATATGAAGAGGCACCTCAGTCAGTTATGATGTGAGATTAAGCTTAAGGTTGCTCAAGCCTGTAGAATTGCAGAGAGACTATTTTGGATTCATCAGAGCCACTGCAAGGAAGTGGAGCTTGAAGCCCAGACCACTAGAGATTCACAAGTGTAAGGGGTATCTCACTGGTGTCAGTGGGTTCAGTGGTGAGGGAGGAGTGCTGATTGAGCTCAGCTCGCTCTCTCATTCTCTCCAGCCACTGACCAACTTTAGGCTCACTGATACATTGGGTGTGACCAACCTTAAGCATGAAGTGTTCTCAGGTGGAAACTGGCGTCTTACTACTGACAACGGCTCTGGTCTGCACTGGAAGACGGCAGAAAACAATACACGAGCCGAGAAAGGAGATGGACACATGACAACTCACATCTAACGCACATGACACAAGCACATCAGTACATCTAACCACATATGGAAAACACGCTGGACCTTATGAAGCACTAACTTCTGCACTAACACATCCTCCAACCTCACACACCCATATTTGCTCAATTGCGGTTTATTTCACACCTCAAACATTTAGTAAACAATTACGCAAATACAAGTAATCTGCAGCTAGTAAGAAAATAAACTTTTACGCTACGTCCGCACCTACACGGGTATGTTTGAAAACGCAGTTGTTTCGTCCACACGTAAACGGCGTTTCAAATCACCGAAAACTGAGATTTTTTAAAACTCATTTTTTGCGTTTACGTGTGAACGAGGAATACAGAGTTCTTCACGTAACGTTTATGGTATGTGCCTTTTTTCACGTCAGCTGTGCACCACGTTATTGCTTACATGAGAGGAATTGCAGAATGGCAGATAGTCAGATTAACAGTATTTTGTCTATCTTCAGGTTTTACACGCTTACATATAAACACGCAGTTACTGTCCCTCTATTTACAAAGGCTGAGGCGTCACGGTGTGATTATTTTACATGTAGTTGTTTTTTTCCTGTGTAATAATATTCAACATTGCTATCAATACATTTTTCTAAAAAAATGCCTCTCTGTGCAAAATGGGTCTAAAAACATAAATAACTGTGGGATACTGTTTGTCCGTGATTTAGACAGGGGGAACAAATCATGGCAGGATCAGCCTGATATTATTTGTATCCCACTGTAACTTTACTGTATAAAGAGCTAACATCTCCAAAATGTCAGGAGTAGTTAGTCATTACAACAAGTGTTTGTGATACTGTTTGTCCATGATTTAAACAGCCCAGCGCTGCTCCCGATGAAGAGAAAACCAATTCTGCAGGGAGACCTACCTCGGCACTTGTGCAGGTGAAACCAAAGGGAAGATTTGCTTCACCATATTTTCTAGTCTTTGGCTTAGAATGAAGTTGGTTTGGAAACATATTCAGCGATGCTTCATCTCCTGCTTTGCGTTTGTGTAGGCGCCCCATGCTAGCAGTGTCCAAGCGTTGTTTTCGTTTTTTTTCCCCTTTTCATCCCCCATCCCCCCGCAATGGCTCTGCGCCCCCCTAGGGGGCGGGCCCCACACTTTGGGAAGGTCTGGATTAATGGTAAAATGTATTATTGCTGTTCATGCTTTCAAACAATATTTCATGCATTAATGTCTTTGCAGCTCTGTGTCTATGGACCTCTAACATGCCAGTTTAATTAAACAGTTGTTAAAAAGCTCAGGGTTTTAAGTGTTATATGTAACAAATCTCTTCTTTAAAACTCACACAGTTTGTCATATTTTCTCTCTCAGGTCTGAAAGTCCACAGCATGCTGAAACATGAAGCCATCGTCCTCACTTTGGAAACTGTTAAGTTTCTGGCACGATGAACGTTACACGCCTCTCTACCCGTTTAAACTACCCTACTCTGACTTTCCTTAAAGAGTGACTTGTAACATATTAACTGAGTTAAGTGAGTCACATTTTCTTTGTTTTTATTTTTTGTAACAAGAAAGTCAATAATAAATAACTCCAATGCAATGATAAAAAAATGCAAAAGTTTAATAGAAATGTGTAAAAACAACATGCAGAGTGTAATCATTAGCTACATTTGTATGGAAGGAGACCACTGGCCAAATCATTCCTGATCTTCCAGCGAAGCGCTGACCGTTTCTTCTCTGTTGGCACGATGTAGGTGTTGGGTACGTAAACTCTCCGAGGTTTAGGCTGCAAAGACGAGGGATAAACTGTTTAACCACTAAAGCTGATCACTTTCGGATGTTCTGAGTCTCCAACTGTGATCTATGCAACAGCAGGCTCAGATATGTAAGCCACTTAAACAGTTGAGAGACGTTTTGTGTAGATTTTCGATCTCAGTTCTTTACACATCAATAATAAACTTTATTTATAAAGCACACTTAAAAACCAAGGGTATGCCAAGGTGCTTAACAAGTAAGATAGAGAATAGGAGGAGGATAATAGAAATAGGACCAAAGCAAGTACTAAGTATGCAAGCAGGTAGCTGTCACTGATACATATGAAAGCAACAGGTACAGAGCAAACAAGAATTTAAATGAGCATAAAAGTGCATAATATAAAATCATAAAAGAAATATTAACTAGAGGGAAAGGCAAGATTGAATAAGTGGGTTTTTAGTCGTGATTTGAACAGTGCAATGGAATCAGATGCGCGGAGGTCGAGAGGAAGGGTATTCCACAGTACCGGGGCAGCCAGAGCAAACGCACGGTCACCCCGGACTTCAGCCGAGATCTGGGTTGGGTCAGAAGTAGTTGAGCGGCAGATCTGAGTGTTCTAGCAGGAGTATGTGATTTGAGAAGTTCACTAAGATAACTTGGCGCTAATTTATTAATAGTTTTGAATCAAGTTATATACATCAAGTTAAAGGAAATTTTAGCTCTGTTTGGCATTTGACTGTTGTGTTTGTTACAAGTGGTCAAAGAGATTCAAATAGAAATCTTACTCTGAACACAGTGCTACCTTTATTTACCCTTTAACACGTCTCAGAACATCCACACTCTCCTATAAACAGCTGCCCATTGTGTTCTTGGAAAATATTTGCAGAATGTGTAAAGATCCGAAGATAAGATCCAACCACAGAGGTTTAAGATTTTACAGGACGGAGATAAAACAATAAACTTTTGTTTCAGACAAAATCTGAAATAAAGAGCTGCAGGTCATTGCACTGTAATTTCTTACAAATTCGTCCATGAGATAGATGTACACTACCAGTCAAAAGGTTGGACACACCTTCTCATTTCATGTTTTTCATTTATTTTTATTTTTCCTCTGATACATTTTAACCTTCCGGTTGAGTGAACGCTGGCGCGACTTGCTGCCGCCAGTCATCGCTACCTCTGTCGCTACCGGATTCCTGTCCTGTTCCTGTCTCTACGGCCCACCGGTGTCTCTGTCTTTGTCCAGTTGTTCCTGTCCGTGATGTGGCCTCTCAGGATCTATGCACTGTCTGTGTGGGTCTGGATCTTTATGTCATCGATCTACCGACTTGGCACTGGGATCCATCAGTATACAGCTGATGAGCTCCTCCAGCTCCGCATCTCCCTGGCTGCTCCACCGCTGGCTGCTCTTCATCTCCACATGGACATTGCCTTCCTCCCTCGCCGAAAGTACGTACATCGGGGCTCCCGTCGGTATTTCCGTCAGGATAATTCCAAGCCAATTCAGTCCTTCTGGTCCACCTCTGGTCTCTGTCAACGGAAACCCGGCAGGTCTGTTGACCACAATGTTTTGGCTAACCTGCCCAGGTCGGCCAACACTCTCATCCAGTCCGACAGTACTTCCGTCAACTTCGCCCTGCTTAATATCCGTTCGCTTACGAACAAAGGACATCTCATCCAGGATCTCCTAACAGACCGTAAGTTTGATTTTTTCTGCTTGACTGAGACATGGCAACAGCCCAATGACTTTTCGCAACTCAATGACTCCACCCCCCCAGGGTTTGTTTACACCGTATTATTTCTTTCCGGAATATCAAGAATATAAATCTTGATATCCTTTCTTCTGCTCTCTCTAGCTGCTTGTCTCTTAACATCTTGGCTATTCAAGACGATCTAGTATTTTATTATAATCATAGCCTCAGTAGTATTTTGAATTCTCTTGCTCCACAAAAAACCAGAACTGTACTCTTTTCTCGCTCTGCACCCTGGTACACACCAGAACTCCGACTATTGAAAGCTAAAGGCCGACGGCTTGAACGTCTCTATAAGAAAACTGGCCTTACTATTCATAAGGATATGTTTAATAACCATGTTCTGTTTTATCAGGAATGTATCAGTCAAACTAAATCTGCCTATTATTCTACCATTGTCTGTTCAAGTGAGAACTCCACCAAGACCCTATTCTCATTATTCAACTCCTTTAACAGGCCACCTGATTCTCTGCCCGCTCATCTCTATTCATCGAACTTCTGCGACGCTCTAAAGCTATTCTTCACTGAAAAAATTCATAAAATACACCTAGACTTGGTCCCTAATGCTCAATGTAGCTCCTCTGTCGTAATTCCACCCCCTTCTCACTTCCTCTCTGTTTTTCAACTTCTGTCTTTAATTGATATTGCTGATCTCATCCACAAATCAAAACCTTCTACCTGCCAGTTTGATCCTATCCCCACTGTCCTTGTCAAAGCCTGTTTACCCCCTCTCCTTCCCCTCATATCTGCTATTATTCACTCTTCACTCACCACTGGAACTGTTCCTGCTTCTTTCAAAGTTACCGCCATTACCCCAATCCTGAAAAAAACAGGTCTAGATCCCAACTTTAATAATTTCAGTCCTATCTCCAATCTACCATTCCTCTCAAAAATTCTTGAAAAAAATAGTTGCTTCTCAAGTCTATCTACACCTCACTGATAATAACCTTTACGAACAGTTCCAGTCTGGTTTCCGTCCTCTGCATAGCACCGAAACTGCTCTCATAAAAATAACAAATGATCTTCTTATGGCAGCTGATTCTGGTCTCCTCTCCATCCTTATTCTCCTTGATCTGAGTGCAGCCTTTGACACCATCTCTCATCCCATTCTCAGATTAGCTTCTATTGGTCTCTCTCATACTCCATTAGCCTGGTTCAAATCGTACCTGTCTGACCGCACTCAGTTCATTCAATTAAAATCCTTCACTTCTCAGCCTTCTCCTCTATCTACTTCTTCCTCTCTGACATATTTTTCGTAAATATAATATTCAGTTCCACTGCTATGCCGATGACATCCAGCTTTACCTCTCTACCAAACCCGATTCTACTCTTCTTCCACCCTCCCTTACCCTCTGCTTAGCTGAACTCAATTCCTGGTTCTCCTCCAACTTCCTTAAACTCAACAGCAATAAATCAGAACTTCTCCTGGTCGGCACTAAACGATTGCTATCCAGAATTAACAATTTCTCTCTCACTATCAATAATTCGCTGGTCCCTATCTCTCCCTCTGTGAAAAGCTTGGGTGTCATTCTCGATAGCACATTATCTTTTAATTCACATATCAATAATGTCACATGTGCAGCATATTTTCAACGCCGTAACATCAATCGCCTCCGCCCTTTCCTCACTCTTCATGCCACTGCCATTCTCGTCCATAATCTTGTTATCTCTTGAATTGATTACTGTAACTCACTACTATTTGGCCTTACACAAAAATCCATTAACAAGCTCCAACGTGTCCAGAACTCTGCTGCCCGTATTATTACTAGGACTTCCTCTACCCACCACATCTCCCCAATCCTGAAGCAGCTTCACTGGCTCCCGGTTAAATTTCGCATCCATTTTAAAATAATTCTTTATACATTTAAGGCTCTTCATTCTCTCTCTCTGATTTAGTACAGATGAACTTCCCATCCCGGTGCCTCAGATCTTCATCTTCTCTTTCTCTCTCTGTTCCTTCCGCTCGTCTGATTACAATGGGGGGCGGGGCTTTTAGTTGCTCTGCCCCTCGACCCCTGACCTCAGAAATATTAGTTCATTCCCTCTTCTTAAGTCCACCCTCAAAACACATCTGTTTAAAATTGCTTATGTTTAAACCTCTGTATGCTCTTAACTTTTATCTGTTATTCTTATTTTTGTGTATATTTCCAGTTTTTGTGTTTTTATTTGTTGTACAGTGTCCTTGGGTGCTTTGAAAGGCGCTATCTTTTAAATAAAATGTATTATTATTATTATTATTATTATTAATATTATTATTTTTACCATAATTTATTTTATGGTATGGTATACCATATATTTTATGTTTTGAGAGAGATTATCCAAAGTTTGTATTCACACAACTTGTGTACAAAAGGACAAATGAGAAATAGAAAAAAGAAATCTGGAGAAATACTTACTGGTGGAGGCTGATATGTGAGCCGTTGCTGAAAAGAAAAACATACACTCATAAGTACTTCCAATAAACATTGCAGCCCAGGACAATGAAACAAAACAGGAAGTTTATAAGTCAGATCATTCTATTACTGAGAAAAGCGACGGTGTAATAACGTCATGTCTCATCCCACAAGTATGAAAACAAAGATGGTTGAACATCTATGTGAGGAGTGCTAACACTTGCCTATTGAAGTTATATTTTCTACCTTAATCTCTGAGCGCAGTGCCCTCCTGTCCTTCTCTCCTGAAAGTTTGAACATCTCCCAGAGCTGCTTGTACTGGAAATACCTGCAGACATAAGAAAACCCAGTGAGCAAACATGTAACCATCGCATCAATGTGAACCTGATGGGTGTGATTCTTCCAGACTGCTGCTGTATTAAGGTACAAACAGAATGTTACAGAACTGTTATACAACATGAGGGTAATCAATTAACCCTTTAAGACCTACCATAGAACCAAGCCCGCCAGAGCTTATATTATATTTTTACATGCTGTAGTGCCATTTTTGGGAGCATTTCAAGTTGCTATACATTAATACAACTATTATAGCCCAAATTTTAATAATATGTCTGCATTAAGTGCATAGAAATTACATAAATTGCAATAAACTACAGAAAAATTGAAAATTGTTTTTGTTTTTTTAACATATACTTCTAGTTAGAGAAATTTAAGAGGCTTATCCCTCAAAACTGTAAATACAAAAAAGTTGCACAAAATAGTTTCCCACCACAGGAAATTTATTTTGAGTGTCTTCATAGTTTTATTTTTGAAATACACCAATTTTTATATACTGCAGGAAAAACGAAAATAAATATTATAATGCAAATTTGCAAAAAAGCAGCATATGCATCAAAATAAACTATTTCCAGCAGTGCAATTTTAGTTCTAAGCATCCCAGAAACAACACAGAAAGTCATAAAGTCAAACATAACTGTTAAAAACACCAGTATAGGCCATTGACTGTAGAAAACAGCCAATGGTATAGGCTCATGAGGCCCTGATGGTAAAAAAAACAAACTACATTTCAGCGAAAATGACGTCACTTCCGGTTCCGGCCAGGTAATGGCGGACATGCGCTAGTTCACGCTGACGTCTATTCTAACTAGGAAGTGTTATGAACAGCTGATCAGATCGGCAAAGCGTGTTTCTGGAATATTATGTTTTTGTTGTTGCAAGTGCTTTTTATGCAGTTTTTGCAAAGCTATATGTGGAAGGAAACCGTGACCTAGGAAAAGCTGATGGCATAAGATGTAAGTACAACTCCTCCGGTTTCATATGCAAAAAAAATTATTGCGCTAGCTCACGTGGTTGCAGTTCTACAAGGATTTAAAAGTAGTTGCGCAAAACTGTGCCTGCTCTGACCGGTTTTAAAGGGTTAAAATTACTGTCCTTTATTTGGCATAATTACTGTCTAACTTACACTAACACAAGTTATAGGAAGTACTGAAAGGCTGTATGGAAGCATTAAGGCGCTGCACATGAGTCTTCTAATGGAAAATAAATCTATTAAGAAACCTATCAGGAGCCTCTAGACTCATAATTCCACATTATTTCAGGTGTGAGTCTCAAACAGAAGTGGCAGTCCTGTTCATTTTTTAACCACTGCATTTTGTAACTTACTTGGCTACTGGGTCGGTCTTCTTTATGGTCTGTTGACTCATCACTGGCCGGATGACTGAAATGAAAATCCATGTGAGAAATTATCCAAAAGTCAGAGAAAGAAAAATCTTTATATTGTGCTTTATTGCCAGCTTACAGGACTTTGGTTTGGGCCTTATATCAACATCACTCTTAGTTCGAGTCTGCTTCCCCCACAAAGAAAGAAACAGAAGAAAAAAAACAAGACATTACATCTTCAACTGTTATTAAGACAAGGAAATGTGTTAGTTTTATTAATATAATATAGCTATAGATATAATATTGCATAAAATCGCAACATCAGTCTCCTCAAGGCACTTTGTATTGTAAACTAAGACCCCACAACAGGGTAAACCCATAGAGAGGGAACAGCAACAATCAAATGACCCCTTTATGAGCAAGCACTTGGTGACAGAGGGAAAGAAAAAAATCCTTTTAACAGGATGAAACATCTGGCAGAACCAGGCTAAGGGAAGGGCAGCTATCCCCCCTTGCCAGTTGGCAGAAGAGGAGCAAGATAGGACAGAAGACACACTTTGAACTCTATTAAATTTCTTAAATCTTAAGAGACTACATTACCCACCATGCTTTTCATGTACGATTCAAAAGCGCTTAAAGACACTCTTTCACTCTCAGACGTCTGAGTGTCGCTCTGATCATCCAGGTCTTCGTTGTCTGACTCAGGTGACTCCTGCTCAGGTGATGTGGCTAAATGAAGTTGAGCCAGTCTTTCCTCCAGACAGCTCGCTGTACCTGCAAACACAAATCACTAACCATCAGCAAACCCAACACTTCACTCTCAGCTACTTTAAAAGAGACATAGTTTGCTCATTTCCAACTCCATATTTGGATTCTTGGCTACTTTGAAGAGAGTATCAAAGTCTGTGTTAATACATGTAGAAATATTAAACTTTTCCTGCTAAAATTAGCAAATATCCAGCTCAATATTTTTGCCACAGTTCAAAATAATCCTTTTTTATTTGATAGTGAGCCTTGGTTCTGCTTCAAGGTTCATCTACTGTCTGACAGGATGACATTTTAGTTCCTCTTCCTATAAGCGGCTCCAAGACAACATTCTCCTGATTGGCTGCCCCTCAAAGGGCTGAAAAAAACTTAAAATGAGCATTTAGATCAGCGAGAAGTCTCACATCGATTACTAACACACATGCACACCTCATTATTTAAAACACTGGACCATGTTTAATAGAAGTATTTATTTTGTAATAGTACATATGTATGTTAGAAAATAAGGGAAAACAGCCCACCTTTTAAACTTTTCATATCAACACTAATTGAGAAGTCAATTTACAATTAATGTGATGTTGGAATTTAATACCTGCATTAAAAATGGACATCTTATATCAAGAAATGTAACTCTTTGAAAAATTGTTTTCATACAACATGGATTTATTTTTCTGAATATAAATCCAATAACCTTTTTTAAATGTCCAAACTGGGATGTAATTTATTATTCAAAGCTGACCTTTTTATGGCTAAATGCCCAAAAACATGTAGCTCATCAGAATCTCATGCTGATGCCACAACTAAAAAAGTTCAACAAAGACAGTTCTTTTTAAGGGAAATGAGATCTTTTAATGTCTCATCTGAGATGTTGTCCTTGTTTTATAGAAGTTTTATCGAATCTGTGATGTCTTTTTGTATCGCTGCCTGGTTTGGTAACCTGACGGTGAAGAATAAGAATCGGTTGGGACTTCTGGTAAAAACTGCTAGCAAAATTTCAGGGCGCTGGCAAGATGGACTTTTGGCCATTTACAATAGAAATGTGCTTAGAAAGGCTCATTCTATTATTAATTGTGTGAACCATCCACTTCACAGTGAGTTTGAGTTGTTGCCTTCTGGCCGCCGTTTCAGAGTACCTCCGAGGAGGACTAAAAGACTCCAGGTCTCTTTTATCCCTACTGCGTCTTGTCTCCTTAATGGCAAATAATTGTCCTTGAACTTTCTATCATTATTATTGATATTATTATTTTATAGTATTGTTCTGTTTATTTTTATCCTGCTGCTAAACTAATTTCCCCTTGTGGGACAATAAAGAAATTGAATTGAATCATTTCTGAGCCTCTGACCAAACAGCAAAAAAAAAAAACTCCTTGCAGTAACAAGTATCATGACGTGCTGATTTAGAAGCTGGAAAACATTTACCCCTGTCCTGTCTGAGGTTTCCGTCCCACTCTGCACACATGTTGTCATACATCATGGCCGAGCTAATGTTCACTCTGGAGTCAATAAACTTGATGTCTTTGTTGCTCGAAGACTCGTCTGGATCTCCACCCTCCACGTTTCCTCCGACGTCTTTCTTGACATCATTGAACCCATGAAGGTCGTGCACCTCTATTTCTTGTTTTTGCTTCTTGTCCAGCAGGAACATGTCTTCAGCCTGAACAGTGCGATGCTGTTCTTTTGGTGCTTTCTTTTCAGATGCCGCATGTAGATCGCACTCCTCCTCACCTGCCTGCTTTTTCTTCTGTTCCGAATGCACTTCTGTGATGTGGATGATTTCTCTACAGCACGCCACATCATCAAAATTCTTGCTGACCTCTAACACAGACAGTTCATTGAAGTCTGGCTTATGTGTAGGTTCAATAAGAAAGTCGCCAAAGCTGCTGAGTGACCGACTGTCCTCTTCGTCCTCTCTCATCTCAGACAGATCCCCCCGACTATCCTGATCAAACTCTGTTATGGTGTGGTCATCTCTGTACTCTGCTCCCTCCTGCCCCTCTGGTTTGTAGGTCCCGTAGCCAGAGGTCATCAGACTTGGTGCGAGACTATCTGGACTGCTACTACACCTTTCTTCTTCCTCCTCCTCATCGTTACTTGTCTTATCCAAACTTTCCTTGCTGAAGTTGCTCTGGTTGTTCAACCCACTCTTTACCTCCTCTGAAGCCCCCTGAAGTAAATCTTCTGCATCGGTGGCTGGTTTAGAGTCAGTCATTCGCTCAATCTCATCCTCTTCTTCTTTCTCCTCATCTCCATCAGACCAAAATGAGGAGGAAAGGGAATTCTTGTCATCTTCACTCTCTTCGTCTGACTGAGTGCTGCACATTTTGTACATGTTGAGTTTGCACTACAACTGAGGTGTATGGAGTGTGTGATCTGAGAAGGCACAGGACTTAAGGAAGTAGCTAAGAGGATTAGCTGAAGCCTCAAAAACTGGAACAGCGCCCACTGCTGCTGACCAAAAGGAATTACACTGCTGCGTTTACTCTTTAATGCTGCTTGTTTCAATAGTTGTTTGTTATTGTGAGACATGGAAGGCCAGGGTTCAACTATAAACATGAAACTTCGGATAAAACTTGTTGTGATCCATAAATACAAACTGGATATCTTCAGCAGTACTCAGTCAATTTATTCTTTAATTTTCTTCTTGAAATTATTTCTGCACTTCAGTTTACCTTTTTTTTTTATTCTAATCTAGTTATAGTAAAGCTACCTAAAAAAAGATCCCAATTTGATTAATAGTACACATCAATTGTACATTACAGCTTTGTGAAAACATAAAATCAAACATTATTACTTATTATTTTAGAACAATAAACCTTAAAGCAGATGATCAGAAGATATTACAGATCTTTGTCCATTAGTTTTTGTTACCTGAGTCTTCACTGTAGACTGATTCATCACAGACAAGTGACTGTCCTTTGTGTTTCCTGAGGGGGGGGAGCATAATTAGAGTTGAAGACCTTTTCCATTTGGCACATCTGGAACAAGTCATCTCTCCACAATAAGTTGACTTGTTCCAGATGTGCCACAAATTCCCTGTTAGTGTTAGCTAGGGCTGCTCAATTAATCGAATTTTAATCTCGATTACAATCTGGGCTTTCAACGATCATTAAAAATGACTGAGCCGATTATTAGCCCCTCCCTTGTGCTTTACTCTCGCTGCTCCGTGTGGCAAATCGAGCGCACCTCTCTGCATTTCGAACACGTGTCACAACAATTAAGAGGACCCGAGGGAAGCTCGGAAAGCTCGGAAAGCTAAGCAGAAGTTATTTGGAGAGGAGAGTGACTGCTGTTGGTTGAAAAGAGAGGTAAAAAAAACTTCAGTGGTGTGGAAACATTATGGGTTCACGGAGTCAGACGTGGATCAAGTAGACACAGTGTGTAAACTTTGCTACAGTGTCGTAGCTGCACCACAGAGCAACACTGCAAAGTTCACTAAACATAGATGTTTACATTTTTCATTTATTTTTTATATTGCAAACATTTGCACTGTTATCAGTATTTGCACACTATTTTATATTATTTTTTGACAATCTTTAAAGTCATTATTCAACACATTGTTATTGTTAAATAAATATCGTCAAATAATCGAGATCTCAATTTCAGTGAAAATAATCGTGATTATCAGTTTTGCCATAATCGAGCAGCCCTAGTGTTAGCCAATGAAGAAATGATATAAAAAGAGAAGAATATGTCAATGATAAAAACAACAACTTAAATTTGAATATCGACCTGCGATATAAATTGGAGATCGGTGTCAGAGATGATGAAAAACACGGGTTTTATTTCATATTTATTTAAAATCTTGGGCTAAACTGTAAATAAAGTTTACAGTTTAAATAAACTGTAAAAAAGTAAAACAGACTAATCCAGACAGTAAGCACATAGGCCCATAAACCCATAGACTCTTTCACTCGTAAGCCATTAGTGGTTACAGAGCAGAATAACATGAGATTTACAAACAAAAATAAACAAACAAACTTGTTCTTTGGTAATCAGAACAAAATTGTATCTGGAAAGCTGTTTCCTAGAAATGCATAAAATCCTACACTTTACGAGCTTTTTTTATTAATACAAAGAAAAATCCAGCTGCTGCTAGTTGGAAAGACAAATAAAACTAAAACTAACTCTGGACAAACAAATGAAAAAATTAGCACACGATTCGTAAAACTACCTCAGAACTTTTCTCTTGATGAAGTGTCTCCCCTGGGTGTCTGGGGTAGATGTGTAGCTATCTGTCAGAGGTGAGTGGATGGTATCCTCAAGATCCTGCTCCACCTGAAGCCTGCTTGGAGCACCTGGAGGGAGCTTGAGCTTCTGGGCCACCGAGTGTTGAGCGTACGAGTCATAGTCTCCGTTATAACAGTTGATGAGCGTCTGGGTGTGACATTACATGCTTTTAATTTATTGCACATGCCTGACACCATTACAATTAAGACTATGTTTGTTGCCCAATCAAAGTAGTGCCACTCATGACATGATTTTATGTGGCAACACATTAACAGCATTTGGCTCAATAGAGCAATGAATGCAAGAATAAATGAATATAATATAAAAACATATCTTGTATGTTATGAGTCATTAATGCTTACCTTTCTGGCATGGTCTGTACTGCCTGCATGTAGGAAGAATGCTTCACTAGTGCCTTTAAAGCAGTGTGGACTAACTGTGGAGAAAACCAGAGCTCAAGTTAGATGTTATTAAGTGTTATAAAAGTGAAATACTCAAAATCACAAAGTGAGTGCTCTGACCCTTTTCTTTGGTATAGGCAGGGGGACTTGGCTGAGGTGTAGTTGCCGGAGATTTGGCATTCATCTCATTTGATGAGGAAAGGCCTTTCCACTCCCCTCGTCGAATCAGCTCATCCAGATCTAATCACAAAAATGACAGTTTTTCCTCAATATTTACTGATTTACATGTCTGCAATCATTTCCTGTAATGTCTGTCATCTCCACATCTATTTCTATTATTACACTCTACCAGAGTAGCTCTGCATAATTCACGGTTCAAAATAATCCTTAACTATGTTATACTGTGCTTCTGTGCAGCCCCTCAGTTCATCTATAGTGTGAAACAACTGTTTAATTTCATCTCTCTTTAGGCTAACTTTCCTCTGATTAACTGCGCCTCAGAAACTGATGGTTTGAACAACACGTGTGCCCATAACTAGAGTTGTACTCCTGACATAACCACATAAGGGAAATCCATTATCTAAGACAAGTTACACCCCCTCCCCCAAAAAACAACCCAATTACTCAACTCTTTGAAACTCCTAAAGTCTGAGCTTTTTACTCGCAGAGAATACTTACTGAGCTCATTTTTGGAAACTCTGATTATGTTTAATATGTGATAGAAAATTACTGAGCTCATTTTTTGAAACTTTGATTATGTTTAATATATGATAGAAAATTACTGAGCTCATTATTTTAAACTTTTATGTTTAATATGAGTATATGACAGAAAATTAAGAAAAACAAGAGATCAATTCTTAGAATTAAAATTTTAAATAATCAGTGCACAATAAATATATTAAACTGCAAAACAATATGGCAATGTGAGTTGGGAGGTTTAAGAAGGGTTGGTATGTATATGTTTAACCTTGTTTAAATTCACGCAGCCTGTGCTTTGGTATGTTTTTGTAGCCAAGGAGGGCTAACTGTTCTTGAATTTCCTCCTCTGAGAAATCCAGGCTGTCCATAATATTTCCAGCTTCCAGTCACTGATATGAAAACAGTCCTACATGAAAAAAAATCTATATCAAACACAAAGACAAAACCAGATATGCAGGATGCAAGATGTTATGTCATAAACAAAATGTTCTTTTGATACATGTAAAGCTTTTCAAACACGTTTTACGCACTTTTATCACAGTGTTGGACAATGAGACACACTTTTGGTATGATTACTAGCTCAGTTGCAATTTTAACAAACAGTCTGTAGATACTCTATAACAAATATCAAATACACCAAGAGCAAATAAATAAGTCTAACATCTGCGTTGATTTCCTACTGTCCTAACAACAATTCAAAACTGATTGTATAACAGCTGTTAGCAAGCTTGGCTAGCCGTTCCCAACCAGACATAAAGAGAAACGATGTTAACTAATTTTAACTCGTCCGTTCTCACCTTCACACAAGCCGGTTGGGTGTTAGCGTGAACCCATCCTGCTAATGTTACCGGTGTAGTTTATCGAAGTAGTAGCTGCGCTTTATTGTTTGTACAGAGTTAAACACTCAGCACCAAGACAACGGCCGTAAAGAGCTTTGAAAATGACGCCTGCTAACGTCATTGACATAAACATCCGGTCTTTTTCTTCTTCGTTGTACTATTTAGCGATTGACGAGTCGACACATTACCACCTCCAACTGGACTGGAAAAGTACAACGACGATAATAAATCTCTTAAATCACATTAATTATCCTCCCAGATAGGAACAACAGGGCACGGTGTGTGTAACACTGTGAGAGGAAAATGTTAAAGTTGCTTTAAAAATACCATAAACTGATTTTGAGGTAGTATATTGCTGTAGTTTTTAGTTAAAATTGGATATTCAATCTAGTTTATCAATGTTGACGTTTTCATCAAATACTAAGCAAAGACATTTGCACATCAGTAATATAGTATACTAATATAATTGTAATATACTGAAAATTATTTCTTTAGATGATGTAATTAAAGAAACATGATGGATTGACATTAGAACTGAACATTTACCATCCGTCCATTGAGCCATTTTCTTATGCTTATCTTTATGAGGGTTGCAGGGCTGCTGGAGCATATCCCAAGTGCTATAGGGTGAGAGGCAGTTTCCTGCTTCCTGTACAGAACATCAGTCTGTCGCAGGACAAACACAGAGAGACAGACAGCCATATGCACTCACATGTACACCTATGGAGAAATTAGAATCACCAGTTAACTTAACCCCACTAATTAATGGTTAGTTAGTGGCACGTGGTAGCAGCACGGTGGCACGGTGGTTAGCACTGTTGCCGCACAGCAAGAAGGGCCTGAGTTCAATTCCAACATCAGGCCGGGGTCTTTCTGTGTGGAGTTTGCATGTTCTCCCCGTGTTTGCGTGGATTCCCTCCGGGTACTCCGGCTTCCTCCCACCGTCCAAAGACATGCAGCTTGTGGGGATAGGTTAATTGGATAATCCAAATTGCCCATAGGTGTGAATGTGGGAGTGAATGTGAGCACAAATGGTTGTCTGTGTGTTAGCCCTGAGACAGACTGGCAACCTGTCCAGGGTGTACCACGCCTCTCGCCCTATGACAGCTGGGATAGGCTCCAGCGCCCCCCGCGACCCTGAAAAGGATAAGCGGAAGCGAATGGATGGATAGGGGATTGAAATCTGAGACTTTCCATCTTAAATGCACATATTAAACAAATATGTAGGGCTGCTTTCTTCCATTTCAAGAGTCAAGATTGAAGATTCTTTATTTGTCACATGCATAGTTATACGAGAACAACACGTAGTGAAATGTGTCCTGAAAAGCTCCTTGACTGTGCAAAAAGAGAACTTAATAAACAGTAAGTGAATATATACAAGGATGACATTCAGTAAGTGAGTGAATTACAGTGGGGCAAAAAAGTATTTAGTCAGCCACCGATTGTGCAAGTTCCCCCACTTAAAATGATGACAGAGGTCAGTAATTTGCACCAGAGGTACACTTCAACTGTGAGAGACAGAATGTGAAAAAAAAAAAAAAATCCATGAATTCACATGGTAGGATTTGTAAAGAATTTATTCGTAAATCAGGGTGGAAAATAAGTATTTGGTCAATAACAAAAATACAACTCAATACTTTGTAACATAACCTTTGTTGGCAATAACAGAGGTCAAACGTTTACTATAGGTCTTTACCAGGTTTGCACACACAGTAGCTGGTATTTTGGCCCATTCCTCCATGCAGATCTTCTCAAGAGCAGTGATGTTTTGGGGCTGTCGCCGAGCAACACGGACTTTCAACTCCCGCCACAGATTTTCTATGGGGTTGAGGTCTGGAGACTGGCTAGGCCACTCCAGGACTTTCAAATGCTTCTTACGGAGCCACTCCTTTGTTGCCCGGGCGGTGTGTTTTGGATCATTGTCATGTTGGAAGACCCAGCCTCGTTTCATCTTCAAAGTTCTCACTGATGGAAGGAGGTTTTGGCTCAAAATCTCACGATACTTGGCCCCATTCATTCTGTCCTTAACACGGATCAGTCGTCCTGTCCCCTTGGCAGAAAAACAGCCCCACAGCATGATGTTTCCACCCCCATGCTTCACAGTAGGTATGGTGTTCTTGGGATGCAACTCAGTATTCTTCTTCCTCCAAACACGACGAGTTGAGTTTATACCAAAAAGTTCTACTTTGGTTTCATCTGACCACATGACATTCTCCCAATCCTCTGCTGTATCATCCATGTGCTCTCTGGCAAACTTCAGACGGGCCTGGACATGCACTGGCTTCAGCAGCGGAACACGTCTGGCACTGCGGGATTTGATTCCCTGCCGTTGTAGTGTGTTACTGATGGTGACCTTTGTTACTTTGGTCCCAGCTCTCTGCAGGTCATTCACCAGGTCCCCCCGTGTGGTTCTGGGATCTTTGCTCACCGTTCTCATGATCATTTTGACCCCACGGGATGAGATCTTGCGTGGAGCCCCAGATCGAGGGAGATTATCAGTGGTCTTGTATGTCTTCCATTTTCTGATGATTGCTCCCACAGTTGATTTTTTCACACCAAGCTGCTTGCCTATTGTAGATTCACTCTTCCCAGTCTGGTGCAGGTCTACAATTCTTTTCCTGGTGTCCTTCGAAAGCTCTTTGGTCTTGGCCATGGCGGCGTTTGGAGTCTGACTGGTTGAGGCTGTGGACAGGTGTCTTTTATACAGATGATGAGGTCAAACAGGTGCCATTCATACAGGTAACGAGTGGGGGACAGAAAAGCTTCTTACAGAAGACGTTACAGGTCTGTGAGAGCCAGGGATTTTCCTTGTTTGAGGTGACCAAATACTTATTTTCCACCCTGATTTATGAATAAATTCTTTACAAATCCTACCATGTGAATTCATGGATTTTTTTTTCACATTCTGTCTCTCACAGTTGAAGTGTACCTCTGGTGCAAATTACTGACCTCTGTCATCATTTTAAGTGGGGGAACTTGCACAATCGGTGGCTGACTAAATACTTTTTTGCCCCACTATACATACATTAAGTAAATGCATTGAGTGTTTCTTCTTCAGTCACCTTTCTCACTCACTATGTCATAATACACCCTCTCAGCATTGAATCATACTTGTTATTAATCTCTGTCTCTCTTCCACAGCATGTCTTCTATCCTGTCTTCCTTCTCTCACCCCAACCAGTTGCAGCAGATGGCCCCGCCCCTCCCTGAGCCTGGTTCTTCCAGAGGTTTCTTCCTGTTAAAAGGGAGTTTTTCCTTCCCACTGTTGTGCTTTCTCAAAGGGGGTCATGATTGTTGAGTTTTTCTCTTTATATATTATTGTAGGGTTTACCTGACAATATAAAGTACTTTGACGTGACTGTTGTTGGTGCTGTATGAATATTGAATTGAAAAATAAATTGAAGTACAATACAAATAAATGGTGTTGTTGGGCACAAACATGTAAAGGCCCCACATCTATCATTTAAAGCTGTACCACCATAGTTCATTTAGTGCTTCTGTTAGCAGAGTTGGACCATAAGTTGATGTTGAAGGCCCCACAGAAGACTAAAAGGTAAACCTTGAGTTTTGAAATCTTTGCTATTAAAAGTGGAATGAAAGCATCTTTCTTTACAGAATGCTGTTATGTTTTATGTAGCAATTTACTGATAAGAACCAAAGTAATGTCACAGTTAGTTTGTGTGTGTATTAAACATTCAGCTTAACCTTTACAAGTAAAGGGAAGTACGTCCCACCCTGTGTGTGCAGGGAACCCCTCCTCCTCCTCCTCCGGCCGGCCTCAGCCTCTCAGAAATAATCAGGACTTTCTAACATCCTCCCCTTCCAACAGGCGGTGGGGTTTCAGTCAGGGGGGACGCTGACAGGTGGACTGTCTGAGAGCCCCATTTGATCTGCAAAAAAGGGACTTTCAGTGTCTTCCTCGGTCCGTAGGAAGATCATGGCTCCGCCAAGAATCTGTCGGGAATCTTTGTTGGTGCTTTTACTGCAAATTGTGTTTATTTGCTCCGCTCAGGTGAGAGATAAGCGTAGGTTTTTTTTCTCTTCTCTGAACTGCAAACGTTTTTAAAGTCCTAATGTCCTATGTGTTCATGTGGCAGAGCTGATGTGGTATATTTTATAGGTATTTACGACTCAGAAAGGAGCACACTTTCTAACTGTAGTTTTTACTCGGCTGTATTTCATATACTTGTGTAGCACTTTAAGTAATCTCATTATGAGTTAAATATTCTTCTTTAACTCTGTGCTCTAACTTTAGGTGGAAACGTAACTACCCTAATGCAGTTACTGCAAAATGCACGGTACTTTAAGGCTACTGTACTTTAACATGCTGTATTGATGATTAAATGAATGATTTCAGTGTTTTTGATTAGGTTTTTCTAAAGTCAGTTCATCCCAGTGATCGCAACTGGCACCAGTGAAGTCCAGAGGGCAGCAGTAATCTGAGCACATGCGGTTACTTAGGTGGAATAATAGGAAACCTGGTTCTGTGACCTAGCCACTCACATCACGCAGACAATGGGACTCTGTGTGAGCTTACCTTCACACTAGCAGCAGCAGCAGCACTGCTTGGTATTTGGAGATGGATTTCAGTTAAAAAAAAGTGATTTCTGTGTTTGTTTTACAGAGAGGCCCAGTCGGTCCCAGAGGCCCTCCAGGGCCACCCGGGATAGCTGGAGTGCCCGGAGTGGACGGTATTGATGTGAGTCTGCTTTTTGGTTCTTCTTTTGTACTGAATTTTATTCCAGGATTAATCAGCTCAGTGAACAGTGAAACCAAACAGTAGCTGATGTTCTCCGACAATAACAAAGCTCTGTCTGTCTCTCTGTCTAAATCATGGTATAGTTGTATTTATGCAGGGCTTGTTGACCTTTTTCAGAAGAACTGCCCTACAGAAAAAGAGAAAGTCTAAATCTAGTCTAGTCTTAATCTAAAGTGTGCCATACATTGTGCACTGAAAGTCTGCCTTTTCATTTGGATGCTGGCCTGCTATGGGCTCAAAAAGTTTAAGACAGTCTTTCAAATCCACATTTAATGAAATCATTTGATGGTATCATGATTGCATTGAGCCATTTATCGATCACCTTATAAATGACAATGAAACAAAAAGTTCTATGTATGATGAATGTTTAGTTTTCATTGGATCATCTCCTTCATGTGTCTTCAGGGCGACAGAGGAGAAGACTCTACAGTGACTGGTGCACCAGTGAGTCCGTTTTTGGTTTCTCTTCTCACACGCAGAAGTCTAAGATTAATAAAATCAGTAATGCTGAATCTTCTGCTTCCAGGGAGCTGACGGAGAGAATGGCAAAGATGGGACTCCTGGAGCTCCAGGCATCCCAGGGGCAGATGTAAGTAAGACAACATGTCAACACACAAACTGGTAAAGTGTTTGTCCAGCAGTCATGTTTTATAGCTTAATCATTCGCCGTGTGGTCTCTATAGTCCAAACCAAAATAAAAGACTTTATTAAGTTCTGAATTCACCAGCTAACCTGATCCAGTAGGTCTTAAATTCTCCAATGCGATAATGTATTAAGTGTCCGTAAGATCTGAGCCACATGACTTAAGACATTCAGATCTGCTGCTGTAGGAGCAGTTTGTATTGGCCCCAGCTGAGCAAAAGTGTAGAGGAAAAAGAAACGTCCCTTGAATAAATCAATCTGTTTATTTAGGGTTGAGTCTCAAATAGCGTACTGACAGAAACAGGGGTCTTTTTGTGCACTACTCAAGGAGTTCAGGGAAATCAGCTGCCCAGAGATGGCTGACTGAAGGCTGTACGCTGGGAAAGATGGTGCAGAATGGTCACAGTGTGTTTTCTGTCCTCTGTGGTGCTGGTACAGAGAACAGACTGACAGACTCAGAGTTTTATATGTACTGAATTCTTTTAGCAAGCCTGCACAACCACTCTGTGATTAATTAAAAACAGAAGTTACACCAATTTCCTTTACTTATAGCAGAATATAGACTATAATACAATACGAAATGGAAATTTGCTGAGATTGTGACCTTCAGCTTTGAGACAGAAGGACCCCTTTGTCACAGACTGAATGTGTTGACACATTTTATTTCTTAACCTTTGCCTTTGACCAAGTGGGGAGTGTTTTGAATGTTGTTAATAAGGAAGGCAGTCAGCGGAAGAGCTAAAGAATGTAAAAACCCTCAACCCGATATCAGACTTATTTCAGGCTCATGTGTCATAATCTGGAGCAATCATCCCTCGTGATTTCTAGCTGTTCCTTCAGCCTGTGGTACTCGTCAGTCTCCAGGCTCCTGCTGCTCTGAGCCGGACTGTCTCGGTGCCATCTTTGACCAACCTGCAACATGGCTTCTGATGGCTGTGATAGCTTTCTGCCTTGGTGCTTATCGGTGGTTCTTGCCACTATGATCAGAGCCCTTATGCTATCCCCAAGGATCTTGTATCTTGATTGTATATCCCATGAATGGCTTACACATATATTTAACATTTCTTTTCTCTTTTTGTCAATGTTATTTATCGTCTGCTTCTCGCAGTTCATCTCAGGGTGCCATCCCCCTGATCTTTTCATTATAGCTCTAACTACCGGTAATCCGCTCTTTGCTGCCTTCATGAAGTGTGATGAGTTTCTGTCTCCTGCTTTGGCCAGCTCATTATTTATTCTGGGCTTCTAAGTGAGGCAAACCCTTGTCCAATCCCTACTTGAGCACCCTTTGTTGCATGCAAAGTGACATTGCCAGGACACAAAGGGCATCACAGCATGCTGTGTTGTGTGGTCATTGAACTGTCAGAATGCTCATTCTGCAGCGCTACCTTAGGTCCTGTCTTTCATGTGAATGTTACTTTGATACTAACCTAATCATTACTGCAATCTAAACCCATCACTTCAAAGCACATCATTGGCCTATTTCAGGATATTAATGCATCCTGACATATTGGAACAATTCTCCAAGAATAGTCTTAGGAACATAAGAGGATTCACAGGGTTGACTGGACTTTAGCCTGAGCAAGCAACTATGGGATGTACTGGAAAAACAAATGTGATTCACATAGGCTACAACTTCCAACATCCAGCATTTAAGGGATCTGCTGTTAAGGTCTTGGTGCCTGATATGACAGGAGACCTCCAGAGCTTTTGTAAAGTGTATAAGAAAAAGTAAAGTGTATATTATTGGATACAGAAAGTTACAATTTCACTTTACATCGTGGCTCAGGAGTTGTCAGTTCGTCTTGTGATCGGAAGGTTGCTGGTTCGAGCCCCAGCTCGGCCAGTCTCGGTCGTTGTGTCCTTGGGCAAGACACTTCACCTACCGCCTACTGGTGACGGCCAGAGGGGCCGATGGCGCGATATGGCAGCCTCGCTTCTGTCAGTCTGCCCCAGGGCAGCTGTGGCTACAACTGTAGCTGCCTTCACCAGTGTGTGACTGTGAGAGTGAATGAATGGTGGCATTGTAAAGCGCTTTGAGGGTCTCGAAAAGCGCTATATAAATGCAATCCATTATTATTATTATTACACAAGTCCACCTATAAATTCTCTGACCTCAGTCCTATACTGTGAGACACACACATACACACACACGCTCACAGAAATCAAACCAAACAACAATAGGAAAAGAAAGAAATGGTATGGCAGCTAGAGTGCAATATATATTTAAAATATCATTATTGCATGCCAAGATTTGAATGTACTTTGTTTCATGTCCACAGGGACCTGTGGGACCTCCTGGGGATCCAGGCCTCGTGGGCCCAAAAGGCTCAAAAGTAAGTTTATTGTCTCAACATATTTCTCAGTTAGTCATGTTGCTCAGATCTCTAAATCAGTTTTTTCACACTACAGTATAGAGTAGCACCACGTATCTGCAAGTATACTGTACTCTGTCCTCGTGTGAAATAACATTTCTGTTCTTGCTGGTTTTCAGGGGGAATCTGGAGCACGTGGGCCCCTTGGAGAGCCTGTAAGTACAGATATTCAAATATGTATTGATTTATATATATTAGCTTCTTTTCAATGCAAATTTTACCTCTTTCTTCATTTTAGTTATTACCTATTATATCTTGTACAACCTAGTTTTAAAAAGTGCATTGAGACAATTTGACTAAAACGAATAAAGCCAGCCAGAATTTTTGCAACTTTGTAATTATTTCTTACTCTCAGTTTGACACATTGTAATTTAGGACTTGTCTCCCACAGGGCGCAGGACCTGGTGGACTTGATGTGAGTACACTGCTGATTTCTAAGTCCTTTTCAGGTTTGCATAAGTATGTACATTAAACAAACAAACAAACAAATCAGTGTTTGCCGATTTGTGGTTACCAGCAGCTGAGTGGTTACTTTGTAACACATTTACAGGCTGTTCTGTAGTTCCAGGGCTCTTATACAATATTATTCTTTGGGCAGAGTATGGTGAAAAGATCTAACGTTAATCTAATGTTCAATGTTTTTTGAAGCAAGGCTTCCTTTGATAAATAATAAATATCTGATCGTCTTGTTAATGTCATTTCCACAAATGGGAGCGTTTAAATTATTATTGTGGCTAATATTTTGGCGTGTTTTTGTTAGAATTGATCAGTTCTTCTGTTAAAAACTGCTCAGTGTTGCACAGGTGGAAGTAGAGCTCATTTACAACAGTTTATGCTACTTTGCTGTATTTTTTAACAGGGTATTCCTGGTTCCGATGGGCTACCAGGGGAACTGGGAAAAGTAGGACCCCCTGTGAGTATATAAATCATAAATTGCCTAAATACAATTTCTTAGCTTTTGTAGAATAAAAAGTTTTTTATCTTTGAAGGAGCCAAAACCTTCAGTACAAACAAAGTCAACAATCATCACAAAACATGTCCTGCTGGTGACTACACAACTGATTAATAAAAACACATCTATCTGCTGCAGGGAGCAAGAGGGAGAAGAGGTCAAGTTGGTCTTCCTGGTCCTCGTGGTCCAAGAGTAAGTATCCCAGTTTCTGTGTACACTGCTAATGAACATCATCAGGAAAAAAAAGATAATAAAGGTTAAAGATGTGGTAATTTATTTTAATGTATAGATGAGGTCTGTATTGAAAATAAAAATAAGATGATTTAAGCTCCGGCACTTTTTTCTAGGGGCCTCCGGCTGTCTATGAAGGCAAAGACCTGGTAAGTAGATAAACCTGCAACTATTTGTTTGTAAAACCACAATTTTACATTTGGCTTACAGACGAGGGAAACGTACTAAGAACAGAACATGAATAGACTTAATGATGTGATTAGCGGGAAAATTATCATTTCTTTGTTAATTTCAAAATATTATTAATATTCTTATCTTAACTTTTGTAATAAATACGGAGCCCCGCAGGGGACATGGGAGAAAAAAAAAATTAAGACAATATCTTTTGCAAGATCTCGCAAAACAAACTCGGGATCTCGCAAAAGTTTTAGCCGCATTCTTCGGAGGCCACCAGCTCGAAGCCGACCGGGAGGTCGAGGCACGATGTGCCGGGAAAGCGGTGTTCCTCCCGGCTGTAGTAGGTCTCGACCTCCCGTTACCTTCGAGCTAGTGGGTGTCAGATCTCCGAAAACGTCGGAGCACTTTTGCAAATATGTGACGTCTTGTAAACCGAGCAGGTATCTGACGTTTACGCAACCACATTCACGCCTCAAAATATCTTAAAAGTGTATTTTGTGACCCAGAAAGAGTAATATTACAACTACAGAGAGTAATATTACAACTAGTTAGTTGTTAGTTTTGCGAGATCTCGCAAAAGTCCGTCTTAATTTTTTTTTCTCCCATGTCCCCTGCGGGGCTCCGTAAATAAAAGACCTTCCCAAATCTAGAATAAAGTATTATCTTATCTTAAAAGCTGATTATCTTGACTGTGAGATTACAGCGTTGTTTTAGCTGTCAGTGGAGCCCCCTGGTGGCAGGGCGTTTCCATGACCTCAAATAGGCTGTTGTATTTTCCAGTGTCCCACTGCCTGCCCCTTAGGTATTACTGGATATTCTGGCCTCCCAGGCATGAAAGTAAGTTGATCAATTATTAGCATATTTAATTAGCTTTTTGTTGATAACTTCTAACAATTAGTTTCTGTTTACAGGGTCACAAAGGGGTTAAAGGTGAATCAGGTGAGCCGGGAAGACAAGGACACAAGGTAACCTTATGCTAACATCTTAGTTTTCACTACATGAAAAAAATTAAGCATTGATATCAAATCGTGACATTTCTGGGACGTTCATTTCTCAGGGAGATGAGGGTGAACAGGGACTGGCTGGTGAAGTTGGATCTCAAGGACTACCAGTAAACTATTTCATCATTCTCTTGTGACCCTAAAAATCCGAATGCATACAGAAATTGCTCCATGCAGTCAAACATATTAACACTCCTCTATCTGCTGAGTAATTCTAGGGCTCAGCTGGATCAAGAGGCCTCCCAGGAATAATGGGCTCTAAAGGTGACAGGGTGAGAGGACGCACACTGCATACAGTTTCATGGATTGTATTTGTAAACGTAAACAGTATAGTTTGAGCCAACAGGGCATATATTAAGGGACAGTCCAATGTAAAAAAAAAAAAAAATACCCGTAAGGAAGTTTGTGCAAGTTGCTTATTGTAGTCCATAGCTACAGACGTATTTACAAACTATTATATGAAAAGGGGCAGCACAGTGGTTAGCACTGCTGCCTCAAGAGAAAAGGCCCTGAGTTTCTGTGAGGAGAGTGCATGTTCTCCCAAAAAACATTAGTAATAAAGCTCAGTAATGGTGTTGATTTAGCTCAGTGGGATATACAGGCACTCATATGCCATATGGATGGAATCAATCAAAAAAAAAAAAATTAAATCAAAATTTATTTATATAGCACATTTAAAAACAACAGTTTTGATCAAAGTGCTTCACAAATTAAAAATAAAAAATAAAATAAAAAATAAAATAAGACAAATACAACGCAAGACGAGACAAACATAGAAATCAACCAAATGATAATCAAACTATCTTACATCAAAGCCAGAGTAAAAAGATGGGTCTTTAAACGAGATTTAAAAGACTGAACAGTCTCAGAAGAGCGAATGGCAATAGGGAGGTTGTTCCACAGTCTAGGAGCTGCAATAGCAAAGGTTGCCTCTGGTTTTCAACCTAGACTTAGGTTGCATTAAGAGCATCTGGTTAGAAGATCTTAGTGCTTTTATAGGATTATACAAATGAAGAAGATCTGTTAAATAGCTAGGGGCAGTGTTATTTAAGATTTTATAAGTGGATAAAAGAATTTTAAATCAATGCGAAATTTCACAGGGAGCCAGTGTAACTTGGTTAAAACTGGAGTCATATGGTCATGACTCCAGGAAAGCAGTAGCCCTGGGTTCATGTCCAACCCCCGGCCCTTTGCTGCAGTCTTTCCCCACTTCCCTGTCTTTCTACACGGTCTCTATCCAATACAGCCTAAAAGACCCAAAACGCAGTAATTTCATGATCTAAGACGTGCACTGGAAAGTGAATCATGTATACTATTAATAGAAAAAAAATGTATTAACTTAATTTGACTTATGTCCATTTTTCCGTTACTATAAACAGGGACCTCGTGGAAACCCGGGCGGCATAGGCCCTCGTGGAATCCAGGGAGGTCCGGTGAGTGGAAGCTTACTATTATCTCTGCACGGTCCTCTGTGTTACTCGGATAAAATCCTGATGAAAACTGACCATTTTTAGGGGGATCCAGGTCAGAGAGGACCCATTGGTGAGAACGGCCCAAAAGGAGTGCTGGTAAGATCACAAATAAAAAAAAAGAAAGAAATTTAGCATCAGCCCAAGTTTTCTTTTAACTCTCTGTTTCCAGTTGAAATACATCACCCAGTATGAACTTAGCATGAAATGAACTTAGGCCTGTCATCATGTGAATTTGTTTGCAGTTAATTGCAGTTTGTTATTTCATAGGGGGACCGAGGTCCACCAGGAATCAGAGGAGTTCCTGGGCCAAAAGGAGACCCTGTGAGCACAGATATGTCTTATACATGCTAGAATCAATCAGTCAATGAATCGTTTCTTCTGTCTTCTTTCTGACCTGCTTTTCTGTTGTTTTCTACTTCTAAAGCCATCCGACCATTGTCTGTTGAATTCATATTGTTATCCTCCTTTCCCACCTGTTTTCTATGGACGAGTTTTCCTGCGTCTTTTCTTGCTAGAATTCAGAATTTAATCGCAATAACACTCTTATTGTACTGTTTAGCTATCATGGCTGACCGTATTGGGTTTAAATAGCTTTAACACATATTCCTTCTCTACCAAATACAACATGTTCCTCTTTTTCTTACTGTGGAACTTTGATTTAAATGTATCTGTATGAAATAAGCTTTGTAATGAGATCCCTCTTATCTCGCCAACAGGGCCTTCCTGGTCCAGATGGTCGTGAAGGAATTCCTGGACTGCCAGGGTCCAAGGTAACTGTTTTAATGAATATCTAATTAATAAGGAATTACTTTTAGCAACAATAATACAATAACAATAAAGGTGTTTAGCAGTTCAACTGTTTTTATTTTTAGGGTCTTCCAGGAAAAAATGGGGCTCCAGGTGATGCTGGCCCACAGGGACTTCCTGTAAGTGACGTCTGACAGCCTGATTCCTCATTAACATCTTTTCTTGACCCAGATATTTTCACTTATTAGAATTTTCTTCATGTAGGGTTTGCCGGGAGCTTATGGTCAAAAAGGACACGGAGGTGCAAAGGTATGATCAATGCTTCTGTACCAACACCTCGTGAAAAACAAAAGTATGTCTGCAAAAAGACAGAAGTTCCACAGTAAGATGAGCCAATGATGTTCTGTTTGTCTCTCTGTGTCACCAGGGTAACACAGGCGATCCAGGAGTTGTTGGTCTGATGGGGTCTCCAGGGAAACAAGTAAGTTTGAAGCAAGGCGAGATGCATCAGGTTCATTAAATTGTTAAGCAAAAGTCTCAATAGACGCATGTAAAAGCACAAACTACTGTACCTTACCAGGTTAAAGGTACCAACTAATGGATTAGTCAGATAACTTTTACTATGAGTAGATGACAAACATTCTTGCCTTTTGGAGCTCTGATGATTATCTTGTCTGATATTTTGTTCACTAGGGTGAACGTGGTGATCAAGGAGAGGTGGGACCCATTGGGCTCAGAGGAGGACCAGTAAGTCTCTGAAATTCATGTACTTGGTTTTCACTTGAACCTCCAAAATAGTTGTTTTCCCTCCGTAAACCGGAAGATCCCCTCCCGTTTGCTTCCAGCCATTCATGATGCCCCAATATCTAATATTTTTCTCATCTAAGTCCTGACTTCCAGCTTCCTGTGGGCTAAACACAACAGCCACAAGCAGTCACCTGTTAGCTTTGCCTACATGGCCTACTTGCAGGGCACGGTGCAAACACTTCTAAAGAAATTGGTTGAGCCTTGTTATTTTATGTTAGAAGCTTTAGTATTATAGCCTCTGTAAATCTGATCAATATGAACAGAGGAAGCTAACTGTTACAGAGTAAAGGAAACTCCATGATGTAAGTAACTGTTCATCTTCCTCAGTAGAGTAAGATTAAAGAGATGAGAGGCAGCTGATCAAACACACACATGTGCAATAAGACTAAGTGCAATACTCTTTTCTGACAAAGTTGTATTTTTACTCAGTTGTATATAGAATTTGTATTCTATTTTTATCCTATTGTATATTTTATTCTATTTTATTCTACTGTATATAGTATTTTATTTCATTCTATTCTATTGTGTACAGTTGTGCACAGTATATCATTCATATTGTATTCTAATTTTTGCTATATAACTTTCGCACTGTCCACTTTCTGCTGTGACAAAACAAATCTCCCATGTGTGGGACTAATAAAGGTTATCTTATCTTATCTTATCTTATCTTATCTTATCTTAACAGTAACTTCAGCAGGATGATAAATGAGATGAGAGGGGAAACAGTGCACCTATGCTGGTCTCCATTCAGAACATACACAAACAGATGCAAAGTCCGCTGCCTCAAACTTGATTAAATGATATTTCTTGAAAGAAAAATTGAGAGCAAACAGTCATGTAGAGAAGAAATGCATTTATAGATTTATAATCAGAAGGAGAGCGTACCATCTGTTAGCCAAAAGTCAAATATCCCAGTCAAACCCAGAGGATTGACTGGGATATATGATAAATACGGATGTTTATATACGGTGACTCGTTCAACTATAAAAATAATGAGCTGTAAACGATAAGGATATAAAAGATTCCCTGTAATAGCTACAGGACAGTTGACCTAAAAATATAATCACATACAGTATATCAAACATGACAAGTTACCAAACTGCATGAAAATGTCTTTTTGTTTATTTCACTTGCCTTTTGACTCACTTCTGTCTGTATTTCCAGATGTGACCATAGCTCTTCTGTGTTTTAGGGTGGACGAGGAGAAACAGGACCCGATGGGCCCCCGGGATTATTAGGAGCCAGGGTAAGACCTGAGGGAAAGCCGTCTTTTCTCTTGGGGACATTATGTTTTGAAAAAAAATATGGGAGAAAAAGAATTTAACACAGTAACACAAGTAAGATTCTTCTTAAATGTAAGATATTCAAAAATTTTGTTTGAGATTTTATTTTCTGCAAAGAGTCCTGTCTGGGAAATGTGCTAAAATCAATATTGCTTGCTTGCTGAGGTTCTGGCCAGTCCTGGTTTTACTGTAACTTCCGTGATCTTTGTTGCGTTCATTTACAGTAGTTCCCAGTGCAACAGTCACACTCTGAGTAAAGGCTTTTAGTTTAGTCCGAAATCTGAGATATATGTGACAATAACAGAAAATCATCAGAAATCTTGATGGTACATATACTTTTTTTGCACGTAGCGCTAGTTATTCATCTAGATTTTTTGGAGTGAAAACTATTTTATCTCTTAGTGAACATCACTGAACACAAGAAAGCAACCGTCTGACTTCATGAAAACTGAGCTGTATCATTAGCTTCCTGCTAATGCTCCTTTGGGTTGGTGGATTCAGACAGGAAAAAAAACAGTCCAAAGAGCTCACAAACAGATTTGTAGATTTTGGTTTCTATAAAGACATTTTGCTGTAGATTTTTTCAGATGTATTAGGATATCTTTACTGCGGATATCTTCAAAATTAGGCAACTCACAACAAAATATAGTCGATTTTTCAGGTGAGCCGCCCAACATCACAACTAACTTGAAATTTTGTACAAATATTTTTTAGGTGAAAGGCATCAGAAGTTCATCCATATTAAATAAACATTAGATAGATGATAGAAATATAGTTTTAACCTACGTATAGTCCACTTCTCAGTGTGGTCTCAACACAAAACCCTGAGCTACATGAAGTGAAAGTCTTATGTTGACAATCCAGGGCTGCTTCACCACTGCATACATATATATATATATATATATATATATGTATATATATATATGTGTGTGTGTGTGTGTATAGTTTTCATTTTCATTTTCTCTCTTTTGTTTTGTTTTGTCACAAGATTTGAACAAAAAGTAACAATCTGAAAACATTCTGGAGTGTCAAAATACAGTAGCCAGACATAAAATATCTCAATATATCTGCAATAAGCTGCAGCTGCTGACATATTGTTTTGGTCCTAATACTGATGGAAAACACAAGGGTTGTATAGACTGGAAAGGCTTTAATAATACATGTAAAAAGGACATCAACAGGTATCTATACTTTTATTATGCTGGCAGTATACTGACACATCAACACGATTTAAGGATCTGAGCTGAATGTCCACAGAAGAATTTATTTATGTTAATTATTTAGTGGGAAAATAAAACTCTGATTTAGATCATGAAAGGGTAGAAAAATTGTATTTAATTGAAATGCACAGTTCCTGAAATCTCCTGCTGGAAGACAGACAAATCAACAAATCTGGGTTAAAAGCAATGCTTTTTGTTAGAACCGAGTCCGTCTGAGTGAAAAACAACAGGATTATGATAGTGCTGTTGTGGGAAAAGAAACAGGAGACGCTGTACAGAGAGGAAATGTTCAGATAACGATAACTTCAAACAGGCAAAAAAGGTAAAAAAGTAGAACGCAGTAATTTCCAAGGTCTGATGGGCCTTGAGAAAAGTACACGCTGGTCTTTTTTGCTTGTTACTGGGAGAGCAAAAATCAGTAAGAAATGAGCGCCTCGAAACTGAAAGCCAAGCAGACACAGTGTTCATAAATACAATCCATCCTGAAAGTATTATTCGACACGAGAATAATCCGGTAAAGAAAAACCTTGTATCTGCTCAGATATTCATTGCAGGAAAGCAGAGTCATGTTTTTGTGCTTTTAATAAAGAGCTGAAGGTCTTTATGAACGCCTGTCCCTGCAGTTAAGTCTCTAATCCACTGGTGAGTGGGCATGAATGGTCTCTTGTGTTACAGACTTTTATTTTTTCTGCAGCTCAGGGGGGATTCAGGGCAGGAAAATAACCTGAGAAACCCTGAAAGAAATCTCTGTTCCCCAGGAATGCCCACATCCCCACATGTTATCCCCTAACACATCCAAGGGAGGGTGGATGCTTGGGGTGCCGGTGGGTCCAGCCTGTGGTTCAGAATGATGTAAAGCTGGAAATGTTTTTTTCCCTGTAGATATGGTTAGATTAAGTTGGGGGTGGTATGGTACCTGCTCTAGGCTTCACACAGTGTGTTCTGTGTTGTGATTCTGAATGTGTGTGTATTATATGTTAAAAGCAGGTTATTTCTGTGTGTGGCTATTTTAAAAAAAAAATAGGGGAGCAAAGGAAATCCAGGCCTACCCGGACTCCCTGGCCCTGCTGGTTTCCGTGGTCAGAAAGGAGACAGGGTAAGAGACACAAAATGAAACAAGACAAAAACAGATCTGATTTAAAAGTCATGTGAATGCAACAGTCCAAAATAAGGAGTAGGGATGGGTATCGTTTAGGTTTTATCCGATACCGGTGCCAAACTGGTACTTTTGAAACGGTGCCGGTGCTTAAACGGTGCTCAAACCGGTGCTTAAAGAATGGAGAACACAAAATTGGTCCAAAAACCTCTCATGTTCAGCTGTTTTTTTGTAAAAAGATAACAATGTTAGCCTTTTCTGCAGCTATAGGGCATATATGGTATCACTCTTGGCTGGAAGCAGTGCTTAAACAAAAACAAACTTTGTCCAAAAACCTCTCATGTTTAACTGTTTTCCACTTTTTCTTTAGTCATTTTAGCCTTTTTGGCCAGGGTGAAGGGAGTATCTGCCATCAAACAAGAAGACAGCCGCATGTAGCTATGATGATGTTTGCTAGTTCACCTTACATGCATTAATGTAATAACGTGGTTAGCCTACTGAACGTAAATTACACACGAACATCATGAAGCTACTCACGCAGAGAAGAACGGCTGCTGCTGCCATCATCATCCGTCACCACCACACCCGCAGGAGATGCGCTCGGTGTGAGGTCTCGCAGCAAACTATCAAATACGGCGCATTTTTCTGCTTTAAAAAAAAAAACGCTATGCGTCGCCAGGTGTTTCATCGGATTTGAGGTGTTACCTCCTTTGACAGTATCACAGTATCACCTTAAAGCACTTGTTGCAGCTGCTGAGTTTGCATCTTTTGCTGTGAAGTACAGCCAGACTTTTGACTGCTTCGTCTTGGGCATTTTTAATCTGTAGCTCTGCTCTAAAAGTACGTACGTACCTGGGCCCGCCTACTATCCTCGGAAACGTAAAATGATTGGCTAGAATTCAAAGTGTGTCACAGCTCAGGAAAAAAAAGCACCGAAATGAAGCACCGAAATGTGCGCTGCTTTTCGGTCTGGTTACTACCGTTGATGTCAGAACCGGTGCCATCATGGCACCGGACACCGGTACCCATCCCTAATAAGGAGTCACATGTACCGTGGCTCACAGCACTACCTCACTCTACTTATTAAGTTGCACACTAATGTTATTTTTGTTGAACAATATGGGAATTGAATTTGTGTGGGGATATGGTTGAGATCTGCTGATATCAAAAGAAGCAAACAGATATAAATGATCCTCTTTAAAGGTGCGTGCAAACCCAACAAGACATTTTCACTCTGCTCAGTTCGTGTTCAGACCTGTAGAGCAGAGAGGAAGTCAGATCAGCTGATCACTTGCGGGGGTGGGGTGGGTTGGAGGGTGTGCGGAGAATATACAAAGTGTTAATACACACTGTAAACATAGAGAATGTTTACAGTGTGTATTAACCACCCGAAACCTTGGCTTGTGTGATTAGGTAGGGGATCAATAGGGGGTCCATGGCCCTGTTGGGGGACACTCCCATAGGGCTTAAAATCTGGGACTCTCCACCAATTGCTCTTAGAGCTGAAGAAGCTTCTCGGATGTGAGGTGAAACGTCTCCACGGAAACCTAAAGAAGTCCAGACACGTTTCTTTCCAAGCTCCTTAGACTACGATGACCTGGATCACTGAGAACCTTCCCAGACAAATCCTTAATTCTATTGTTTGCAGGCTTTCTGGTGTAACTGGAACTAAGTAGGTGAATTGGATGAAGTTTTGTATAAAACTTTATAGCAGGAGCAATTGTGTGTTTTTACCCCTGAGTTGAAAAAAGGCTGATGGAGTGTTGTTGTGACTCTGCAGACGACCAGTATCAGGCGCCAGTCAGGAAATACTGCACATACAACTGATAGATGGCTTCAGATTAGCTTTCCAAATACATTTGTCAGAATGGGTTACCACACTAAAATGACAATTCTATTAAAAATTCATTGAAAAATAATAAATAACTGATCCAGACAAAAAGTCCAGACGCTTTTCTTTCCAAGCTCCTTAGACTAATAAATAATTGATCTAATGTCCCACACTGTCCTAATGCAGGTCCATTTAAATCATATCTTTTTTTGACTCAGGCAGCTTCAATCAGATGAATGAAGTCTGGATCAGATCTAGATTAGCAAATTGGATTATTGTGGGTATTGGTGCACTAAATTTATTTATTTCCAGTTAATACTATCATACTACCAAAAATAATTATCTTGCTTTTTTTGTTTTTCTCAGGGTGCAGTCGGTCTTGATGGTCCAAAGGGAGACCAGGTATTTTTATTTATTTATTAAACTGTAATATCATTATCATTATTATTAGACAGATCACAGAGTGGGATTTGAGCTAATAATCTGCACATTTTAATATTTTTAGGGACTTCCAGGAGCTGAGGGAACAGCAGGAGAGAGAGGAGATGTGGTGAGTTATCGACTACTGAAAGTACCAAGAAGTTCGAAAACAGACATGCTCGCAGTGATGCTATTAAGAAGGATGTGGTTGTTAACAGTGTCAAGAATCACTTGAGTTTGCAAAATCTGTTGTGGGGAATGCTCCTTTGTGACAAAGTGACACAGCTTTGCAGAATAATAAAATATGATACGTATCTGGTAGAAATATCTTTGGATGTTTCTGCATGCATGTAGTTATTTACGCCTGCTTCCTTTTTTTCAGGGTGAACCAGGAGAATCTGGAGAGAAAGGATCGGTATGTTCATCTAACCAAGTGTATCCTATCCTTAAATATTGCAGATTTTTTCCCCATAACTTAGTTCAAAAAGGTAAACTTTCATATATGCTAGCTTCCTTACGCGTAAAGTGAAATATTCGCTGACGATTATGGTTTATACGTTCTTAAAAATGAGAACCCACCTAAATTTTTAGATTGATCAAAAATTTACGCACCTGTATTATTCTGTCCAGTGTTTTCCATCTTACTCCACAGATTCCCACTTCTCTTCCCTTTTTTCTGTTGAAGTCATCTGTTTGCTGCTATTTTTTGTAGTTAGGCCCACCAGGAGAGACGGGAAATAAAGGACCAGAGGGCAGCCGAGGACTGCCAGGTAAAGAGGGCAAGTTGGGCCAACCAGGACCCCGTGGCATGCAGGGGGACATGGGGGTGCCTGGCCTGCCGGGAATACAGGGACCAGCGGTGAGAAATTTTTATCTCTGTACTGTTCTGTTACAACTCTCTGTTGAATCATGGTTGATTATTGAACAGTATGTTCGCTCAACTGGAATACAATGCTTGTTATTTTGAATTTTCAATAAATGGATTGTTGGAGAAAGGGAATATGATACATCCAGTGTTTATTATTAGTATTCAATGGAAAATACTTGTTCAGTATTTTTGTAGAATGTTTAATGAGACTATAAATATCCAATCTTCTCAAGAAACACCTTGAGAACACCAGAATTTCCTCATTAACCATCACTCATCGCTATCAACGATCTGTTTGTTCAGGGAAAATCACCAACAGATACACACATCAAACAAGTCTGCATGAGGGTAATGCAAGGTAAGCGTTCTATCGGCTGGTTACCACTAGGTGTAGTTACTGAAGACAGTGTGCTTTACAGTCATTTGGATAAAAGAGCTTTTCAAACCAATCTGTGGCAAACACAAAATGTTTGTTATTTTACATCTATATATCCGCTGATTAACACAGAAAATTAAAAAAGAAAATTCTCCTGGGTCACAGATCAGTTTGCCCAGCTAGCAGCTAGCTTGACCAGGCCTGAGTCAGGTATTGGTGGGATGCCCGGTCCTCCAGGCCCACCTGGACCTCCAGGCCCCACAGGAGAGAATGGTTTCCCAGGTCACACCGGATCAAGAGGTCTGCCTGGTCTGAAAGGGCCACCTGGACTCATGGGAATCAAAGGACCTAAGGGTGAGCTTTATATTGGCAGTTGAAGATTGTTGGAGTAGCGCAACTAATGTGCAAGTCCAGTGAGCACAAAGAGCGCAAAACTGTCTGACTTCAGTTGGTGATAAGTCACTGCTAACAAGCATATAATAGTAGGGTGGGTTTTTATAATCGATTTATCGATTAAAATCGATTCTGGCTTGGATAACGTGAAATCGATTCATTAAAATCCTGAATCGATTTTTTTAATATAAATTTATTTTGCCCAAAATGCCAGAATCTCTGGTGAAATCTCACAAAATTTCAACAACCACCAAACAGCTAAAACAGTAAATGAGAGCAGGAACACGGATTCTGCACAAAGACGTAAACACACAGCGCGGACCCGCCGACGGATCAGAATCAGTGAGATGTCGCCTTTCTCACAGTCGGGGCTGAAAGCCGACAGCTCGCCAATTCTGATCTGTCGGCGGCTCCGCGCTTTGTGTTTACGCCCTTTTTGCACCGATTCTAAAGCTGTTAGTTTTATCTCTCTTCAAACAATAAAAATAAAACTGACTGAAGCAGCAGCAAAAGAAGATCCAAACTACGCTTCACATAAACATTGTCATGAATTCCTTCTTACTTTTACTGTTTTGCTTCGACCACAGCTCTCTCTCTCTCTCTCTCTCTCTGTACTGTTTTCTTCATTATTCGCTTGCTTGTTACGCACAAGTCTCCCGTTGTTTACAGCGCTGTCGGCGGCTGTTTTTTTCCCATTTACATACTTGTGAAAAGAAAACCTAATTTCTGCCGTTCAATACTGAACAAATTTAAACTTTTTAAAATTATGCAAAATGCAAAACGCTTAGCCGTGTCTCTAATAAAACCACTGTAACTTCAGAGGTAACGTTCATGTGTTGATTAATGGTTTTCTTTTGTTTTTGATGTTTCGATTCTAGAAATCGAAACATCTGGGTATCTCACGATTCTAGAAATCAGTGAGATACCCAGCCCTATATGATAGCACATTTCTTATTCTCTGCCTTTTTTTGGTGCATCACTGAGTTTCTTGGTGCATTACTGCCACCTGTAGATCGGTTCAAAAATAATGGGAAACCACTGACAGAGGTGTGCATTTCAGGTGCATATATATGAAAACAGGAGAGGTTAAACCAAACATGGAATCACATGCAAACTCAAAATTAAATCTTTCGTGCTTAACTCTAGTATTGACATACACAGCTATGATGTATTTGTAATTTAGACAGAGGAAATCTGGAGCTTATCAGGAGGATTACTATTACTGAATCAGAAAAATAAAAGCAAACGACTGTAAACTGCAAGCCTGTGGGATTATCGAAATTAACTGACAGTCATTTATATTCATGTTGTTTTGACCCGTAGCTCCTCAGGGATAAATCATCTGAATGAGGGACCAGATGTGGTGTGAAGCCTGAGTTTGAACCTCGTGCTAAACACAGCTAAATATAGTAACTTTAATTATGTGTTTCCCATTGGTGATAATTACTTCTCCTCCCCACAGGTGACCAGGGTGATAAAGGGGACAGGGGACCCATAACGACAGGACCCAAAGGAGAACCAGGTGGACCTGGTTTACCAGGTAATTGAGATAGCTGTTCATAGAATAAATGAACTAAATGTCTCAGTCAAGCATCAGGTAGTGAATAAATCTAAATTTAATAATCGAAATTTTAATCATATACGTAATAATTTAAATATGAATGTTGCAAAAACTTATTTTTACTCAATGATCATCTCTCATATGGACTATTGTTTGACGTCCTGGTCACTTGCTTGTCCAACAACACTTAAAACTATTGAAAACATTTATAAAAGAAGTTTAAAACTACTTGACAAAAAACCGACTTCCCACCACCACTGTCATGTGTTAAAAAAACATAAATTACTGAACTTCAATAACTTAGTGAAACTTAAAAGAGTGTGTCTAATTTATAAATTCTTACACTCCCTTGCTCCACCACCACTAAAGCAGTTCATTAGGCATAAAGAAAGCTCAGACAGGACCGCTCGAGCTACAATCCGAGGAGACTTGTTTATACCCCACAGACGGACAGCATTTGGGCAGAACGTCCTCTCTGTCCAGGGTGGCCATCTGTGGAACAGTCTTCCTCAACCCATTAGAGAATGCTCGACATTCAATTTGTTTAAGGCACAGGTTAAAAACTGGTTATGGACAAATCAAGTGTGTGATCATGTATGAGTTGTATAGTTTTAATGTTTTATTTGGGAACAGAACGGTGTGTATGTGTAAGTTTGGTGATGGAGTTTTTATTATGAATGAATGATGAATTTTTATGAATTATTATGTCTATTTTTTATGTTTAAGGACAACAGATGGAAATTAGCCTTTGGCTATAATCTGGCATGTTTACATTCATGTAATTTTTTTTTTTACATTTATGTTCATTAACATGCACTGTCTTAAATAAATAAATAAAAAAAAATATTATGTAATATTGTCCAAAAGAAAAATGCCGTTTGGATGAACAATAATGGTGGACAAAAAAAAAACACAGATCTGAGCTCAATTACATAAAACCTTTTATATTAATTAACAGCAAAAACATCCTTTTCTGTCCTCACGAGTGCATAAAATTTTATAGGTTAATAATATTATAATTTTAACACCGTGAATGCTGCATTCAGTCATTGCAAAAATTGTTTTTTAATTAGAGGCATGGAAAGCTCTGCAATTCAAAGAAAGGGTGCACATTAAATAAAAACAGTTAAATAGTTTATATTTATGAGAATAAGTACACTTCTCAAAACAACTGTTCAAAGGAAGACTTTGAAAACACATCAGATCTTAATGGGGAAAAAATCATGCTGGACATTTATACTGATATAAACTGGGTAATGTGTTAAAGGATCCCATCGCTTGACGGGAATGAGTGCAGAAGAAAAAAAGTGTAAAAATGATGTGGCAGGCTGGACCATTTTGTGTAAATTTTATTTGAACAACTCAAAATAGTAATCAGTAGTTTGTACGACTCCCATGTGCATGCCTGCTGTGCACGCCACGCAGGCCTGATAGACGATGTCCTGGGGATCTTCTCCCAGATGAGAAGAAGGGCATCACTGAGCTCCTGGACATTCTCTATATAACATCGTGGTGTCAGATGGATCGAAACATGACGTCCCAAAGATGTTCTATTGGCTTTAGGTCAGGTGAGCGTGTAGTCAGTCAATGGTATCAATTTGTTCATTCTCCAGAAATTTCCTGCAAAGTTTTGTCAGATGAGGTTGGGCATTGTCATACATCAGGAGGAACTCAGGACCCGCTGCACCAGCATAGGGTCCGACAGTTGGTCCAAGGGTGCTGTTGCCTAGCCTCTCTAGGGTGTGTGTGCCTTTTCAGACCAAACCATGCTGAATGATGTTACAGGGAGAATAATGTTTTCCACACCTTCTCCAGATCCTTTCATCTCTCTCACGTGTGCTCAGCGTGAACCTACTCTTATCTGTGAAAAGCACAGGACACCAGCAGATCTGCCAAATCTGGTAGTGTATGCCAAATGCCAACTGGGCTCTATTAGCATAGTGACAGTGCCCCTAGCTGTATGCAAAACAAGTGAAGAAAAGAAATGCCAGTGTCCTGCACCTTCAAAACCATTCCTGTTTTGGTGGTTGTTTCATTGTTGCCCCTCTAGTTCCCCTGTTGTTAATTTCACAAACACAAAAGCAGCTGAAGCTTATTGACAGACAACCCCCTCTGCTGCTAAACTGACCAGATCAATGACCACAAGTTTAACTGACTTGATTGTTATAGTGATTAAAAATTGTTCATTTCATTTTTGTAGTCGTGTACTTTACTCTGCAAATAATGATGTTAATTATTACAGAAGTGCTTTAACACATCATGTTTAGAACTTTCTAGATGCCCAGGGTCTAGTAACTTGTTGATATTCATCGGATACATGAGTTTTAATACCAGCAGTGCCAAACATGACACATTTTAAGTGTAATGAGAAGCTGCAAAAATTCACAGCACTTGACTACGACTGGATACTTGGCCTAAGGTTTTCCACATAGTTGACAAAGGCAGATATTCTATGCAAACTGAACATGGGAAACTTTTGGATATATTTATATTTCCTCATATTTTGTGTTTTTCTTTGCACTGCTCTTGTGCAATCATTACATTTGACATACTAACTAAAGGTTTATGGATAATCTTCCTGGACTGTATTGCAAAAATTTGTAAATTAGTGCTTAGTAAACACAACTAAACCCACGATCTTGTAAAATAGAGTGAATTTATTGACAACCAGTCATAGAAAGAAGGTGGGCATAGCAATATCACAGTGCAGTGTAAAGAGTCAGGTCCAGGGGCTGCATCAATGTAGTCTATAGGATGATTACAGAAACACGTGGATGTTTAACTTCTGATCCTCTGTCATTCTGTTTGCAGGCAATCCTGGTCGACCAGCTTACGGCAGAGACGGTCGTGACGGAGAGAGGGGACCTCGTGGGGTTGCTGGTACAGCTGGTGTTCCCGGACCTCCTGGTCCTCCTGGTTTGAACAGTTACTGTGAGCCGTCGCAGTGCATCCTTCCCATGGTGGCATCACCGGTTTCGGCAAAGGACTCCAGCATGAAAGGTCCCACTGAGATGTGAGGAGGGACCACAGCTGCATTGGGCGGAAAGCTGACAGAGTGGAGGAGAAACTAGAACTCTGTAGAAAATGTGTCCATTTGAGTTTTGAAGCTTGGTGTGTGTGTGTGTGTATGTGTGAGTGTGTTGTTGTGTTTTTAAATGTAGTCAGCTGATTTGGAACTAGATTTGTTTTTAAGCCATCTTTGTGGTTATAAAGTCATATTAGGGTGGACACTGAAAAACACCCATCAGCTTTTGAAACTCCTTTATATGACAAAAAAAAATCTTTTTACCTCAACTTTGCCATCTCTGTACTGTAAAAGTAAAAGGAGGGTTTATTTTTGAGAAATTAAAAGCTCCCTCTGCAAACCTTCTAGCCCCATTCAAACAACACGGCAATATTTTCTGTGTGTTTATGTAAATGTGTCAATATGCAAATTATACTGATGAAAAACATACATTAGTTTGTGAGTATCTTTGTTGGTTGTCCACTTAAATCCCCACTTGTGCTTTTTGCTCTTAATGTAGGAGAATGTTTGATCATTTCTGTCTCTGTGTGGTTTTGATTAGAGGTTGGCCATGTTTGAAAACCTCTCTGGCAGTTTTATATGACTTCTTATTTATTATATCAAGGTTCGACGTGACATCTTCAAGTTGTACAAAGGAGGGAAATAAAAACATTTTGATAACCCCTGGCATGTTTTGTATGAGCAAGTAAATAAAAATGAAGTGCACTTAAAACAAAATGTAAATTTGAATCACTACGATGAAAAACTCAAAGCTGTTTGTTACTTTAAAACACACCAAATTCAGACAAAAGGATTAAAAAGTATCAGAAAGCCGATCTCATGAAGACGCGCTTAACCATGCTTACTAAAATGAGTGCTTTTACAGTGTCATTGATATTGCATCCTGTTTCCTCACTAAAAAATTTCAAATATTTCATTAAAATTTTAGGTGGAAAAGTCTCTGCGAAGCTTTCACCTATTTTTTATTTTACTTTTATCTTCATTTACTGAAACCAGTGCAAACCAAACTATTTTGGTAGGTTTTAATTTTCTTTAATCCTTTGACTTCCTTTAACTGAATATAAACAGTTGCGTACACTGCCAGTGTTGGTCAAGTTACTTGAAAAAAGTCATTAGTTACTAATTACTGATTACTTCTCCAAAAAGTAATCCTGTTACTTCACTGATTACTTATTTTCAAAAGTAATTAGTTACTTTATTACTTAGTTACTTATTAAAAACAGGATACACAACCTGAATTTGTAATAAAGCAATAGACCCAAATCTGTTTTTTTGGATATAAAATTGAAAAAGTCTCTTTTTAAAACTTGTTTGATTAGTTTTAATCTTTTAACTTTATGCATCAAGCAAAAATTAAATTATATGCAATATTCTCTGACTTGAAGACATTTGTTTAACATTTAAACCGACTTTTCTGCATATTCCAGCATACAAAATAAAATAATGTTCTGTGTTTACACTCTTTCAAATAGATGCAAGTAAAACGCAGCAAAAATAAATAAATGAAATCAAAGACTCAGTGGCACCAAGTCCTGTCGCTCTTAAAGCTATTGTCACCTGTTTAGCAGGAGTGGGGCATGTGGAGGTTTGCCCGGTGCTGCAGAGGTCATGTCAGCGAGAGGATTTGGGGGTTTCTTTTAGAATTTTTGCTCGGTGCTCGCTCAGATTTGAAGTTTAATTTTTTGCTGTAGAAAGAAGTTTTCTTCCCACGCAGAGTGAACAGCGAACGCTAATGTTTGTGTCACTTTTTACGGAAACAAACTCAAAGTAATGTCAGTACTTCCAAACTTTAAATGCAGCATGGATAGACTCTCTCCTGCACTCCACATTATCCATTGATCTACACACGTCTGTTGCCACGGCACTGTCGTGAGACACTCTCACAAACAAAATCACGGTTTAGTAACACAGTAACGCAACATGCTTACGGGAAAGTAACTGCAATCTAATTACTGTTTTGCAATAGTAATCCCCTACTTTACTCGTTACTTGAAAAAAGTAATCAGATTACACGTTACTGCCCATCTCTGTATACTGCGTATACTTGAAATTCACTGTGTCCTCCCCCGTTTTGAATACCCTTTCTCAAAGTTATTCCAAAACGTACACCAGAGGTTGTAGCGGACCGCTACAGGCTCATTTTCAAAGCTTTGACAAAAATATCTAATCAGCCACTTAAATGGCAGCAACTCATTGCATTTAGGCATGTAGACAACCTGCTGACGTTCAAACGGCGCATCAGAATGAAGAAAACAGGTGATTCGAGTGACTTTCATGTGTATTGGTTGTTGGTGCCAGACACGCTGCCCTAATTAATTCAGAAACTGCTGATCTACTGGGATTTTCCCACACAAGCATTCAGACAATTGTCTAAAAAGGAAAATATCCAGTAATCAGCAGTTCCATGAATAGAAATGCCTTGTTGGTGTCAGAGGTCAGGGGAGATTGGGCCCGATTGCATTGAACTAATAGTAAGACACTAACTCGAATGTTACAGCTTTTGTAAATATTGAAGCATATGGGCTCCAGCAACAGAAGATCACGTTGAGTGCCACGCGTGTCAGCCAAGAACAGGAAACTGAGGCTAAAATTCATGTGGACTCCCCCAAACTGAAGAATAAAAGATCAGAATCATGTTGCCTGGTCTGATGAGTGATGAATTTTACTGTGACATCCAGATGGGTCACAGAATTTAACATAAACAATATGAAGACATGGATTCATCCTACCATGCATTAATATTTCAGGCTTTAATGATCTACACTATCAGTCAAAAGTTTGGACACACCTTCTCATTTCATGTTTTTTCTTTATTTTTACTTTCTACACTGTAGATAGAAACTGAAGACATTGAATATATGGCGGATAAATCCAGATATAAATGTAATATATATCTGTATTTATGTAGCAAAGACAAAATGACAAATAACTCTAAATATGTTCTATATTTTAGATTCCTGAAAGTAGCCACCCTTCGCTTTGTTGACAGCGCTGCAAACCCTTGTCAGGGTTCATTTGTTGAGTTTCTTGCCTTCTTAGTGGGGTTGGGACCCCACTCTTAAAATTCACATTATGGCAAGAACAAATCAGCTAGTTAAAGAGAAACAACAGTCCATCATTACTATAAGAACTGAATGTCAGTCAGTAGGTAAAACTGCTAAAACTTTGAATGTGCAGTTGCAAAAACCATCGAGCGCTCTGTCAAAGCTGGCTCACATGCTGCTGAGGATAAATTCATCAAAGTCACCAGCCTCAGAAATTGCAAGTTAACATCCCCTCAGATCAGAGCCCAGATAAATGCCACACAGTTCCAGTAGCAGACACATCTCTACATCAACTGTACAGAGCAGACTGTGTGAATTAGGCCTTTATGGTCAAATAACTGCTAAGAAACCACTACGGAGGAAAAACAACAAGCAGAAGAGATTTGTTTGGGACGAAAAACACAAGGAGTGGACATTAGACCAGTGGAAATCTGTGCTTTGGTCTGATGAGTCCAATTTGAGATCTTTGGTCGACCTGCCGTGTCTTTGTGCGATGCAGAAAAGGTGAATGGATGGTCTCTACATGCATGGTTCTCACTGTGGAGCATGGCTGAGGAGGTGTGATGGTGACACTGTTGGGGATTTATTCAAACTGAAGGCACACTGAACCAGCATGGCTACCACAACATCCTGCAGTGACATCCCATCCAATCCTGTTTGTGTTTAGTTTGACCATCATTTATTTTTCATCAGGACAATGACCCCGAACACACCTCCAGGCTGTGTAGGGGAGGGAGAAGGAGAGTGATGGTGTGCTGCGTCAGATGGCCTGGTCTCCACAGTCACCTGACCTAAACCCAATCCAGACGATTTTGGAAGAAATGGATGCAGAGTGAAGGCAAAAGGGCCAACAAGTGCTCAGCATCTCTGCGAACTCCTTCAAGACTGTTGGAAAACCATTTCAGGTGACGACCTCATGAAGCTCATCGAGAGAATGCCAAGAGTGTGCAAAGCAGTAATCAAAGCAAAAGGTGGCTATTTTGAAGACTATAATATAAAGATGTTCATCACACCAATATGAATCAAAGTTTCCGCTGAATGTTTTCAGCATCTTGTTTGACCTGTGTCAGAATTGGGGCAGGTAAGGTCGAACCTGGTAATAGTAAGGTATAATTAACAAAGTGGCCAGTGTAAACAGTTTCCACGGATCTTTGGCAGATGTTTCTACAACTTGACTGGAATCCACCTGTGGTAAATTCAGTTGATTGGACATGACAAATACGGTCCTATTGTTGGCGGTGCATGAACCAAGTCATGAAGTCCAAAGCATTGTCTGTAAATCTCAGAGACAGGATTGCATTGTGGTTCAGATATTGGGAAGGATACCGAAAAATTCCTTAAGCACTGAAGGTCCAAATGAGCACGATGGCCTCCATCGTCAGTAAATGGAAGAAGTTTGAACCAACAGGACTCATTGGAGCCAGTCACCCAGTGTTATGGCCCTAGCAGGGCGTTGAATTAATCATGGGACTGAATATTTTATTTCAGAGACTAAACTGAAACAAATGTAACTGTCAACTCATATTGGGCCACAAATTAGCTAAATTTGAGTCTTTGCAATGATTAAAATGTAAACTGGTTTACTGGACTATTGGTGATGTAAATGCTAAAAATGCAGATGTTTTACGATGAAAGGTTTGAGAAAGAGCCGCTATTCAAACAAACAGCTAAATACCATGCCTTTTTCAAGAAAGTCTTTTAGCGCTACATCTGCAACATTTTTTTATTAACCCTTTAAAGCAGGTCAGAGCGGCACGCTCTGTTTTGCGTAACTATTCTTAAATCCTGGTAGCTCTGCAACCACGTAAGCTAGTGCAATAATTTTTTTTGCATATGAAACCGGAGGAGTTGTACTTACATCTTATGCCATCAGCTTGTTCTAGGTCACAGTTTCCTTCCACATATAGCTTTGCAAAAACTGCATAGAAAGCGCTTGCAGCAAGGTATAATTAACAAAGTGGCCAGTGTAAATAGTTTCCACGGATCTTTGGCAGATGTTTCTACAACTTGACTGGAATCCACCTGTGGTAAATTCAGTTGATTGGACATGAGGTCTTTGCCGATCCGATCAGCAGTTCATAACAATTCCTGCCTTGGAATAGACGGCAGCGTGAACTTTTGCATGTCCGCCATTACCTGCCCGAAACCGGAAGTGACGTCATTTTCGCGGAAATGTAGTTTTTTTTTACCATCAGGGCCTCATGAGCCTAGACTGGTGTTTTTTAAAAGTTATGTTTGACTTTATGACTTTCTGTGTCATTTCTGGGATGCTTAGGACTCATATTGCACTGCTGGAAATAGTTTATTTTAATGCATATGCTGCTTTTTTTTTGCAAATTTGCAGTATAATATTTACTTTAGTTTTTCCTGCAGTATATAAAAATTGGTGTATTTCAAAAATAAAACTATGAAGACACTTAAAATAAATTTCCTGTGGTGGGAAACTATTTTGTGCAACTTTTTTGTATTTACAGTTTTGAGGGATAAGCCTCTTAAATTTCTCTAACTAGAAATATAAGTTAAAAAAGCAAAAACGATTTTCAATTTTTTTGTAGTTTATTGCACTTTTTTGCAATATATGTAATTACTATGCACTTAATGCAGACATATTATTAAAATCTGGGCTATAATGGTTGTTTTGATGTATAGCAACTTGAAATGCTCCCAAAAATGGCACTACAGCATGTAAAAATATAATATAAGCTCTGGCGGACTTGGTTCTATGGTAGGTCTTAAAGGGTTAAGAAGTATTTATCAGTCCTATTTTGCTCAAACCCCTCCTGCATTTTTCTTCTCTTGAGAAAATGGGGAAAAAAAGACCAACATCTTTTTTTCAGTGTATCATTTAATGTACTCTCACAAGTTGGTGAACAGGTAAAACTTTTTTGCTCACTGTACTAAATCACACATCCATTGATAGTATAAATAGCCAACCTAATAATAATAGTACACATTTTCAAATACATAAAATCATCAAGTATCCAAGTCTTAAGTTATGGACATCAAATAAAAAGGCATACAAAATATTGCAGATGTTGGAAGTCCAGTTTGAAGCGCACACACACAAACAAAACTAAACAAAAAGAAAAAAAAGGAAAAATGAAAAAGATCACATTTTTATTTTAACATGGCAGTTAATAAGTAAACAGAAGGTCTGATAAAGACTAAAAAGTTCCTAGACTTTCAATTGACAAATATTGCAACAGTTAAGCATTTATAATAAAAAATAGTTACTGAAAGGGCATAAGTGTGTGTAAGACTTCCTGCACAAGACAAAGGCAACAGTTTAGGGTTTTTTTTGTTCCAAGTAGAAAAATGAAACACCTTTTCCAAATGCCAACAGGAGCCGACTCCCGCTCGATTGCCTTTGTTCCACTTCCGATTGTAAGGCATTTATGGATGATCCATCTGATTTGAAGAAAGGCATACCTCTTTCTAGTCAGTCTTGAAACTGAATCCTAAAATTGAACAGGGTACACATAATTGTTCACATCAAGAAAACATTTCTTTTTCCTATTTTTTTTTTTTTTTTGAACACATTCTCAGGCAATGTGAATGCACGGGCCAATCCAAATCTTTGGGATGCATTTGCAGAAAACAGTTAATCCAACATCTTACAATGATACACGACTCTTCCTATTTTTTTTTCTGGGCACATGAAGAAAAAACTCTGTTCACACAACTCTTGTTTTTCATTTTTTTTGACATTTAATTTTGAAACTAGAAAGGGAGGGGGAAATTTCATTTACCAAGCATGGTTTTCCAAATTAAAATACTTCAACACAATGAAGAAAAACAAAAGAAAAGAAAGAAAAAAAGGAAGCCTGCCAGGTTATAAGCTAGCAAGGTTTAATTAAACTCTTCTGTGTTGGAGGGTAGGTTGGGGAGGGGTTGGCGTGGCTCAATGTTTGGCTCTATTGGATGCAGCAGTTATTGCGATGGCCGTTAGAATCTTTGAAACGCAGGCGCATCTTTGGACGATATTTCTCCAGGTAGATCAGCTGCTTGCTGTTGAATGCTCCTCTGCGCTTCCTGAAAGCAAGTGTAGAAATTTGTAAATCCATAATATATATTGCTACCATGGATATTGTAATATATTAAACATGCCCAACGTTTAAATAATTCATGTCAGTGTGCATATAAGCAGTCTAACCCCTGTGAGTCAAACGCTCAGCTTTTGTGGACCGTACTTACAGGCTTTTCTATGATGGCTTTGTCTGATGTTAGAGAGGAAAGCTCAGCCACAGATCTGTGACTGTAAGCAAAGAAGCTCCACCCACTAACTGTTCTAACCTTTGTGTGTGAGGGGCAACCAATCAGATGATTGGTTAAAGGGAAAAGGAAAGGAATTAAAATGCTGTATTAAGGACCAGTACTCTGAATAACAAGGTACTGTGATAGAGTGCAAGAATATAAATGCTGGGTTGGAAAAGAGCAAAGTGGCTCCCCTGTACTATTACATTTACAGAAATAGTCAACTAACTCTGTTGTATATGAAGATTCATGGCAAAATGTATGATTTTTACATTCAGCATGAAAACGATTCTTTGGCTTGTTGAGGATTTTAAAATAAACTTTAAATAATTAAAGTCCTATTATTAACTGTTTATTTAAAAAGAAAAAAAGAGGATTTTATCCATATTAATAATATGTAAACATTTTCAATTACAGCCTCAAATTGCTGAGCTTTCCCTCATTTTATTGATTACTCTTTGGAAAAAAAGAAAGCTGACTGCCAAGCGCTCTATAAATATTTCAAGTGATGACACATACTTTAAAGCACACCTACTGAATCATCCTTATCTCACTCTCTGACATCTCTGCTATTTATAGATATGACTCAGGCCTCCCTGCTTTACGTATCAAAGTATCAGGTTACTGCAAGACAAAAATCAAGGATTTTCTCAAAGTTAATGCCAAAGTCTGGCCACCAGAGAGCCTTACAAATGCAATGAACTATCAGATATTTTAATGGTTTTATAATAAAAAACCTCAATTCATCAAAAAAAAAAAAAAAGTAGCTTCTTTAATCATTTCCTGCCAAATGATTTTTACTTACTGTCGAATGAACTGGACAGCATCTTCATACTTCATCCCACATTCAATCAAAGCGAGTGCCACCAGAACAGGAGCTCTGTGAAAAAGAAAGGGAACAGACGGTACCAGGAATGTTCGTTAAAACTAACATGCAAAATAGTGTTTTGCTCCAATTACAAAAACAAAACAAACAAACATGGCTTCCTCATAGATCAGATTAAAGCAAACAGGACAGAGACAGGACCTGGCAGGTTGTCTGTACTAAGGAAGCACACGCTTGGGACAAAATGTGGGTGATACTGTGAGTCATGTACAGCAGGATCAAAGAAAATGCAAATGACTGCGTCTCTGCTTAAGATCTTCTTGGTTTGTTTTTCAAACCACAACTGATAACAAGGATGTTATTCCTATATGATAGTTTTCACTATGATAGCTCAGGTTGTAGCTCTGCAGTTATTCTTTAGATTGGTGGATTAATCATTTAAAAGTCAGATAATGGGGGAAACGTTATTTAATGGATTCAAACTGTTTTGTTAGAGAAAATCCCCTAAAATAAAAGCTTATGTGCAAAATAAAAACAATGAGAAAATAGGGATCATCAAATAACTGTTTTAGCACCGACTGCTTCTGTATCAGAATACAAACAGAAGCAAGAGCCACATTTCACTATCATACGTAAAATATAACAACTTGAATCTTTGTGTCAGTGACTGCTTACCTCCCCAGCCCTGCTACACAGTGCACAGCGATGCAGCAGCCGGGCTCCTCCCTGAACTTCAGCTTCAGCAGGTTCAGCCAATCATCCACGATCTGATTGGAGGGAGGAGCTCCATCGTCGAACGGCCAATCCTGCAGAAAGAAGAGAGAAGAAAAAAGGAAATGATGTCGGCGGCCTCCGTTCCTTGGAAACCAAAACAAAAGAAGTGAGAAGGCTGAGCTGCGGGGAAAGAAAAATGTTGTTGCAGCAGCAAGGACACCTGTGGAGCTTGTCTTCCTGCACAATCTGAACCTTCAGTTGGAGGGAACCCCCCCCCCCCCCCCCCCCAAAAAAAAACTAAATCTGTTACAGAATAAAAACCAGTATAAAAAAACAAAACAATAGCCTGGTATACTGGGGGAAAAAACCCAGAGCAATGGAAAAAAAAACATTTGTTTTAATTTGAAACATTAGGAGTCATGATTGTGGGTGGCTGTAGCTCAGGTGGTAGAGCAGGTCATCTACTGATCGGAAGGTTGGTGGTTCGATCCCTGGCTTCCCCAGTCTGCATGCCAAATATCCTTGGGCAAGATACTAACCCCAAATTGCTCTCCGATGCATCCATCGGAGTATGAATGTGTGTGTGAATGTTACTTAGAAAGCACTTAGAAAGATGTGCTTGTGCGAATGGGTGTGAATGGGTTAATGTACAAGTTGTGTACAGCGCTTTGAGTGCTCAGAAAGAGTAGAAAAGCGCTATATAAGAACCAGTCCATTTACCATTTACCATGATGAAGTCAGAAGCGTGAACTCACCAGAACCTGGATTCCCTCTTTCACCACCAGGGTGGCATCATAGGTGGCCTCACAAACTCTCACAACCGTGGTGACTCCATATTTTTTCAACTCCTGTAATCACATGTCACAGGATTTATGAGCGAAAGAGGCAAACAATACTGTTAAAGCTACCTCAGGATACTAAGGTTGGACGACGCGTTAAAATTCCAACAAAAAGAAGTGAAGTTGCTGATGTATGCAAACACTAGCTCATGTCAGTTAGTGATATTCGTCATATCATCAGTTTTTAGATCATTCGCTTGACTAAAGAGTTGATAAGTTAAGCTAGATAGCTTCGCCCATGACTATTTTAGTGACATCCCCACTGCCTTTGGTTGACATAAGCGGCTAATCTGTTCTCGTGTGTATTTCCCTTTTAAAGGAAGGAGGTACTGTCTGGTAGCTCTTTTGTAATGTGCAATTGAAAAAAGCCAACTGTTAAAGGAATCAATTGATTTTAGTCACCGATTTTGTCCGATTGCCCAACCCTCTAAAGCACACTGGCAGTAATACACCTACATACGGCAATTCCTGTAATCTAAAACGATTCTGTAGTCATTGCTTTCATTGGCTGAAACATTTCCAGGAAAGATTTTAAACTGTGGTCGTTTCCAAAATATTTCTCGATATGCAATCACCGGTTACGTGCTTCTCCAATGTGGGCTTCGAGTAATATACACTCTGTAATATGTAAACACTTGACCACAATTTGGCTCACCTCTATGAACTTGTTCAGGGTGGCGTTGGTGGGATTGTGGGTAATGAGGAACCGCATGTTTTTGTAGGTAATCTCCACAGGGGCTGGTCTGTTCATTCGAGCCATCGTGACAATGCGAGAAAAAAAAATGTATAACAAAACTAAAATGTCTTCCACAGAGTAAACACTAATGTAAACAGTTAAACTCGGAGGGAATGTCAAACAAATGTCCAACAAGTTTTGAGGAACTCTGAAAGAAAAAAATCCTCCAGTCTTCTTCGAGGTTGGCAAGGCTAAGTGTCAAAACAAAATAAAAACAACGCCCCCAAAAAGAACAGTAACAGGCAAATTTGGGAAGTTGGCAGCCGGGAAGGGCGGACAATTGGAGAAGTAACTCAAACCCTCTCCTTTGGAATAAAACAAAAGAAAAGGAAGAAAAAAAAAACCAAGGCTGGTTCCACCTTGATTCTGGCCAGGCGGAAGCCGACGAGGGCAGTGTGCAGCAGGTGGAGTTACCCCATCCAGGCCGAGTTATCGCTGGTTCTGGGAGGAGTCCCGGTCCTGCCAACTTTCCGGGGTCCCTCCTGTGGCTCAAGTGCGTCGGATCGATGGCGAGTTTGGCTGTTCACTCGTCTGCATAGGCAGCGTGCTGAGCCTGGCAGTAGTCCCCACTGCCCTTCAGAAACTCCATAAATGTGTGACCCAGAACACCACAGAACTGCTGCAGGACACAGAGGGGGGCAGGAGGGAAGAAAAGCTTAATTTTTATTTTTTTTAAAACACCTTTAAAGAACACAAAAAGCACAGGCAACCGTTCGCAGTGTAGTTCAATTAATTTGCCAAAAAAAGACAAACTTTTACTGAGAAACAGTTTTTATTCACATTCTATATGGAAACTGTGCCTCTTTTCTTTTTTCCTAAGGCACAATAATCATGAAATGGAAAATCTGATATTGTGACAACTCTAATCCCCAACACATATCCATAAGCCCCTCGTCAAACATACCACTCCATCAGAGTAAAAGACAAAGGGATTATATCGTAGAGGAAGCACAGGGCCAAAGTATAGACAAAGCAGCCGTGAAACAAGTGAGAGATTTTCAGTAAAGTCGTGATCCATTTATTTTTAAAAGAATAAAACAAGTTTCCTCATTTGAATTTTAGAATTACCTTCAGACAACAGCACAGAGTCCGGCTAGAAACACAGATTTAGGGTGTAATGACAGTAATCGAATCCCACAGTGTAATTTTCTTTACATTAGCTACCCTGAAACAAACCGCAGCCTTTCTGAGCTACTCTTTTTTTTTTTAAATGATGCCAAGTTTCACACTCAAGTATGTCAGCAGCCACATTAACATTGTTTGGAGACTAAAGACACCAGAGTGTCTGGGGTTTGATTCCCATGCAGAGAAAGTGGTGTTTCAGATAACACGATGATTAACACAGCAGAGCAGACTGTACCTGCCAGTACATAAAATCAGTGCAGTGCTGCCGCTGTACAGCAGAAATAAATATATAACGTGTCATTTCTGACATCCAGGTCGTGTCTGTGTGCGAAGGCTGAGCTCACCGTGGGGCCTTCAGCGGGGCTTTAACATACACGCTGTTATGATCGTCAGAAATCTGACTCACAAATGCTTTCTCTGCCATTTCCTCCCTAATGCTTCTGCCCTTTACTCCTCACAGAAGCTCGATACCTGAGCGCTGGCTTACTGGAAAGGTTTTCTTCAGCTTATTGTAGAAATAGTAAAATCTAAGCCGGTCAAGCATGCTTTGTTAATCTGCTATTTTCCGGCCGAAAAGCAGCATTTACTTAGAAATATTACCAAGCACTTAAAAGCCACTGCCTGATTAAAAGGACAGTGATTTGTAAATATAAGAGAGACGTGAAGCAAAGCAGAAGTGGCTTAAATAGCAGACATGCCTCTGCATTGCATTACAAGGCTGTAAAGTGTCCTTTGTGTGAGGATAGACCGGGCGCCATCATATAACATTAGAGGCCTATAGGCGCCGTCGGGAGCTGTGACAGACTGCACGTTGCTCTGAGGTGACAAAAAGACGCCCGACCCAGACACCGGGCAGGTAGCCAGTCTCGCAAACCACTAACGACACGTCATTTACGTGTTTCGTTTATTTCAAATAAATATGCGTCGATTTTAGACGGCAAAAACTCCGAGTGAAGAGCCGGGACCAGCCCGAGCTGCGCATCCGTCAGCCGCTTCCTAATCGTGACGATCACCAGGCAGCTCTAAGATTGCACTCAAATAACACGGCCAAATCCATGTTCTGTGAATTTTCGTTACAGTTAAATGAGAAAGGCAACGTTAGGCAATAGCACTGTGGAAATATTGAACTGGGTTTTTATCGAGCAGGCCGTGATTTCATCGAAGCAACGTGAAGGCCAGCTGGTAACAGTTCACCGTAACGTACTGATTTACAAGAGGAGCCTAGGAGACGAAACCGAGAAACAAAATGGCAGCCACGAAAAACAGGTTACTTACTGGGATATGCTTACTCATTGAAGATTGTAGCTTAATCATACAGCCGGTCCCTAGAAAAAGGTAAAACTATGAAACGGTTTTCCACCATAAAGTCCTGTGCTGTTTCTCCGAGCGGAGCCGAAGTCTCCTGATCTGCCGGGAAAGAGCTAGAGAGAGAGAGCGCGAGAGCCCGAGATACTAACGTCATTTCCTGTCAGGACTTTCACTATAAAACACTGTTCAGTATTAAATATACACCTTTAGTTGTAAGTTATGTACCTTTAGTTTTTACTAAAGGTTTCTGGTAGCTGAATTAAATGTATACTTTTGTAGGAATATACACTATGTAAGCATACAACAAAAATATTCAAAATCTTAAATAATGAAATGTTTAAAACGTCCCAATGTGTAAATGTCTCGATGAATGCTCACGCATCATGTCCCATTCACTTGTTTACAGAGCTTTATTTCGAAGCTAAACCGAACTTCCTTAACCCTTTGTCTTTCTTTCCTTTTGCCTTTAGCTTGACTGGTCTCTTGAAACCCCACCCTGAAAATGTGTAGTGTTATGTCCAGACATCTCTCTGTCTTCAGGCTGCAAAGGTCAGTTGGTGACTGTGGCCTAATTCGTCCTTCAGAGGATGCCAGAAATCACGACACCATAGAATTATACGTGTGGTTCTTTTGACTTCATGTGAACAGACCTTTGTGTAGATACATTTCATAACTTGAAATGGAAAGGAAAATTCCCAAATAATTTCTGAGTTTTAAAGCTTTTTTACTCTGCTTTGAATCACAAATGGGATAACACCATGGTGCAGTGGTTAGCTCTTTTGGCTCACAATAAGAAGGTCCTGGGTTCAAATCAACCATCATATTTACAGGGTGGTAGAACAGGTCATCTACTAATTGGAAGGTTGTTGGTTTGATCTCTGGCTGCTCCAGTATGCTACTATTCCAGATACTAGGCAAGATATTGAACCCTGAGTAGCTCACTATGTGTTCATCGGAGTGTGACTGTGTATAAATCTTAGATAGTAAAGGGACAGCAAGGTGGAACCGTGGATAGCACTGTTTCTTCACAGCAAAAAAAATCTTGGTTTTCAATCCAACATCAGGGCCTTTTTGTGTGGAGTTTGCATGTTCTCCCCGTGTCTGTGTAGGTTCTCATTGGGTAGTCTGCCTTCCTCCCACAATCTCGAGACATGCAGTCAGAGGGGTTAGGTTAACTGTGGATTCTAAATTGTCCGTAGAAATGAATATGAGTGCTGATGTATGTCTGTCTCTCTGTGTTATCCCTGCCTCTTGCCTTATGGCAGCTGTATTAAATATTCTGTTAAATTAAATCTATGTGATAGTCTACAGGAACATCAAGTTCAACGTGCAAAGAAACAGCCACTGCTGACAACATAACCAATACGCTATAATGGCGTACACGGAGAAGGTATTTGACTACATCCCTCAAAGTGCCCTGGTGGGAAGTCCTTCTGGAGCATGGGATACTTGGCCTATTCACACTCTATACAACTATAGTGATTGGTTTGCATTGCCACCAATAGCTCAGACTCAACTTGTGGCCGTTGGACTCAGCCAGGGCTGCCCTTTCTCACTGATATGGTTCATCATAGGTATGTTGGATATGTTTAGACCTCAAGAAGCCTGTTAGGTGTGAGGTGAAAGTCTTCAAAAAACTCAAAAGTAGTCCAGTCACCTTCTTTTTAAGATTCAAGATTTTTATGAGTAGAATTTCTAGTGATCCAGTGGTAGTTTTAAGAAATTAAAAGAAGGCTACTAGACTCCTTTAAGTTTATGAAGATGTTGCCTTCTTTTTCACTTTCATGGGTTACATTTTTCCCACACATCACAGTACTTTGGATTTCACTGAAAAGCCAACTTGGAAATGGTTTTTGGATTTCAATATAATAATATTATTGCTTTAAAAATTTGAAAACTGTAAAAATATGAAGGACTTTTGTTTAATTTTTTAAATAAAATGATCAAGGAAAAATAAATTGAGAATTAAATGTATTGTGGATTCACCACCAACCTTGTCATATTGATCAAATCTGCTTTGTATTCACTGGATGGTGTCTTGGAATGTCCACAGGTAAAGTTTAATCTGTCTACATAGACGTTAAACCACATGATTTTCTTCTCTTTTTGCTTTACTCTTGATTTGCATGCATCTGTACAAAAGCTTTGATCAAAGTAGTTATTTCTTAATCTTTTATAAATTCCCTGTTTAAGAACAAAAGCCAGATCATTAACATGTGCATTAAACTTAATGCTGAGAGGATGTGAAGCTGATCTCTAGAGCCACTGAGTCATACTATTTGATGAGTAATTCTTAAGTCATCAGGATCTAATTCTGAGTCATCAGCATTGAGTAAGAGGAGCACCAGAATGACCGAATAACTACAACAGGTACAATAATCCCTACTAAACATATACTGAACAAACCTTCTTTTAAGATGGTTTATGAAATTGGTTAAAAAGTAATTTATTATTGATTTACCCTCATAGTATACAGTGGGGCAAAAAAGTATTTAGTCAGCCACCGATTGTGCAAGTTCCCCCACTTAAAATGATGACAGAGGTCAGTAATTTGCACCAGAGGTACACTTCAACTGTGAGAGACAGAATGTGAAGAAAAAAAAAAAAAAATCCATGAATTCACATGGTAGGATTTGTAAAGAATTTATTTGTAAATCAGGGTGGAAAATAAGTATTTGGTCAATAACAAAAATACAACTCAATACTTTGTAACATAACCTTTGTTGGCAATAACAGAGGTCAAACGTTTACTATAGGTCTTTACCAGGTTTGCACACACAGTAGCTGGTATTTTGGCCCATTCCTCCATGCAGATCTTCTCAAGAGCAGTGATGTTTTGGGGCTGTCGCCGAGCAACACGGACTTTCAACTCCCGCCACAGATTTTCTATGGGGTTGAGGTCTGGAGACTGGCTAGGCCACTCCAGGACTTTCAAATGCTTCTTACGGAGCCACTCCTTTGTTGCCCGGGCGGTGTGTTTTGGATCATTGTCATGTTGGAAGACCCAGCCTCGTTTCATCTTCAAAGTTCTCACTGACGGAAGGAGGTTTTGGCTCAAAATCTCACGATACTTGGCCCCATTCATTCTGTCCTTAACACGGATCAGTCGTCCTGTCCCCTTGGCAGAAAAACAGCCCCATAGCATGATGTTTCCACCCCCATGCTTCACAGTAGGTATGGTGTTCTTGGGATGCAACTCAGTATTCTTCTTCCTCCAAACACGACGAGTTGAGTTTATACCAAAAAGTTCTACTTTGGTTTCATCTGACCACATGACATTCTCCCAATCCTCTGCTGTATCATCCATGTGCTCTCTGGCAAACTTCAGACGGGCCTGGACATGCACTGGCTTCAGCAGCGGAACACGTCTGGCACTGCGGGATTTGATTCCCTGCCGTTGTAGTGTGTTACTGATGGTGACCTTTGTTACTTTGGTCCCAGCTCTCTGCAGGTCATTCACCAGGGCCCCCCGTGTGGTTCTGGGATCTTTGCTCACCGTTCTCATGATCATTTTGACCCCACGGGATGAGATCTTGCGTGGAGCCCCAGATCGAGGGAGATTATCAGTGGTCTTGTATGTCTTCCATTTTCTGATGATTGCTCCCACAGTTGATTTTTTCACACCAAGCTGCTTGCCTATTGTAGATTCACTCTTCCCAGTCTGGTGCAGGTCTACAATTCTTTTCCTGGTGTCCTTCGAAAGCTCTTTGGTCTTGGCCATGGCGGAGTTTGGAGTCTGACTGGTTGAGGCTGTGGACAGGTGTCTTTTATACAGATGATGAGGTCAAACAGGTGCCATTCATACAGGTAACGAGTGGGGGACAGAAAAGCTTCTTACAGAAGACGTTACAGGTCTGTGAGAGCCAGGGATTTTCCTTGTTTGAGGTGACCAAATACTTATTTTCCACCCTGATTTACAAATAAATTCGTTACAAATCCTACCATGTGAATTCATGGATTTTTTTTTCACATTCTGTCTCTCACAGTTGAAGTGTACCTCTGGTGCAAATTACTGACCTCTGTCATCATTTTAAGTGGGGGAACTTGCACAGTCGGTGGCTGACTAAATACTTTTTTGCCCCACTGTATATCTTATTTTAGGTAACTTTAGTTTTGACTTATTTTTCAGCAAGTAAATTAAAAGACAGATTAACTATACATGATATGGATTCCCGTTAATTACTTGAATAAACTGGAAGCTGGCAGCAATATGTCAGTATTTAGCATGTTCTGAAAACATAACACATAATGTACATGAAGGATCAAAATGTTAGTAATAAGCAAATAATAATATTTAAATGGGAAAGAAAATGCATATTTTCTCTTTATATTTTCTCTTTAATTAGTACCAAATTACATATTTTTGTCCTTTGAAATTGTCGCAAAGTTCCTTGTAAAAAACAGAACCTTTCCTTTAAGCCATTGAATAGGGTCATTCATGACTCCAGCAGTATATTTATACGTGCTGCTGTGTCATTTTAATTGTAAAAATATTTTCCATCATACATTTTTCAATCCACTTATACAACCTTTCAGACTTTAAAAAGAAATTGGCTTGTTAGTATGGTAAGAATAATAGAAGGTTCTACCCCTGGAAATATGTGTGTCTGTTTGTGTTTAATATTATAGGCTTTGGTTTGATTGCAAATTTCCACTTCTAATCATTATACTACATTGTGATGTGTCACAGTGAACCATGGCTAACATTGTTTTAAACAGAAGTGTGCAGGTAACAAAAAATAGAAAAACAGTTGAAAAAATCCTGATCATGATGACTTCATCGTAGCCCAGCATTGATTAAGGTATCATCGAGTCACTCGTTCATTAATATTTCGAGAGAGAATCGGACAAACGGCATTCCTTCGCTTGACCCCAGTTGCTCTCGCCTGCTCCCCCGTAACACCGCTCTTTTATTGAGGTTACATGAATATGCATAGATTCATTAACATATTAACATACGACGTCTACATACAAACAAAGAGTACCTTGCCTGTGTGTGTGTGTGTGTGTGTGGGGGGGGGGGGGTGTCAGAGTATGACCCCATAAAGACTTCCCTAAACCTGCTGGTCTGGAAGTCCAGCAGTTCAAAAACAGATATAGCTACGTTTATCCTACCATAAACCAATAAGACAAGGTACGACCTCTCCCATGCTCCCAGAGTGCTCTGGAATGCACACAAAGTTTGCAGACTATTAAGGATCAAACCTCTACCAATCTACAACTATTTATAAAACTCTAAGCATACATAAGTAGATATTTCTAAGCATAAATGACAACCAACAATGCAAAACCTAACAGTCCTCTTCACACAGAAGGTTAATTATGGAGTTCCACAGGGTTCCGTGCTAGGACCAATTCTGTTTACATTATAGGTGCTTCCCTTAGGCAGTATCTTTTAAAAAAAAAATTTTTAGTTTTAAGTTTACGATAACAACAGTGCAGCATAAAGAAACAAACGAACAGACAGAAAAAACAAAACAAAAAAACAACCCCCCCCCCCCCCAAAAAAAAAAACAAAAACAAAAACAAAAGAAAAACAAAAAACAAAAGCCACATATGTGGGAAGAGTTCCAGAAAGGAAGAAACAAAGAATAGGGTATATATGACATATATGAATATGTCATGGGTCCAGACAGGACCGGATCTGGGATGTACCCCATTTTTAGATAATCGCACTGAAGTACAGTTTTTCAGCAACGCTGAGCTGCCCGACTCTGAGCCTTAGGCAGCATCATCAGAAGATATAGCATACATTTTCACTGCTATGTAAATAACACCCAACTTTATTTATCAATGAAGCTAGACAACACACACCAATTAGTTAAACTGCAGGAATGTCTTAAAGACATAAAGACTTGGATGGCCACTAACTTTCTGCTCCTTAATTCAGATAAAACTGAGGTTATTGTACTCGGCCCCGAAAATCTTAGAAATATGGTATCTAAGCAGATTCTTACTCTGGATGGCATTACCTTGGCCTCCAGTAACACTGTGACGAACCTTGGAGTCATTTTTGACCAGGACATGTCCTTCAACGCACATATTAAACAAATATGTAAGACTGTGTTCTTCCATTTGCGCAACATCTCTAAAATTAGAAATATCCTGTCTCAGAGTGACGCTGAAAAACTCGTTCATGCATTTATTACTTCCAGGCTGGACTACTGCAATTCATTATTATCAGGATGTCCAAAAAACTCGCGTAAAAGCCTTCAGTTAATCCAAAATGCTGCAGAAAGAGTACAGACAGGGACTAGAAAGAGAGAGCAGATTTCTCCTGTTTTGGCTTCCCTTCATTGGCTTCCTGTTAAATCCAGAATTGAATTCAAAATCCTGCTCCATCTTATCTTAATGACCTTATAGTACCGTATCACCCCATTAGAGCACTTCACTATTGTATTGCAGGCTTACTTGTTGTTCCTAGAGTATTTAAAAGTAGAATGGGAGGGAGAGCCTTCAGTTTTCAGGCCCCTCTTCTATGGAACCAGCTTCCAGTTTGGATTCGGGAGACAGACACTATCTCTACTTTTAAGATTAGGCTTCAAACTTTCCTTTTTGCTAAAGCATATAGTTAGGGCTGGACCAGGTGACCCTGAATCCTCCCTTAGTTATGCTGCAATAGACGTAGGCTGCCGGGGGATTCCCATGATGCATTGAGTTTTTCCTTTCCAGTCACCTTTCTCACTCACTATGTGTTAACAGACCTCTCTGTATTGAATCATACTTGTTATTAACCTCTGTCTCTCTTCCACAGCCTGTCTTTTATCCTGTCTTCCTTCTCTCTCCCAACCGGTCACAGCAGATGTCCCCGCCCCTCCCTGAGCCGGGTTTCTTCCTGTTAAAAGGGAGTTTTTCCTTCCTGCTGTTGCCAAAGAGCTAAAAAATATGTTGCTATTTTTTTTTATTTCAGACTCCACATGAACTTTTTACTGTTATAAAAATAATAATAATGTAAATGTAAATGACAAAAAATAAAAATACTTAATATAGGCACAGTTTTGACTACCCGCTGTTTGGAATGACAGGTTAACTTATATTGAAAGGATAAAAAACAACTGCATAAAAAAGCTTAACATACTCATCATGATTTTTTTGGTCATATTTCAATAAAGTTATGAATTAAATAAATGTAACACATCCCTTGACTTGGCTGTATCAGCAGTAACAAGTGTATCACATGCAGTAGGTGGTACTTGATCTAGACATAAAGTGGTACAACGTTGAACATTTTTGAGCAGTTTAAAGACAAGATTTTTGTCTTAAAACGTGGAATGGAAAATAAGAAAGATTGTTTTGTGATTCACTGAAAACCCCCAGAATGCGTATTAGCCAGCTGATCCACATGTTTTATCTGCTTTAGTAAGTTGAAATTAATGGCTGTAATGATTTAGGCTTGTGGTTTATTTTTAAATTATAATTTAGTACCACTTTTACAATTGTTTTAATAGTACTCTTAGATATTGTGGTACTGCATTTAAATATAAAACACATTAGAAAGTGGCACCATTTATTATTGAGTACTTAAGAAAATTATGTTGCTGGTGTCGCGCTGCCCTGTAGCAGTTCTTAAATGCTTAGACTGTCAGTATCAGCTGCTATTGTCTGCTCTCTATAACTGTGTGGAATAAATACTTTTCCCATATCTTTCTGGAAACACACACAGAACTGCTGAGCTCTGCAGTTTTACTCTGCGGTGACACAAAAGCGCCACTGAATTGTTCTCGGAAACAACCAATGAGCTCAAAGCAGCAGTGCTTCAGTGTCCACCAGTGGCCGGCTGATGTCAGTTTCCAGCTGGATTCTCGTGGCTGTTTTGTGGGGCAGAAAGAATTTTCTAATCCGTCATCATTGTACCAATTGTCTATAAAAATTAATGTGCGAGTGAAGCTCTTTCACAGGGGGGGCTATCAATATCCAAATCCCAGTACATGAGTACAAAAAACGAAATGAATGACTCTGAAGATTTCAAGGTAACAACTTGACATTTACATTTTGGATTTGAATTTAATTGAGCAACGTCCATTTGTAGGGTTTTCAGATATATTACTTCACTTTTTTTTTTAAATACCTGGAGTATTGTATTTTTAATTTAGAAGTCTTTTTTCATTCAATATGATTTCAGATTTGATTGCTTACACTTCTTGGTAATATTTTTCATGCATAACTTGACCTTCTCTTACCATTATTCTGACAGAGCCATTGTTTGTTTTCCAGGAAGGTCGAAATAGAAGCAACGACCAAATAGATGGCACCAGGATGAGTCTAGGCAGCAAGAAAGGAGTCAGGGTGACTGGGAAGTATGTGCCTCCGATGGATTGGAATAGCAGAGGAGGTGGCCCATCCATCATCCACGGTCCCGTCGGTACACCAGTAACTCCCAACACTCCCACAGTTATCTCCATTGGCCCTCTGCCTCACCAGCCCCCAGAGCAAGTTGATGATCCCTCTGTGGATGAAGCTGACGCTGGGGACGACTGGACCACAGAGGCATCATGTCAAACCAGGTTGTCCTATGATAAAATGGCTGTTCCAAGGCAGACCATGGAAGAGCTGAAGACCATCCTGAGGGTCAGTCCCCTGCTCAGTATCCGGGAAAGACATGAGGGGAAACCAGGGAGTCCCTACACGTATCTCCACGGAAGCAGCACTAGTGGTGGAGGGATGGACGGACGGCAGGATGATGGAAACTCTCACAGGGGGTTCAGCACCTTCAAACCACACTCTGATGCTTCCAGAAGGGGGCCCAGATCCAGAGATAGCACATCTATTCAGCTGCCTTCCACCATGGATTCATCCAGCTCGTTCAGGTTCAGTGCCAACACAAATAGGCAGCCTGAAGTCAGGACCCACACATATGTGAGTGGTGGCTCCTGGGGAGAGACTGGAGGTTCTCATACAGGTTGGTGAAGTTTGATTAGATTTAGTTACGCTGTTCTTGATAGAAAGGAAGATATACTTTATGTTGAAAAAGTATATATTTGGCAAATAATTAGACTTGGAATGATACCTTTCTGCTAACGGAAAATGATTAGAAATTACTCGCTCATAAAAGCTGAATACTGAATATTTCTCATTGTGTTGAATATAAAAATGGACACATTTTTGTTTTTGGAAAGTTCATATGATTTAAACCCTTCTTAAAGGTAATTTAATCAAAATAAACAAATTAGTGTTGTAATAAACTCTCATTATTCTACATTTAAAAGAATCTGGGACAACAGTAGATATATGAAGTCTAGCTTAAGGATTTCTTTGGTGGGATTTGGTTTTCTCTGCTCATTGTATTACATTCAGTGACTAACAGTGAGGTGTTTTATGCTGTAATATCCACCTGACTGTGCTGCCTGTGGACAAGCTGTCACTGTTTGCCACTGATAATTGTGGCTTGTCTAGGGTGGTCCTGATGATGCTACTTGAACTTGATTATGAAATCTCTGACTTAAAAAAACAACATGTGTTTTTTTCTTTCAAAAGTGTGACACTTTATATTTAAAATGAAAGATTCTCAAATGTTTTTGCAAATATTTCAAACTGTTTCCTGCAGATAACGGAAAAGACACTATTGAGATCTCTGGGAACCAGAGGTTCATTGCAGCCATGGAGCAAATTAAACAACAAATAGCACGCGACAATATCAACTTCGTCCGCTTTGAAGCCACTGACCTCCATGGGGTGTCAAGGTCCAAGACAGTACCTGTTCGCTTCTTCCATGTAATGCACATCTATCTATCTATCTATCTATCTATCTACCCATCTATCTATCTACCTATCTATCTATCTATCTATCTAGCTAGCTAGCTACCCATCTACCTATCTATCTATCTATCTATCATCTATCTATCTACCAATCTACCTATCTATCATCTACCCATCTATCTATCTATCTATCTATCTATCTATCATCTATCTATCTACCAATCTACCTATCTATCATCTACCCATCTATCTATCTATCTATCTATCTATCTATCTACCAATCTACCTATCTATCATCTACCCATCTATCTATCATCTACCCATCTACCCATCTATCTATCTATCTATCTATCTATCTATCAATCTATCTATCTAGCTAGCTAGCTAGCTAGCTACCCATCTACCTATCTATCTATCTATCATCTATCTATCTACCAATCTACCTATCTATCATCTACCCATCTATCTATCATCTACCCATCTACCCATCTATCTATCTATCTATCTATCTATCTATCTATCTATCCCTTCTAACGAAAGGTGAGAGGTGCTTTAATGCATATGTTTCACTCACAGGAGAAAGCACTATATGGGGTACCAATGCCAAGAAGCTATTTGGAGCTAACCCTGAGCCCACAAAGCAGTGAAGTGGACAATGCAAACACTGCCAACTTCAGTAGTGATGTCCTTCTGATCCCCGACCTTTCGACTTTTAGGGTCCTACCCTGGGCTGAACAAACAGCACGGGTCATATGCGACCCATGCACGGTGACCGGAAGCCCCCTTCGCACTTCGCCTCGCCTCATTGCCAAGCAGCTTCTCGGTCAGCTCCAAAGCCTGGGTTTCTCCCTGCACTCATCCTTCACCTATGAATGTTGTGTACTCGGAGCGCCGGACCGGATTGGACCAAAGACACTCCTGTTTCCTGCCACAACCCTGCTCAGCAACCATGACCTGCCTTTCTTCCAGCAGCTAGTGGACAGCATGTACTGCATGGGGGCTGACATAGACAGCATTGCTTCTGCAAGTGGCCCTGGGCAGATGGAGATCATCCTGAGGCCAGAGTTTGGGATTGCTGCCGCTGATAGCGCCTTCACCTTCCGCACCGGCATCAAAGAAATGGCTCGCAAACACAGCTACATTGCCAGCTTTTTTACTGACGATGGTCTATACAACGCTGGGGTGCTCTCTCATAGCCTGTGGGATGCTAATGGGCGACGGAGTCTTTTCCACAGTGGAGAGAAAGCAGGCGAGGTGTCTGAGATTGGTAGAAAATGGTTGGCAGGCCTCCTGACCCACTCTGCTGCCCTGAGCTGTTTGATGTCACCCGGCCTGGGTTGCAGAAGTCACATTGCCAAAACCATCAAAGATCCCAAGCGGTTGCTGTATGCCACTTGTGGCAGCAATGATAACAGCAGCTCCTTCAACATCAAGTGTCACGGCGGGAGGGAGACGCACATTGACAACAAGCTGGGCTCAGCCATGGCCAACCCTTACATTGTTCTTGCAGCTACAGTGGCTGCAGGACTGGATGGTATCAGAAGAAACCTGAATGTTGAAAGCAGCCTTAACAAAGCCCCTAGCCAACAGAGGGAGTTCACCATTCCAGTAAAGCTTGACGAAGCTCTGGAGGCGCTGGGGGAGGATCACGTCATCCGCAGTGCCCTCGGGGAGCCGTTTATTCAGTATTTCATTGCCATGAAGAAGTTTGAGATTGAGACCCAGGAAATGGATGATGAGAGGAACAAGTGCTTTGAGTATTTCATATAGAAACCCTGAATTTACTTTATACAAAACACACCTCCTCCTGCCAAACAACTAAAAGCATGTGAATCTGCTTGAATGTACACAATTTTATTTTATACAATGTTGATACATTATTATTAGACACACTCTAGATATTTTAGAAGATATTACTTCAAAATAAAGGCATTAAACCCCCCAAATAAACAGCAGTATTGTGCTATTTGTTTGTTGAGTTATTTTGTTGTTGTATGCACACAGAAAAACACTGTTCTGGTTGTTAATGCCAAGAACAATGCAGTCTGCTCCTACTCTGAATGGTGTCAATATAATGGCATAGTAGCACTAAACCTTGGTGATCATTCCAAACCTAAACCCTAGACCTAGGGATAGGTTTAGGGTTTAGTAATAATGTCAATTGTTTTTAGTGCATATTAGTTATGTCACGGTCTGCGGAGACAGGCCATGCGGTGGTGTGTGTGATGGACCCAGGTGCGTACACAAGTGAGTAGACGGGAGTGAACTTAACAGAAAGCGAGCCTTTATTGTGGCTGAAGACAAAGTGTACAAACAAAGCAGGGATAGCGTGACTAAACTAGACTATAACTAAACTGGGAAAACTAATACTGTGACAAACTAAGAAGACTCAGAGATGATGATCACTGCAAAGACTGACCGTGAAAACATGGAGGTGAGAACACAGACGACGCGACACCGAACACAGCAAGACTGAGGACTAAATACACACATGAGGTGATCAGGGGAAGTGGAGACACATGAGGACACAGCTGACTAGAATGAAACATAATTACAGGGAGAGTAAACCTAAATGCAGTGAACAAAGAACACCAGACTCTTTCAAAATAAAACAGGAAACCCAGAGACATGAAGATAAATCATGACATGAACTTAACATAACCACACAGACATGAAACATGACAGGTAGACGCACGAATCAGGGAGACTGAGTACAGGGGGAGATGACAGAAACAACTAAGAAATTAACTAGATCAAAAATGGATACAAAAACACATAAAACTCAAACACTGGGTCACACGACCCAGCCCATGACAAGTTAGAAGGATTTGATCTTGAACACAGGGTCAAGTATAGGGTCATTGCCAAAACATTGCCATGTTCACTGTAGAAAGCTAAAGTTCTCTCCATTGTGCATCCATTTATATTTCTGCCTCACTTACTTTGGCACATTATTTTTGAAGCTCTTAGCACTGAAGTTGCAGTTCTTTAAACTGCTCATACATGTCGCAGTAGACCATCGGTTAAATGCAAAGCTTGCTCACCCCAGTGTGTGTGTCAGAAACATTGTGTAAATGAAAGTCAACAAAGTCAAAAGTTGTCTTAACATTGTGTAAAACCAAACTATTTTGTCTGGCTGACAGTAGGTGTAGAAATGCTTTAATGACAGCGAAGTGGTGGTGAAGACAACTGACTACTACTGTCTGTCAAAGTAACTAATTATAGATCAGCTGACACACACACACACATACACTGATATGCACACACTGATCCCCCCTCCCTTTCCAAACGCCTTCGATGCTTGTGCCCTACCGGGGAAGATGGCAGTCGGCTGGACCAGCGCAGACATGCTGCAGGACCGGATGCCCTGTCTACACCGGCTCTCTCTTACCCTTTACCCGCCCCTGTTGCTTGTCTTGTGTTTCTATGGTGTATTGATAGTCATGTGCTTTTTGTGCTGAGGTGTTTTTTCTGTTATCAAACTGTTCTCCCACTAGGAGCTCAGTGTGAGTGGAGTTTTTTTTCTCCTCCTCTTACCTCATGTTATGTATTTTCGTTGTTTTTTCCCATCAGCCGACCTTTCTGACATGTCTCCCCAATGTGATGTTTGTGTAAAGTTGGTCAGAAGGATCCTTTGTAAGTGCGCATGCGCCATTAGCGTGCTGCCTGCTGTAACCCTGATTTCCTTCGGGATTAATAAAGTATTCTGATTCTGATTCTGATATAACAGGTAGGCATTGGTTAATTGGTTAAGTCACGCCCAAGTAAATACTGGACTAGATCATTAATGATGAGGATGGGGGGGACACGACATAATCCCCACCTGTCTCAAAATAACACATGCGTGATTGGTTAATTTGAATTTTTTTTCTGTTTCCTGTCTTGTATTTAAGCAATTTTCTACAATGTTTTACTATGACCCTGATGAAGGCCACAAGCCGAAGCGTGTTGGTCAATTATTGTTCATCTTCCCTTAAGTGTTGCTGGAGTTCTTGGGAATTCTATCATCCTCTCCATGCCCCTTGGAAGTAGGTGAAGTTGTGTCAGAAATTTTTGCTGAAAGTAACTAATTATCAGATGCTGATTTCAAGGGCAGAAAGTTTTACATTCTAATTTGTAAAGCAAAAGTGGGATTTAATTTGCATGAATTGAAAGGAAAAATGCACTTTTCCTTCAGTGATCACACTTTACAGTCAAGCAGTAACCAGAAAACTGACACATTACTTCAATGTGCATGCACATTATCCATACCCGAAGTATCAAACCAAAGCAGGCCTATTATCTGCAATAGAGTGCTACAGTGCAATAGCACAGAAGGGCTGAGTCACTGTCTATTTGGTCACAGATTTTCTCTGACTTCCCACCTGATGTTCTCTTACAAGGTAACACAAGATTACCTTGTAACATTGCAGGACTCAGGGAGACGTGAATAAACTGAAAACACAGCTTTATTGCTGGAGGAATGATTCACAAAATAAGACTTACAAAAGCAAAACAAAACTCTAAACCGAGGTGCTGGAGGACTGGACATTACAAACACACAGCAAGTTGAGGGTGAACAGACGTTAACGACGCGACACCGAGTAGGGGAAGACACAGACACTAAATACGAGAGGTGAACGGAGCGAAGAGGAAACAGCTGGGAGACACGGCTGACGCTGATTACACTGACGAGACAGGGAGAGCGCAAAGCTGAACGCACTGACATAGGACACAGACCTACAAAATAAAACAGGAAGCACACGACAGACAGAGACACAGACTCGTAAACAGGCAGAATGACGTCATGGACAGACAGAGGGACACACGGGCAGAGAAGAATAAGCACAGGCAACCTAAACCAAACATGAGGGCAAGATAACAAAACCTAAACCAGAAATAATCGTCATCATCATCAACATCATCGGATAACTAAAGAATCAGAATATAATTATAATCAAAACAGTATCACCAGAGAATAAAAACTAATCCATAATGCAAAAATAAACCAAAACATAAGAAACTCAAAATGCTGGGTCGAACCGACCCAGGACCGTGACACCTTTATTTACTGCCACACATCCTCTATGCATATTTCACAGGCTACACAATGTTTGTATGAGCAGTTCCTCCATGTTAATGTTGTGTTATAGATTTATTTTTGATCCACCAGTGCTCAGGCTTTAAAAATATGCTTTACAATATACATATCCAAAGTTTATTGTGCATAGAAAGATTAGAGGGATTTTGAATTTGTAAAGATTTTCTTTGACATGTGACAAATATTACACATGAAATTAAAGTATATTTTAGAGAGTTAAACTATTCAACTGATAATGTGTTTTAAAGACAAAGACATATGCAGCAAGCAGAGTCCTTTGCCCATCTGTGCTAAAACATTTGCAAAACAAGAATTAGAAATGTTTTACTTTGTGCAGAAGAACCAAAAAGTAATGAAGAATTTCAGATTATTTTGACAAATTCAGCTATTATTTAGGAGTGGAGCCCAAGCAGTTGAGAAAATTGCAACAATTTAGTTTTCTGGTGTGTAATAAGCACGTTACCGTCTTGGGGTCCCTAGCTTGGCTGCAATTTGATAGACGTCTTATTTTTTCTGTGGCCTCAGTGTGAATCAGCTGCTCAGCTAAATCTTTGACTTGATAAAAGCCACCACTCATCATTGTCTTGCAAAGTTATGACATCATCATCATCATCAAACATAGCTACAACTATGGTCTTGTGCATTACATGGCATGTAAGATATGCAGGCTGAATGTTGTGCACAGGAGCAAAATGTAGACTCTCAGGTAGACAGCAGTGAATTTGAAGTGAACTGCTTATTGGTTTTTTGCAATAATACAAAAAGTAAATCATAAATCCAGAAGGGAAACACTGAAAACTGCTGAAACCTAAACAAATACACTAGAGCTACTATCACTGGGGTTTAAGGGAATAGGCACACTGACAAAGGACACACAGAGACAGCAGAAGATGAGGCAAGGAAGCAAAAGTAAAAGCAAAGCAGCTCACGAAATAAAGCAGGAAGTGCAAAACCTAACAGGTTATAAAGAACAACACCAAGATGGCGATCTGTAGAGGGAGCTTATAAAGCAGGCGTGTAACTGTGTCTCTGTTTAACCTAAAAAGCTTTGTAGAACTGATGTGAAGAAGAGTAACACTGATGACTATGCAGCAGATATCTTCCACAGAGACTTAGAAAGCAGTTTAGTGTTCACAGACACTTTATGATAAAATATCTGATAGAAGTCCAGTGTGAATGCTTTCATGTTTGGAACAACGTTGCTAAACTCATCAAAATACACTGAGAAAATGTACAGCATCATCCATATTTTAAAAACATTACATATCAATATGCTTCATGAATGATACATTATATGATACATTAAGTGATAAGACATGTGACATATTTTTGGCGTTTTTTGTGACATGTTGCACAAAAAAACCACCAAATCCACCAACGCTTTGCTCCACAATTTCAGTCTTCATACACCATATGGACAAAAGTAGCTAGTGAGCTATCTACACGTTACATCTACAGGAGCTGGTTATCAATAGAAACCCACACCATAGAGCTCCTGGCATGCAGTTTTAGTTTTAGAGTAGAGAGTCAGCAGAACATTAGCAACTTTTACGCTCTATAGGTCTCAGCACTCATCAGCACTGTGGGTGTGGCTGACAATGACTTCCACTTTGCAATAATAACACTTACAGTTGATCGCAGAAGATCCAGGAGGGGATACAGTTCACAGACATGTTGTTTGTGAAGGCAGACTGTATGACAGTGTGTTTGATTTTATACACCTGTAACAATGGGACTGAAAACACATAGATTCAAGGCTTTTGTCTATAAAATGTATGTTTATATAAGAAGCATCCATCCATTCACTTCCGCTTATCCTTTTTCAGGGTCGCTGGAGCCTATCCCAGCTGTCATAGGGCGAGAGGCGGGGTGCACCCTGGACAGGTCGCCAGTCTGTCGCAGGGCCAACACACAGGGACAGACAACCATTCACACTCACAGTCACACCTAGTGGCAATTTGGATTATCCAATTGACCTATCCCCACAAGCTGCATGTCTTTGGACGGTGGGAGGAAGCCGGAGTACCCGGAGGGAACCCACGCAAACACGGGGAGAACATGCAAACTCCACACAGAAAGACTCCAGCCTGATGGTGGAATTGAACTCAGGACCTTCTTGCTGTGCTGCAACAGTGCTAACCACCGTGCCACCGTGCTGCCTATATAAGAAGCAAAAAACCCCAAATATGTTTATTAATTGAACACTTTTCAGTAATTTCCAGCAGCTCTGAACATTTTCAGAGAATGAACTGGTTCTTATGTAGCACTTTTTTACACTACTGAAGATCTCAAAGTGCTTTTACACAACACGTCTCATTCACACAAGCACTTTTTTCTACTGTGATTCACACACATTCATCCTCCCGTGAATCCATCGTAGAGCAACTTAGGGGTGAGTATTTTGCCTGAGGATACTTTGACACACGGATCAAACCAACACCCTTTCAGCTAGTGGATGACCTGCTCTGCCTCCTGAGCTACATCCACCCTTTGTTTCAGTACTGTTTCTGAAACAAGAAGAAATATATTCAGTGGCAGATGAATGTATGCATTACTGTATTAGAGTAAACCAGTGTATGTTTGTTTAGAAAACCTCAGGTACAGGTTATAACAGTGGGCCTTACTGGTGTGGTTTTATTTAAACATAGTTATTTCACAACAATACCGAACAACAACAGAGGTGTTGGTGTTGTCACAGCATGAAAGATGCTCTCATCAGACTGATCCTTTAGGTAAACTAAAAGAACAAATATATTTTGCATAAGACATGCCGTATCATCATAATTTAGCTTACTGAATCAAACATTGCTGAATGTCCTGAAGTGCTACTGTCAGATTCTCCCCGGTTGCCTTAACTCCTCCTCCCCAGTAAGATACAGCTCAGACTTTAACTGCAAATACCGATTTATCAAGCCTTGTTACTGGCATCAGTGACGACAAAATAAAAAAGGTGGAGCATACTGCTGTGGTGTAAAGAAACCGTTTGTCTAGGCATGAAAAAAAGCTGCATAAACAAAACATGTAATATGCATGAACTTTGCCTTCATTTCTGACCATGTTGGCCTTCTTCTGTGCCCTCGCTACTTGTTCTTGTTTATTAGATTTCCAACTCGCTGCATGAATCGCTCCAGTTTGTTATCAGTGCTGCTCTGTGTCTGACTCACTGGACGGGCAGACTCGCGCCTTTGCAAGGCAGAGATTCTCTCTTTGTCTGACGAATATGAATTTGCCTTCTTCTTTGACTTATCCAGACGTAGATTTTCGTTGCTAAGCAAAAACTCGTACCGACTGTAGGCTTTGTCTTTTGGTCTCTGATATAAAGTCTCTCTTTCGTCACCCGGAGTGCCCTTTGAGTCTTGCTCTGCTGCAAGGGCCATCCTCTTTTTGCTCAGACGCTGAGGAGAAAATCTTGACAGTGGAGATTTAGTCTTTTCTGTCTCTGACGGACTAGTAAGGGAGCTCTGCAAACTGGGCATGCTCAGTGACTGGCTTTTTGTTGTGTGCACTGCGTCAGGTGCCAGGGAATGGGCAGCCTTCAGTGGCTGGCTTACTCCTGAGGTCCTTCTTTGGAGAGACTTATTTTCATTTTTGGAAGTTTTCTTTTCATCTGATGTAGGCACTTTCATTTTCATAGAATGTTTTCTCTGCAGCGCTGCATCTTCTGGCTGTGTTTCCCCTTTTTCTGTGTGTCTGCCCTTATCTTCCACTGCCCGCTGAGGTCCTGTAGATGGATTGAAGACTTCCAGAGAAGTTTCAGATTTCTTTCCTTGCCTTGAATCACCCGAGCCTGTGCTTTTGGCCACCCTATAATGCTTTCCTGTGGCTTGATCCTGAATTTCTTTTTCTGGAGATTTTGCAGACTTCTTAGGAACAACCTCCTCATCTTTGCAAATCTCACGTCTGACTTTAAGTGCTGGGTCTACGTGAGTGTGGGAACTGTCTTTTTCTTCAGGGACCTCGGTCAAAGATTCCATTGCTCTCGGATGCTGAATGCTAACACTGCTGGACTCTAAATGAGAAGGCTTGAGTGGTGCGTCACTCGTTTTCTGGTCTAAATCAGCAGCTGATCTTGTCTTGGATAGAGGCTCACGGCAATCGTATGTCTGCATTGTTTTTCCATCTGAAACCACATCATGGTGAGAGGCAGAACGATGTCCATCAGCGAGCACTGGCTCTCTTTTGCTACCTCGCTTCTTGAGCTCCCTGTTTTCCTGGCTGCAGCTTTCTTGTGCCGCTAGCTCCGATTCTGTGATACTCTGCCTTACATCCAGGCCTCTTAACGAAGACATCAGTTTGGATGTTTCCGCATTCAGATACATGGACCTCAAAGACTCGTGGCTTTGCTTGAAATTGATATAGTCCTGCAAACTGAACCTTTTTTGCCGTGTTTCTTCCATTCTGGACTTAATGTCTCTCGACCTGCTGTGAAGGAGCTGTGACTGATAATCATTTAAGCCTGTGTAGCTGCTATATGGAGATGTCACAGGTGAGATCGCATCACATGACGCACCTGGATGCATCTCATTCTCATTAAGATAAGAATCTATCTTCCAGCGGTGGAGTGATGTTTCTGAGTTGAATGGTATCAGGTTCTGGTCCGCACCGTAACGTGTCTGGTGCCGGAGGTGATGGTGCGACATCCGGTTTGTTAGAAGCACCTCCCCACCTCCCCTCGGTTTAGATCCACTTCTCCCAGGGACTCCAATGTCTTTAGTTCCCATCCTTAGCCGAGTCATGGAGTTTACCTTTTGCAGCTCGCCCCCATAACTGTGTCCTTTCACTAGGTTCCCCATTTCAGTATAGTCATACTGATGGAGCCTATCCTGGACACTCAAGCCTCTGGTCATTGTGCCAGAATTGTTGAACCTGTTGTCCTGAGCACTTCTCCCCACGTGCGTCACCCTGGATCTCCTGTGAATCATATTAAGAGAAAGCTGGCTGGAGTTTGGGCTCGCCAGAGCCAAAGTATCTTTAAGGTACAGAACAGGTGGCCTCCCGTTAAGCAAGACTGAAGAAGTTGTGGAGCAAGCGTAGAGTCTTCTGAACTCTTCATCATAAGTGGAAACCAGTTGGCCTGTGACAACCAGGACCATACTGAGGTTGATCTTCTCAAAAGTCCATGTGTAGCTGAAAAAGAAATTGGAGAACCAGCACAGATCATAATGATGCACAAATTTTTAAACATTATTAATAATAAAGTCATGCATATCTTAATTATCTAAAGTTTAATGTGCTTAATCCACAACTGAAACATAACAGTGGAAATAAGGGCCAACCAGGAAACACGTCCAACACAACACAAGCTATAGTAGCAGAGCATTGGACTAAAATTTAAATCATATGATGTTTGAACTTTATGTGAAAGTTTATGTGTTTCTGGTGCCTGCAACTGCCCACAGGCCACTGCATTTATCAAGTGTTCTTCTTACCTCAGCTCTGTGTGTTCTCAAACAGATAAACTAGTTTTGCTGACTTGGAAGATTTGTTAAGTTTGTCTTAGAACTCGCTCTGGGCTTTGTCTTTTTTTAAAACTTTTTTTTCTCTCTTATTTTTACTGTTTCAGTAGTGAAAGTTTCGAGTAATGTAACTAATCTCCGTGAGCCACGAGCTCAGGCTGCAGACTGCTCTAAACACACGCTTGCTCGATATGATAAAAGTGAGACAGAATATTCCTAATATGGCTGTGGTGGGGCGTGGCCTGCAGTGGCGTGCAGGGAGGGCGGACGCACCTGCGCTGCATCCTTAATCACGCCCGCCAAGTTAAAAACACGAAGACTCAGGGGTTGGGGGTTTGTGTTGTGGTGAGATGTCTATCGCTGTGTCCCAATTCAGGGTCTGCACGCTTGAAGTACGCATTTTAAGTGCGATTACGTCACCGCCACACGACGACGGCTGTCCCAATTCGAAGTGTACTTCAAATGCATACTCCAAATGCGCCGTCGATTTCCCCAAATATCAAGCGTGGTCCGGTGCACGCTTCGTGGTCCCATATATCCCACAATTCATAGCGCGGTGGTGGGTGTGAATAATTTTGCCGCAAAATACGGCGGAAGGGAGCGGCCAAGAGTGAACTGTCAAAAGTAAATACTGAATATGACGTCACTTATTTATGTGTGAATGTTTAATAACAAAGAACATTAAAACATTGCTGTTGGCCACATGTCGGCAAAGTTATGTGACACTAGTGATGTTTGTACTTTCAGCCTCTCTCTCTCTCTCAATACTATAATATTGGCCATATTATATTTACATTACCACAGTGAGATGATTTTAGTCTCATGAACAACAACAGCTAATTATTATTTACTAGCTAGTCTTAAATGACTGTTCAGTACCGAAATGAAGCCCAACAATCATGTTTTACAGTCCTGTGGTCTCAGCCTCAGACACTCAACTAATCAAAGTGATGTCATGACAAAAATGAATGACCAACAAAACATTTTTTTTCTCCTTCATTTATGTCACACAATCTCGCGTTTCTCACGGTTAGTATCATGGTTGCTAGGCAGCCTGAACAGCGCGACGAAGGCTAGACCGTCCCATTTCACAAGCCTCTCACTTCCTCACTTCTCGTACTTATAGTACGCACCGAACGTAGTACGCGTAGTGCGCGTACTTCAAGCGTGCAGACCCTGAAATGGGACACAGCAAATAAAGATGGCTCTGAATGATACTCCGTGGTCCCGCCGTGCCTTATTCTCACCACAATGGCTATTTGACCCACCAGAAGAAAGCCAGTCTAAGTGGTGAAGGAAGGCAGCTAATCCTATTTTTTTTCTTCCTAGTTCACCAATTTTTATTTTTAAAAATACCAGAGTAGCACAGTGAGTTTACATGAAATTGCTTTAAGGTTCACTTAAAGTTAGCAAAGCTGCCAAGTAGAGCTAGGCCACGCCTCTATTTCAGTTTAATCACAGAATACTTTTGAACAGCACAGACTCACCTGTATGTCCCATACATAACTGTCCTGCAGTCCACAAGTATAAACTTCTGTTCCAAACCTCCATGAAACTTAAACCCCGAGCGACACTGATACTCAGGCCCCTGAACCGTCCGAACACAAAGATTCTGATGGAAAAATAAAAATGAGAATTAAGGCCAAAAATAAATCAATTTCATTTCACCTACAAGTAATATATGTAATGCTTATTTGAGAATTCATTAAGCAATCTCTATTTGTAAAATGCATTATCATGCAATGATAGAAGAACCTACTTATTCACAACAGATCACAACAAAGCTCCATGTGTTTAATTTCAGAGAGTTTTTATACCAGATGCTCATCGTAATGCAACACCAAAGGGATTTATGTGTTTATCTTTGATAAAATCAGTGATCTTTTCCTTTTTTGGTGAATGTGTAAACATCATGATACGGTAAAAACATCCTCACTGGCTGCAAAACTAGCCAAGGAGGCTTAATCAGGTCAAACGATACAGTGACAAAACATTTCCTTGTTCCTGATTTCTTATTTATTTATTTAGTTTTGCAAAGACAAGAGCAAATACAAAACACAGCTTTTAAACCATGATTTCACTTATCAGTGGACAAAAAGCTACCCAAATCTGGAAAAGTAATTCCCCCCTAAATCTTATCTGCAAGATTGAAAGCTACTGTGGATACTGCCTGTGGCTACAAGTTGCAGAAAGTCACTTTACTCCAAGTATCCTCAGGCCAGACATCATCAGGTGGTCCACCGTGCAGAAGCGCCTGTACACTGTGGAGATAATGGTACTATGGGAGGCAGCATATACAATTCAAAAGGCTCAATTATGCAGACATAGCAGCCAAAACAAAATGATGTAGCTGGTGCAACCAGGTTTCTCAAAAGCATGAGCATCCAACAAGGGTGGCTACCTGATGACCCTGACAACAATAATAATAATGTATAATGTGTAAGTCCCCATAGGGAAATTACTCCCCATTCACCCAGTGAAGCAGTGGGCAGCCACCAATGCAGCGCCCGGGGAGCAGCGTGCAGGGACGGTACCTTGCTCAGGGGTATCTCAGGGTAGCTGTTCAGTGGAGTCGAACCCCCGATCTTCCGATCATGGGGCAACCACTCTACCTACTGAGCTATCCCTGCCCCAGGGTGAGAATAAATTTACTGATCCTTCTGTTGCTGCCTCCTCAGTGTTCAGAGGTGTTCGGCATGAGGTAGGTTTTGTGACACCAGTGGCTGAAGGCTTTTACAAGATCCCTGTGTTCAGATTCCTGTCTGCAGTTTTAAGCAAGTTTGTCTTGGTGTAGAATCAGCTGTTCCAATGTTTTCATGATGTGCTTTATAAGGGCCACTGGTTTAAAGTCATTTAGTTCAGCAAGACGTTTTATTTTTGGAACAATAAAGGATGTTTTCCACAGTCCTGGCAGTAGACTCAGATTAAAAATCCTGTGGAGAGGTTGACACAGTTGGGCAGCACAATCATTGAGCAGCCTTGGACACTCACCATCTGGGCTATCATAGGCTGTATCCCAATTCAGGGTCTGCAGCCTTAAAGGCCGCATTTTAAGGCCGATTACGTCACCGCGACGTGACGAAGGCTGTCCCAATTCGAAGGCTGCTCGAAAAGCGGCCCTCAAATGCGTCCTTAATTTCCCTGAATTTTAAGGACGTGGCGGTGTAGACTTCGTGGCCCAACATATCCCAGAATGCATAGCGCGGCAGTGGGTGTGGATAATTTTGCCGAAAAAAAAAAACGGCAGATGAGGGGCGCCCGAAGAGTAAACTTTAAGTACTGAATATTATGTCACTTATTTATGTGCAAATGTTTAATAACGAAGAACATTAAAACATTACTGTTGGCCACATGTCGGCAAAGTTATGACATTAGTGACGTTTTTTTTTCTTTTTTCTTTTTGCCTGTCCCGTTTGGTTCTTTTGCCATCAGAATTATTGTCTAAGGGCGAAGAAAGATGCCCAACGGATTTACTTTACCAAATGGACCATCCCAGCCTTGCTATGATGGTCTAGTTGATTCACCTTTTATTGTTTATTTTATTTATTTTTTATTTTCACTTACTAGATACAGGACAGACTTGAATGAGGAAAAGAAAAGGGAGAAAAGAAGAGGGGGAAAAACGAAGAGGGAAGAGAAGAGGGACGGGGTTAAAGGGCAAAAAAACCAAAAAACAACTAAATAAGCAGACAAAAAAATACAAATATCAATCACCTGGATCACCTGTTGAGAAAGACAAAAGAAAACAAGCAGAAGAAAACGAGAGCAATACAATAAACAACATCACGATGATATATGGGAATATAACAGTAGATACTCAATATTAAACATTATTGTGCAGCACGTAATATTGTTAGTGACGTTTGTACTAACTGATGAAGGCACAGGTGTGAGAGGGGAAGTAGCTGCCATATTAGAAATGAAAGGAGAAAGGGGGAGCTTGTGCAGGAGCAGACGGAGTTACAGTGAAGGAGAAGCAGTGGGAGTGAGTGTGACCATACAGTTGAAGGACTAAAGAACTGCTTGAGCGCATCAGCTCTTTCCACATCACCCATAAGTGTCTTTTCTTTTTGTTTAGCCTGACATAGCATTCACTCCTTTGCACACCTCACAGATGTTGCTGTATTCTAGCTTCCTTTCTGTCTTCTTTATCTGGCCTGGTAAATGGCCTGCATTTCTATAGCGCTTTTCTAGTCCTTAAGGACCCCAAAGCGCTTTACACTACATTCAGTCATTCACCCATTCACACTCACATTCACACACTGGCGATGGCAAGCTACATTGTAGCCACAGCTGCCCTGGGGCGCACTGACAGAGGCGAGGCTGCCGGACACAGGTGCCACCGGGCCCTCTGACCACCACCAGTCTACTATCTACTACATTTCTGCTGTGTTCAGTCTCTTCTTCAGCTCATGTTGCATCTGTTTGAGCCATTCTTTGTCACCATCTCTAAAAGCTACCCTTTTCTGGTTGATGAGTGCTTTTATGTCATTTGTAATCCAGGGTTTGTTATTGTGGAAACGGTGCACAGTCTCTGTAAGTCGTGACTGATGTCTGTCAATATTTCTTCAACTGTTCTCATCTGTTTCCAGCAGATCTGTCACGGGGTGCCGAGGCGGGCCGTGTGTGAATATAAATGGACCCAAGATGCACTGCTTAAGTGGTGAGCGAGGTTTATTAACCAAAGGGTGACACAAACGGAGATGAGGTGGACAAAAACCAAAACCTAAGAGTAAACTGAACTGGGAAAAGCTACGCAAAAACAAACCTGAAACCTTAAAACCTTGAGACATGAAACGGAGATGCAGGGAGAGTAATGCAGCCAGAATACACAGGAAAATGGAGGGGAATAACACAGACGAACCAGCAACGAGGTAACACACACTATGGCTGTATCCCAATTCAGGGTCTGCAGCCTTAAAGGCCGCATTTTAAGGCCGATTACGTCACAGCGACGCGATGAAGGCTGTCCAAATTCGAAGGCTGCTCGAAATGCGGCCCTCAAATGCGTCCTTCATTTCCCTGAATTTTAAGGATGTGGCGGTGTAGACTTCGTGTGACTTCAAATGTTTAATAACGAAGAACATTAAAACATTCCTGTTGGCCACATGTCGGCAAAGTTATGACATTAGTGACGTTTGTACTAACTTGGTTTTAAAGCCTTTACTTTAAAATATACGCCGTTCAATAGCTGAGCTTAATCAGAGAATGATCAAAGCTCATGTAGAAACAAACAAACAAATGAACAAAAGATTTTCTCCTTCATTTCTGTCAAACAAAGCTGTATGAAACGTTTCCAGCTGTTAGTATCATGGTTGATGCCCTCAGGGGTCGGTGCGTTGGTGGTTCTTGGTGTCCGGGGCTGGGCGCTCAGGTATGTACCAGCTCACTCCCGGTGACTACTTGGCGGGGCCTGGCGCCTGCTGCTCGGTCAGGCCTCTTCCGGGGCGCGGGGGGCCCTCGGGCCTCCGGCCTCTGTGCCTGCGGCTCGGTTCACTCTGGCACAGCTGGCTGCCGGCAGAGCCGGCGGGCACGCCGGTGCAGCCCCCTCTAGCTTCTGCCCGGTGGCTACTGGGTGACCCCTCATCTGGGGATCCTCAGCCCTTCCCATGAAGGTGGCACGGATGCCCCTCCGGTGGTCCTCCTTGGGCTCTTGCACTCTGGGGCCTCTGGATGTCTGGGGCCTGGATCTCCTCCATGCCTGCTTCATGCCCTGGGGGACGGGGCTATGGCTCTCTACATCCTCTAGCAGACCATTACATGGGGAAACCATTTGAATACAAGCGCGCCGATCCACACAGGTGTGCACATGGGTGTTCACTATTCGTAGACTTAAATCACACCTTTCTTGGCTGCTACTTCAAAGCACATTGTGCGCTGTCTGTCCTGCGTGCTGCACAACAACATTCAATATTTAGTATTTACTGCTGTTTACACTTAGCTAGATTAATGCGATGGTGTTGTGTATAGTATGTTGCATTGTTTTGTTTTTTTTTTTGCTTGTTTTCTATTCTTTTTCTCTCAACAGGTGATCCCGGAGATATTTTTTCTTCCCCCCTTTCTCACTGTCCCTCTCCCCTTCTGTTTTTCTTTTCCTTCCTCTTTCTTTCTCCCTTTCCTATCCCTCACTCATGTCTGTCCCGTCTGTAACAACTGAAAATAAAATAAATAATAAAAACAAAGGTCGATCAAATGGACCAATACGGCAATGCCATGATGATCCATTTGGCAAAATAAATCCATTGGGTATCCTTGTTGGAAAGAACCAAATGGGACAGGCGAAAAAAAAAAAAAAAAAAAAAAAAAAAAAAAAAAAAGTATCATGGTTGCTAGGCAACCTGGGCAGCGCGACGGAGGCTAGACCAGGGCTGGACTGGGACAAAAAATCGGCCCGGGCATTTTGACTAGAGACCGGCCCACCAAAAATGTGACGTCATTCAGGGGTAAAACCGCAAAGAATTCTGGGAACTTGTGGCAAGAGGTACTAGCGCACGCAGGCTTTCAATTGAACTCAGTTACACAGCGATAAAAAGAAACACAAAAAATGGCAAGAAGCTGTTGTATTATTAACTGCAATAGCCGGCGGCCGCCTCGGGTCTCTCCTCCTCTTGCCTCCCCTTTCCCTTATCCACCTGCTGGCCTCCACCACTTGCTGATGTTGCTAAATCTGTGGAAGCTATGCCATAGCTACCACCAAACAATTCAGTTATTTTTACACATTTGGCAGCGTCTGCCTGAAGGGCTTGTTTCTTTGTGGCCCTAATTTTTTCTGCACCTCCTTTCCTTTTTTTTGTTCTCCATTTTCCTTAGTTCGTCTATAAGATTGCTAAACAAGGGGGTGGGTGCATCCGACCTCCTCGGCTGTAATTGGTCCAGCCCAGAGTCGATCATGACCAATTGGCCAATCCAACACCTTTCATTATTTATACCCTTCCAAAAAAAAAAAAAAAATCGATCGGCCCATAAAAACAAAAAATCGGCAGCGGCCCACCGGGCAAATGCCCGGTATGCCCGATGGCCAGTCCAGCTATGGGCTAGACCGTCCCATTTCACAAGCCTCGCACTTCCGGCCTTAGCGGTCTTTAAGTACGCGGCCCTTGTGGACCGTTAAGGCTGCGTACTTTAAGGCTGCAGACCCTGAATTGGGATACAGCCTATAAATACACACAATCCTGGGAAACAGGAGGGGAACACACCTGGAAGACATGACAACTGACGAGGCAGGGGAAACGTAAACAGAACACGCTGACAGAGCCCTTCAAAGTAAAACAGGAAACACATACACATAATGACACAGACTCAGAGACGCAGACAAAACACAGAGACCTACTACACTAAGGGAATGCACAAGCAGGGAAGACACCAAACAGAGGGAACACCACTAAACCCTAGAAAATACAAAACTATCAAAAATAAAAGTACATAACCAAAAAACACTGGGTCACCGACCCAGGACCATGACAAGAACATTCAAATCTGTGCATTCAAAGCAGATAAAGTTTGTACCCCTCCCTCCTGACCACAGGACACCAGTGCTTAGGGTTGCCAACCGTCCCTTAAAAAACGGAATCGTCCCGTATTTAGAAACAAAAGTACACGTCCCGTATTGAGCTATTAAGGGACGCACTTTGTCCCGTAATACAGTGAGAATCAAAAGTAGTCTATAAGTTTTAATGTAATTAACGCTTTGTTTGAAAACATAATTCCCAGCCCCGCCCCTGCTTTGTGACCAGTGAGCTGACAGCACACTTATGACAATTCGAGTATGACAATTCAGATTACCGCTCATCTCATTGGTTGAGGAAAGGTCGCTTGCGGAGAAAATACCGGAAGACAACAGATGACCACAACAAAAAGCATGGCCAACAGGGAAACAAACGCCGACACTGCGGTGCAAGTCTCAGACGACAGTACACCTGAAGCTGGGCAAACACTGCGATTTTCAAACTGCACGATTGGCTCGCATGGGTTATAAGTTCGTAGGTCACGATGCAGGTCTCACACTATACCGCCCGATGCTCTGATGCGACCTGAGTCACACTGTGCCTCCATAAAATGAAGGTTATAACAGAAAATCTGTCGCTCGCTCTCCCTCTTTGTCTTTCACTCACACAGACACACACCACCATCAACTTTGCTAAATTACTAATGACAAACATGATCAGGCAGCTGTGATTGAGCAGCAATGTAAATCCAACTATTTTCACGGTTGTTGTGGTCGTGATAATTTGGTGATGCCACATCGAAAAGGCTCGGATGAGCTTTCCAAAGTTCTACAAGTTGTGCCTCCATCGCTTGAGTCCAGATCACACGCTGCACAGCCGTGCTGCTCCGTCTTTTTCACCGACGTTTACGTGTTTGCGCGTGAGCAGTGTGAGCGGCTGCGGTGACACCCTCACGAGCGATTGATGATCGGGAGCTGGTCGTGAGGTGTTAATCGCTTCTCGTTACCCCACGTATACTACACGATGCACGATGAAGGCCAAAATCGGGCCGATCACCAAATTGGTCGCACGACTCAAAAATCGGCTCAAAATGGGCCAAAAATCGCACAGTGTGAGCCCGGCATTAGACCAGCAATGTTTGTTCCTCTCAGAGAAAGAAAAAAAGGCTGCAAAAGTGCAGGGAAGAATGGGAAAAGGAAAACACCTGGCTGGAAAAGTGCACGATAACATCTATAAAGCGCACTGCACTGTGTGCCGGCGCACTTTTTCCATAGGCGTGCTTCTAATGGTGGGCACATGAAGAACATGAGGGGCGTGAAAGCTCGGGGAACCCTTAACCAATTTTTGTCTACCAGGCCACGGCAGAACCAGATATGGTAAACACTGGTTTGTTTGTTTTTAAACCCTCTGGTTAAGGTTAAAATGGGCATGTGCAGTGAATATCAGCGCTATGTGGCCAGAAGTGTGATAATATAATTTATTTTGTGTAATAAACAACTGCAAGGATAGATGATTACAACAAATAGATGAGTAATACATAAAAGTAATACATAGATGAATAATGATGATGAGTTATGACGCGTAATCATGGGAACAAGTGGGTTTACAAACGGGAGCAAAAGCTGAAATAATGCCTCTGCTGAAGCCAATTGCACTAAATGCACTAAATGTGCACTGTTACAAGAATATTTTTCTTTCTATTGTTTTCTATTAATTTATATAATTTTAAGTTAAGCAGGACAGAGTTCTTTTAAAGAAAGATTTACTTTTATTATCAAAAGTTAAGCATGACAGGCTTCTGTTTAAGAAAGAGACCTGTTTTATTGTGTTAATGTTGTCATTTTGAGCTAAAAATAAATGGCTAAATGATTTTTGTTTCCCATGTGTTGATATCACAAAGAATACGCATCTACTTAAATCAAATTCAAGTCAAATGGTTAAAAAAAATAATTTCACACACAAAAAAAGAGCTAAAAAATTCACCACACTGGGAAGGGTGAAGACAACTGGGTCGCCCGGCCCTGGCCACGAGGTGTCCCTTATTTATTTCTCAGGGAGTTGGCAACCCTACCAGTGCTGATTATCAGGGATTCTAACATCAAGTCTTACGAGCTTAACTGCAAGGAGATTTTCAGGTTAACACTGTTTCATAGTAGATAGTACGATCTTTGAACATGCATTGTTTTTCAAAGACATTACACAAGAAACAGGAATGTGATTTTGCCAGTTTAGAAATAATTCAAGCATGTGCTGGACATACTTTCTTCTAAAAGAATTACGTGGAAGTAATTCAGCTTTTGTGTTATTGGTTGTGTTAGTTTTGTTTTGGGCTAACAAGTTTGGCAACTTACATTAGCTAGTTTGTTAACAGGAATATGATGTTAGCCTGTTTCCAAAAAAGGAGCGCTTTGATTATCATTTCAGTAATAAGTACATAATTTGAACTCTTTACTTAAATGAAAAGTGCACAAAGGCACCACATTAAATGTTGCAAGTAAATCTAATATTCGTTCATCTTGATTTATCTGAATGTAACTTCTTTACTGCGTGAAAGAACTGTGTGCCACATCTTTTAAAACTAAATGATTCCCACGTCTCACTGCTCAACACATCAGGGCCTTCAACACTCAAAAATGAAACTCAAAAACTCAAACTCAGAGCATGAAACATGAGTTCAGGGTTGTTTCAGTCATCAGGTGCAAACAGCCTAAATGTTAACTTAATTGAAACACTTTTCCCCTGAGTTTCCATTACTACTAGCTTTACACAAACACATGAAAGCACGCACACCCTTCGTCAAACTCTACATGATCAAACCTGTGTGAGTTTTCCTCAGGCTGTTTTTTTGATGTTGCTAATGGCCAGGCACGCTGCAAAGAGATCGTGAAGCCGTCACTGCGTTCAACGCTGATGACTCTTTGTTTAGACAGTGGAAACATCATCTAATGCTGTTTAACAGGAAAATCCAGCCACGCTGACAGATCTGTCCTGCGGTTGCTGCAGTTGTGTGAAAATGGCAGGTAGAGACACAGCAGGGAAATGTTGGTAAATGACTGCATTTCCATCAGGGTGTGGAGAAAATGTCAAACGTAATATTTTAAATGCTCTTTTGCCAACAGAAGAAAGGTTGTGAAGCCTCACGGGAAGCACTGGGGGAATGCAAATGTTAGATTATGTCAGATGATGTTTAACAGGTCAACAGGCGTGTGTGGGCCCAATTATGGCTTTGAGTATCCCCCCACCCCTCACACACACTCACTGCCGAACTGCGTATGACTTAGAGCTACAGGGTTAAATAAATGCCCAGCTCTATATGACTCTACCTGTCTTAGTTTGGTATGTGGCTGTTGTTCACTATCAGCCACTGTGCTACTAAAGCCACCACACAATGGAGTTGACAGTTTTCAAATATTTTGCAAGATAAACATTGTTTAAAATGCTAACGTGTATACTATGCATGGGAACAGGAAAATTACATTTGGCAAGAAGTGCAGAAGAGCATGTTTACCAGAAGTGGAAAACATAAGAATAGGCCTGTTGTGTCTCCACTGTGAAATCCAGATAATCACATAAGTCTAGTGGAAGATAATACATTTTTTTCCTGATGATTTTTATTTTTTGTAGTTCATGGCCTCAACAAGTACAATAATATCTCAGCATGGTGATAAAACATACCCATCTGATACTGTCGCCCTTTAAACCTTGTATTTCACGGTGCCGTGTTTCTCACCTTGAGCTCTTGAATATTAATCTCCATGTCGTGTGCCATTTTGAGGAAGCTCTTGACGTGGGAATCATCCAGAAGGATGTAGACCACCACTCCCCTCTGTGTCGCATTGATGAGTTCTTTGAAAATGTCGCCATCAGTGAAGACATCCATTACAATGGCAATAAGCTGGAAGCACATTAGACGTGGAAATGTTTTCAATTTTGACAAAATACAAATTATTAAGTCAAAAATGTATAGTAGAGATGACTTTCCACACAAAATTAACTGTATCATTGTGCAAAACTATGGAACGCCAGGACTGCCATAATGAATTAATTAAATACACCATTAAATAATTAATTAAATGTGGCAATAATTAATTAAAAAAATAGTTATGACACATGTAATTAATTAATTATTGACACATTTAATTAATTATTTGTGTATTTCACATTTTAATTAATTACTGACACATTTAATTAATTAGTTATTGACACATTTAATTAATTCATTATGGCAGTCCTGGCGTTCCATACAAAACACCTTCTTAACTTGAAATAATCTTTTATGCAACACAAATAATGTCATTACTTCCAATGCATGCAAAGAGAAGTAACTGCCAACTGTATATATGCAGTTATGTGAAAAAAAATCTTTTATTTTTAGAGTATATGTACTGGGCCATAATAAAAAAAAATCATCTGGTCCTTAGCAGGTCTTAGAATTAGGCAAATGCAACCTCATGTTGGTTAATCTGTGACATTTTGCACACACTCAAAAAAGTCAACTAAGGCAGTTGTTTGATTTATTCAATATACATTTGTCTATTTAACATGAACATATTGAGTTTAGGTTTTTAAATCATTATCAGTTGTTGGTTTAACATAAAATAACAAAAAGTTTAATGAACTAGATTTGCATTCTTCAGTTCAATTAAATGTAATTATTTAAAATCAACAACTCTAAAACCGATGCCTAGTGCGCATGCTCAAACTTCCCAGAAGTGAAGAGGCGGGAACGCGGAGAAAGTTATATGTGTTCAGTGAACTGCCGTTTCTCTCTGCGGGATCTTCCACAATACAGGTAAGTAATAAATAACTGAAACTATCTTAGTCAAACAAAGTTGTTCCGTCCGTTAATTGTTTAACAATGTTTTTAATTCCAAATGTGTAATTTGTCATTAGACAGCGGGAGTGGAGCAAATACAGTGAAAATCGGGTATTAGACGGTGCCAATCGGTACCGTCTAATACCTGATTTCTAATCCGCTCCGGCTATATTTATATTATTATTAGCATTTCCATTTCATTCTTTTTTTTGTTACCCGTTTTTGCAGTTAGTCTTATAGTGTTTTTAGCGGTTATTAATGTGTTTAATTCAATATTTAACACGTTTGAAATTCAATTTCAAAGTAAATGAAGTTAGCTAAAGTTGTATGGTTGTCTCATTGAACTTTTACCTAGCTCTGTTAGCATTCACTTTGGTTTTAAATGACGGTTATTGCAAGACATGGTCTTTCTTCACTTTTTTTTTTTATTATCATTTGCATTTCTTCTTTCATTCTCTCTCCTTTTTTTTAAGCATTCGGCCTCTTGCAGTAATGCAAGTTAAACTAGCATGCGCGAGTTGCTAAATATTAGCTGTGTCCAAATTCAGGGACTGCATCCTTTGAATTGACTTAAACGCTAGTGCATGGGGAAAAGAGCATAAACACGAGGTCAGAGGAAAAGGCAATGGCGGATAGTTATGAAAATTGCCTGTCGGACCTTTACCGCAACTACCAGCATCTTTATTGCATAGTGTGAAACACTGCTATTACATTTGGCAACAGATTGGATATTTATCTGTGAATTTTATATTGCAAGAGGTATTTATATGTATTTGTATTTTTTTATACATTTGCAACAAAGTAAAAAAAAATCCACTGTGGAGTTTTTATAAATTTTTTTGTCTGTTTTCTTTACCATAGTAACACCACAAAGAAAGTTGACCCCTTTTCTGATTGTTTGTGCCTCCTCTTTAATACATGGTAAGTTTTTACCATCATATATTTTTATGATAGTTTTATGATTTAATCAAAGTAAAAAAAAAGGTGGTCAATAAAACCATCCTTAAAACTGCTTCTCTTTTTTTCTTTCAGTGACTTGTATGTGGCAGTGCAAGCGTTGTTCCATCAGGGAGAGTAGTAGGTAAAAAAAATTGAAACACTGTACAGGGCTCGCAAAATCGCTAGCCCGACATCCCGGGGCTAGCGATTTTTCCAGTCGGGCCACCAAAATCTATCTCTGCCCTGCCCGTCGGGCTGTCATAGGAAGGAAAAATATATGTCAATGCTTTTGCATTCTTTCGGAAATGTAGCTGGGTAATTATGTCATTGGCATCGGTGAGCCACTGTCAATATGTGACATATTGAAATCGCGTTTGAATTTGCGCTTGTTTTTTGCTTTCACTTTGCAATCGCGTGAACTGTGTATAGAGAGCGACAGCACTGATTGGTGAGTGATGATAATTTGCGCACCAATTCCTCTGACATAGTCTTATCAATTGTTAGCTTACTATGCAAACATGACAAGTGAAGTCTCCCGCAGCAAGCTTAAACATGTGAGAGGTTGATCGCACAGAGAATCGCTGAGCGTTATGTGAGTGTGTGTGTAAAAGCAGCAGGATATATATTTTAGTTCTGCTGAGCCAAATAAGACAGGTCAGGGTGCAGAAGTGACAGCCAAAGAAAATCTTACCACAAAACGGAAAAATTATTACAAATCAGACTATAAGGCAAAAAGAAAGTGCAGCTTAATGGTTTCATGGACAAAAGAATTTCTGTGGCTGCAATATGACAAGCTATATAACCAGGGGTGCACATAAGTGGTCCGCAGGTGCGCATTCACTGTCAAAATAAAAAACGCGCACAAGATAAGAAGTTGCAACACGTGTTTGCGTACATAAGATTTTCTGGAGGAGGACAGACATTTGTTTAGAACTCTTAAAGATGTCGAAGAAGCTCCTTTAAGCAATTACTTTGTTGTTCCTCCACCTCCAAAGAAATGTCAGGAGTCCAAACCACAAAAGAAGCGCGTATTCTCAGAAAAGTGGTTGCAGGAGGTGAGCTGGCTTCAAACAAATGATGAACGCACAGAGATGTGGTGCAGAATGTGCTGTGAAAATCCCACTCTAGCGGACAAAAACAGTGCCTTTTATATGGACGCAAATGCGCGTTGCAACTTCTTATCTGGTGCGCGTCTTTTATTTTGACAGCGAATGCGCACATGCGGACCACGTATGTGCACCCGTGTAAATAACATAATGTTCTGCCGGTTGTGTTGTTGGTTTTCCCTCGATTTCTGAGTCGACAAGCGCCTTTGTTACTGGGACCAGTACATTTAAGAAAGGCCCCCATTAGAAATGCATTATTGCTCAGTCTGCAATATCTTTCCCAGAACAAACACCAATTGCAAATAACATACTAAAAATAAACCTGAAAAATCTGTTTAGACCAGCGTACTATGTGGCACAATTTAGCAGTCTTTGCAAACTTCAAAAAGCAAATGGCCTAGATCTTGGTTCCATTTGCCTCTTACCTGTGACTTCAGTGGAAATTTTAAATTCAGGATCTGACACAGACTGATTCATGTTCTACACAGACAGCACTGATGTCTGCATGGTCTTCTAAAAGCAGCTTTAGTCAGCTTAGATGTGAAGTTAGTGAAATATACAGTTGAGTTTTTAATCAATGTATTTATTTTCTATTGCAGATTGACAAGGAGTTTCTGCGAATCACCAGAAAGCCTCTGCTATCTACTTTCTTTGCCGAGCTTGACCAATACGCGCCACGCTTAATGGAAATCTTTCTGAGCAAAGGAGGGACACCTGGAAAGAAAATAAGAGGTCTCATGCTTGCCATCTCCAAGGTTTGTATTAGGATTGAGTAGATTTTGTCATAGGCAGCAAAAATAACTTTTATTTGGAGATGAAGTTGTCAATTTTGTTTCGGCTTAACAAATGGAGAGTTGGGAGTTCGCCTTGTAATCGGAAGGTTGCCGGTTCGAGCCCCGGCTTGGACAGTCTCGGCCGTTGTGTCCTTGGGCAAGACACTTCACCCATTGCCTACTGGTGGTGGTCAGAGGGCCCGGTGGCGCCAGTGTCCGGTAGCCTCGCCTCTGTCAGTGCGCCCCAGGGCGGCTGTGGCTACAATGTAGCTTGCCATCACCAGTGTGTGAATGTGTGTGTGAATGGGTGGATGACTGGATATGTAAAGCGCTTTGGGGTCCTTAGGGACTAGTAAGGCGCTATATAAATGCAGGCCATTTACCATTTTATTTACCATACAAATTGTGACGTTGCCTCAAATGCAAATCGTTAAAATTAAAATTTTGAGATTAGCAACAAGACACCTGGTATTGGGGAAAGGATGTCTTGAATACCAAACAGTATTAAGCGTTGCAATAAAGAATTTATGGAATTTGGTATTGGAAGGAAAGAAATTTATGCATACCGTAGTTAAACTTGATACACAAACATACAATGCATTTAACATGCATCAAGACAATATTGCTTTTGAATCTGCACTTGGATTAAAACAAGTCCTGTTGTTTTTTCATTGCTATGGTCATCAGTATTTGTAAATAGAAATGTCTATGAACTTTGAGCTGTTTAGTACTAACACTTCTATACCTGTTTTATTTTAGCAGCTGAGTTAGCCTTTTCTCGAGTCCTGTCCCCCTAAGTTACTCTTGCTATGTCCGACAAACAAATGGTTTCCTCTGCGCACCAATGGGTACCCAAATGTGCGAGCAGACATGCTTCATAATGTTTGGTACATTTACCTGGGAGTGGGGCCATCCACACTGTTTAATCCATTCACGTTGTTTTTGACTTTGTGAATGGAAAGAACACAACTCCTCCAGACACAATCTCTCGGGGTATCGGTGGGCACACTGCTTCTCCATCTTGCTTGAGGTTAATGTTTGTCAGACACAGTAATGGTTGCTATAATGTGTAATTGGACAATGGCCCTTTTGGGGGAGGGGCTGGTGAGAGGTCAATTATGCCACCTCTTTTGACATGAGAGGTGTATTTTATAATTTATGTATTGGAGTAATTACTAACAACTACTTTAGTGGTGTAATTTTCTGTTTATTACTTTGACTACTTGGATTTTATGAACAGCATAGAAACAGTTGTTTAAACAATCTCTTAAATTTTACTTTGTTGTCTTATATTTGTTCATGTAGGATACGGACAGCGAGGCAAAAAGCTGCATGGAGCAAACTGTGATGGGGGTGTACGTCATCCAGAAGGAGGGTGCTGAACCTGAAGATGACCCAGAGGACGTTGGTGTCCTGATTGAGGGTGTGGAGGCTAACACTGATTTGGGTAACATTGCACAAGCATGGGCTCTGTTGTTTGGACTCGTATACTGTTTGAACCTGAGCTACCCACCAGAACTTAAATGCACCTTTGAAGTCCTCCAGAAGATACTTTTAAATCTTGATGGACAAAAGCTCTCTTCAAAGGCACAGTTTCTGAAAAACAAGCTTATGGGGTGAGAGCACTTGAAAATGATTGATAGGTCTTGAATGGTTCATTGGTGCAATGGTGATTTCCAATATATAATGTTAATATTTGAGTTGTTTATATTTTTTTCTATTATTTAAAAAATATTTTAAAGTTTTTGGATTCTCTCTGTTGGGCAATTCACCTTTTATACAGCACTGCAGATGATTTTTGTTTGTCCTTATATAGATGGCTCAAAATGGATCAGAAGTACTGACAGAAGTACTGTTCTGTTAATTATTTTTCATTTAATTTTGACTTTGTAGTATAGGTACTAATTGACACATACCATAATGCTGTCATGTGTTGAATGAAGAAAAAAAAAAAGAGGGGGGCGCTAAAGCACTCCAATGGAGTGCTTTAGTGCCCCCCTCTTTTTTTTGTTTTCTTCTCCTTTGTAGAACAAAGTTACCATTTTACAGAAACTGCATTGAGGGGTTTTCCCAAAGAAATGTTCATTGTTGTTTTTAGCTGCACTGTTACTATGTTGTGTCAAGGGCCTGTAAAGTTTAAGACCACTGCCACCTGTTAAGTTCACTGTATTATTGTGTCCATTTTGCTTGCTAGCATGTTTTAATAAACACAGCAAAACTATATTGGTAGCTGTGGAGGACTGCAACAAAAATTAAAAAATAAATACAGAAATATAAAAATTGGTCAAACTAATAATTATTACAATGAGATACACCAAACAAATATAGATTTTCATTTCAAATAATTAATTGCATTTGAAAAAAAATGTCATCTGTCATTTAATTTGATGTTAAGCCTTCTGTTTCTATTTTCGTTTTACTTCCTAATTTTTTTTTAATTCCTATATTTTTTTTATTATTATTATTATTTTTTACCTATGGATTTTTTGTTGTTGTTGTATTGCCCCCAAATTATTTCTAATTTTTTTTTTTTTTTTTCCAAATTCACACAATAGTAATTCTATTTTGTCACATGTTTTAACTTGCCAAGTGGGAGATGTATTTTTATCTTTTAGTTTAATTTTTTAAAATACAGTTGAAATATTTAGCAAATTTTGCATCTGTTTTTAGTTGTGGAAGCTTTGGTTCCAACATATTACCAATGTAAATAAGTATTCTAACGTTATACCTTTTGAAGTGGCATAATGCTTGCAGGTGTACAAAAATGGTAAGCTTTTATATTGTCCACTAAATCCAGTTAATAAAGTTAATGTTATCATTATCTGATTGTGACTTTTTTTTGTAAACTAGTGGGTTTCTAAATGTGTAACAAATGTAAACAAATCTAATTGAAATAATTCGATTGAAATGAGTGAAATCATCAACCCCCCATATTGGTTTATTAAGCAAGACTTGCAGTAGTTGCCTTGATTAACAAAGTAGTTGTTGAAACAACAAGATTTAATTGTGTTTTCCTAAACTTTTTAATGTGTGTAGAATGAATTAAAACAAATTTCACTCTACATACTTAAATAAATCACTTCAAATCAATGTAAGTATACTATGTTGATCCAACGTAATCTGATTACATTAAACCGCCAAATGCTAAATGTGTTGGTTTGACATGATTGAAAATGGTTTATTGTACTTGGTTAAATCGTGTGCAAATTGGGTGCCATGATTAAATTGTGTTCATCCAACAACACATTTTTTTGAGTGCAGTTTCATTATTTATTTAACAAAAATTAAGCTAAAATGCAGAAGCAGAATCTAAAGCATAAGAATACTGACTAATTTGTTTTACATCCTTTTTGCTTCCATAGAAATGTGGAGGATAATTAACAGGTTCTGTTACTATAAGATCATCAGCAAATGTGAGTACCTCTATAACAGCAGATGTTTGAACAGTTTGCTGTTTTGGCGCATTGAGGGGGTGAGAACACGATCCCAGGGAGGAAATGATCAGCAATCAGCAATGATCTTACAAAAACAACTGTTGCTCCCAACTGTTGAGAGATGGGCGCGTTACTGTAATCCGATTACTTTTTTCAAGTAACGAGTAAAGTAAGGGATTACTATTGCAAAAACGGTAGATTACCGTTACTTTCCCGTAGGAACGCTGTGTTACTGCGTTACTAAAACCGACATTTTTTTTGCAAAATGTCTCATGACAGTGACGTAAGCATGTGCAACATTAGTGAAAACAGCTGTGTGCAGATCAACAATGGATAATATATCGAGTGAGAGTATGAGCCTGCAGCGTTTAAAGCGTGGAAGTACTGACCTTACTTTGAGTTTGATTCCATAAAAAGTGACAAAAACATTAGTGTCTGTTGCGCGTGGGAGGAAAACTTCTTTTTACAGCGAAAAAACCCCTAAACTTCCGAGCAAGCACCGAGTAGCTACGACTTAATGGGAAATTCACAGAGAAACTCGCGGATTCTTCCACTGACCGCTGCGGCACACCTGCACCAGGGTAAACCTCCGCCTACCCCACTCCTGCTTTACAGGTGAAAATAGAGCAATAGGACCGCTAGTCTTTGACTTTATTTATTTTCTGCTGTGTTTTACTTGCATCTACTTGAAAGACTGAGTGTAAACACACACACAAAAATTATGTGCTGGAATGTGCAGAAAATAGGTTTAAATGTTAAACAAATTTCTTCCAGTCAGAGAATGTTAAATATAATTAAATTTTTGCTTGATGCATAAAGTTAAAAGATTAAAACTAATAAAACAAGTTTTAAAAAGAAACTTTTCCATTTGATTAAATTTTGTATGATGGATTATGCAGAAAAAGTAGAATTGGGCTGAAAGATCTATCACTTTATCACCTATTCAGGTTGTAAATTGTGTTTTTAAAAAGTAACTACGTAACTAAGTAATTAATTACTTTTGAAAATAAGTAATCAGTAAAGTAACGGGATTACTTTTTTGGGGAAGTAATCAGTAATTAGTAACTGATTACTTTTTTCAAGTAACTTGACCAACACTGCTCATTACTATATTTACTTATTTCTAAATTATAATGAGCACTTTTTAAATGACTTAAAGGTAATCATTAAGTTTAATATTATAGGTTTAAATAAAAAGGAAAATTCCACGGGATCCTACAAGAGAATTCATCTCATTAAAAGACAGCGATGTGAAGACTAGATTAAACATACAGCAACAAATTGCAAAAGCAGTGCAACAGCACTCGTTTTCTACTCTTTCTACTGCAGATAACTGCAAAGGAAGTACAAGATGAAAAAGCTTCATGAAGCAGGTTCCTGGGGAAAAAATAGGAAATGGAAAACTGCAGTGACTTGCTGCTCTAATATAATATTAGTAATATTTCTAGTCATGAAATGCATTTTAAGCATAAATACAAATTTCCACCAGGTTGACGTCACTGTTACCGCTTCATGATAGCTACAGCTTTAAAGAACATTGCTGCAACAATATTTCTGTGAATGTTGATGTGATGGCATGCCACACATGGTAAGCTCCACACCTCACCACCCGTTGATTCACCTTAGTTTAATTTACAGTCACTACTTTAAAATATTCTACTTATTGTTCAATATTGTTTCTGTATTAAATGTATTTATTTTTCAATCACACCTTCCAATGTTTATATGGCGTGCACACATATTAACCTTGCAAGGTCAAAGTTCTGTTTTATGTTATATTAATACATCTTTCTTTCTTTGAGTTACCTGGGGGTTGGCGTCTCCTCCTGTCTGGCAAAGGGCTGGGAGAGCTGAAGTACCACTGACAGCCTAATTGGATTGCACCACATGCTTCATTGCCTGGGGGTGTTTCATGTTTGTTTAATTGTTTTGTATTAGTTGGTTATATGGCAGCCATCTTGTTTTCCCCCGTGTGTGTCATTTGGTTTAGCTAAACCAGTATTTAAGTTCCCCCTGTGTCATTTCAGCAGGTCAGTTTATCATATGGTTGTTTGAGGTTTTGTTAATTATTATCTTGAGTTTAGTCTATTGAGTTGACCTCTTTTATTGGTCTGCCTGTTTAAGTTTTTTTGTTAAATATATTTTCATATTTTTGGGTCAATAAAACCCCCTTTTTGAATTAAAACACCTGTGTCCTTTATGTTTTACTGCTTGGTCCCTGACAGTTGAATCGCTAAATACTTTTTCTCTGAAACCTGCCAAAGTTGGTGCAGCCTACATGAATTCAGACGGGCCACTCGCCTGCCTCACACGTCACAAAGCAAAAAGCTGCACAGTAATGAGTGATTTTCATGATAACAAAAGTTCAGTTGCCATAGTAGTTAACTGCTTCAAACATTTGAACTGGTGTAGTCAGCTGATTGTGTGGGTTAATGTATGTTTAGCCCTTCCCTGCAGTCTCCTGTAAATGCAGAGAACTATGCATTTATATGCGTTTATATGCCTACGCAAAACTACACCTTTCACTAGGAATTTGTACTATTGATAAACTATTGTCTTTGTTGATTCCTCCACCTGATAGACGGGGCGTTATTTTCTGGCACTGGCCCAGGAGCATTTCTGTGCTGAGGCCTCACCTTCACCGCAGCCTGAATCTGCTTCCGAACCACCTCTTTAATCGTTGGTGTGTTCTGTCTGGGTGGGTGAAACAGCAGGCTAATGCTGGTCTCTACACCCTCCAGCGCGACCTCTGGCCAGCCCAAATCCAAGTCTGGCACCACCTCTTCCGACTCAATTGGGAAATAGGTGGAGGGTCTGACTTCGTCTGTGCTGCGTCTCCCGTCTGAATCATCCTCCACAACCGGTAACTCTGCATTTTCCAAAATGAACACAGTCTCTTCCTCTGAAAGGAAGTGGTTGATCTGCTCAGCTCGAAGGAACTCGTCATAGGCTTCTTTGCCGCCACATAGCAGGGCATAAATGGCTAGACGATAGGATTCTTTATAGTGTGGCTGAATGTAACCTGGACAGTCCTCTTCAAGTGAAGACAGGCGTGACAGATTGGACTCCATGGATGCGAGAACCCCTCTGAGTCTCTGTGTGCAGCAGACTTCTTCTTTACCTTAAATGTGACACACACGATGCTGTTACAGGGTTCACGGAGTTAAACTTGCATTTTACAGCTGAATGTCAAAAAAGAGATAATTAGGAAAAAAATATTATGTGTATGACTTTAACATTTGTAATCTTTAACTAATCATTAAACATGAACAGGACAAACATGAGACAACTGTCAACATACAATTTTTACATAACACTACAGAGCTTTGGAACAAACTTTTCCAGCCAATCACAGGAAAATGTAAGACGATTTTTATTTTCAGTGCATTTAGTTGTCTTAAACAAACTTAGACATGCAGATAATTTTATTACCATGGTGTCATACGAGAAATGTTTCTCCTGTAAGCTCTTAGGGAACCAAAAAGGTACATGTGGTTCAGCACAAACACGTAAACAATATGAGGCATGTGTTTACTTCTTCAGTAACTACTGTAAATTGTGAGGAATTCAACACACTTTCAGCGACATAAACAAAGAGACTTACTTCATAACTGGCAAAAAAGTATCCTGGTCTTCCTGATTAATCAGAGGCGAGAAACTTTAAACCAGCTTAAAAAGTTAAAACCTTCTGTCAGTCCTGGTGTCGGTCCTCTCTCCAGCATAAGCCGGTAAGTGCTAAAGGTGTGGATTCGTGAACTCTGTACAAACGAATAGCCTGTTGTACCTGCTCTGTTTGCTCGGCTGACAGCTACAGTAACAAACCCCACCCACCTCAGCTCACCTGGCTTTCAGAGGCAGGTTGGCTGCAGTCCCTTGGAGTCTGGCTACAAGTGCACATTTTTACTTTTGGCTTCATTAACTGTAGCCGAAGGATTTGTGTTACCTCTTCTAGGGTGAGGTGTAGCAGTGATTACTGACAAAGACAAGAAAAGTAGGTTGAGAAGTAAAGTTTATTCCCATCACAAAGCACTGGGGAGGAAGACATGATGTGTCACAGACAGAAGAGCCTCTCAGCTACAGAGACAAGGTGAATGTTTGTGTTCTCAGACAAACTAACCCTGGGAGAAGAATGGCTGGAGCACAAACACAGTAACCTGGTATTTGCACATTTTCACCCACGTCTGTACCTGCTGACTCCCAGCTCATCCACTTTGATACTGGTGTATTACAACTTGGATCTTATTTTTGTAGTTTTTGATATTATTTGCGTTGTTTTGTGTAATATCACACTCTTTGACATAAGTGCTAAAGGTAGGGAAACTCAGTAACAGAGAAGATTAAGATTAAAGCACTGAAACTGGAGCTTAAACCTAAAATATTTACTATTTCCTTTAATTTTGTCCTCTAAAACTCTGCTCATCTCTTTGTAAGACAGTTCACTGACTTGCTTTTTTGTGTCACTAATACCCAAGTTGTAATAGAGCATAAATATCCTTTGACATCCACAATCTGTTGCAGGCATTTCACTGTCATTGCATAGTGGAAGGTGCAGCTTTTAAAACTTTGTAATGAATATACACGGACATTTTATGTTTCTCAGTGTTTTTCTTGTGTTAAAACGAACCACTTTAAAGACGTATGATGGCCCAACATGACTGTGAGGTGTAGTCCGGAGTAAGCAGCAGTTTTCGAAGTGGGACTTTGACGTTATCTAAATCTAAATAAACTTTAAAGTAAGAGCTCATTGTTTCACACTCATGCTTATAAATCAGTGTTGCTAACAGCGAACATTAACCCCCCTCAGGCGTCACCACCGCATTCTACTTCCTGGGTGGAGTTGGAGACTTCATGAATCTGGGTGGGGTTGGAGACTTAACGCTGCGTGGTGGAGTAGGAGACTTCGGGGCAGGGGTTGGAGACTTGGGGATTGGGGTGGAGGCTGGAGTTGGGCTCTTCATGGATGGCGCTGGGGTCTGGGTTTTAGAAGGGGTGGGGGTTGGGGTCTTAGAAGGGGGAGCTGGGGACTTTGGCTGCGCAGGCGTGGTGGCGGCTGCTTTGGGCTGCCCCAGTTTGGGCTCGGGGATCTTCTCTCCGTGCCTGTAGACGCTGACAGTGATTTCCACGAACTCACCACCGTACTTGTTCCGTACATTGATGCTGTACTTTCCGGAGTCTTCGGGGGTGACTTTGTTAATGACGAGGCTGGCAAACTTGCCACCGTCAAACGTGACCCTGGTGTGCTCAGTGGAAGCGACTTCCTGCTCGTTCTTGAACCAGGTGACCTCAGGAGTAGGCTCGCCCCACACGGTGCAGGTGAGGCTCAGGGACTAGAAAGGACCAACAGTCAACTCAAATCAAAATATTCACAGAATACGATTCATATTTTAGGTTTGTTACATTCTTACACAAAGATTTATTTATTCATGTGTTTATTAAACTAATGAAAATTGTTGTAATCACTTGACATTATGAGGTCAGACATTATAGTATTTATTTATTATTAACTCTGACCCACAATTTGAAGTTGAAGTTGGCATTTCTTTATAAACGTTTTTAGAATGAACCTTAAACTGCAGACTAAATATGAACTGAGGCATCTGTTCATATGACATCTGAACAAAAGCCATCCACAGAAGTGTTTTGTCAATACTGTACGCAACAGTACATCTCAGACTATGGTGTAACCAGAGATGGGCAGTAACGCGTTACTGTAATCCGATTACTTTTTTCAAGTAACGAGTAAAGTAAGGGATTACTATTGCAAAAACGGTAATTAGATTACCGTTACTTTCCCGTAGGAACGCTGCGTTACTGCGTTACTAAAACCGTGATTTTTTTGCGAGAATGTCTCATGACAGTGACGTAAGCGAGTGCGACGTTCGTGACAACAGCTGTGTGCAGATCAACAATGGACCATATATCAAGTGCGGAGAGAGTATGAGCGTGCAGCGTTTAAAGCGTGGAAGTACTGACCTTACTTTGAGTTTGATTCCATAAAAAGTGACAAAAACATTAGTGTCTACTGTTCACTGCGTGGGAAGAAAACTTCTTTTTACAGCGAAACAAACCCCTAAACTTCCAAGCAAGCACCGAGTAGCTACGACGTAATGGGAAATTCACAGAGAAACTCACGGATTCTTCCACTGACCGCTGTGGCACACCTGCACCAGGGTAAACCTCCGCCTACCTGCTTTACAGGTGAAAATAGAGCAACAGGACCCTAGTCTTTGACTTTATTTATTTTCTGCTGTGTTTTACTTGCATCTATTTGAAAGAGTGAGTGTAAACACACAAAAAATATTTTATTTTATGTGCTGGAATGTGCAGAAAATAGGTTTAAATATTAAACAAATTTCTTCCAGTCAGAGAATGTTGCATATAATTTAATTTTTGCTTGATGCATAAAGTTAAAAGATTAAAACTAATAAAACAAGTTTTAAAAAGAGACTTTTCCATTTGATTAAATTTTGTATGATGGATTATGTAGAAAAAGTAGAATTGGGCTGAAAGATCTATCACTTTATCACCTATTCAGGTTGTAAATCGTGTTTTTAAAAAGTAACCAAGTAACTAAGTAATTAATTACTTTTGAAAATAAGTAATCAGTAAAGTAACAGGAATCCTTTTTTGGGGAAGTAATCAGTAATTAGTTACTGATTACTTTTTTCAAGTAACTTGACCAACACTGGGTGTAACAGGTCTGAGCTGCTGAGTGCTTTTTCGTCATTCAGCTCTTTCCGCTCTCTGTGTTTATCCACCACTCTGCATTTAATCATTACTCAAGCATCATCTTCCACAACGCGTCTTTTCTCCCTCTGTAAAAAGACACGTTGATTGCCGAGAAAATGTTTACCTTCTCCTCCATAATGGTGACCACATCAGGTAGACCACCAACCACTCTACCACGGTCTGAACAGAAAAAGAAAAAGTCACTTTTCACTCCCAGACTTAGAAATCACAGATCTTAAAACTACAGCAATCTGTCTTTTTACATTTATTGTGTAGTGTTGTTATTGTGCACTAGTAGATCAAGTCTGAGATGTTCAGGGGAAGGAAGAGGAAGAATGAGTAAGACATTCATTTCTACTTTGCCTTTAGAATAAAATACCTTGCCCACAAATTCCTGTGAAAATGTTCAGAATGCTTAAAGAGCTGTCGAGGGCACTCGTGATTATCAATTTTTCGTCCTTGTAAGATGTGCGCTTAGTATAAACAGCTTAAAAAATAATTAATCAATGTACCTTTATTGAAAGATACATGAGGAATCTCTCTCAAACAGTCTCAATACAAGTTGTGAAATACTCACTCTTCTCAGCGAATGCAGCCGCCCTAAAAGACAAAGAGGAAATTCGATTTGATTAAAATTTGACATGATTAAAACCGCATGTCTACAAACTTGTGACACCAAAACACTTACTTAAGTCTTAGGTACTCCTCATAGGCATCTGTATATGCTACAAAACAAATGATTACAATGGAGTCAATTTTTCAAAGACAAAAGGTTTCACATCTTAGAAACTCCAAAATAAATAGACAAATAAATGAGACAATCACAGCAAAAGAGAAAAACTGTAATGAAAACAAATGGTGGCACAGATGCAGGTTTTTACCTTGTCCAGAGAGGTCAAAAGTCCGGGTGTGGGTCTTGACGCCATCTGAGATCTCCATGGAGTAATGACCCTTCTCCTTATCGGACGGATCACAGATCTGCATCCAGGCCATCTCAGCTGTACCGCCAATCCTCATCTTCTCAGAGGAGGCAATCTTACTCTCCCTGCGGGTTTACATCATGGATCTCAAAACTTAGTTATTAACTCATACAGAGTGAAAAAACAAACACAGACATTTCGTAGGCTGCTTTCAAATGTGAGATATAGTGACTCTAAGGCATAATGTCTGTGTGCTTTTACACCCCTTTAAAAACTCGCAGTGCTTTTCTACAATATTAAACACTCCTGATCAAAGTTGGACACAAACAACCCCCACAAGTGACACATTTGCATGACATCTCCTTTTGCTAACTGAGCCGCCCACAGAACTACTCAAAACATCTGTGTTTGAAGTGTTTCATAGAAAATTTGTTTCAAAAGATGTTATGATTCAATGCTGTCTTACATGCAGCAGCCTGGGTAAGCTCACAGACTGCCTATAAGTGTCTGTGAATAGTGAACTTTTGTTCCATATAAACAGTAAAACAAAATATCTCAAAAAGTAAAATAGCTAAACCTTAAAATGATCAACTAAAAAGAGAAATTTGAATAATCTAAAATATTTAAATTCACAACTGTACTTGTGCTTCCAGACGGTTTTCATCTCCTCTGTATAGTAGTTCATGTAGCACTGCAGTCTGATGCCCTCTGGAGTACACTGCAACACCAGCTCAGAAGCAGATGCACCTAAAGACACAAAGACAACCACCAAGAAACGCACAGGCACCAACAACAGGGAAATGACTTCAGAAGGTCATCACAGCCTCGTCTCTTAGCCAAAGCAGACTTAATGTAAATTTGTGTATTTAGAGAAAAGCTGTGGTTCTCATAATTGTTTCCAGGTTAACATGTACACGTATTTTATCCTTCTGAACCAGTTTCCAGCTCTGTCAGCATCAAACTGCAGCAGTACTGTTGCAGCTGACTTTGGTGCAGCTTTTCCACTGGACTTTTCTTAAGAAAGGCACTTCTAGTACATATATATATATATATATATATATATATATATATATATATATGTATGTATGTATGTATTAGGGGTGCAACGATACTCGTATCGATATTGAACCGTTTGATACAGTGCTTTCGGTTCGGTACGCATATGTATCGAACAATACAAAATTTTTAATTTATTTTATCAACTTTTCTTCTGACGATGCTGTCTGTGTTGAGAGCTCAGTGGATCTGCGTTTGACTACTCCGCCTAGGCTGCACTGTCGAGCGCAAATCCACTGAGCGCAGCGCAAGCTAGCAAGACAGAAGCTAAGCTCGTTGCAACATGGCAAATTGAACCTCCCCCACCCTCAATCAGATCTGGCGTTTGGAACTATTTTGGTCTTCATGTGACGTATGACCCTGAAGGTAAGCGTGTCATGGACAAAAGTAAGACAGTATGTTGGATGTGCCAGCAATGCTCAATTACATGGGTGGGAACTAGTGCGTTAGCGCAGTTAGCTCGTTAACGTGTTGACGCCGTCCAGCCCCACGCACATCCACCGTAGCTCGTTAACGGAGATTTGCCGTGTTGTGGCGTTAACGTCATTTCAACAAGATTAACGCTGACAGCACTAGTGGGAACACAATGAATATGACTGCACATTTACTCCGACATCATCCTAGTGCAAAGACAAGTGGAAGCAGAGAAAAACAACAAGCAGCATGCTACAAACTTTACCCGAGTCATTTAGACAGCCGTTAGCACATGATTCTCCTTATGGGGACCTGATATGTTTAATATGCTGCTGAGAATATAGCCCAGAAGAAGCTTATAGTATAGCTTTTATTTTGGAAAGAGCCATTTCTCTGTAATAAACTCTCTTTTCCAAAGATGAGTGATTTCTCAATCAGATAAGATTTATTTTTTTATTACTTTGTTGTTTCAGCAACATTAAATTTAAAAACTGTACTTTTGAGTTAAAATATATATTTATAATTTTAATAAATAACAAATTAAAAAAGCATGAACATTTTTTGTATCGAAAAAATATCGAACCGTGACACCAAAGTATCGAACCGAACCGAACCGTGAATTTTGTGTATCGTTGCACCCCTAATATATACACATATATATATATATATACTGGCCTATGCAGCAAAGACATTTTAACAGTTTGAGATGCTGTGTAAGTTAGCTGATCCAACCTACCAGCAATCTGGGCGATGGCATTGATGATGTCATCAAACACTGGAAATCAAAGTGGGAAAAACGACACAATGAATACGGTACAGGAACCTAATATGACAATAACAAGAGCTAATAGCTGACCCATCACAACACTAAAAATGTACCTTTGCCTGAAATGTCAAACACAGATGTGTCCTTTCCTCTGTCGTCACCGACTACTGCCTTGTAAACACCTTGATCTTTTCTGGAGAACTGAATAAAAACAAGGTTATTTTATATTGCATTATATTTTTCAGCGTGGATTGTGCAGATGTTACCATTGGGAGGGGAAGAGCACAGGATCCAGACATGACATTGGGGGGAGTATCTGGAACAATCTCCTCATCGTCTTTGTACCAGTGTAAAGTTGACTCCTTCTTCACATTAGCCACCTGACAAGTACAAAGATTAAAGGGTTTTGTTTTTACAAGAAAGCAAAGCAATAAGAAGTGAAACAGAATCAATAAACATGTGGAAAGCACATCTGACATGTGGTTCAGAGTTACAGGAAATCCTACATAATTACGTGGTTTTGTTACCTTGCAGACGAGCATAACAGTGCAATCCTCGGTGACAGTAAAATACAGATACTCAGAGAAATGTGCGCCTACAAGGACAAGAACAAAGAACCACGTGAATGACATAAATTAAGGCCGCACAAACTTGCTCAAACTTGCTTGTGCCAAAGGGTTTTTTTTAAGTCATCAAAAATATTCCTACCTTGCTTCCTAATGTGCTCTTTCCTCTGAAACTCAGCCTCCTTCAGAGCAGCCTTGAACACTAAATGAGTAAAAACAGACACAGATGAAATGCTCGCTGTGCTGGTTGGTGCAATCAGAGAAACAGAGGTTTTTACAAAAGTTTCCAAAGCAGTATTCCCACACGAGTTATATGGACTTCTATGTGAGAGATGGGAAACTCTCACCATCTCCGACCAGGACCAGGGAGCTCTGGGTTTTGGCCTTGCCATCATGGATCTGAACAGTATATGTGCCCTCATTGGCTCTGGTGAAAAGATCCACTGTCATCTGGATGATTCCAGTGGCCACATCGTGACTGATCTTCTGTCCCTAAGAGGAATAAAATGATGACAATATTAAACTATGAGAATTTCTATGTGTTTAACTACTTTTACCACTCATTTGTAAAAAAGGAAAGACTACTTTACACTATCTGTTCTGCTTTTAAGAAACTACTAGAATAATATAATAAAAGATTTGTAAAGTTTCCTTGTCTTTGTTCAAGTAACATATGGGTTCCTTTACATATTTAGCTAAACTTTACTTTTCCTAGTAGTCATATTATCATGTGGAAACATTTTATTTTGAATGAAACTAAAGAATAAAAATGAAGTGACCCTGAGCCGACTGCTTGGCAAGAATGATGTTTGTGTGTTTGTCTGGTTGTTTTTTTTTTCTGACTGAATGCTGTTTGAGATCATATCAGTTCAAGAAAGATGTGAACCAAAGCTGGGCTCCAAAGTTTTACTCTTAAGTCCTCAACTTCATATTTATGTCATGTAATGTGTAGAATGAAAGTCCAAAACGCAAACTTCAGATGTAGACTCGATGAAACAAAAGGCCAGCTGCTGATTTAGCCGATGAAATCCAAGTTAGATGCAAACTGAAGTTAAATAATACAAGATGCAAAGTAACTAAATCCAGGAAACCAGAAGAAACATTCCAGGAAACAGAAAGGGAAGTATGACATGACAAGGAACACACCCAAACTAAGGCCCGTACCACGTACCCGGGTATTTTTGAAAACGCCGATTTTTTTGCACCTTTCGTCCACACGTAAACGGCGTTTTCGGTCACTGAAAACAGAGATTTTTAAAAACTCCGGCCAGGGTGGATACTTTTGAAAATTCAGTTTTTGCGTTTAGGTGTGGACGAGGTAAATGGAGAAAACGCAGCGTCAAAGGTGTGCGCATTTTTTGACGTCACACTGTGCGCCACGTTATTGTTTCGGTGAAATGAATTTCTACAATGGCGGACGTAGACAAATTACTGTTGCTGTTAATTTTACTCTCTGCAGTGTTTAACCCTTTAAGACCTACCATAGAACCAAGTCTGCCAGAGCTTATATTATATTTTTACATGCTGTAGTGCCATTTTTGAGAGCATTTCAAGTTGTTATACATCAATTCAACTATTACAGCCTAAATTTTAATAATATGTCTGCATTAAGTGCATAGTAATCACATAAATTGCCAAAAAGTGCAATAAACTACAAAAAAATTGAAAATCGTTTTTGTTTTTTTAACATATATTTCTAGTTAGAGAAATTTAAGAGGCTTATCCCTCAAAACTGTAAATACAAAAAAGTTGCACAAAATAGTTTCCCACCACAGGAAATTTATTTTGAGTGTCTTCATAGTTTTATTTTTGAAATACACCAATTTTTATATACTGCAGGAAAAACGAAAATAAATATTATGATGCAAATTTGCAAAAAAGCAGCATATGCATCAAAATAAACTATTTCCAGCAGTGCAATTTGAGTCCTTAGCATCCCAGAAACGACACAGAAAGTCATAAAGTCAAACATAACTTTTAAAAAACACCAGTATAGGCTCATGAGGCCCTGATGGTAAAAAAAACTACATTTCCGCGAAATGACGTCACTTCCAGTTTCGGGCAAGTAATGGCGGCCGTGCGAAAGTTCGCACTGATGTCTATTCCAATGTAGGAAGTGTTACAAACAGCTGATTGGATCGGCAAAGTGTGTTTCTGGAATATTATGTTTTTGTTGCTGCAAGCGCTTTTTATGCAGTTTTTGCAAAGCTATATGTGGAAGGAAACTGTGACCGAGGACAAGCTGATGGCATAAGATGTAAGTACAACTCCTCCGGTTTCATATGCAAAAAAAATTAATGCGCTAGCTTACAGGGTTGCAGAGCTACCGGGATTTAAAAATAGTTACGCAAAACAGAGCGTGCCCGCTCTGACCGGTTTTAAAGGGTTAAATGCTTACATATACACACACACTTACTGTCCCTCCACACATACGACTCAGTTCTGCTTCTATGCGCCATCTTTGTTTACTATTTCCCACCGAGGCTTCTAGACTTCTGATTGGCCAACATTTCTACACGGATAGGAATATAGCGCCACCTGCTGCTTTGGCGTGTTCCTAGCAGCGTTTTCCTTCGTTTTTGGCTTTTATGTGTGGATGGGATTTTTTTTTTATAAACAAAAATGGAAAATCTTCGTTTTCAAAAATACCCGTGTATGTGTGGACGTAGCCTTTAAATACACACGGGGCGGCTGTAGCTCATGAACAGGTCATCCACTAATCGATCCGTGGCCGTTCTAGTCTCCACGCCAAAGATGTGGAACCTTAAGCTGCTCTCGATGCGTGAATTGTGAATGTCAGAGAAAAAGCACTTAGATGTAGTGCGTGTATAAATGTGTGTGTGAATAAGTGAATTAGACATGCTGTAGAAAGCGTTTCGAGTGCTCAGGTACAATAGAAATGCACTATATAAGAACCATTTACCAGTTACATGCAGACACAGAGGGCAATCAGGGATGAGTGAAAACACCTGGGTAACAGAAAACAGCTGAAACCAATCAAAGACAATAATACAGGGGAAGTGAAACAAAATACAACACGAGACATAAATGACTATCAAAATAAAACATGAAGTAACCCAAACAGAGAACACCTAACAGAGGAGACAACCTGACCAGATACACACAGACACTGGGAAGGCTAGAGGCTACACAAAGTGTCAGAAACATAAAAAATATTAAAGATTAACAGAAACCATATTGCAAAGATAGTAAGAACTTAAGACTAAACATGGAGACATTACTAAAAGAATAAAATCATGAAAGTTATCAACTAAACTCTAAACAATCAAAATCAAACAACTAAAATCAAAATAGAGGATGCTTAATGACTAATAAGAGTTCAATGTCCTAAAAGCAAGAGTTCAAAATATCTCGATGTGTGGGAATGTTCAATCACTCAGGTAAGAAAATCCCCAAAAGTTGATTCTGTTCATCTGGATGTAGCGTTTTCGGTGGGAGAAATGACAGTGGGATGACTGACGAAACGCTTCTCCCACTGAGAACGCTGCGTCCAGATGAACAGAATCAAGAATTCAAGACGTGTGATTGTATTTTTCTATTAGGACTGAAGAGACACAGAAGAGAAGACTTTCAACTCACTCATAATTAAATTTCACACTCACTCATTTCTGAAAGGTCGACACCTTACCTCCCCACTCGTGACTTCTTTGTCGTTGACAATGAATCTGTAGGACACAGATGGTGAAAGTTTGACTGCCTGCAACCAGAATCGCACGTGTCCTTTCTCCAGAACCTCATAGTTCAGACCATGTTTCAGAGGAACAACTGAAAAAGAAAAAAACATTTAAAAATTAGTCTTTAGTAGGAAACAAACTGGATGTAACTGGGTTTGATGGTGAGGCACAACACTCACTCGGATGTCTGATGGCATAGCTGAGCTCCAACATAGTGTTCAGGGCTGCAGGAAAGATTCAAGAAAACAAATATACTCATAAAGAAACAATTCAGAGCGAGAAGACATTTAGAGCAACTTGTAGACATGACTGACCATCCTCAGTGAGAGTATGGCTGGCAGAGACTCCATCTGTGTCAGTGACGACGACAGAGTATTTGCCCAAATCATCTTTATCAGGGTTAGTGAAAGTAAGTCTGGACCTGTGAAATAAAGGTAACATCCATTACAATCAGGACATTTAAAGGAGTTTTCAACTGGGATTCAACAGGATGTCAAACATAAAAATTATTTCACAAGTCACTGTAATTCAAATTTGCTGTTATTTAAAACAGTGGGTTTGTTACAGTGTCATGTTACATATCCTAATGGTATAGTCCTCACGATTTCCTCATACTCTTGTTAAAAATATTCTGGTACATTTTGGTCCAACTTTTTTTTTTTACTTTAAACTTAAATCAGTAAATTCCCATTAAATGCTAAGGCCATACAATCACCTGTGACTTGTTTGCCAGCTAAAAATACAAAAAAGTGGCCAATAATGAGCTTTTTTAGAAAACACTTGAATGAACCATTAGATTTTTGAATGGAAACATAAAAACTTGATCCGGCTGTGTTTCATGTTTTCATTTTGAGTTCACCGAAGCAAGATGACAAAGGAAACTAGTTCAGGCCCCGAGGGAGAAGCTCAATGTTTGCGCTGGTGTATTTACTGAATGATTCATTAGATTCGTCCCGCCGTCACAAACGAAGGACACAGAACAAAGTCAAAGCTCAAAGATCAAGCTTACGTTCTGCCTTTAGCTGTGACAGCCACTCTGGGACAGTCACCGATGGGTTTGTAGTTCTTCGACCACACAAACTTGGACGTCTCGCAGATCTCACAGGCCTCAAGAGACAGGAAGACATCTCCAGTCTCCTCATCCACACCAGCCACAATCTCCTTAGTGCCTGCAAATTACACGTGAAACTCTCCAGTGAGTAATAACAAAAATAAAATACTCGCTGTCATAAAACTGAGCTGTCAGATAATCTGTGTTAGTGTCATAAATTAAACTGATAATCATGATATGAACAAATTCAATTTGCGTTGCAGTAATTTGCATGTGTTTGCAGGGAGAAGTGATCAAAGAGATTCACCTTCCAAAGTGTGTACGCATCTTTTCAATGATATGTCAAATATTACAAAGTAAGGAAGAAAGCATTGCTGTGTGTCTGTGGAAATGAAAAAAGTAAACTACATGAAAGCACTGCAGCCTCTATGTTTCGACTGTGTGAGAGAAATTCTCAAAATACTGTGATACCACACAGTTTTCATTTATATATGAAATTTGATATCTCTAGTGAATGCTAAAGTTCTCTACTTAAAAATGCTTAACTGTAATTATCAGTGGTTTTGTGTTTTATGTCTGCTCATACGATGTCTAAGTATCTTAATAAAAGACAATTATCATGCTGTCGTCTCACATGTCTCTGAATGTTTTGCCAATATAAAGGATAAAGTGCAGAGCTGGCTGCACACGTTCAGTTTGTTTGCATCACCTGGAATAGCTTTAGCACAGACCGGCTCTGACAACTGGGAAGGTTTTCCAACACCGTGTGCATTGACAGCACGGACTCTGAACACATAGCTTTCACCTTCCTGCAGTCCGGTCACCTACGAAAACCAGGGAAATATCATCACATGGAGAGTGTGACTTGGGTGTGGAAAGAGGGTTGGCCATTTGTTGGAACATGCATGATGCACCAGATTTGCTACCTGCAGGTAACGGTGGCTCACAGCTTCCTGATTCACAGTGACGAACTCTGATGAGCCCTTCTTAGCCATGTCCACAAAGTATCCAGTGACAGCACCTGCTCCAGTATAAATGGGAGCCCTCCACAGGATGACCAGAGAGTGGCTTCTGACCTCACTGAAGCTCAAGTCATAGGCTGGGCCTTGAATTTACAGAAACATCATCAGTGCCAGAAAGAACACACGACGCACGAGCTGCAGTTGAACTGGAGTCAACGCAACGAAACTGACATTTTTATCGGTTACGTTTTTTATTTTTATTTATTTATTTATTTTTTTTGGGCTTGAATTCAAATGTTTTTTTAACCTTTAATCAGAGATGGGCAGTAACGCGTTACTGTAATCTGATTACTTTTTTCAAGTAACGAGTAAAGTAAGGGATTCCTATTGCAAAAACGGTAATTAGATTACCGTTACTTTCCCGTAGGAACGCTGCGTTACTGTGTTACTAAAACCGTGATTTTTTTGCGAGAATGTCTCATGACAGTGACGTAAGCGAGTGGATAATGGATAATATATCGAGTGCAGAGAGAGTATGAGCGTGCAGCGTTTAAAGCGTGGAAGTACTGACCTTACTTTGAGTTTGATTCCATAAAAAGTGACAAAAACATTAGTGTCCGTTGTGCGTGGGAAGAAAACTTCTTTTTACAGCGAAAAAAACACCTAAACTTCCAAGCAAGCTCCGAGTAGCTACGACGTAATGGGAAATTCACAGAGAAACTCGCGGATTCTTCCACTGACCGCTGCGGCACACCTAAAACCTCTGCCTTCCCCACTCCTGCTTTACAGGTGAAAATAGAGCAAAAGGAGCGCTAGTCTTTGACTTTATTTATTTTCTGCTGTGTTTTACTTGCATCTATTTGAAAGAGTGAGTGTAAACACAAAAAAATATATATTTTATGTGCTGGAATGTGCAGAAAATAGGTTTAGATATTAAACAAATTTCTTCCAGTCAGAGAATGTTGCATATAATTAAATTTTTGCTTGATGCATAAAGTTAAAAGATTAAAACTAATAAAACAAGTTTTAAAAAGGGACTTTTCCATTTGATTACATTTTGTATGATGGATTATGTAGAAAAAGTAGAATTGGGCTGAAAGATCTATTTATCACCTATTCAGGTTGTAAATCGTGTTTTTAAAAAGTAACTAAGTAACTAAGTAATTAATTACTTTTGAAAATAAGTAATCAGTAAAGTAACGGGATTACTTTTTTGGGGGAAGTAATCAGTAATTAGTTACTGATTACTTTATTCAAGTAACTTGACCAACACTGCCTTTAATACGTTTTAAAAGCCTTGGATGCTCATTTTATAGCTACATTTGCAGCAGTTCAACAGGCACTTTGGTGAATTTGCCTCTGTCAAAACAACAGCCGCCATACTCACTGTGAGATGCAGAGATAACTCTACAGAATAAAGTCACATGGACAATCCCGTACCTGGCTCTTCCATAGTCCAAGCTTCACATTTCATTGGAATGCTGGCAGCAGATGGTAGACCAACACCAGCCATGTTACCAGCTGTGACCCTGAACTCGTAAAAAGTTCCCTCCTTCAGATGTTCCACCTAAAATAACGTGTGGCACAATCATCAAATGAATGAATAAAGTAGTAATAATAAAGTGAGTAAATTAATCAAATTTAGCTTTATCAAGTACAAGAAAAACTTAATCTTGTGTCTGATTACTCACAGTGCACATTCTTTCTGTGACAGCGTTTAGGTTGACCTCCTTCCAGACTAAAGTGTCAGCGTCCCGCTTATCAATGTAGTAAGCGTTAACCTTGGAGCCACCACAGTGTTTGGGACTCTTCCAGGCCACAGTTATGGAGGAACCATCAGAACTCAGCATGGTGATCCCAAAGGGAGAGCTGGGAGTTGCTGAATTACAAAGTTTCACATTTAATGAAGCTTCATATTTAAACTTTGTATGACATCATCTTACATAACGTCTTTCAAAGTTCAACATTTTTTAATCAATCTAGGAAACGATGACTGTGATCGGCTGCGTGTGAGCCTGTCATGCACTTTCTCACGCTTCGCTGAGCAGCTACTGCAACGTTTTATCGTAAAGTTTTCAACTCTTGTGCTGAGTAACTGTCAGACTTTGAAGTGTGAAGTGTTTTGTAGAGTCCTGTTAAAAATACGCCTTGTGTGATCAAAACACAATAATGTAAAGTGAAAGGTGGATAAAGAGAAAGCTGTGGGTGAGTAAGGGGGGGGGGGGGGCAAAAGTAAACACAGCTATTGAATACATACCATACTCAGCCCCCTTGCCTGCACAGAATAATGAAATGAATCACACTGAGCATCACGTTGGTTCAAGGACTCCGGTAATCTTAAGAAACACCATTTCTCTTAAATTATACATTCTCCAATGTATTCCTCTATTTTTCCAAAGAAATGTACATTTCTTTGGAAAAAAACGACAGTTTCAAAGAGCGTTTGAACTTTTCAGAGGCAGCATATAAATCGCAATCATGAACTTGATGATACTCTTACCGAGCGCAGGCTCCACGGCAATGGGAGAGGACTCCTGTGACTCCTCGCTGAGGCCGAAGAGGTTGACGGCTTGGACACGGAACACATAGGTCTCCCCCGGGATCAGGCCGTGCACCACAAACCTGCACGCACACACTCATTATTAAAATCAAATACATATAAAACCTCTTAAAGTCTTTATTGAACAGTGACAGTGAAAGATGGACAGGAAAGTGGGGAGAGAGTGAGAGAGGGGAAGACACACGGCAAAGGGCCACAGCTCGGACTCAAAGCCCGCTCGCTTCATCTGGTCACGGGGCGCGTGGTCGCCTGCTCACCTATTGAGCTAAACCACTGCCCACATCGGATATTTTTATGTACATATTGTTATTCTGGCTAAACTATTTTCCAACCATCGTGAGTTTATCTTCAGATTTGAGAAAGTCGGCTAATATTGGGAATACTGCAGAATAAAGTATAAAACAAGCTAGAAAATTGTTGAAATCATCATCATTGCGACAGACTGGCGACCTGTCCAGGGTGTACCCCGCCTCTCGCCCTATGACAGCTGGGATAGGCTCCAGCGCCCCCCGCGACCCTGAAAAGGATAAGTGGAAGCGAATGGATGGATGGATCATCATTTATCCATGACTCCACAACCTGCCTTTGCCTTACATTAAACCTGACACGTTGCTCAGGGACTCTCAGACTGAGCTCTCTGTGTGCTGTGGAGTTACTGCACTCCTGTGTAACACTCCTTTAGAGGAGACACTTTATTTATATTCATTAAATTCTTTTTTTTCCTTCTTGTTCAAAAGGCTGACCATCGTGTAACATTTTTGTCCCTCTTACCTGGTATGTTTGAAGGGTTTATGGTTGCATGCAAACCACTCCTTGGCTCCAACGACACGGCCGTCGATGTAATATCCCATGAGGTGTTTCAGGTGTTTGGGGGCCTCCCACTGCACAAACACAGATGACTTGGTGTTCCTAGTAGCAACAACAAGGCCCGGAGCAGAGGGGACGCCTGTGCGGCAAAGAAAAAACATATATACATGTAATATTAATTAATTACCAAAAATATACAAAGCTGAAAGTGTTAAAGTGGAAAAAAGGACAGAATGATTCCTCGGACATCAAACCAGTTGTAAATATTTTTTTCTGTATTAAACAACATTTTATTCAAATGACTAAATAATGTATCAGTTACTAACAATTTACTTTCTTACAGAACAGAAATCATGACAATTAGCTGTAAATAATACTCACTGAAGCTTTGACTTCCACATACTTGTCTGCAGGTTACTGCTACTCAAAAAACATGCATGCATTCAATATTTGTGCTGTGTTCCTGTATATTGTGTGCACAAACACAGTGATTAAACACAGCACAGAGGACTTGTTTTTAAGTTTCCATGGAATGGCTTTGCCATGCCTTTTTGCAGAACAGGATGTTTAAGCAGAACACTGACAGAGGAGTGTTTCCGGGATTTAATTTGAATTTAGGCACGAGAGCCCAGAATAATCCCATTTTCCTTTATCGACCTCTCGTTACCCTGTAATATAACAGCCTACTAAGCCATCCCCAAGTGCTCCAGTTCATCACTTATAGTGAGAACAAACACACACAGACCAGAGAGTGAAAGAGTGAACTTACAGCAGTGTGAAAAAAGTGCTTTTAAAGTGTGTTTGATATTTTTCTGTACATACCAATTGGAAGTTCAGTACCTGCAAAACACAGTCAATCACTATGAAATAAACTGTATTTGGGCTTTTCATGCATTTGTTTTTGTGGACACATTTACACGTATGCATTAAAACACTTTGCTTAAGGTAGACAAACACACAAAAAAAGTTGTTTTAGTGACCTTCCCATCTGGACCTTTAATATCTATAATTCGAATAAATTACAAAATTTGACGATTCAGCATTTCTTCACAGGTTTTTGTGCTTTGCTGGATATATAATCACGTGTCTTTAAGTCTGCACTGATCCTGGCTCTTACCATCTTCATCAACCTTTTGGATGGGCTCAGAGGGCGCAGAGGCCTCGCTGGAGCCATACATGTTGACCGAATACACTCGGAACTGGTACTTTTTCCCGTCTTGCAAATCAAAAACTGGGTAACGAGGGGAGTGCAGTTTGACTGTTGTGTTGATCCGCTGCCAGTCTCCAGTGCCTGCTAAGCACTGTGTGGGAAAGTCAGGGAGGGGGGGGGAAATGAGAAGGTATAGCCATATGTGATGTGGCACAGACAAAAAGAGCAGCTTTTATACTGTGTTTTACAAAGTTAAATCTCACTTTTATTAAATTAATTAAACAATTTAAGATATGAGAATCATAAATAACAAAGTGTATGTTTGTGTGTGCCAAAAGGGTTAAAAATAAAACCAATCTTTGTGTGAATTCTGCTATTGACATGTAACTGAACCGGGGGCAATGCTAAACATGATGAAAACATTCTCTCACTTTTTCAGGAAATATATTAAACATATTGTTTAAATGTCAACATTTTTAGCAAGACTGTTTACAACTTGACTGGCTTGCTTAATGTGTGGCATTAAAAATACTATAAAAACACAATACATCAGATGCAAGATGTAATAAATAAGATTTCAGACAACTTGAAATCTAGCATCTCAATATATAGCTACTATCACACAAATTTATATTACATTTGAACTTCTTGTATAAGCATTCAGTATGGCTACTATATGAATTTGTTTGCAATATATTATAAGCTCACAGCTATGTTTACATCCTTGCGATTATATGCATTAAAACATGTCATGTGACTCTAAACTGGTTGCAGTAAATCCATTGTTCCATATTTACACTGGGTAGCAAAACCCTGTTTAAACCCACGGAAGCTTCTCTAAAGATGAGATCAGAAGTTCAAAAATGTATCAAACTGAAATCTGGAGATATGCTAGTGTAGAGTTCTCTGTGTGAAATTTAAAAAAAAAGGTATTGAAGTTTCACGCAACCCAAACGTAATACAGCTTCATTTGTGTGTAGTGCTGCCATTTAAGTAAAACTTGAGAGGACATTTAAATGTGACTGTCTTGTTTATCCCTCAGCTACAGTACCAAGGTTAAATCGGCTAAACTGAGAGCAAGTGATGGGCAAAAGTGAAGCAGCACACACCTTCTCGATGACGTACCACAGTGGAGCTCGTCCACGGGGGCTAGGAGGCTTCCAGCTCAGCACGACATATGATTTGAAAATTTCAGATGCATGCACATCTGTGGGTTCACCTGGAATAGTTACGTAGCCTAGATTGGGAGTGAACAGTGTTGAGGCATAACGTACACAGAACAGCAGCCACTGCAGAAGTCCCACATTATTCACTTTTTGTACTCAGGTTTTTATCTGTGGCTACAATGTAGCTGCCATCACCAGTGTGTGAATGTGTGTGTGAATGGGTGGATGACTGATTGTAGTGTAAAGCTGGGCGATCGTGGCTCAAGAGTTGGGAGTTCGCCTTGTAATCGGAAGGTTGCTGGTTCGAGCCCCGGCTTGGACAGTCTCGGTCATTGTGTCCTTGGGCAAGACACTTCACCCGTTGCCTACTGGTGGTGGTCAGAGGGCCCGGTGGCGCCAGTGTCCGGCAGCCTCACCTCTGTCAGTGCGCCCCAGGGTGGCTGTGGCTACAATGTAGCTGCCATCACCAGTGTGTGAATGTGTGAATGACTGGGTGTGTAAAGCGCTATACAAATACAGGCCATTTACAGTGACTTTTACAATGCTTCTAATGTTACATTTGAGCTTGCTTTCAAAGGCAGAGAGGAGATTAAATATTCACCACTATATGGACTTCAATAATGCATTTTCATAGAATTTTACTTATAAGTGATGAAAACAAACACAACTAAGTCCTGCCTTTTTCTCAAAGCTTGTTAAATTGTAAAAGTGCTGATCAGCAGGACAATAACATTGGTGGAATTTTATTAAAGATTAAATAATTATTTTTGGTAGCATTCAACAATAATTACATATCCAAGTGCTACACTAGAGCTGCCACAGCCTCGTATGTGGTTTGGTGGCTCAATGCTCACAAAACACACAATATTTTAGTTTTGTTTAACTACAAGTTTCATATCCAGCAGTTAGCCATTAGATAAAAACCCCCAATATCATATTTCAGATTGAAAAACATAGAAATATGAACTAAAAGGACTTGTGAAATGTGGGACTTCTACAATAGCCTTGATTGTGATATTATACAAATATGTAATATTTTTGATATTTTCTATTAGTTTCTAAAATTAGTTTTTTATCTGTTATACGTTTTTGTTAAAGTAGTATATTATATCAAGTGGACACAATTTAAAGAGAAAAACGTTTCAGTTAAAGTGTGAATGGAAAAAGTTCGATTAGATCAAAGACTGCACCACAAAAGTTAAGCTGGGAAGACTCTGGAAAACAGTTTTCCTGTGTTGTTTAAAAAAAAACCTTGATGACAGATTAGTTCTAAGATCAGCATTAAAATGTTTTTCCTTCTCATGTTTCCTTTGTTGAAAAAGATACGAATGTAAAGGTCAGAATTCAAATGCCGCACCTTAAGATGAAAACATATTCCTGTAATAGTAACTAATTTAATCATGCAGCACTCATTTGTTACTGGAATAATGATCATGTCCAATAAACAGGTATAAATGGAAAGAAAATTCACTGATAGTGGAACAGAAAACAGAACAGCAAACAAACGTCAGTGAGAGTTTGATCAGGGAAGATGCCTTTTTAAGCAAACATCCCCATAAAATGTAAAATGATCTCACGATGGTGCTGATGGGGTTTGGAAAGAGGGACAGATGTTAGTATTTAGTGAGATCGTGAGGTGGTGGCTTAAAGATAGGGGAAACAAAAACTGTGAAACCAGACTAGTGTGTAACCACTATACCTTCCAGGTCATCATCCTTTATCACTATGTCGTATTTCCCTTCAATTTTAATCACTGTTGCAGGAAATGACAACAGATCGGTCAGAAAACGCTGGCTTCCTGCTGTCCTGTGTTTGTATTTACCTTCATCTGTACCTTGCAGTCTCTCACTCTCTGCAGCGTCCAGGGCCGTCACTTTGTCTGACTTGCGTGAGGGCCTGCTGATGCCACTGCTGTTCACGGCTCTGACCCGGAAGTAGTAGGAGTGGCCAACCCTTAAGCCATGTACTGGGTATTTGCAGATCTTCACTGGGGCGTCGTTGCACTGCACCCAAGTGTCAGTGCCAGCTTCACACCTGTGAAATGGATCATTTACGGCAAATAAACTCTCCATTATCAGGAATTTAATCTCTTTTTATAAGAGAGTTCTTCAGAATGACATGTTATATTTGTTATGAGGCAATTTTGAGAAGCTGAGAAGTTAAAGTATCCTAATAAACTGGTGAGAAGGGCTGCACTTGCAAGTATTTTTGTTTAAAGAAAACTGCAGTCCAGACCTTTCACCAGTTGAAAACATTTGGTGCATCATGAAATGAAAAAGATGACATAGAACAGCGGTCCCCAACCCCCGGGCCTCGGACCGGTACCGTGAGTCGTTTGGTACCGGGCCGCGAGAGTTGAGGCTCAGGTGTGAAATGTATAGTTTTCAGGGTTTTTATTGGTTTTCAGCGTTATTTTGTTATCGTTTTTATCGTTTACTCGGTTTTCCTTGGTCTTTTCACGTGTGTTATGAATAAATTTTATTTTTTTTGGTACCGGTACTAGTTTTATTTTGTTGTATTTATCCGCGACACCTTAAAGGCCGGTCCGTGAAAATATTGTCGGGCATAAACCGGTCCGTGGCGCAAAAAAGGTTGGGGACCGTTGACATAGAAGATCATACAGCAGGCAAAAATAGGGCAAAACTGATCTCCCAACCCTCCGCTGTAACCATCTGGTTGTTAAAAGAGGGGATGTAGTCAGCGGTAAACATGGCCCTGCACCAACGGTTTTTTCATAGATGTGTTGCTGCCATCAAATCCAAAATAAGGTAAATTGTTTTTCTTAAAATGGTTCATTTTCCCACTTTAAACATCTGTTTAAAATATAAACATTATTAAATACATTTTTAATGTTCCACTGTTAATAAAATAAGTCTTATATGCACTTTATGTAACCATGAAAATATGCAAATCATATCTGGCATTTGGTGTGAAAAGATACATTTAATTTAGAAAATCTTCTAAGGAGTGCAGCTCTAATAACTATGACTCACTTCCTTGGCATTAAGTGCAGTATAATTCCACTGTACTCATGTCAGTGTGCCAACTGTGGTCTATTTAAAGAGAGCTGGAAGCCTTCTCAAGATTAAAACTGACCGATCCACAAAGTATCCAGTGATGGGTTTCTCGTTGACAGTGTTTGGGGGTTTCCAGGCAACTAGGACATAGTCCGAATTGATGTCATAGGCCTTTACGCTCATTGGTGCGCCGGGGGCTCCGGGTGCAGAGGGAGCAGCATCTAGGGAATAAAGAAACACGGGTATGTTGGGGAGGAAGAATGGAAGACGAATGGTGATAGACACAACTATTATGGCTCCACCGCTTATTTGCATACTATGCCTAATGTGTGGTAACAGGAAGTAAGGAGTCAATAACACCTGTTTTAAATCTATGTACTGCTGTGAGTATAGAAAAGATTAGGAACTCTTAATTTAACTTCTAACTAATAAAACATTTCATTTTGCCAACCAAGCTTTCACTTGCTCAAGACACAAGACACATCGTTTACCACCATTTGCATAGTGTAGTTATTTTTCTTTGTTAGGGGCGTATAAACCTGCGTCTCATCTGCCTAGCAACAGGAGAGGCTTCTAAAAGTACAGCCAAGGGGCAGAAGATAAAAGCAGAGGTCCAAGTATTGATCTCTGTGGTACCCCACATGAGACCAGAGCTGAGGACTTACACAAAATGTTCTCTCAGCCAGGTAAGACCTAAACCACGCAGAGCATTCCCCTAAATACCTTTAGCCAGGAGGATGGCATTAACAACCCAAGGCAAAACAGATTCTGTGCCAAGCAGAGATTTAAAACCAGACTGAAAAATCTCAAGGTCACTATTTTCATCTAAAAAGGTTTTTTAGCTGACTATAAGCAATTTTCTCCAGAACGTCAGAGAAAAAGAAAAGCTTGGAAATAGCCCTAAAATTTGATAAAATACTGTAGCATGCTTAAAAGGTTTGGGAAAAATACCAGATGAAAAACTGCTATCGAGGACAGATGGAAGAGTAGAAATGACCTCTTTAAATAATCAAGGTGGAACAACATCAGCAGGGAAATCTGTGGGCTTCAGATGACCAACAACCTCATACAATAAAAAGAAAGTTACAGGCTCAAACTGGCCAAAAGCAGCAGAGCAAGGAACAGTGACTGAGGTGTCGAGAGCAGACGTGGTGACATCTGAGCCCTGGCATTATTCACCTGTTCCACAAAGAAATTTCTCACATGCCTCAGAGGAAGGTTCAACAGTGTTACGTATTTTCATTTTTATTTTTCTTGTATCTATTATTAGTTCAAAGCAAGTTATTTATGCACTACACATAATCAGACTATCATATATATTAACCAGATTATAGTTGGGTATTTTAAGTAAGGTAAGTTATAAGTGGTAAGTTTAAAGTTTCTAAGGTTTGTGCTATTCTAACCCTTTTGCTCATTCATGGCTTTTTAAAAATTTTGCCATTTCTCTTTTTATTCTAAACAGCGATTTCTGATTTGTTCTTTCAAAGTCACTCAATCCACTTGTATTTTTATTTTTATTCCTATTTATTCTATTTATCCCCTTTGTATATTTTATTTATATATGTCTCTGTATTTATATATGTGTGTGTGTGTATGTATATATATATATATATATAATATTCTGTAACTCTGTAACTTCTGTCGGTGCTGTGCTTTTGGAAACCAAATTTCCCAGAGGAACCCTCCCGAGGGATTAATAAAGTTTTATCTTATCTTATCTTATCTTCTCTGTGATCACGTGGTGTTAGGACTGTGTCCTACCTGAGACAAACAGGTAGGCGCTATGCTCAGCAGTGCCGTCCTTTGTGAAGATCCGAAGCGTGTAGAGGCCCTCATCATCCTTGGCCAGGTGAGGTAGCGTGAGAGAGGCAGCACCTCCACCCACTGACATCTCCACCAGTTTACTTGGTTTCAGCAGTTTATCTTTTAGAATACAAGATAGAGGACACAATGAGAAGTGACCAAACTCCACAGTCAACCGACAGTGCCACACACAAACATAATGAAAGAATGAAAGAAGGTCTGACCATCTCTGTACCACTGGGCGATGGGTGGTATGTTGGGGAGATCGGGGACCACCACCATTGTACACACCAGTCTGATGGAGTTGCCCTCCACACCAAAAGACACTGGGAACCGGTCAAGCAGGCTGACATCCAGCTTACTGGGATGGATCTCAGTCAGATGAGGCACTGGAGGACAAGATTTGCAACATCATTAGCAATCAGATAATAATCGTATTCTGTGGATATGTGGAGATCATGATCATGTAGAACCACAATGGATTTATGAACATAAATCTGACATTTTTTTCAATATATCTGTCATGTTCCTGGGTCTGTTAACCCAGCGTTTTAAGTTTTAGTTTATTTGGATGTTGTTTATGTTTAAGTTCATTAGATTAGTGAAGTTCATTTGGTTATTAGACTCCTTGTGTTTTCTTCCCCTGTATTTAAGTTTCCCTCACCCTTTGTGTTTCATGCTGCGTGTCTTATGTTATCAAGTTTGTATTATCATGTCTGTCTCATGTTTCCTGTTTTATTTTGAAGGAATCGTGTGTTCTTTGTTCATTGTATTTAGTTTCACTTCCCTTGTCCTGTCATTAGGCTCATGTCAGTCAGCTGTTCCTCCATGTGTTCCCACTTCCCCTAATCACCTCCTGTGTATTTAAGTCCTCTGTTTTCAATGTGTCATGGTCAGGTCGTCTGTTGTCCACGCCATGTTTCCTATGCTATGCTATGCTATGCTATGCTTCGCTTCGCTTCGCTTCGCTTCGCTTCGCTTCCAAGTTTCTTGTCTAGGTTTTTCTTATTGTTTGTTTAGATTTCCCAGTTTAGGTTTGTGTTAATTTTGCTTCAGTTTGCCCTTTGTTTGTACCTTTTTTACCAGCCATATTAAGCGGCTCGCTTTTTGTTAGCATTTCAAGTTCTGTTCCCTGTTCCTTGGAGTCTGCGTTTTGGGTCCTTTTGTCAACCCCTACAGTCTGCCCTCGCCAGACTGTGACAATAACTCTATGATCTTGTCATTCAAAAGCATCAAAATTCAGTAAACGTGTCCAGGAGCCAAAATGAGGTCTGAGATTTGCTATCTTAGACGTCAATGATTTGAAGGAAATTTTGTGACACTGTCCCTTGCTTTGGCAACCACAGGCTGTGATTTCCACAAAGTGATGTGTGATGAGTGTTTCACTTTAAACGTGGACTTGGTTTAAGAGCTTTCAAGTACAATCAGCATATCCAGTAACATTAAGAAAGTAGAAACAATTTGTAGTCACAGTTATTTCTCTGGAATTTTTAAAAAATGTGTCCATAAGGAGTGAACAGCATGCGTTTTTTCATTTCAACAATGTATACAATAAATCTTAAATAAGGTAATCCAAAGGAGATGTCTGGTGTTTTTAGTCAAAATGAAGTCTTGTGGAGGTTAGTATTTTCTGGACTCCCAACATGTACATAAATGTTTCGATCGCTTGCTGCTCAACCAAAGACAGATCTGTGTTTTGTTTTTCTTCAGAGGGAGTCACGGGACAGGAACAGCTTGCCATCAGTTTCCACTTCTTATCAGGCCTCTCATAGCGCTGCTATTTGAAGTGTCATGATTCCATGAGCTTGTGTCTGGGCGTGACTCCCCAGTCTTACTAACTCCCTTTATGCTCTCACCTAAACCAAGGTGGCAGGACTCTCCGGCTCCAGCTGGTCCTGTGAAGAAAAGACGTTTATGTTTACAGAGAAAGACATGAGAGGTGAGCAATGTCTTTAAGAAAGAGGGAGACTTACTCTTCACAATAATTTTAGCTTTGCTGGTAGCTGTGCCATGCTGGTTGGTTGCCACAGCACTGTACTCAGCAGTATCACTCACAACACACCTACAAGGTCAGCCAGAGTAGGAACAAGTCACTGATTGCAGTATATCAACATTTATATTTGATTTGATGCCGTTTGGTTTGAAGAACATGTTTTCTATTCAGGCTAATAGAAGGTAAAATGCAAGCAATTGTGTTGAGACTCAAGAAGAGTCTAAGGTTAGAATAGAAGGAAGAAATTTGACCTTCAGCCTGAGCTGAACTATTTTAAAAGATCCATTTTCCCAGCTGTGTCGGACATAGATGCATCCTTCTTGTCACTTGGTGCTTTTTGCATAAAGAATGTAAAAATGACTGATTCTGAAGAAGTTTGGCAAATAAACTACGATGTTCTCAGTGACCTTCAATGCAACGACGTCCAGAGATATTCCAATTCTCAGAGAGAGGGAGGGACAGAGAGAAGCGGAGCGCAGTCAGAGGAATTCATGGCTCGAATGACGCAAAGGTCAGCACTCCGACATGAACAGCTGAGGGGTCTTGAAGATGACGAAAAGAAGCAGGCTGCAGCCTCACCCTCAATTTAGCAATCTCCCCTCTAACTCTCCAGCCGACTGTCAGATAATGTCAAGATATCGATATAATGTGCTAACAAAATAAAAGTCCTGTAAGTGTAAACATCTACGCTGAGCGTGAGTGACAGGCGTTCAGTCTTTCCCAGTTTGTTTCTATGCTTTCCTTTCAGTTTGGTTGGTTATAATACAGCAACTAGAAAAATTGCTTGACTATATAAAAATATTGTCTTTTCAACAAACCCCATAAAACATATTTACACTAAACTTTTAATGGGACATTTTTTTAATTTAAAATGAAAAAAGTTTACAAAACCCCCAAAGCATATATAATCCATGCAGGGAGCAATTTCAGTTTGCGCCGTTGGAAGAAAAACTAAATCCTGAAAGCTGGAGCTGGAAGCCCTTTTGTTGCTTAAATGCTAGAAATTTTCACTCAGTTGATAAATTCATTAAAGTCTTAAACAACCCTCACTTCTTTACGTTTTGGAGAATCGGAAGCAGATGCAGAGATTTATAGAAACGTGTAAACATACAGGGAAATACAGCACACGAGGCAAAATGGTTGAACTGCAGCCTCAAACGATAACATGCTTTATAGACAGCTATAGACTGATGATCATTTGAACCAAAAATGTCCTATTTGGATTCACTGGCCAATCAGAGCAGGTTATACTGATTTTCATTGCAGTTCTTGTGCAGTTTATACACCACCTCAGCCTTTTCTCCCTGTTTCACTTCCTTTCGAACGGCTTCTTGGCAGCCACCATTCATCTTAGACCATTTAGGCTGAGGCTTTGTTGAATAGTAGAGCCAGATCTCTCAGGTCCTGTGTCACAGTTTTAATTGATTTTTACTGGGCGTGACTTTCAGATAATCTTCAACTGCTGTAGATGTTTTGTAATGTCAGACATTTCTTTTGTCCTCCACTTGTCTACTTTTCCCAGATTTTTAAGGACATATTGCCAACATTGCAGCAATATGACAACAGTTAATAACTCTTTGGGCATCTTGTTGGTGCAATTTATCTGTTATGTGTAGACACACAGTGTTAGGTGATGCTTTTTTGTGCTTGAATGATTTGTAGGTCAGTGTTAAGCGGAACAACAAACAAACAAAGAATTGTGAGCTTAAAGTCACATATGACTGAAAATGAGTGAGAGAAGAAAGAAAGTCTGACTCTGTAAACTATAAAGAATATAAAGTGGCTGAAGACATTTGCACAGTACTGTATAATATATTCAAGATTGTATTATATCACTTCCTGTTGCTCTAACATTAGTTTAGGCTTCTTAGTCTAAGGAAACAATATATTGGCTTTTACCTCATCACTGTACATTTACAGTCTTATTCTATAGTCTACAGAATAACTACATTTTAACAATTTTACATTTTTTTATTTAAATAATTTTTATATGTTATTGATGATACACTTCACTGTTAGGAAGATTAGGCTTAAAACTTTCCTTTTTGCTAAAGCATATAGTTAGGGCTGGACCAGGTGACCCTGAATCCTCCCTTAGTTATGCTGCAATAGACGTAGGCTGCCGGGGGATTCCCATGATGCATTGAGTTTTTCCTTTCCAGTCACCTTTCTCACTCACTATGTGTTAATAGACCTCTCTGTATTGAATCATATCTGTTATTAACCTCTGTCTCTCTTCCACAGCATGTCTTTATCCTGTCTTCCTTCTCTCACCCCAACCGGTCGCAGCAGATGGCCCCGCCCCTCCCTGAGCCTGGTTCTGCCGGAGGTTTCTTCCTGTTAAAAGGGAGTTTTTCCTTCCCACTGTCGCCAAAGTGCTGCTCATAGGGGGTCATATGATTGTTGGGTTTTTCTCTGTATCTATGAAGCGCCTTGAGGCGACTTTTGTTGTGATTTGGCACTATATAAATAAAATTGAATTGAATTGAATTGAATTTTTACAGTTTAATGCTGACCACCACATGCACAAAAAGATGACAATGACGACAGTAACTAGTAGCTAGCACACATGGTTACTACCACACTGTGGCTCAAAACATTGTCAGAGGATTCTGAGATATAAAACGGACAATCGACCCGCACCTGGAAAAAGTTAGCTCACTGATAGTGGAAGTCTTTACTAAATTTGTATGAATATTTCAGAGATGCTAATGCATTACCAACACATATCAGTAATTAATAACTTCATTTTAATTTCACTAAAACATTTTACTTCTCTAATTTACTGAACAACATGACTTTTTTCTTTTTACCTCATTTCAGGTAAAAAGAAAATCAAAGGCTGCAGCTTCCATGTTATAAAACTCCGTTTAATAAAATCATTTATGTCTAACTGCTGAGAGTTGTAGATAATACATACCTGCTAACAATCAAACTATGGACTCCATATTTATTCTCAATCTTGTACTTTCCCGGGGCACTCAGTGGATCTACTGGCACTCCATCTTTATACCTGCCAATGAATCTGAATCAGTTTCACACCACAGTGATATTCTACAGTCCTAAAATATTTCAATAGTGTAATAAATCAGAAAAGCTTATAATGGTATTACCTTAAAGCTAGAGTCACATTTAATAACCGTGTGTGCGATGGCAGTATACTGACCATTTGACGATGGGCCTTGGATTTCCTTCGACGGTGCAGAACAGCTTGACGGGAGTCTTCTCCCACACAGTGTGCGGCCGTAAGGCCACCAAGAAGTCTGGCAATTTGGGGATTTCCTCCAACAGATGCACTCTCTTTCTCATCATCCCCTTAACCTGGAGAGAGTCAACCGCATCAAGTTAATGTATTTATGAAAATGACATTTTTATGCATTATCTCTATAGGGCAGAGATTACATGAGCACTTTAGTACAACATGTTATCTTTGTCAACAATTCTTAGCTAACAGCAAATCTGAAACCTGCCAAAACCAATGAAGGAACACGAGGCCAGCAGATGTTAGTGATCATATTGTTAAAACTCCTAAAAAAGTTGGTTTATTCCTTTAAAAGAGACCGAGACTGATTTGACCAACAGTTCACTGATGCAATAAGACCATTGGGCTCAGATTTCATAGAAATGCCCAGCTGAATGATTTAGATTACATTTAGAGACTCTAGATCTGCTGTTTTGCTGTCCTCATGATTACAAATTGATATAATTTTAATAGTGATTGTAACAGAGACAGATTAAAGACATTAAAGCGTACACATAACATTTCCACAGACTTTTAAACTTGTTCCACATATATGTGATAAAACACCAGAAAAACAAACCAACAAAGGAACTATAGTGTCACCTCGAGTTGTTTAGCAGATGGTTACTAACCTCTTTCTGAATTTCAAGACTTTCCACTTGGGCCTTAGTAGCGATCCTCATCCTATGAAGCTCCTCCTGAATAACAGCCAGTCCTTTCCCAACATTTTTGCTTACTCTCTGGTACTCCTCAGTCTCCCCAGAAGTCCTAACAATGCATACATCAGATTAATCTTTGACTAAGATTGACTTTAGCATCATTGTTAGCTATACGTTTGTTACGTATTTACCTACAAGCTGAACCGTTACCCTAAAATAATTGTATGATACAACCTGAAACCGATGCATTGAGCATATCATGCATAACACAGGATAAAACTAACCTTGAGGGCAGGGAGTCAGTGTTATGAGTCTATAGGATAGTAAGACTGTGCAATTGTTTCGTAATTTAAACGGTAATCATTGAATAATTAACCAGTTATACTAAAGAAATGTGCTGTGGTTACAGGGGTCAGCCAGTAGAAAATGTAGTTGCATGTTACCTTGCGACTGAAATAGCTGCGAGCCAGAGCAGACTCACCTCTGCCGGAACACCGGCACGGTATAGGCTTGTTCTGCCATAGCCTCCGTGGCCTGGGCCTGTGCCTGGCTCACCGATTTAGAGCTTGATCTGCTGTTGAGGAAAACACATCATTAAAAATCAGAAAGCAAGTTCTCTGCATAAAAAATTCTCAGGTTTTAATTTAGCAGCTAAGCTGAGTTTGTCTTCTGAACATACACATACATAAAAACACAAACACTCGCAGTAAACAATAACTAACAGTTACAAACATGCAGTTACAAGACTTCCCAGCATATCTGCCTGATTTTTGAGCGGAGGTTTCTTCCTGTTAAAAGGGAGTTTTTCCTTCCCACTGTCGCCAAAGTGCTTGCTCATAGGGGGTCATATGATTGTTGGGTTTTTCTCTGTATCTATGAAGCGCCTTGAGGCGACTTTTGTTGTGATTTGGCGCTATATAAATAAAATTGAATTGAATTGAATTGAATGTATTGTAAACGCCACAGAGGGATTAAATCTGTTTATGTACTTTGTCTTTTTCTCAAAATTAGCTGGGGTTAAGAAAACTGATTGATGGATATTATTCTCTACATGCATACCACAACCACTATTGTGAAAAATCTGACAGTGGCTAGTGTCACTTGCACAACAAACTATGATTTTATCCAGAAAATTATTTTTACAAAATAACCAGAAAATTGACATTCTGTGTATAAAGACCAACCACCACTTTGAGAGAAACTTCTTCAGTACTAGCACAACTGTGTATAGTTAGTAGCCTCAGATGTAGGTCAGGTTCAAGTGGTGACATTAGTCATCTGCTATTAGACAGCTGCAGTTTCCTACCAGATCACTGGGAGATCAGAACTTGGCTTGTAGGCGCTCAGTTTATTACCTCACCACTAGTGACGAAAAAGCCAATCTTCAGCATGTATAATATCATGTTAAGTATGACTATACTGCACAGCACAGCTGTAAGGGCCAGAAAACCTTTTTAAAAAGCATGCTATAGCAACAAAGACAAATGCATACATGGCTTTCATTGGCCTGAACTATAAGATCTGTTGGCAGAAGCTGCAGAGCAACAGAAGCAATAGCACTTCCTGAAATCCCGACTTGGGTTCAGCTCTCAGAGGTTCTGGAGCTCACATAGACAAAGAGGTTTAGAATCACTGGTGATACTTTGAGGTTTTACAAAGAAACAAACTGAAGCTATAATAAAGAGGGATGAAAATATGTTCCTGTGGAAAACGATAAACAGAACTAACATCTGGGTATTCAGTCAGTTAGCATGTACCACTCTGTGACTGGCTGATTTGTTCATGAAAATCATTATTTGACATGACAAATAAGCTGCCAGCTAGGAAGCAGACACACCCACTAGCGCAGCTGCTCCTCAGCAACACCCCCGTGTGTGTTTTTTTGTTCTACGTCGCAAAGCAGCAAGAGCTGTGCTACTCAAAGCAGCAGGTAAATGTCACTGTCATACCTTTCTGTGTGCTGCTTGGAAACGTGTTTAGTGTGATGATAAGCATAATCAGTTTTGACTTGGCTCACATGCTTCTTCTTATACCAAGGTATGACTTTGGAAGCCATGACTGGAACACTTCAAGGAGTCCTGGTCAAGAGTACCAGTGGGAGGGGGAGACCAAACATGTGTTAGCCATGTTAGAAATCTCAATAACAGTATTTTCTTTACCACCACTGTTACTGCAATCATTCTGTGATGTACGTTTAAAGTATTAGATGTGCTGTCATCTCTGAAATCAACAGTGTGCAAAGGTTAACCGGTGCAGTTTCTGCTGTTCTGTTGTAGGATTTATACAACACATGACAAAAATACCCCCACCCGAATCTCTAATAGACCTAAACAATGTTTAAAGGCAAACATTTACGAGACAGCGTGGCAGTTCCAACTTTTTGCTCGAGCTCAGCACTTCAACCGCTTCCTCTAACAGCCTCACACAGCTCAGCTATGAATAGCTTTCACCAGTCTGCCTATTCCATTATTGGAGAAATGAAGGAAACAGTGTGATTACCAGAAGAGCACAGTCCTCACACTATTTAATTAAAGCGATTGCGCAGGAAATCAGAGTGATCAGACTGTACAGGAACAAGACTTAGATCTAAGCCAGCTGTCATATCCACACTCTGCTGCAGGCTAATTGTGCTTCCGTTCTGTATAAATAATTATTTCAGCACAATATCGTCCTTTTTTGGCTGACGCAAATTAAGAAAAGAGGGTCAGCAACCTCTTAATACCCTGGTATGAAAGGAGGTACAGCTCAGGGAGATTACAGACCGCTGCTTCATTTTTCCCCCACACAGGAGACAGATTATCTGCTGCCATTTATTTATGCAACACATTTCACCTGCCCCAGGATTGGCAGCAGATAAATCCTCTTCCTAATGTGAAGCTCATTTTGAAAAAAGTTCTTTCTAAAATAAAATTAGCACACCAGCTAGCAAATATTAACAAAAGAGACTTACCCCAAGAAATTTAAACAGCGCAAAGAGGTGGCAGACCAGCCTGATGCCGCTTGGGAAGCACTTGCTGATGGCAACAAAAATATTACCCTCTCACTGGAGGAATGCTGTTCCCCTTCCACCCCATGTATGGATGCACTTAAAACTATATATAGCATTTACCCCCAAATTTCCTTCTCATTCTGCACTTTGTAGATGAAGAGTGTGCACCTGTACCACAAGGTTTAATGAATTATTCTGGAGGCAAGTTTTATCCTGTCTTTATAATACGGGAAACGTTTTTATATATATATATTTTTAATTGAATATTAAAGATGAGAAAGAGTTGGAACAGTGAAACAGTAAATGGTGACAGGGTTTAGAAATTGTTCCACACAAAGGTTCATTTTGAAAATCAGAAAAATAGCTCTGAAATACCAGAGTGCCTCTCTTCTTATTATTGTCGGTAAGTCTAACAGTTTTTCTAAAAGTATGAGGTCTGAAGGATCTCCCCTTTAACCATCAAAAATATTGATCTGTGCAAGAGTCTGGAAGAAGTTTTCAGTCATTTCTGGCAGATCCTGACGCTCAAAGCATTATGAGACCTTTTTAGGTTTCTCGAGACAGCCTGTCCTCCTTGGCTCAACACTTGCAGGCAACGGTCAAGCTATTTTTACCAGCAAGTCCTCGGTTACAGTGATACCTCTACTTCTTACTGTACACGAGCCACTGCAGCTATTTTTATTCAAACAAGTCTATTATAAATAACAGAATATACATGGAAATATTATAAATTATAAATAATTTAGCCCCTCGTTATCTTGCAGATCTTCTTAGTCTATATGTCCCTGGGCGAGCCCTCAGGTCTTCAGCCCAATTACTCCTGGCTCAGCCTGGATCTAGACTTAAATCTAGGGGTGACCGTGCTTTTGCCCTGGTTGCACTGAATCTGTGGAACAACCTTCCTATCGCTATCCGTGCGTCAGCCTCCGTTTTATCTTTTAAATCCCGTTTAAAAACTCATTTATTCAACATAGCTTTTCCATCTAGTTAGCGTCCCTGTTTTATGTTTGGTTCAATTTCTTATTTATGTACTTTATCTTTTAGCTATATCTGTTCTTAGTAACTTTGTTCTTATATTCCCTTTTATTGTTGTATAATTAGTGCCCTTAACCTGATGACATATGTGGTACCTTGTTAATAGTCTTTTATTTATTGTCTTAATTTTCCTGTTTTTATTGTAAAGCACTTTGGTGTACCACTGGTCTTTTAAATGTGCTATTCAAATAAAGTTGTATTGTATTGTATATCTTATAGAACAGAGTTAATGGCAGTCAAGATCACAGCGAACTAAAAAGAGATATAAAGTCTTAAATTTTTCCCCTTTGACCTGTAGTTGTTAAAACGTTACTGATTTTATGTTTAAAATATTTTCACTGACATCTTTGCTCACTTTTACAATACAGTATATAGCAGTATATTCTTAAAAACCAATGCAAACTCATCAAACTCTCAAAACCTGTATTGGATGTCCTCCTTGGGCATTTGAAAGACATCATCTCATTTAATTAAAACCCGCAGTGTTTGCTATATAAGAAATCAGAACAATGCAGAGAAAAAAGATGTAACTTCTAGAAACAATGACTATATAAGAAATACTGAGCTTAGCAATTGTCCTGAAGAACTGACTCAAAAAAGTCAGCCATCTCCCACCTTTACACAAAGACAACAGTTACGTTACAATCAATTCATACATGCAAACCGAAACAAAGGCTGTGCGATTGATCATTCTTGATGTTACACGGGAAAGAAGGTCAAACACCAACAAAGGAGAAGGTTTGCATAAGGTTATTCAGAGAAACTCATTCAGAACTTTCTCCAAGCATGACATCTGAGCGCACTACACCCTTAGACAAAAACGGCTCATGCGGATGCTGTACAACTGCTCCTAAAGGACACTCTTCTGAGGATGTTCACATTTTGGACTGAGAAGACGGATGGTTTGAAAGAAAAGTAAAGGAGACCATCACTGTCCGCTGTTAACAACCATCTTTGGACAGAGGTGATGGCTTACAACACCAGCTATCAACTGCCTACAATGTAGTCTTGAGATCCCTTCCCAGTACCTCAATAGGTCACATGATGGGTTGGGAAAAGGTTTCACAGAGGTTTCACCCTTAACCCCCCGGTCACAATAAAGACCTCAATAATCAGCCCGTTCTCACTCCTGAGGCGTAACATGCCGACGTTTTGTCACATCCCGCGGCGTTCCTGAGGAACGCAAAAGGAGACCTTCGGCGTTCTTATGGTACGCGGCGGGTTATGGCTGAAATCCAGTGCAATGATGCTCCCGCGGGAATAGACGTTCCAGCCCTGTATTCCAGCCCTAAACCTAACCTTATCCCTAGCCCTAACCATAACCTTTTTCCTGATCTTAACCAGGACTTTAATGATGTTAAATAGCGTGTTTCTAAGTGATTTGAAGAAAAAGAGTGAACATGTGTAGATTGAGTCCATACAGTTCTCATATTTCCTCATTTTTCCGAGGTCGTCATTTAGGAACGTGGTGGGTAGCCGAAAACGTAATATGTTGACGATTTGTCACCTAGCGTGAAATGTTACGCTTTGGGAGTGAGAACGTGTTGCAATAATCATGTCCACACTTTAGCTCATGCAATGACTCATATGATCAATAGTAGGTCAGTGACTCTCAGGACCACCTCCTATGCCTGCGTCTCTCCACAAGTCCCGTTGCCTTTCTTTTTCTTAAGACTACCATTATCTGGATGACTGAGACCCTCCGCAGAACAGAGTGCGATCAAATCATTAGACTGTACCTCTCTTAACATGTACCAGTCATGTTAAGAGAGGTGAGTGATCCATCATTTACAAAACAATCCATACATCTAAATTGGCTGTGTACAGATATGCTATGATTTTCATTGGGTGTGACCAGGAGGGACAGAATTAGATAGAGTACATCTTTCCCAAACCGGTTGCAGCAGATGGCCCCGCCCCTCCCTGAGCCTGGTTCTGCTGCAGGTTTCTTCCTGTTAAAAGGGAGTTTTTCCTTCCCACTGTCACCAAAGTGCTTGCTCATAGGGGGTCATATGATTGTTGGGTTTTTCCTTGTATGTATTATTGTAGGGTCCACCTTTACAATATAAATCACCTTGAGGCAACTGTTGTTGTGTTTTGGCTGTATAAATAAAACTGAATTGAATTCTATTCAAAGCAAAAAATAAAGAACTGCCAGGTAATATTCAGAGTATGTTTTTTTTGAAAGAAGGAAGTTATAATTTAAGGGGTTTTTGTAACTTCAAAACAATGAAGGTACGTACTACAAGAAAAGGCTTTTGTGTTTCTGTTCATGGAGTGAAACTATGGAACAGTCTGAATATGGAAGTACAGCAATGTCCAAACATAAAACTGTTCAAAAAGAGTTATAAAAATATGATCTTCTCGAACTATAAAGAAAAGGAAAATATTTAAATTAAGTGAATGTCTCTATTTAAAAAACAAACAAACAAACAAAAAAAAAACTCATGATGTGATATTATAGTATATAGTATATCAGAAATCTGTTCACTATTTTTATTACAAATTATATCAGTAAGGAAGCTGACTAAATATTAACTGATAATTTATGGCAAAGGGGTGGGATTAAATAAGTGTTTACTTCTTCCCACTCCCTTTCAACATGTAAATTAATCAGAATGGGGTTTTTTGTATGTAATTTGTACAGTATTTTTTTTCTTTCTTATTTTCTTTTCTAAATGTACTTGTATATTGTTTACATGTTGAAATTAATTACCAATCAATCAATCAATCAATTGTGCAGAGGAAGGACAGTAAAATTACTGGACAAAGTATGTTGAACATAGAGCACAGAGGAAGTTCATGGATATAGTGAAGGAGGGCATGCTTGTCCTACTTTGTTGATGTGACCAAGGAGGATGCTGGGATATAGTGAGATGGAGCCAGAAATCCACAACGGTGAAGACATGGGCTCAGTTTGGTGTGACTCTCTGTTCAATGCTGCCACCTGATGTCCATCTGCAATAGTATCTTTTCACACTCATACTTTCAGTCTTCAAAACAGTATTACAATATGATTCGAGGCAGCACACCAAAACTTTCAGCCTTAAGAACTGAATAAAGTGCAAACGTTTTTACTATATACTGTAATGTATATAGACTATATTTTTATATATTATATATTTTTTGCAGGTACTTCTCCTCAGCTCTTTTTTATATTTTTAGATGCCACCTTTAAATTCCTAGGAACACGTCTCTGAAGATCTTTAGTGGTCAGTTAACAACATCTGTGGTGATAAAGGCTCGGCAGTGCCTCCACCTTTCGAGGGTTTTAAAGATGAATAAACTGGAGGACAAGCTGCTGGTGACCTTCTACTGCTCTACACTCGAGTGTGGACTGTCATGTGCCATTAGTGTGCGATAGCGTGTGGCCCGCCGGCTTTACAGTGGCTGACAAAGAAAGACTGCAGAGGGTGATAAGGTCAGCTGAAAAGACCACAGGATGTTCTTTACCCTCTCTGAATGAGATTGAAAGTACTTCATGTCTCACCAGAGCAAAACTCATTTTCAGAGGACACTTACCCTCCTGCCCAGTATAACCGTCAGCCTGTACAGTATGATTTAGTATAAGGTTCAAGGTTCTTTATTTGTCACATGCATAGTTATACAAGTATAACACACAGTGAAATGTAACCTGACACGCTCCTCGACATGTGCAAAAATGGGGGGGTTAGGGTGTCTCAGTCAATTATAGATGATGTGAGAGGGCGGGTGTGTGTGTTTAGGGCCCGGATGGCTCGGGGATAGAAGCTCCTCTTGAGTCTCTCTGTCCTTGCCCGGATGATGTGGAGCCTTCTACCGAATTGCAGAAGTTGGAACAGTTTGTTGCCAGGATGGGACGGGTCCTTCAGTATCTGCGCTGCTCTAGTCCGGCATCTCGTGGTGTAGGTGACCTGAAGCGGGGGGAGAGCAATCCTGCAGCAGCGTTCTGCTGTACGGATCACTCTCTGGAGAACTTTTTGGTCCTTCACACAGCTGTTCCCAAACCACGATGTGATGTTCTGTGTGAGGATGCTCTCCACAGCGCCTGTATAGAAAATCCTGAGGATCTTTGGAGAGACCCTGAACTTCCTCAGTTGTCGTAGGTGGTACAGGCGCTGCCTAGCCTTTTTGGTCTGGACCTGAATGTGGGCAGACCATGTCAGGTCTGAGGAGACGTGGACACCAAGATACTTGAAGGACTGCACCCGCTCCACTGGAGCTCCATTGATGATAATGGGCTTGTAGTCTCTGTGCTGACTCCTTCTGAAGTCCACCACCAGCTCCTTGGTCTTGCCGACGTTCAGCTGGAGGTGGTTGTCCTGGCACCATGATGCCAGATTCTTCACTTCGTCCATGTAGGCGCCTCATCGTTGTTGGAGATGGCGCCCAGCACCACTGTGTCGTCAGCAAACTTCACAATGGTGTTGGAGCCGTGGGTGGCCACACAGTCTGAAGTGTAGAGGGAGTAGAGCAGTGGCAAGAGGACACATCGCTGAGGTGCTCCTGTGTTGATGGTGATGCTGTTAGAGACGCATCTACCCACCCTCACCACCTGAGTTCTGCCAGTGAGGAAGTCCAACACCCATGCACACAGACGGCTGTTGAGTCCCAGATCCCTCAGCTTTGTGAACAGTCTGCAGGGCACTATTGTGTTAAACGCTGAACTGTAATCAACAAACAGCAATCTCACATAGTTACCCTGTTTCTTGTCCACGTGGCTGAGGGTGGTGTGCAGGACGTGGGCGATGGCGTCCTCAGTGGGTCTGTTGGGTCGCTAGGCGAACTGGAGCGGATCTGTGATGTCTGTGGTGTAGTATAAGTAATGCCCTAACTTATTATCCCTGTGACCTGGAAGGAGAAGCAGAAGAAGATGGATAGATGGATGGATCTCCATCTGAACTAGAAGGATAGTGTGCTTTCAACCAAAGTGTAGTTTAGTTCAAGTTTAACCTTTTGTAATAAAGATTAAGGCTACAAAGATCATCATCATCAAGTAAAACCTAACTAACACTGACTATATGCACTAAATGTGAGACATTTTTTTGAGTTCACACTGTGAAACAATGTGTTTGTTTTCTTTTGCACAATTGCAATAACAGTTTATCTGTTTTATTGTCTTTGACTTTAGGTCTCCTGTTGGATTCCAGTCTCGTTCCCCTCTCTGGCCCCACTACATAGCATGTTTGTACTGGGAGTAAAAGAGATTATTGGAGCATGATAATGTGACAAGCATGAAGTTCAGACATTTGAGATGCCTCATGTCTGCAGAATATTTAGACTACATAAGTGCCAATAGATTCAATGACTTTATGATGCATGAAGGCTGCAGAGATTTTATTTATTTATTTTGCTTTTATTTGATGAGAACTTATAATAAACTAAACACCTCTAGAAATTTCAGTATATGTGGTCTTGGTCCCAGTAGATGTTCGAACTTGGTTCCAAGCAGGACATCTTAACAAGAAAATTGCAGATACCTTGGATTACGTCAAGTCTCTTCTATTTATTTCTCTTTTTTCCTTTAAAATTTGAAAGAGAAAAAACGTGCCAACCTGAAAAACATGCTAACCTTCACTGTAACACCACAATCTGGCCAGTTTGCTCCTTGATATGCAGGAAATAGTCAAATCTAACGGGACTATTTCTATAACAGATTTACTGAGGACATTTAAGCTTCCCAAAGGATATTCCTCTGACAGACAGGAATCTTGTGTGCCTTTACAAACAACAAGCACATATATACTGCAGCAGGCAAAATGGATTCATGGATGAATGATGAACTCTCAACTTCAGTAACAGCAAAGTTTAAGTAAACTGATAAACAAACAAAGCATAACATATTAAAAGGGTCGCGTGTTGAGGAAAATAGAGTCCTTAATATTCAAATAAACATGTGGTTACATAAAGAAACTGTCCTGCTTAAGCATGCGTTACTTCATTATAACGAGCACAACATTTAGGTCACCAGGAAAGGTCACCCTGAAGCAGCCATGACACCAGGCCAGATAGTCTTCCTCAGAGGGGAGTGAATGAATACTAAGCCCTCCCCCTTTTTCCTCTCTCCTTTCTGAGCTTGTGTTTCACAGTGGGGAAAGGCGGCACCGGGAAACCATTCTTTTGGTTGCAGGCTGCTAAAGATGGAACACGAGAGGAGGGGGGCTGTGTGTAGACTAGAGGAAAATCAAAGAGGGAAGTCCTAAATCACAACGGTTAAAGGGGGGTGGGGGTGGGGTGGGGGGATAATAAAGACGTCACAAGCTTCAGACGTCACTGAGTCAGGAGACATGGTTCCTTTTACGCAGAGCGTGGTGACGTAATAGAGCCACAGGGGGCAGAGGAGCTGTCCCTGACTATGTATAGCAATGCTGAAGCCTCATCGGCAGTCAAAGAGGGGTGGGGGCTCGAAACATGTGCTGGCTGTAGCTAAAGACACATTTTAAGCCCATATAAGAATAGATTTTTAAAAAATATAAAACACATTTTCAAAATATCAATTAATGTGACTAATTAATGTTTTTACTTCTTGTCTTTGAATGAGTCGACTTTTTATATTCTTTGTTACTTTTTGTTTTTAGTTGTTGTTTTTTAAATAAACACTGATTAGTGGATTTATAGGTACATAATGTTTGCAGGTTGCCTTCCATTAAGAAATGTCCTTTCAAGGTCAGGAATGACACTTAGCTTTAAAGCTATATCTCTAGCTTCCGTGTTGCAGTGGGTGGGGTGTGTGCTGCAGAGATAAGAAGCCATCAGTCACAGGTCTGACTCTCCAACGGTGCTGCTGCATGTTGGAGCTATGAGAAGATGCTTGGATGTGATGTGCTTCAGCCTGCACTGATGCTCAGTGTATTGCAGTAGTGACATCATCATGTGGCTGCCCTGCCTCTCTGCACGTCCACCTCCTGTAGCCGTGGAAACATGGAGACGTGCAAACTCGGGGAAGTCTATGGAGGAGAGTGGCCGGTTATCGTGCGTAAGCCGCTTCCTCATTCAACTCACAACTCCCGTGCCCCCACTCCCATTTGCGCTCCCCTGTTGCCCCCTCCTCCGATTTGCTCCCCCCGCTTTCCTTTGCTTTCATGTCCTGGGTTCAGCCAATGGGAGTGCTCAGTGGGGGCAGGACAAAACAGAACCACCATTCCTGTGCCGAGCTGTTACATCTCCTCAGAGCTAACAGGGAGCTAGCAGCTCAGAGGGAGGAGGCACGGCCAAACCCAGCCTGTGTGTGTGTTTGTGTGTGTATGTGTGTGTGCCTGTCGCAGACTAGCAGGCAGGGCCACTGCTGCACGTTTGTTTCACCAGACTTTTTCCTTTTAACCTTGCCTTGACACAGTGCTCAGGTAAGGCCTGCTTCTGCTTCTACTTCAGGATAGAGCGGGATCAGCGTGAGGGGAAACTGAACAATCTTCTTTTCCCTTCTTCTTCACTGTCAAACCACCTCGTAGTAAGTGACAGCTCCCGAAGGACACGCAGACAGGATGATAGCGGCTCAGCTTCTGGCCTACTACTTCACCGAGTTGAAGGATGATCAACTCAAAAAGGTGAGCGATAGCAGCTTTAAACTGTTATGGTGGTCCTTTAATATTAGACTTCAGAGCTTTGTTATATCACAGCAGCCTAGTGTATACCCACAGACACCGGCGAACAGTGGCTGCATGCTGGGATCGAATCTGTGGGGTTTATCGTGTTGGGAGAAGAGGATGCACCATTTGGGAGTTACGGGAGGAGAAAGCCAGCACGATGCTTAATATTGATGTGGTGCATTTTCAGTTTGTTAGCAGTATTTGACACAGATGTCCTTGAGCAGGGCTGTGGTGATTGATCGTGGTGAAATGCAGACAGACCTCCATCACTGAGCTTTTCCGGAGCACTGGTTGCTATGGCATCTGAAGCAGACAGGTGTCTATGAAGGGTTGTTGGCAAAAGTCAAGATCTCCAAGATCCACGATTTTGTCCCCGACTGTCAGCGTCTTTTTTTCCCCCAGTCATTCATTTTTACTGTTTCACAGATGTTCTATCCCATTGCACTGTTGCCTTCTTAATTTCATTCCTCTTTTAGTCCATCGTGAAAACACATTTCAATTTTTTAGCCATCAGTGAAATCTGAGCCTGATTACAGCTTCTGGCTGCCCATATAAACTGACTCTGTGTTCAGAGCGAATTAGTGACTGAACAAACTGGTAAGATAACCCCAGGGAATAGGGGATACGGGTGAGGGCAGTCCGTGTAAGTGGGGGTGGGGTCAAATACTCACGACGTCATGTGTGATATCACAGTGCAGTAGCAACACGTGCCTCTGCTGAAGTAGGTTACTGGAACTACTGGGGTAAAAGCAATCCTTGAAAGGATGAAAGCTCTTAAACCATGCACATCCTGCAGGGGACACCGACACTGTAACCATATCAAGATAAGGAGTCAAATTTAGTGGCAGCTAGATTTACTATCTGTTATCCAAGTGTTGTAGTAGCTGGGTAGCCTTAGTGTGTAGACCTTTGGTGTTACCAGTATTCTTTGATTAACCATTTTTACAGGGTACAGGGAAGAGGTAGAGATTTGATCGGGTGTTCTTGTCTAATATTTTCATGTGTGTGCGGGTGCACGGGTATGTTGGTATGGGTATATATATATTTGTAGGTTGTGTATCCTTTGAGGTGTTAATGGGGTTATTGAAAATGTGTATATGTGTGTATGTGTATATATGTATGTATGGATAGAAAGAAACATATATGTATATATATAAAAAAAAGAAAAAAAAGAATAATAATTAAAAAAAAATACACGTGACATATAATGTAATTGCAAGGAGGTATTTCTGTAGTCTATAGATTACTAGATAGTGGAAAAGGGGTGGGATTAAATAAGCTCATGCTTCTTCCTGCTCCTTTTTGAACATGAAAGTTATTTGTAGTTGTGGTTGCTCGTTTTCTTTTTGTTTTGCTTTGTTTATTTGTCTCTTTTAATTCTATGTTGTTGTACTTTTTTTAACATGTTCAAAATAAAGATTCAATCAATCAATCAAAGGATCAGGCAAACAAACAAAATTTAATTTAAATCCGTAAGAATTCTGAAAAATCTTGATACAAAAACATGACAAAAGAAGGCATCACACAGATGCAGTTAAATAACATAAGAAAGAGACTGATAATAGATGCCATATTATAAGTGTCAGGAAAACTAAGAGTGAATAACTATACGAATTAACTGCATTTACATACAACGTTAAGAAGATTGGCCATGAAAAAAATCAGTATGTTACTTTATAAAGTATATATAGACAAACAACGAGTAGCTCGATGGGTAACAAATGTGTGGACTGTCTCGTGGCACAGAGCAGGTTTCAGGCGTGCGGGGTGCCCCATGGCATGCACTGTGATTATATAACAATAACAAAAACTGTCCTCTGTAAATCCTCCCAACAAGCATTTCATTCATTAGATGTGTTAACTGTGATATAACCATATAATGTAGCTATTATTAAAAAATGTTTTGTTGATAATTTAAATGTCCTAGAACTCCTGCCATGCCGTTAACTAATTCAAATGACACAAATCCATTATAAAATCCCTCCCAGGAAACCCCCATTGTTGTGTTTAAACCACGACAATACTAGTAGGCAGTGTTTACATGTGTTTGATTCATGTTAATTGATATGTGCTCAGCTTGCAAAACATTAGTGTCTCACAGATGTTTAGCAAGCATAAAACTTCCCTAACAACTTTTCTGTGCACCTATTCTTCAGATCGATAAGTACCTGTACTCCATGCGGTTCTCCGATGAGACGCTTAAGGACATCATGAACAGGTTCCGCAGGGAAATGGAGAATGGGCTCGAACGTGACACCAACCCCACCGCCACCGTGAAGATGCTGCCCACGTTCGTCAGGTCCATTCCTGATGGATCAGGTAGAGTGTGTATTAAGAGTCTCACAGAAATCACAGATTATTGAGAAAAGTGCTCTGATCAGCTCAAAAATATTATTATTAATTATTAATTGTGTAAGTGCCCAACAGTGCCCCCAAATGCTCAGTCATTGGCAGTTCATTTAATGAGTCAAACACATGGGTTTAAGCCTTTAAAGCTTAAAAATGCTTAAAAATTTGTAATAATATTTTAACAATATAAAAAATATCCGAAAGCTCAAAAATAATTCTGCATTTTAGAAGTCAAAATGGTTCAAAAATAAAGGAGCATTTCCACTATTTTGCAGAAGAAGCAGCAGCATTAATACCTCCTATTCACACACTGGTGACAAAATTTCATCCATACTTGTTGAAGGATGTGTTTGTTTCTATCTGACTGTGAAGAATGTGCTGATGTTAAAATTGTCACATAAGCCTCTTTGTGTTTGTGCTCTGGGTTCAAGCTAAATAGATTACTATTGTTTTAGGCCTGAGGCCAAACAGTCCAAACAGCCTCATCGCTCAGTGTAACGCACAAGCAGAAGAAAACCTCCTAATGTTACATTTAATTTAACTGAAACAGGATCTTCATCTAATCCAATCATATCTTTGTGTCAAATATTTATCTTTACTAGTCTGAGGACTGGCCTGTAACCAGCAAAAGGCCTTTAGTAAGACCATGCAACTAGTTTAAGATGTTACTTTTCTTATATTTTGGGGCTATACTGATAAAATAATAGAGGAACAGAATGAATATTCAGGATACTTTGACAGGCAGATTATTACAGATTATAAAAGATCATTTACTGGGAAACAAACCTCAAAAAGTAGAATTGATGACTAAATATTTGAATGTCCTTCTGCTGTTTTTGGTTTTATTCTTGTATTCAAGTCGAAAAATGAGAAACAAAAATGCAGAAATATACTTCAGGTATATCTTAGTTTTCCCGCAGACTGATGTCAGAACAAGGCAGCCGGACATTCCTGCCTTCTCGCACTATATATAGCCTAGGGTTTCAACATGAGGTGACAGGGATGAAGCAAAGTGCGAAGTTGAAGCTATGGTGATGGCAAAAAATAAATAAAACATTTTAAATCCATATAATGACAGTAGTGACAAACATGTTGGCAAGGTTGGTTGTCGTGATAAGAGAGATAAGTGAAAATCAATCCCATTCCTCTGTCTTGACTTTTTCCTCTGGAAAGGAAATTCACAAATGAACAGCTCAGACTGTAATCTTTACTGTGTAATAAGATTAGACTTGGTGTAAAACCTAACGAGAGATACAAATGTAGACAGACCAGCTTAGGATCTTCATCCTAAATCTCACAGATTCTGTTTTCACTCTGAGATATTAGTAGAAATACCTCAACAGAATTTATTGACTCATGACTCAAATTAAGCATGACTGCAGTGGTAATGACAGAGCGGACATATCTTATTACTAAAACGCATTTATGGGAATAATTAAAATGTATTTTAGAATCAAATGGCAGATAGAATCAAATAGAGTCAAATCTCTCAAAAAATAATAATAATTTAAAAACTGTAGACCATATTATGTTTCTTTTTTTTGCCAGTACTACAGACACCAGCCATGCCACAGATAAAGCCTTCTTTTATCAGTGATTAGATTACAACACTAGTTTTGACGAGCTTAGTTAAGAATTTTTGCATTAATTAAACGAAACAGCATCAACGCATTTGCATGCTAGCACTGAGAATATACAACGACATGGGTTATAAAAGAGCAAATGCTCTGCAGCAAATCACTAACACTTGTATGTCCAGCTCAGACACACATCTCATTCCAGTCAGGTCAAGAGGATTAATAGCTCAAGGCAGCAAACGTTACAGTCATGGCACGACTGTATCAATCAACAGTGTTTTGTTGGAGGGCAGCTGAACTTCTTAACTTAAAGGTTAAAACTCTTGAAAACAGATTTCAAGAAGAATAAATGAATGTAATTACCTGTAATATTGCGCATATAGGTCTATGTATTCATTTCAGAACAAACTTCACATTTTTTAATCAGAGAGGCTTTTTGTTGACATTATGCTTTTCTTTCTTTCTTTTTTTAATTTTATTCGGTGGGTTTCTTTATATATTTGATTCTAAGGACAGGCAGCATTCCAACCATAAGTAGGGAGTATGGAAAATAAACCTGAGGATGTGTTCCTCGTGTCTTTGTTGAGAAATGTTGATATAGATCTTTGTACTTTTGGCCAAGAGGGGAGTCATAATTCCAAACATTGTCTTTTGTTGATGCTACTACTACAGCATGTGCTTTGTGGTGGATGCCTGTAAAGCTCCTTTTCTCTTTTGGTGACATGCCAAGCTTGGGAATACTGATGGCCTTAGAGAGAATTAGCAGTGACAGCTTTAATAAAGTATCAAACATTCATTAATTTATAATCTGCCCTAAATTAAAATTAGAATATTATATTACATTTCTTAAAAAAGAAACACATTTTCACTTCCTTTGCTCGTAAAAACTGTCAAAAAACAACAATGCAAAACATAAATCTACCCAAAACTAACATTTGACCCTGGTAGCCCTACGTACAGTCTTTGGACCATCTATGAGTTGACGTCGGGTATTCAGGTAAGATCCAAAATAGACATAATATGGGGAAAATCTTCTGGTTTTTGTGTGTGTGTGTGTGGTTGGAATACACCAGAGGAAGGACTAGTTGCAACTGTCTGTCATGAATTGCAATTGAAAAAAAAATCACAAAACTCAAAAAGACTCTAATGTGTGACCACACTCTCAACCTGACAGAAAAGGGGGACTTCATAGCTCTGGACCTTGGAGGGTCGAACTTTCGGATCCTGCGTGTCAAAGTAACTCAAGACAAGAAGCAACCAGTTCAGATGGAGAGCCAGATCTACGAGACCCCTGATGACATTACCCATGGGAGTGGGGCACAGGTAACCAAAAATATACTTCTACCATTTTAAATGCACTAAACATTCTTGTTGTATTCTTCTTATTGAGCCTCTGTGAAAACATAGCTAAGAAGCAATCAGACATGTTGTTCTCGTGCTGTAATCCTTGTCACACCGATGTATCGTAATCACACTTAATTAAGAATATTCATTATTACTGTCTACACACCACACAAAGCAGTTATATTAAGGCCGACTCAACATTCAGTTTGTGTAAAATGATCTTTGTAACACTTGGGAATAATAAGAGCAACGTCAGAACCTACGCTGGCCAACAAAGGACTTGTAGACAGCTGGCGGCCGTGTTGTAACATGATAACCAAAACATGAAAGACTGTCTGAGGCGGTGTGATTGGTTTAGGCCATGACTTACACAGACAGAACAAGACAGATGCTGTTTAGTGAAATGCTGAACGGACAGCTGGTCAGAAGAAATGTAATGTGATATAACACAGGTTTGTTAACAAAGACGTGCATTTAGATTGTGACTTATTGTATAATATACAACTCTGTGAACAGTCTTCATTGGTATGATTTAAAAAATAATAATTCCATGCAAGTATACAATGAATAAAATGACTAATAAGAAAAAATTAAATAAAATAATAGTTTAAAAACATGCTAAGTCACAAGTCATGTCAATATGGGTAGATATCAGCTCTTTCCAGGATCTCATGATGATTTCTGATGCTTTACAGAAAGGCTTTTAACTGTCTGCAGAATCTTTTATGTTCTTTACATATTTGTTGAAGCATTTTCTAAGTTTCAGGGATATTTATGTAAACTGGAAATTGTACTTTAAGGATGCATTAACTTAAAATGATAAAGAAAATGTTACATTTGCGCCAAAATGTAGTTACATCACCTTGAAATTCTGTCTTTTTTGTGTGTCTGCAGCTCTTTGACCATGTTGCAGATTGCCTCGGTGACTTCATGGAGAAACAAAAAATCAAGGATAAAAAACTTCCTGTGGGATTCACGTTCTCTTTCCCGTGTGCCCAAACCAAACTAGATGAGGTAAACACGTCCAGTTTAAAGGACAACTGTACCATTAAACACGTCATCACTACAACCTCAACATGTGTGGCTTGTTTCTTTTGTTAATAGTTTTAGATCAATAGCTCAATAAAGCCCATAGAATGTAACAGTGTAAATTCATCAATGCATTATATTTTATTGTATTATTGTGTTAATATATTATAGATAACGTGTTTGGTGATGCCGTGACTGAAATAGCGATGGACATATATTTGAGATTGTCTTCGCCTGTCTTATAGTAAATTAAAGTTAGTCTTGTTTTTCAGGCTGTCTTATTAACATGGACAAAGAAGTTTAAAGCCAGTGGTGTAGAAGGCATGGACGTTGTGAAGCTTCTAAACAAAGCTATCAAGAAACGAGGGGTAGGTTTTTGTCTGTGGATTTCATTTGCAAACATGGATAAGACATCTGCCAGATGGCTCTTTTGAGTTAAACATAACCTTGTTTTCCCAGGACTATCAAGCAGACATCATGGCAGTGGTGAATGACACCACTGGCACTATGATGACTTGTGGATTTGACGATCAGCGCTGTGAAGTGGGAATCATTATAGGTAAAAACAAATGGATTTTTACCACTGCATTAGGCAAATACAAATGCCTGAGCCAATGACACTTTTAAAGTAGGGGGAAAAACACATCTTGTATTTCACATGATTTGATATGCCCCTTTTAAACAAATAGATCCTTTCCCCAGGCTTTAGAAAAGGTATTTAGCACCTTAAAGCCAACAAGTTTTAGTAACCAAGTGTACTTTAACAGTACTTCAAAACATCCCAGGATGTTGAGAATACATTTTTATATTAAAGTTCTAACCCAGAAGGGCAAAAGTCTCTCGTCCAAGCTTGGGCAAAAATCACACGAGGTCCAGAGCACTGTACAGAAGCATGTACACAGTTCTACATGTGGGGGCGCCAAATATTAGAGCTAAATAGCACACTGCATTCTGCTTTGAAGTGAAATAAGAGTTATGTCAGTTGTGCATCCTTTCAGGAACGGGAACAAATGCCTGCTACATGGAGGAACTGCGTCACATTGACCTGGTGGAAGGAGATGAAGGCCGGATGTGCATCAACACTGAATGGGGTGCTTTCGGGGATAATGGGTCCCTAGAGGACATCCGCACAGAGTTTGACCGTGAGATTGACAGAGGATCGATCAACCCAGGAAAACAATTGTAAGATTCCTTTCTTTTTTCTTTTTTTTTAAACTAAAGGAAGGTTTTGAAAGTTTAAATATCTCTCAGTAAGTTTACTTACTGTAGACTACGATAAGTACAATGCAAGTTAGTTTTTTAAGCTGTGCAGCCAAACAGTAAACGAACTGCATATAATACACAAAAGTATACCAGTATGCTTCACTTCTTTGGGACTAGTTCTCTTTGTTGTTACACATTGTGAAGTTACTGTACACACACCACTATAGATAAAATAGCTTTGTCCCTTCTAGTCTGCAGTGGACTGTAAATTAGACGAATAGAAATTGTAGCTGTGATACCTTATATGAAAACACTGTTGTGTTTCTTTCTGATTAGGTTTGAAAAGATGGCCAGTGGCATGTACATGGGAGAACTGGTACGACTCATCCTGGTCAAGATGGCCAAAGAGGGGCTGCTGTTTGAGGGACGAATAACCCCCGAGCTCCTGACGAGAGGAAAGATTGAGACGAAACATGTATCTGCAATTGAAAAGTGAGACATGAAGGAATAAAATAGTTTTTCCACTTCCATTCTTCAACAGAGGAGTTAAGACCTTTTTAATGTACAATACTTGTAATTTTAGGACTAAGGAAGGACTGAAGAAGTGCATGGAAATCCTGACAAGGCTCGGAGTGGAGCCCTCAGAAGAAGACTGTCTGGCTGTGCAGCACGTGTGCACCATCGTATCCTTCCGCTCAGCTAATCTAATATCTGCAAGTCTGGGAGCCATTCTATGTCGCCTAAAAGAGAATAAAGGAGTTGTGCGGCTTCGTACCACCGTCGGCATTGATGGCTCTCTGTACAAGATGCACCCTCAGTGAGTAGGCCATAAAATGGGGACTAAAGGGCGCTTTCCAGAGACGCACGTTTAGTTTGGATATTATGTACTCCAAAGAGACCTATGCAGCATAGAAAGGATGTACGCCAGATAATTCTTTGAGTGGCTTCAGATTCAGTCCTAAATGAAAAACTCCAGGTTTTGGTCTGTGTGGAAGTTCAGATCTGCTGAATTGTAAATTTCTAAAATCCTAAGTCACAGTTATCCTGTAATTGTGTAGTATTTTATATATTTCTGCAGTCTGAATACATAATTCTGATGAAAAATAGATTCTGACACATTCTAATACTCACTTGAAGACTCTGTTTTTCCTCACGAGGAATTCTTTTGCTCTCTGAACAGATATGCCCGTCGTCTGCACAAAACTGTGCGTCGCTTAGTCCCAGACTCGGATGTCCGTTTCCTGCTGTCCGAAAGCGGGAGTGGGAAAGGAGCAGCCATGGTGACAGCAGTGGCATACCGTTTAACCGAGCAGGCGCGCCACATTCAGCAGACTTTGGCAGAATTCCGGTTGAGCAAAAATCAGCTGTTAGAGGTAAAGAAAAGGATGAAGGTGGAGATCGAAAGAGGCCTGAAGAAGGACAGCCACAAGGACGCTACGGTCAAAATGTTGCCCACCTTTGTTCGAAGCACACCGGACGGAACAGGTAATCAAAATGAGACATACATAGATTTGTTTTTTTGTCAGCTCAGGTCCAAGTCAATCTCAACTATCATTCACGCCTGTCTATGTAATGGTAAATGGTAAACGGCCTGTATTTGTATAGCGCTTTTACTAGTCCCGCCTAGGGACCCCAAGGCGCTTTACACACCCAGTCATCCACCCAATCACACACTGGTGGAGGCAGCTACAGTTGTAGCCACAGCTGCCCTGGGGCAGAAGTGAGGCTGCCATATAGCGCCATCGGCCCTTCTGGCCAACACCAGTAGGCGGTAGGTGAAGTGTCTTGCCCAAGGACACAACGACCGAGACTGTCCGAGCCGGGGCTCGAACCGGCGACCTTCCGATCACAAGGCGAACTCCCAACTATGGTCGCCCTATATATGAAGGCCAAAGGAAAGTAATGCAGATTGAAATATCAATATCCTTGGATACTGTTTCGTGTGGTCTATAGTGAAACCATGTGTTATACTCGGGAGTGTATTACCTGTAAGAAGGCCACCATTGCATCAGGTAAAATTATTACGTGTTTGTAAAATACAATATCAGTATTTGGTGAAACAAACAGTTGCATTATTTACCACAATAAAAACAGCATTATCAATAATTAAAGCGAGTCTATATGTCATCTCAAAGTAACTACTAAACTACATAATGTATCATGAAACAATCAGTCACTATATGTTTGGTTTTTGGTAATAATGAAAGCAGCGCTTGTGCTAACACAAAAAGCACGAGTCAAGTTCACGGCACAAGGAGTCAAACAACAGGCTTCAGATATTTAAAAACCCAACAGCTGGACATGTTTACCCAGCACAAGCACTGCTTTTAATTATGTATCTACTTAGGTAGTGCGTGAGGTGGACTTTATGGATCTGCATGAAAGGATTTTCACAATCCAATAACCAGTAACAGTACAAATGGTTAGTTTATGCTATGCTGACTGAAGACACAGCTGACGTTTCCTAGATCTACGTGTTTCTTCCAAAAGGTTTTCTGAAAATAGGTGAATTACCAGACACAGAAGCACACACGAGTAAACGTTGGCCTCACCTTGATAAACTAGCACTACTTATCTGTGATGCCTAATGGCGATTAATACATGAAGGTTAACATTTAGACAAATACTTTAAGATTTAAAAGCCAATAATTCTGTGCCTTATATTTTGTCCCTAATTCTCTGTACCTGGCAGTCAAATATAATTGCTATTTTCAAGTTTTTTAACCATAGAGAGAACAATATTTATTCTAAATTATAACCAGTACAACAGATAAAACTTATTCAGAGGTTGTAGAAATATGTTTTGTGCCTTCTCATGCTAATTTCTTTGGCTTTTTTTAACAGAAAATGGTGATTTCCTTGCTCTGGACCTTGGAGGAACAAACTTCCGCGTGCTTCTGGTCAAGATTCGCAGTGGGAAAAGACGATCAGTGGAGATGCATAACAAAATCTATGCCATTCCCATAGAAGTCATGCAGGGCACAGGGGAAGAGGTCAGTTTTGCGTATTTGTTGCAGGAAACAGGAACAATAATCATGTTTAAATAATTCTCAGTCTTTAAAAACTGCTTATTCCATGAAAACAGATTAAACATTTAAAGCAATTTCTTCTCTTTTCCATCTTAATTTCTACATTTGAAACATGCAACGATCCAAATCCAAACCTGCATCGGTGCCATAAAGAATCTTTGTAACTCTCATGAAAAAAAACACCAAAAGCCATTAGCAGTCCTGACCTTTTCTTTCTATATGATGTCTCTTTCCAGCTTTTTGATCACATTGTGCACTGCATCTCTGATTTCCTGGACTACATGGGAATGAAAAGCGCTCGACTCCCACTGGGTTTCACTTTTTCGTTCCCCTGCCATCAGACCAGCCTGGATGCAGTATGTTCCCTTTTTCCTCAAAGCAAAAACTTTACGCTGCTATCAATCCAGCTACAACCAAATTACCAAGAAGGCAAAGCGTATTGTACACACGTAATGGACACATACTTAGTTAATAAGTCGTTTTTCTGTCATGTTTAGAGAATTGTGAAATGTTATTCAGTCAAATTAAACATTATTCTATTTTAAATCATTACTTATTGTTTTGTTATCTTCAGGGCATCCTTGTAACATGGACCAAAGGCTTCAAGGCCACAGACTGTGAGGGTGAAGATGTAGTGGAGCTTCTTCGGGAAGCAATCAAAAGGAAAGAGGTAATCACAGACCAGTTTAGTCACAACAACACGAACACTAGTTAATCCACTGGATTTGACAGAAAGCCCAAAGATGCCATTATTGTGAAAAGTTTGCAACTAAAAAAATATGCATAATTTAGTCAAAATGTGTTCAAATACCCTAAAACCAGTAAAATGGTTTCATTCAGTATTGTTAAAATGATCCCAAATTTAATAGTCATAAATGTATATTTTATACCTCTGACTGCTGCTTGGTTATTGTTACAAAGAACAGCAAAACAATAGTCTTTGTATGGGATATTTGGTGAGATAAAAAAGGCTTTGTGTAAGCTGCACCTTTGCATCCTGTATAATGTCACAGTTTGTCGCTCAGATTGTTGCTTCTTTAAAAGTGCCGTCCAGGTTCTGACTGACAGCACTCTGAGCTAATAAATGCTTGCCTTCAACGAGCCCCTCTAATCAGTGTCTTTTAAATAATGAAATTCAGCTATTTTAGAGCTTAACTGTTTTTTTTTATATTCACTTATCGACCCACTATTTAGAGAACTTTTGTTATTTTGGTCGTTTAAAATCTCATAATTTAAACTTTGTTTCATGAAAACGTTACAGAATAAGGAAGGGAAAGAATCTGGATATGTAACCTAACAGACCACCTCATTAAAAACCTTACAGTAAAGAAGATTGCACATCATATATGGATGATCTGATATCTTCGTGTTGGTGTTGTTCCCAGATCATCATGAAAATGTTGTTCCAGGTTCAACATTGCAAGTGACCAATCACATTATTGTGACGTTATTGTTTTGCGCACCAACCCATTTGTGCATTTATGAAATTCCAATGTTGCAAGGACAATATCAATTCTGCTTAGCGTTTATTAAAGGGTTAGGGTCAGGGTTAGGGTTAGGGTCCGTTGATCGGCGGACAAAGGCGGTTTCTCGCAGCTTAAGTACAGTTTTTTGTTTTATGCCGGTTTTTCCCGAAGTCGCAAAAGTATGACATCACAACATTCTGATTGGTCACTTGCAATGTTGATCCTGGAACAACCTTTAGTATGATGATCTGGGAACAACACCAACACGAGGATATCAGATCGTGCATCATATATTCACTCACCAACCACGTCACATGACCACATAGCTGCTAATCCCAGCATATAGGCATCTTTCCTGTGAACTGCAATTTTGCAGTTTCAGCATAAACACCCTTAACCCCACCTCATACTGTATAAACCTACAACAGAACAGTAAGCATATACAACAAATATGACTAATTACTCTCTCTAATAAATGACATTTTTATGAATACAGCTGAGTGTCACTGTTATATCTAGAAAATTCCTAATATCCACATGTTGCCACTTTTCAGTTTCACATATTAATTTTATTTTTTTAGATGGAGAATCCAGTAAGTATTAACCAAAGGTAAATCATTAACTAACAGGTAAAGCGGTGCGAGCCCGGACCTGTTTATTGTCCTTATAGCATGCAATAACACCCAGAGGACATGCAGCTAAGAGCAGAGGTCTGCCAGAGCTCCTGAGCCTTACAGCTCTTTGAAACTGCTTGTGTATTTTGTTGTTTCGCCTGTCTAGGAGTGTGGGTGAACCGCATTGTGCTCAGTGTGGCATTTAAGATGTTGCCAGGTGTGATATTGATTCATCTGTCAAAACAACCATCCAGCAATGTTTAGTGAAAAACATGGACTTAACGCTGCTTTAACATCATCTTGGAAAAGTCTTATGCAACAGTAACTACCTGCTTTTCTTTAGACTGCAGGGAAAAAAATCTATATGGCTATTAATATAAGTAAACACTTCAGTATCATGAGTATGTGAATTAAAAATGTAATGAATATATTCGGGGCATTCTGGACACGACTGATTTTTTGCACGACTGATTTTTTGAATTGAAATTTGTCTATAACATGGGAAGCATACACAAGTTCTTACTGCATTATACGTGCATGTAATATTGTTGTACTTTGATGTGTAAACAATAGTTCTTGTGATGTTTGTAGGAGTTTGAGCTGGATGTGGTTGCCATAGTGAATGACACAGTGGGGACGATGATGACCTGTGCATATGAGGAGCCCACATGTGAGGTGGGACTGATCGCAGGTGAGTGACACACAACCTATAGCAAAAATATCTTTTCTACAATTATCTTGCAAGGTTTATGTATGAAAAATGTAAGTAAATATTCATACAACAAAATGATATGTTTAAGTATTTATTTTTATTAAGCAAAACTACTTTTGTGTTATTGTGCACCTTAGCCCAATACTAATCTACAGTTAGAAAAGATTTGTTTTTTCAAAAACAAAAAAGAAATTTGGTAGTTCTTTTCAGATGTAACAGCCCTGGCTGTGTATACACTCAGGAACGGGCAGCAATGCTTGTTATATGGAAGAAATGAAGAACATTGAGATAGTGCCGGGTACTGAGGGTCGGATGTGTGTCAATATGGAGTGGGGGGCATTTGGAGACAATGGCTGTCTGGATGACATCAGGACAACATACGACCAGGCAGTGGATGAGAACTCACTCAACGAAGGCAAACAAAGGTTAGGATGCTGCTAGTACCCAACTATTTCACAAATAACAAAATAGCAACACCTGCCACAGTGCTATCCGGTCGTTAAGTCTGACGTCACTAGCCGTGTCTGGGCCTAAACTCCGCTGCAGGTCCATATATGAAACGATCACTATGGCATTACTGAGAGTTGAAAAACTGTCTAAAGTCTTTCATCTTTAATAAAATGATCAGCGTTCTGCTCTACCAGGTGTAACTGTCAGGGTTCCTGGGTCATCGACCCAGTGCTTTCCGTTTTGTTCATGTTCAGTTTATTTTGCCACTGCCTGTTTCACTTCCTGTTTGTTCCTGTGTCAGCTCGTCTCGTGCCATTAGCCAGATTATGTTCAGCTGTGTACTCACCGGTCTCTCATTATCATCCTCATCAGTCTGTGTATTTAAGTCTTCTGTTTCTACTCGTTCTTTGTCGTGTCATTGATGTTATGTTGTTGTTTCCGCCTGTGTTCAGTCAGCCATTCAGTCCGTCCTTCATTCATTCAGTCAGTTAGTCAGTCGTCCAGCCAGCCAGCCATTTCCTACCTCTGTTCTGTGTGTTCACCCCATCGACAATAAATCACCCGGCTTCACCTACCTGCGAGTCCTGCGTTTGGGTTCCTTCTTCCTCGCCTCCACTCCGCGACCCCTGACAGTAACAATTGAGTTTAACATCCAGGCATCCATGAAAACGGAATTTATGACATTTAACGGAGTTAGAAGTTAGCAGGAAGTTAGCTCGCTAGCTTCTATCTAAATACAATATAGCATGTCCTGACTGCGGGGTTTTGGAAACAAATTAAAACGTACAGCTCTGTTATCACTTCCAACATAAATGAAGACAGAAAACTAAACAGCAGTGACGTTTGTAGGGTTACTGAAGTTTGGCTAGCTGGTATATAATGATGTGCTACCTGACCGCTAGCGACACAGCTATGTTAGCATAATAGAAACAAGCTAACTTTTTTTCCACTCGATAAAAGTTAACGTGAGTGTTCTCGGTGGTCAGGAACAAATGTAATCGCATGGCAGGATGCTGTAAAAGGACCAAACTTCAGCCAGGAGAACAACTGAGATAATCCATCCACAATACGAGGTTAGTCATTCATATACTGCTGCATGGGCTGGGCTGTAGTTACATCCTAAGGTTTTAAAAACTGAGCTTAAATAAATGATTAGCGGTAATAAAAGCCGAGGGAGGTCAACAGTGATCACTGACTGTTTTAGGAGCTTTAGAAAGATAGAAAATACAAAACATTAAACATGTTAACAACACAAAAGCCATATTAAACGCAGACTACTTTAGGCCCGGAAGTAGGATTCGTCACGTCATCACTTAACGACCGGATACTCTCCCCCTCAACATCTTGGCCTGTTCAGTAATACTGAATCAAAGAGCAAACAGAAAAATATATTTAAAAGGAAAAAAAGAAAACAAATGGTATCTCTAGTTAATAGAGCATCTTTACAGCTTACTGACACAGCTGTGTTAATTCTTTTGCATCACAGATATGAGAAGATGTGCAGTGGAATGTATCTTGGTGAGATTGTACGGCAGATTTTGATTGATCTGACCAAGCGTGGCTTCCTGTTCCGGGGACAAATCTCAGAGACACTTAAAACCAGGGGCATCTTTGAGACAAAGTTTCTGTCACAGATAGAAAGGTGAGTGAATCGTTTCACACTAACATAATTTTTTTTGTAATTATGGGTTAGGGCTGTTTTAATGCTATCAAACAATCATTATATACAAACTGTTTATCCAGGAGCAGATGTTACAGAATTGTGGCGTCTACAAAATAGTCTGTCCTATTTAAAGGTGAAATTCACCCCAACTATGTTTTTGAGCATTCAATTCAAACATAACATTCAATTTCTTCAATTACTCATAAGTTGCACTAATAGAAGATAAAGAGCACATAAGTTGTGGTTACAGTCTTCAACCATTGCCGGTTTGGACTGATTTTCAACATTAGAGGGATCAGTTGCTTAAATAAAAAAAGATCAGTTTCTTCTCTCGTAGAACTGTTACTGAATGCAGCCACCTGTTATGCTCTAGGTGATCTATGCTATGACATGGATATTCTGACAAATGTGTAAAGTTTACAAAGTTGCGCACAGATGTCAAGCCAGGAGACAGAAAAGTGAATTCGGTACATTTACATTTACCACTCTTATCAAACATCAACAAGTTAATTCAAATAAAAGTTTAGCACCAGAAGTATTTTGTATTTAATAACTACAAAAGTATAAAATTAAATTATATAACTTATATAATTTTACACAGAACACTGTTTGCTTTATACACCTCCTAGCACACATAGGCTTCCACTGACATTTACAGAATATTATATATTATCTATCTTATGAATTTAGAACATCAGAATATCAGAAAAAGCTAATAGCACATAAGAAGTAGTCTATAATCAACCTCAGACAAAAAATGCACTTATTTTGTACTTAGTTTTTTACTTACAATATTATTGTGTGGGACAGTTTTTAATATTCTGCCCCTACAGAATACCTGCATAACCATGCAGAGGTTAAAAAAGTAATTTGTCTGATGCAGACTAATTTTCATACTGTAGCAAAATAAATGAAAACTGAAGTTAAGAAGAAAATGGTGAATACCAGAAGGCTAGAAAGAGTTAGTAGTACTGTAAAGTATCTGTGTTTATATAAAGCCTGTGGCTTAAACATGCAAAATGCTGGGAAATTAATAGTATGCCAGCATGAAAACATGGGATTAAGCTGAAGTATTCACCAAAAAGCAGTTTTTAATGAGTCACCACACCTAGGAATGATAAAGGAAGGGGGATGTGAGCACTTGAGCTTATGTGCTGTTTAAGCCTACCTTAGTCTCTGGGAACAGCTGTGAGGTATCCAATGACTTTCCTGCTGTTGGCTGACCTCTGACTCTCCCCCCTCCCACCACAGCGATCGTCTGGCCTTGCTGCAGGTCAGAGCGATCCTGCAGCAGCTGGGGCTCGACAGCACCTGTGATGACAGTATTATCGTCAAGGAGGTGTGCGGCACAGTGTCCCGCCGAGCAGCTCAACTGTGCGGAGCTGGAATGGCTGCAGTGGTGGACAAGATCCGTGAGAACAGAGGACTGGACCACCTGGATGTTACAGTGGGCGTGGATGGCACACTCTACAAGCTGCACCCACAGTAAGAGCTGGGATAGGAACACAATAGAGGGCATGTTTGTGTGAAAGGAGACCCGTTCATTTTAAAATGTTACTGTATTTCATCAGTCTGCAAAGAATTACCCAAGATTACCAAACTCACTGGCCTTACAGTAGCACTGAATTATTTATTCAGTCACTAGGATGGAAAAACATTCAAAAAGTGCTGAAGGACCTATATTCAACAAATATACTGGTCTTTTTTGACATTAAATAATGCATGTTAGACATTGAAAAGATAAAGCAAATTGTACGTTTGCAGATGTCCAGAATAAAAACAGCAGAAACTGTAATAAACATACTACAACCCATAAATAGCCAAGTATTAGTATGTTATAAATCAACTAAATGTACAATCTGTCTACATTTCTTAGCCTTAAAACACTTTGATCTGCTACCACTTGTGATTCTTTGTGAGGACGAATTACAACTGTACCAGTTTTTTATATAAAAGATTATTTTCTGAAAAAGTACCTCAAGGCTAACATCTTCATTTGGTTGTTTGTCGAGGGGACTACTGGGGGACTCTTATTAGGAGATAACTGCACCAATAAAAATCCAGAGGACCTCTTTTACCTCCCAGTCCACACCATCTCGATAGGCCCGAATGAACCTCCTCACACAACTCTGTGCTGCTTCTAGTTGTAAAGTTTGAATAATATGTGTGTCTGTCACCTATGCTGGAAAGCAACCGTCATTTCAAGTTCAGTAGCAAGCTGCCTCATAACCACTTCCTCTTGCTCTCTTTTCTTCAGTTTTTCTCGGATCTTCCAACAAACTGTGAAGGAACTCGCCCCCAAATGTGATGTCAACTTCCTGCTGTCTGAGGACGGCAGCGGTAAGGGAGCTGCCCTCATCACTGCCGTGGGCTGCCGCCAGAGGGAGCTGGATGCCCAGCAACACTGAGCAGCTCTGTCCCAATTGTCCACAAGAACTACCTGCTGCTCCACCATGACCTTCACGCACCGCACAGCCTACATCCATTTCCCCTTGGCAGCCGTGACTCCACCTGTGCCCGACTTGGTCCACCTACAGCCAGAGAGATATACTGCATGCAGAGAATTAAAACTCAGTATCTAAATATTTATTTATACTGCACCAGATGGTTTATTATTTCCGTGTTTGTACATTTTCCTCAATAGCTTGTCAAGAACCTGACAAATCTAAACTCCTTAGGTGTGCAATATTTCTGTACTACTAGTTTTATTTTTATATGAAGCCAGATATATAATTGTATTTATATAGCTCGGGCCAATTTGAATCCCAGAGGTCATCAAGATTTTTGCACCATAGACACAAGTAAATGTTTTTATATGAAAGTTACAGCAGCAACACGTCAATGTAACTTCCCATATGAAGGACCTTCTTGAAGCTGAATGAAGCCGATTGTTTTTAAAGGCTCCTTTGGTTGAGAAAAACCAGTTCCAAAAGGGCTCGTCGCAAAGGTTTGAATGCAAGAGTCACGGCTGTTAAAATCTCCCTCATTTTGTGTGCTACACGCTCACACAACGTGTTTGGCTACTAGCCCCTTTCTGTGTAACTGTCAGTGTAATTCACATATTCAAATATTCCTGCATCACCATACCATTTATTCCTCAAGAGCGGACATGGTAGAAAAAGCCCCAGAGATGTGTTAGCCCATCCTATTGCTATTCGTAAACTATTAAACTTTTGGTGTTGTGATTTATACCACTTCTACTCATTGTATGTGCAAACAATAAATGTTTATTGGGCCCCAAGAAGAGTGGACATAATGAGCGCTTTTGTGTGTATTTGTAGCTGAGTGTCAGTGTGTCTTACTGTATGACCTGTAGCTTCAATGTCCAAAGCTCTATGGAGACTGCATGCCTTACATCAACACAAAGGAGGTTACCGGATCATTTTCTTTCTTTTGCTCTATTTTTTTTTTAAACATCATTATAGATTTGTGATCGACGCAGTAAAAAGCAAATTCATTAAATTATATTTTGTTGTGGAGTAAAACCTGTGTCTCATTCTTTAGCTGTCAAGCGGGGCAGAACTTGAAATGCAGATGGTGAAGTTGGTAACAAGCTGACACATAAAAAGTGCATTAAGTTCACCATTCATCTGATACAAAGGAAGGGCTGTGCCTGTGCCATAGCTTGGTAATTATCAACTATATTGACTAGATGTGCTTAGAGCAGCTGGTCCTAGCACACTTTAAATCCTGTCTCCCCCCCACCCTGGACCCCCACCAATTCGCATACCGCCAGAACAGGAGCACAGAGGATGCAGTCTCCATCGCACTGCACTCTGTCCTCTCACAATTGGACAACAACAACACCTACACCAGAATGCTATTTATAGACCTCAGTTCAGCATTCAATACAATCCACCCCTCACAACTCATCAGGAAACTGACAGACCTGGGCATCATTTCCCTCGTCTGCAAATGGTTACTGGACTTCCTGACCAACCGCCCCCAACATGTCCGGCTGGATAACCGCTGCTCATCTACAATCACAATGAACACCGGTGTACCACAAGGCTGTGTGATGAGCCCTTTCCTCTACTCCCTCTTCACCCATGACTGCAGACCTGCCGATGGTTCTAACACCATCATTAAGTTTGCAGATGACACCACGGTGATTGGCCTCATCAGTGACAACGATGAGGCCGCCTACGGGGAGGAGACCAAGGAGCTCATCGTGGACTACAGGAGGAATGCTGACCCACATCCACCCATCCACATTAAGGGGACGGCTGTGGAGCGTGTGAGCAGCTTCCTGGGAGTCCACATCTCCGAGGATCTCATCTGGACGACCAACTGCTCCAAGCTGGTCAAGAAGGCTCACCAGCGCCTCTTCTTCTTGAGGACTCTGAGGAAGAACCACCTGTCCTCGGACATCCTGGTGAACTTCTATTGCTGCACCATCGAGAGCATCCTGACCAACTGTATAACAGTCTGGTACGGGAACTGCTCTGCCTCGGACCGGAAGGCGTTGCAGAGGGTTGTGAAAACTGCCCAGCGCATCATCGGAGCACCACTTCCTGCCATAAAGGACATCTACGGGAAGTGGTGTCTGAAAAGGGCGGGGAAAATCATCAAAGACCCCAGTCACCCATCACATGGACTCTTCACCCTCCTGCCCTCTGGGAGGCGCTACAGGAGCCTCCGGACTAAGACCACCAGGTACCGGAACAGCTTCTTCCCCACAGCTGTCAGACTCCTGAACTCTGCCTCCTGACATTTGACCCATGTTAAACTCATGGACTGGACATACACACACCCACAACCACCTACACACACAATGGACAACTGTACCCTCAAACAAACAATAATAACATGGACTGAACCACCACTCACAACCACTAGCACTTTATAGCCTCTGTAGAAATTATCCACATATCTCACTTATCTTAACTGCACTACTGTATAGTTCTGTGTAAATAATTATTCTGTACATACGATAATTTTTAAGTCTACAACTGTTTATTACCTGCATAGTTCACATTTCTGTATAACTGTATATCTCATATTTCTGTATAGTTTTTCATATTTATATCCTGTACATAGCTTGTACTCACTACAGCCTGTACATACTTATAGTAATAGCATATTCATAACATACTTCATACCGTGTACATTATAACATACCATAATAGACCCATTTCTGTAATATACTCACATATCTATATTATTGCTAATATATATTTGTAATATATGTATAGCATGGCTAAAGCACTTCTGGATGGATGCAAACTGCATTTTGTTGCCTTGTACCTGTGACATGTGCAATGACAATGAAGTTGAATTCTATTCTATTCTATTCTATTCTAGACATTTAATAATACCACCACTTTCTCATGAAATTCTATAGTTTGCCTTTCAGAATCATGGTTTGTTTATTTTAAAAAGGCACAAAGAGTTCCTTTACATCAGATAACTTGTGATGGTTTATAGATATCATGGGCAAAAATCCGGAAGGGTACAGACAAGTTCAAAATAATGCGCTACATGGAGACAATCTGTCGCTGACCTTTTATCTGTCATCTATAGCATTTTTAAGGTGTCTCACAACCTATGAGTATTTGTGAATTTTTTTTTTCACACCACAATTTTTTGATTATATGTCTAATATATAGCACATATTTATTACATTATATCATCATTTTGTATTCAAGTTTGCCACTCATGATTAGGTGGTGGTGGGGGCTGAACTATTGTCCCACTGGCTGTTCTGTCTTATATAAACTCTCCTTTACACCTTTCCTTGACCTCATTGTCATCAAGGCCAATGTAATGTGATTGGGAAGGGTTAGGACTTCTCAACTGGAACCTGGTACCCACATGGCTTTTAAACCCAGAGAAAGGTTCAGATACTGATCTTTTTTTCCTCCCATTTCATGCAAGCATTTACTGCATGACGAACATTCTTGAGCATGCAGCACTGCATTAAGGCTGATCTAAGAATCTTGCCCCACCAACTTCAACAAGCATGTTGCCTTTCTTACTGGGATTAAGTCAGGTAAGTGGAATTCTTGTTGTACAAATGCCCTCAGATACATGCTCATAGATACTGTAAGAAATCGCAATATTTAAACAACTTACTATAAAAGTTAACTTGAAAATCTATCCTCCTGCGATTTGTATATTTGTCTGTATTATATTGTTGCTATTGTTGTGCTTGCCGAATATAATTCATTTAATATTTTGCATTAGTTTCCTCTTTTGCCATATGACAAGCTTGGAAAAAATTAAAGAGTTTAAACAATTGAGTGTTTGCATTTCCTCGAAGCTATTTAGGCGTGTACAGGTATGTTGAAGACCCTCTTGTATCTGGACTTTGTCTGCAGGTATTTGTCCTACATTTTTAGATGCACAAGCCTATAATTAATATCATAGAAGTGGTGCATGTACATTAGCAGTTGCCGCTCGTGTAGCTTGCGTTATACAAGAGAAACTCCACATCCCTTTCTGTCCTTTCTTTATGTGTGTGTATGCGTGTGTGTGCAACTGCGTGCATGTGTGTTTGTTACCAGCTCTCATCAGGTTGGGTGCGTTATTTGAGGGCTTCCTGCTGCATCCATCTGCCTGAAACTACCAAGAACCGAACTGTCACTGTATTTTTCATTGTAAGTAGTCGTGATTAAATATCATGCAATGACAGTGTCACAGTAAAACACGTAGGTATAGCCTTAAGAAGCTTTGTGCAGAAAAGGGTGGTAGCCCGTTAGCTGCTGACATGCTAACTTTACTAATTTTTCGCTAGCTAACGCAAGCTAGTAAACTAGCCAGGTTAGCATTCTATTTGAGCGTGGGGGCGAGATTTGATTGCTGCTTATATGTTATGCTAGAAACGTTGCCAGCTGCTGTTATATTCAGTGCTCCACTTTTGTGTTTTATTGGGCGTCGAAGCTTTTTTTGCACGTATAAAATTGTGCAGATTTCCGTGTGGGACTCGAGCGGCTAATATCAACAGCTAACGGTAGTTAACGTTAGCTCGCCGCTGTTAACCTGCTCGCTTGTAGCTGGAGGAAACGTTAGCTGGTCAGTCATCAATTTAATCGAGCTATTAGTTACACATTTAGATAACAAGTGCTATTAATTATCCACCCATATTGCCTCGCTATTCCTGCGCCTGTTTAGCTCAATCAACGGTGTAATTAACTCTGATGTTGCATTACCGGCCACCTACTGTGCAAGATAGCCACATATACTGACCCGGGGAACCATTGGACTCGCGCACGGCACGTGCTGTCGGTTGACCAAAACAGGTGTGCCAGATGATGCACGCGACTAATTTGATGATGGATTATTAGCTGCTCAATTGTTACTCAGCCACCTTTCGTTACGGCTGGATTAACTAGTTCCAACACGAAACGAGTCACTGAGAACAATATAATTAAGGGCTAGAGTTGAGGATTATTAGTATAATTTGTGAATGATTTATTTTAAATCATGAAATTCTTATTAATATCTGCAAAGTTTTTAGAAAATAAGAAAAATGGGCATTCCATTCATGACTTTTAGGAAAACATTTCATGTTTCCTCTTTGTTCAACCCCCAAACAAAGAATGTTAATTTTGATTAATCTAATGTAAAGACAAGTAATGTGTTTTTTATATTTGAGTTGCAATTGAATAAATTAACATTTTTGACATACATATATTATGTATATATGTATATATAAACACAGTAGTGTTTTTGCACTACTGAAAACTTTATAAGTGCTTAGTGTATAATTGTTTTTGTTATGGTTTATTTCAGCAGGTTTTAACAGAGGTTAACGTTCTGGTGGAAACAGCCACTTGACATTGCCCACACTCAGGACATCGAAGGCAGCTCCTCATACCTTTTAGGCATATCAGAGAAGCAGTTTGTAAACATTCATCAGACTCATGACTGTTTGAGAGGACACGGCCCCACCGTGGCCCATGCACTGTATCCATTTCCCTCCCTGTCCTCCTTATCCCTCAAGCTGACGCAAAACCCCAGACACCTACCCCCCCTCCCCCACCCCCACTCCCATCCGGTTCCCAGTGACTCGCCTCCTCCTGCCATGGTGTCCGGCACAGAGACCGTGCACTACATCCACCTCCACAACTCCAGCCAATCAGTGCTGGAAGCCCTTCGCACACAACGGCGTGAGGGCCTCTTCTGCGATGTGACCGTGCGAATACATGATGCCTCCCTGCGTGCCCACGCCTGCGTTCTGGCAGCCGGTAGCCCCTTCTTCCAGGACAAGTTGCTGCTCGGTCATTCTGAAATCTCTGTTCCGCCGCTGGTGCCCGCTGAAACCGTGAAGCAGCTTGTGGACTTCATGTACAGTGGCTCGCTGGTGGTGCTGCAGTCACAGGCCCTGTGCATCCTCACTGCTGCCAGCATCCTGCAAATTAAGACGGTCATTGATGAGTGCACTCAGATCATCTCTCAGAGGAAGGCGGCGGCAGGGGCAGCAAGTGCAGCAGCAGCGGCCGCCGCAGCTGCTGCTGCTGGAGGAGGAATGCTTGGAGGGGTCCTCCCTAAACAAGAGGAGCGTGGCGGGGGGAAAGGGAGAGAGAGTGGCAGCAGTGGAAGCTGTTCTGTTAGTGCGGGTGGGGGTTACGCCAACTTCTCTAATTTCATGGCTGAATGTGGAGGTGGTAACATGGCCGGTGGGTTAGGGGGTGCCAACGTTAGCGTCAGTGAGAGCGGCCCAGGCCCAATGGATCAAGCTAACACTGTAAGCCTGATGGCACTTGGAGACATGGGCCCCGGTGCCATGTGTGGTGGTGACGCGATGGGCACCGGGGGAGGTGCAGTCCTCATGAAGCAGAGCTCAAGCTGTACTCAGGACGTAAGGTACAAGCTCCGAGACCTGTTGGCACAGACGGCCAATGGAGGCAGCACAAGTAGCACAGGGAACCTCTCAGCGGGCTGCAGTTCCGGCGTGGCCAGTGTGGACAGCATTGGCAGGGACAGCCTCCGCGGCAACACAACTGACCTCTCTGATGACCTTGTGGGGATAGACCGATACAGCGAAGAGGAGGACTTGGATGGGAGAGACAGGGGAAGAGATGGAGATAGAGACAGGGGGGCGAGCCACAGCCGCAAGCAGAGGCAGCCGCTAAGACTCCAGGTAGGGGGATAAGGGGAATGGTTGCTATGGTTACAGTTTTCAGGCATGCAGAGCTGCAACGTTTTCGTTTTCTTTCTTTTTATGCTTTTCCCTCTTCTCACACTGCATTGGCGTATATCGCTGAGATGTTTCTGCACTTTTCACAGTTGGATCTCTCGCCTAAACTTCAGCAGTAATTGCCTTGTTGATAATCTATGGACTTCTGCATATTGACTGTAGGTTATTCAACTTATCAGAACCTGCTTGAAGGGGCTGTAGCTGGGGCATTGGTTGCTCTTATAGACTTTTTGTTGCTTTTTAGCTCCAATACTGATCTAAAGGTATTTCTTTACTACTTGAAATTGAAATGGACCTGTCTTTTTTTTTCTCCCTAGGTGCTGGGAGGAGAGGGAGTAGTGGTGAAGGATGAAAGTGTACAGGATGCAGATGGGACTGTCTATGCCTTGGAGGATGGGAGACGAGATCAAGAGCAGGAGGGCTCCCAGGAATCCATGGCAAGCTTTGGACAGGTATGTTAACTCAGAAGTGAATAAAAAAAAAAAACTAAAATGAAGAAAGAAAAAAACCCGGCTCACCTGCGCTGAATGTTTCAATAATTTATCTACTATGCAAGGAGAAGCATGGCATTCAGAATATTACACATATTGCAGTTGTGAAGTGATGGTCTTTGATTTTTTTTTTAGAGAAATATTTAGGTACATTATCTTCCGTTTTGCCTTAGAAAGGCCTTATTGTAGTACATTTGAACTCAGCATTTGTACCAGAAGTCCTGAAATAAGTAGACGGGAAAACGTGGTGGAGCAGATTTATGCCGCAGCCTGCTGTACCCTGCAGTCTACACAAGGAACATCTGCCACACAGTCAGAAAGATTCAGCCCTGCTTGTCAGTTTTGCTGCAGATTGTCACGTTTGGAGATCATCTACTCAGTTTAGTCACAGCATGTGATCGTCACTTAACCCAACATTCCTTGAATAATGTAATCTTGTCTTTGAGCAATGTGTGAAACGGGCTCTTGCTTTCATCCCTGCAGACATTATTTTTCTTATTTGTCCTCCTCGTGTCTATGACGGTTAAAAGGCAATTGCTCTGCTGTGATTGTAGCCGTGTTTACATGTAAGATGAGCGCTCAGAGAGAAAGTTTGAATCTGGAGAAGCTCTCCTACTTTTTTCCTCTTGCACAGTGCACCGCTGCTCCCTGCCACTCTGAACGCTCCCTGCTCGCTCACCCAGTGAACAGAGCAGAGCGAGAGAGCTGTTCCTGTTCCATTCGAGCAAGATGTTGTTGCAAAGCAGGAGGATAAAAATATGAGTGTGGAAAGTGGTTAAATTTCTGCAACAATAACGGGAACCAAAGCATGACGATAACTGCAGTGAGTGCGATAGATGTGGTTAGCAAGCTGAGATATACATGCATACCCAATGAACAAATATCTGAATAGTAGAATATTTGGCCACAGCCCTAGAATGTGTGCAAAAATGCTTCAGTTGGCCACACGCCACCTGGAGGTGTTATTGCTAGTCATCAGTTGTAAATGATGTCTGATCCCACATTTTTAAGAAAAATCAACTATATATCAAATATATTCAAAGGTCGTCTTGGTCCGATATCTCAAATTCTGTGATAAAAATCTGCAGATGGGCATGTTCTCTGCAAGGACGTAAATAAAGCCTGTGTAGTGGAGTTTCTTGAAGAACTTCCAGTATGTGTAAGACTATCTGTTTTAAGTAGGTTAGCAGTACTAGTGCTAGTACAGTTCTTCACTTCCTTTTACTAGAAGTTAGGGGTGGGGAAAAAATCGATACTGTGTAGTATGGTGATATTTTGTTTGCTAATAATGTATCGATACAGGGACAGCAGAAATCGATATTTTGTTACAAAAAAGGTTTTTGTGCTCTGACTTCAGAGCATGTTGATCCTTTTTCTGAGCAAGAATCCTGACATTCCTTCACTGTCCAAATGTGTTTAACTTTTTTATGGCAGCAATAAACATGACAGTTTACTTATTTTAATTTAAGACATGTTTTATTTTAATTAAGTTTAAAACTTTTTTATTTAATGTAAAATTATATTTTGTTTTAATTTACTTTCAAATTCTTCAGTTGCTGAAGGGGCTGCATAGTTTTCATAAATTGCATAGTTCAGAATAGCTATAATTGTACCAGATGGTTGATTCAGTTAAGTTGGACTAGACTGTAATACAAACCGTTCAGTTTGTCAACAATAAAACTGAAATGAGAGAAAGACTGAGTGTGAGACTTTGATATTAGATAAAATTAATAAAGTTTACCTTTATGTACAGAATCTGAAAATCGCAAAATATTTTTAAAAATTGCAATAATATCGTATTGTGCATTAAGTATTGTGATAATATTGTATTGTGGGATGTATGGTGATTCCCACCTCTACTAGAAGTAGTGTTAATGTTTGACTTCTCTGTCTACCGCGTTACCCTCACTGTGTGTGCTATGGTACCTTTACAGGATGCACTCAGGTTGTTAACAGCTCTGCATGCTCTTCTGTTCAGTCCACCCCAAATCCATACACATGTCTGACTCTCGTAAAAGCAAAACATATATTCCACTATGTTATTTCTATTATTATTACTCAGATTTAGTAACTAAAGTTTGGGTATTTTCCACTTTAAGAAAATTATGGCCGGGACAAACAGACTAGAATAGCACTCACATGTACAATGAAATTATGGGCTGCAAGTGCAAATCATTGAAGTCCCAGCATTGACATTTTTGGTTTAAACATTTGGCACTAGTTACTGGAAACTGTAATGCACGACACTATTGCATCATCACACAACGTGTATCAACACAGATAAGAAGATACCAGACGACCTAAGTAGCATGTGAAACTCGATCAGCCTCTCAGACAAACAGAAAGTTACTGTTGGTATCACTCATGTGGGCATTTCGTGCTTCTTTACATTGAGGTGGATCATCTTCCCAGCCAGGTCTAACTACTTCCAGTGAAACTGCTGCTGACAGTCATTCTATGACTGGTTGGACTGCGATGTACGATATCGTGTCAGCATCTGCTCGCCTGCAGCTGTAACATGGTAGACTTATAAACAATATAAAGAAAACTGGCTGTATATTTAGGTAATGAGGGATGTAGTTTGCCTACACAGAAAGTCTTTTCGTTGCGTAATGTGTGTTACATGAAAAAGATAATCTTGTTTCCTTCAAAGCAATGGCATAAGGGAATGTCTTTTACTTGAACTATATGCCCATATAGATGACCAAAAGTCTAATTTTAGGTTTGCTTTTACATTCCTTTGATGATATGTGCTGTCTGCAGAGCTGCAGAGATGTGAACCATCCGACCCTTGAACTGATGGCAAAACAAGCAAAATTTCTCATGTTAAATAGTCTTTTTTTAGCTGGTTCTTTTGTTTGTTTTAGTTTCTTTTTTAATCTATGTTTGTTTTTGTGTTTCAGGATTTCTATGATGAGCAGGGTGTGTTTTCAGAGAGCTTTTGGCCCCAGAGTGAGCCCCCTCAAGCCATGGCTTTTAACCCCAGAGGAAGGGTCAATAAACCACTGACTCCACCTCCAACCACCCAGGCCATCAACAACCAGGTCAGTGCTTCAGTCAAATTCATGAGGGGTGTACTAGGAAGTAAGATTAATGGATTAGTGAGCTCTGTCGAGCTCAAAGTCAGAGCTTTCTGTATCGCCAAAGTAGCTTTTTTTACCTGGCTTAATAACCATGGCAACTTATACTCAACTCATAACCTGGTCAAGAGCAGGTTGTGGTCAAGAGTTTCAGCTTAAAATTGGCTGGACATGCACTAATTGTTTTATTTACAGCATTTTTAAAAAGTGTGTTATATTCTCTAGTGGGGAACATGTTTTATATAAGATAAGATAAGACTTTATTGATCCCACAACGGGGAAATTTTTGCATCAGCTCAGCTCAGGTACAGATATAAGAAGGAAATACAAAAAGTACAATCAATGAAAAAAAAGTAAGATAATACACTATATGTGCAAGTTGTTAAGCCTTACCTTACTAACATCACGAATGAAGCCCTGAGTGCACCTTTCATTTTCACTGGAATGTGCATGTATTCAGAAAAAACGTATAAATGTTTTTATTCTTGATTCTAACGAAACACCTTTTGTGTTTATGTTAGAACTAAAAACAAAATGAGTGCAAACCTAGAATGAATCTATTCACCGTTTTCTGAGTAAACAATTATGCAGTTAAATGAGGAAATAATGAGCGACTTAATTGTGAATGAAAATAATAATGGCTCCTCCACATTTCATATATAAATACATTATTGTAATTGCAAAAGTTACAAAATAATTGAATTGTGAAAATTGAAGCGCCTTAAATGTGAAGCACTAATCTTATTAAATGATGTTTGCATTGAGACAGGAAGTGAGATGATTGACGGAGAGTCGATTTTAATGCAATGCAGCACTAAGAAAAAACACACACACATACTCAACCAACACAGAACAACAGAAACACAAATAAAAGCTTCAATTTAGTGTGATGGGCTGTATATCTTTTTCAAGCTTCAGCCTACACACTTTGATTGACGGGTGTGCTGACTTTGAAAATGAAAATGCAGAAATGGCCTGCATAGACAATGATTTTTTTATTATTTATGAAACAGCATGACATACCAGACTGTAACGTACCATTTCTACATATATATGCTCAAATCAGACCTTCTCAAAATTCTGATGATGATGGGTTCAGTCACATGTCAGCTCCTTAAATTGGCAAATGGAAACGCACACCTGTCAAACGATTTGTACCATATTTACTGATGGTCTGTGCTAGCACAACGCTCTCTTTAGGCATTTAAAAAATGACGGTGTGTTTTCTAAAGAGGCATGGTGTGTTTTGTGGCTGGATGGCGTGGACACGGTTATTTTTGAAGATGGATTTATTGCATGTGTATAGGAGTGGAGCTTCCCAGGTGCAATATCTGGGGAGGAGTAGTTTCAAATGAGTCATGCAAACGTGACTTACAGAGGTTTTAAAAGGGGAAATAAACAAATAAGAAAAAAATGCGCATTCACACTATCTAACCTTTTTGTGGGTTAGATCAGCGGTCCCCAACCCCCCGGCCTCGGACCGGTACCGGTCCGTGAGTCATTTGGTACCGGGCCGCGAGAGTTGAGGCTCAGGTGTGAAATGTATCGTTTTCAGGGTTTTTATCGGTTTTCAGCGTTATTTTGTTATCGTTTTGATCGTTTACTCGGTTTTCCTGGGTCTTTTCACGTGTGTTATGAATAAATCTTCTTTTTTTCGGTACCAGTACTAGTTTTATTTTGTTGTATTTATCCGCGACACCTTAAAGGCCGGTCCGTGAAAATATTGTCGGGCATAAACCGGTCCGTGGCGCAAAAAAGGTTGGAGACCGCTGGGTTAGATAGTAGTCGATCCTGTGCTCCACCTGAGTTGTCCGATGTTTTCTGCTCGGCAAATCAACACTGATTCTGTTTCAGCTGACTGTTCCTCTCTAGTGCACGGTGTCCAGAGAGAAGCACATGTGTAAAACCTGCTGTTATTTTGTTTAGATCTGTTTTTGTCCTGCCGCGCTTGGTAGGATGGTCGTCATTATTGAAATGAACCAGCTATTGTTTTTATCAGGGGTATATGTAGTTGACTAGTTCTAAATATTATCGATTGTGTTCGGAAATGTTCATCCAGAGCAAATGGTCTGTATCATGTTCCTTCACAGCTTCTGTTCCAGTACCCAGTGAGCCAGTCGCAGCCAGCTCCGTTCTATGTGGGCGGGCCCATGGGTGGGATTGACACCATGGCGGGGACAGAGCCCAGTCAGCAGGCTCCACCCCCAGCAACAATGACCCCAGCTCCGCCACCCTCCACCTCTTCCTGCTCCGCAGGGCCCTCACCTTCCTCCCAGGGATCTGAGACCTCGTTCGACTGCACGCACTGTGGCAAATCTTTACGTTCCAGGAAGAACTACAGCAAGCACATGTTCATCCACTCTGGTACGTTCACGTCACAGTAATTGATCAGCTGCATGTATAGGACAAAGATTAATTGCATAGTTACGTATGCAGTATTCACCTCATTATCACCTGCCATTGAGGCATAAAGGTAGAGACTTGTATTTCAGGATAATCTCTCGGATGAATAGACATGTTTCTATCCCAGACTTCTTTGTATCGTATTAAAAGAACTGTAAAATAAGTATTTTTATATGAACAAAAGGCAAACAGAAAATGATTCACTCGTATTGGCAAGACTGTTGTTGGGGATGGTTTTATAAGCTTCTGCACATGCCTGGCTCCATAGGTCAGAAACCTCATCAGTGCTCCATCTGCTGGCGCTCCTTCTCCCTGCGGGACTACCTCCTCAAACACATGGTGGTGCACACTGGTGTCAGGGCCTTCCAGTGCACCATGTGCGGCAAGCGTTTCACCCAGAAAAGCTCGCTAAATGTGCACATGCGCACCCACCGTGCCGAGCGCACCTTCCAGTGCAACGTGTGCCACCGGGCCTTTACTCACCGTACCTTGCTGGAGCGCCATGCCCTGCAGCACGCCCACCACGCCCCGCAGACCCCAGGTCAAGGCCAGGGGCGTGGAGCCGACATGACCTCACCTACCAAGCACAGCCCTCCAGCTATGGGAGGGCACTCAGGTATGGCTGGCGCGGCTGGCATGGTTGGCAGTATGGCCAACATGCAGAGCCACGGAGCTTCCTCCACCTAGAGAGAGGGGGGGAAGGAAGGGGGGGGAGGGTTATGATCCCATTCCTTGAATCAACAATTTGCTCCTAACAGCCTTGTTGATCTTTTGTTCTGATGGAAAGAGCGCCATTTTAGCTTAATACCATTTTCAGTCAGGGCTCCTACACAGGACTGGAACGCCTTTTAAGAAAAAAAAAAGTACTCTTAAGGGTATTTTTGAATAGCACAGATATTATGGGAAAATCTGGCTGGAAAAAAAGTCCTTTTCTAGAAACCCATTTGACCTAGTCGTAGCTGTAATTCGTGTTGTCACATCAGTTCCTGTGAGGACTAACCATAAGCTTATAGAGCAATGTCACAATAATCATGCCTTGTTGAATAGCCATGTTTCTTCTTTTTTGTAATAACTGAGACTTGTGTAGGAGCCCTGTTTTGAAAAGACCAGAGAGTCACCAAAGAGGTTAGGAAAACTGAACAGGGTTTGGGAGTGGGTGAGGCTAAGGAAAGTTGTAGCGTTTCTTTTTTTTTTTTTTTCTAAGTGGAGGTGAGGGTGGGAGTGGACTAACATTTGGAGTTTTAAGGAGATGCAAGTTAGGGAAACAGGGAAGGATAGGTCGGTCGGTGAGTTTACCAGGTTCCATTCACTTTCAATTCATTTAAATGAAGTTTGTGTCAGTTCATGCAAATTACCAAATCGTAAGCATGTAACCATAACCCAATGTGGTCGTCCAATGAGGATGATTCTATACGTAGAATCTTTGAAGCAGCAGATTGGAAAAGTGCTTGAGGGTTTTTTTTTAATTTAGTATTTAAATGTGCCGCTATAAAGTCAATATTACAGAAAAGGGAAAAATTAAAGTAATAAATTGTTAGAAAACAGTGAATGTGCTACATGTGAGCGCAGAGTAGGAGAAGCTAACCCAATGCAGACGGCTAGTAGAGGTTTAGCTAGCACTTTAGCATAGAAGCTAACAGATAAATACAGTCTCAGTTTTGTCTTTTTTTCTTATTTGTTTTAAATCATTTAAAAGTTTTCTCAATTCCATTAGCTATTTGTTTAATATTAAAAGCTAATGATAGCATTAGCCACATTTAGCTATGCTAGCATGTATAACAGTACTTGCAAGGAACAGTTAAAGTTATTTGCAAGCAATATTCAGAGAATTATCACTTCTTTCTCTGCTGTTTAACTACCTTTTGTGGTGGTAATGTTTTTGTTTGTTTGTTTTCATCAAAGCCAACACTGACTTTCTATATAGTTTTATATAGAATAATTTTTACCTGGAACTTCTACATTTATGGTTTGGCTTAGTGCATTACTTTAGATCAAGTTGGACAATAATAGGAAAAAATAATAATTTAAACAACTTAAGAGCACTGACGTTGATTTAAAAATAAAGAAATAAGTGTTGATTACGTGTTGTTCAGCAGCTGAAGTTTATGGTTCTCACATCAGTTCTCAGGAGTAACGTACACATGGGCGCATTCTCTTTAGCAAAACGTTTTGCTTGCCTTTTACTTTAAAAACACCCTCAGCACCTCTTTTTTTTCACCCTGTTTTGAGTTTTGCGTATTTAAACTTGAAAAAAAAGAATACACTTACTGAGTTAATTGAATTGAATGTGAATGGAGCCCGGCACTATTCAGGAGCAACCTTTGAAGACAAAGAAGCGTGCTGATGAATGAATCGAGGAAGAAGGAAAATAGTCTGAGAAGAGTGAGAATACAGCAGGGAATGGGGGAGGGAGGAAGAGGCGGGTTGCACGATGCACAGCAGTGTGAATGAAATTCACCATCATCCATCAGACCGCTTTGTAACATTTTCCACAGGCGCCACCGGTCGGCACCAGGATCATATACCTCGAACCAGAACGAGCCCCCGATGGCTCAGAGGGACACTAGTTACTCATTTGAAATGTTTGCTAAACATTTCAGCATGTTTTACACACAGACACACACACACACACACACCTACAATTACCTCGGTGGTCCAAAGACAGGCATTATGCTTCACATCTTTTAAGCTACATCAAACGAAGAAACAGTGAAAACTAAAGCTAAGATAGATCCATATACTTTTTAAAAGCTTGCTAAAGTACTTATGTGTAAAATTCCTGTACATCACTATAACGCTCAGTTTGTTATTTGTCGCTCATGTGATTCTTTGATGCAAAAATAAGGCAGAAAAAAAAAACAACCTAAAAGCGAAAGAGCCATTCAGAGGAAGTTAAACTTGGATGAATATCAATGACAAATCAGTGACTATTATCAGGATTTTTATTAAGTGTTTGGTTTTGTTTGTCTTTTGGGGCTCTGGTTGATAATAAATGGGAAGTGTTTGTTGCTTAAAAAATAAAAGCTTTTCTTACAGCACTATAAAAACAAAAAACAACAAAAAAAAAAACCAACTTTTGATGTTTTAGTAAGACTAAATTAATCATAAAACTGTACAATCACCCCTTCAAGTTTTGACCAAGTCGAACTAGTGATAATATTAATTATCACATTAATATTTATTAGGATTTGATCTCTATGCACAGTTAAGTTTGCACATCATGTTACTTAGACCTAATGTTGCTGTCCCCTAAAATATTTGGCCTGAGATTGTTTTTTTCTTTTTCAGTACCTTAAAGGTACATAAAAAGACCTTATGTGTTCCTGCTTTTTGCTCATTTTCCTCAATGTTTGTTAGCTGAAGCATTATATGATATTCAGTAGTTTACTTAAGCTTTGTAAGAGCCTTCTAATTGGCATGATTTTATAAGTGAACCTCTCAAAAGTGAGACATTTTGAGCTTGAGAACTTTGCAAGTGATTAGATAATTTGACATTTAAAAAAATCTCTTTAATGTAGACGTCTTTTAAAAAAGTGAATCCAGCAAAGATACAGATTTGGATCCTTTCTGCCTGGGCTTCACTATAAATATTGACATTAAATGTCCCACGTAAATGTGGAAAACGACTGCTTATTTACACAGAACAGTCCTGGCAGCATGTGTTCATTGGCTTCTGAACATTGCAAGTGAATTTGCAGACTCTGTACTTAGTTTCTCCAGTGTTGTGGATAGAAGAAGAGATGCTGGACTGAAACTCCTCCAACTGCCTGTTGGTTATAAGCTATATACATACATATATATATATATATATGTGTGTGTGTATAAATGTTAACGCCAAAACATTGGTGCTTTTTTGGAAATCTTTACCTCATTTGATAGATGCCAACACCACGCTGTGGTCTGGGTTTGGTAAATAAGCAGTATTGAGCTGTTTCTGAGGTTTGATCAATCCTCAGCAGTGAAAGTGGTTTTGGTGCATTTTGTCTGAGGCGGACCCTTGTACAGTACTGTATTATGTGTGCTTTGAAGCCATGTCAGCGCATTGTATCGTACTGTGTTATGCCTTTTTTGTTTTCTGTACTTTTGTTTTATTGAGAGGGATGATAATTGTTTTTTCTACATTATTTCTTTAACAGAAGCTAAATATGTCAGAAGAAGAAAAAGTCATTTTATAAAAAAAAAAAAGTTACTTGTCATTGTAAAACTACATCTTTTATGTATAAAAAGACTAAAGGCATGATTTTAACTTTTTCTGAGAACTTAGATGTCGTACTCGATGAATTAATTGAATTTTAAAAATGAGTGATTTCAAAGATTTCTTTCTCCAAATAAAAAGTCTTCTATGGCTCTGGGCCAGCTGCTCTTTGTGGATCTCAATTTCTTAAAAATAACTTATTTTTTAACTCCTTCTTTTTTTAACCCTAAATGTGTGTTTGTTTCTGCGCATGTCTTGTGGGCAAATTCAGATATACAATTCTTATTTTGCACACGCCCTCAGTTCTCTTTGAAACACGAGGCATCAAAGCTGCCGTTTGATGTTGGTATTTTTACCCAGGTATCCAGCGCTGCTCATCACACAGTGTAAATCATACAACCCGTACATGCAAAACTCTTCTTCCATTCAAATCTCCAATTAATTCAATTCAACTTTATTTATATAGCGCCAAATCACAACAAAGTCGCCTCAAGGCGCTTCATAGATCCAGAGAAAAACCCAACAATCATATGAAATTAAAAATCAGTTTGTGTAAACATGATAAACTATTAACGTTAAAGAATATATAAAGACATATATTTAATATATTTATAAACTGTCCCTGATCAGACATTGTACATTCAGGTGCTGAGATCATTAGAGGCCATTATTGTGAAAGCACAGCTATCTCTTGGTATTTTGTGACCCCCGCCCCTCGATGGTGGAATGGGACGATGGTGTCCTGGCTCTTCATTGAGTATCACTCTGTATCTTCAGTTTTAGCCTAATTTAGCAACTGTGAATTGCTTGCTTGCTTTATTCATTGTGACGTATTTTTATGCACTTACTGCTGCTTCGAAGAATATACATGGAGCTTAAGTCCTGGACAAAACTTTGAAATCTTTTGTTCTTAACAAATAAATAACTAAACATCATGTCAGCCAGCTCCTCGTCAACACGTTTGGCTGGGGTCATTTGTTTTGGAATAAATGTACATGTCTTGGTTTGATTTTTCAGAAGTTTTTTGAAAGAAGGCGGATGCTGCAGAGTCCAACAGGACACTTTTCCAGGGCCAGTGGATGGCAGCTGGAGGAGAGAGGGTAAGCTCTCCTCAGGCTGCACAGGCTGGTGAATGGTTCTTAAACATCTGTGCAAGTTTCTTCTTGTTGACCCTGCTCTGAAGCATATTTTCATTTTACAAATTCACACTCATCTTTAGTTTCTAATATCACTAAAATGGAGCCAGTTGGTGCTGCTTTTCTGTTCTCGCTCATTTCTTCCTTTCACCCGACATGCTTGGACTTAAATCCGGCTCCTCGTCTCTCTATCGCTCGGTGTACTTGGCCTGTACCGCTTGCTTTCTTTGATTCGTGATTGGCCACATGGTGTACCCATCAAAAAACAACGTCCCGCCCCTCCCTGCTTGGATTTTATCGGAGCTGAACAGAAGTGGCTGAAGAGTCAATTTTCCCTGTCGGGGCATCCTTCATATATCCATTCCATTCGCTTCCGCTTTTTTTTTTTTTCTATCCTTTTCAGGGTCGCGGGGGGCGTTGGAGCCTATCCCAGCTGTCATAGGGCGAGAGGCGGGGTACACCCTGGACAGGTCGCCAGTCTGTTGCAGGGCCAACACACAGGGACAGACAACCATTCACACTCGCACATTCACACCTAGTGGCAATTTGGATTATCCAATTAACCTGTCCCCACAAGCTGCATGTCTTTGGACGGTGGGAGGAAGCCGGAGTACCCGGAGGGAACCCACACAAACATGGGGAGAACATGCAAACTCCACACAGAAAGACCCCGGCCTGATGGTGGAATTGAACTCAGGACCTTCTTGCTGTGCGGCAACAATGCTAACCACCGTGCTGCCTTCCTTCATATATACTTCAATATAAATATATTTCAAATTTGTTCCATAAGATAACACAACTGTTATCTTTAACTTTTTTTTTTCGACTTTAGAATTGGGAAGATTATTTTTGTTTTTGCCGCTAGTAACAAACTAAAGATATCATTTAAAATGAAACACTTGTCAGGTGTGAAGTGGTGAACATATCAAAAATGCAGCTCTCTAAAAACGATCAGGTGCATAATCAGCCAATGTCCAAAGAAGAACATTTTGAAAGTCTAGTGAACTTCAGCTCAACGCAAAGTTAAAACTGCAAGAAAGTCTGACTCGTTGGAAGCAAAACATAGAATTGTGCTTTTGCTTAAATAAACCCACCCTCATAGCATGAAAGATTTCCTACAACTGTTACACTTGACAGATTATGTTTTATCAGTTGGTATTTATTTGGTTTATGAACTTTGAAACACCACAGCCGAGTGCTCCAACAGGAACAAAAACACATGAATAAAGCAGGCAAATGGTAACTGGTTCTATTAGTGCTTTTCTATTCTATCTCAGCACTCAAAGAACTTCAGTTGAATCCTTTTCAGTGAAATGACATTTTACTAAATATTAGTCGGGGTGTCTGCACATATTTGAGCTTGTATGGATACTTTTGACCCTACCTTTAGAGAGAATCCCAAATAAATTCAAACTTCTGCACTGAATTATTCTTTATTAAAGTCATTAAAGATGTGTGCTGTACAGTCATTTCAGGAAAAACAACAATTCTAAGAAATCATTAAAAATCTTAAACTACCATGACTTTCATTCCCATGGTGTGTGTATATAAACCTCTGATCACAACTATATATTTATTGTCATTATGTCGCACAGCTCTACTCCAGAAGTGCTCGAGAATTAAAATATGGAGCTGGAAATGAGGTTAAAAGCCTGTTTTTAGGGATACACAAAGCTTGTGAAGGGATGCCGAATGGCTATAATTTTTCTGTAAAGCAAATTTACCTTCGGGTATAAATAAAGCAACCGTGAACCTTTTATCAAATGTAAGTGTATCAGCTAATAACAGTACATTCACTGATGGCCATATCGGTTTTTGTCCTCAAATCTGAGATTCGTTTTCAGAGTTTGTAATTTTGTAAGTCTTTAATTCTTAAGGTCATTTTATTTTAACGGAGAGAGACTGAATATCAACCAAACATTTAGGGGAGAAAACACATTACAGAAAAGATATTCACTGATTTGCATGTTATCGAGTGAAAAAAGTATTTGATTCCTTTCAACCAAGCCGGAATTATGGGTCCCACAGATTGCCTGTGTGCAGGGATTGCAATTAAACCATTAATTATAGGCACCCCTGATTTCGGCTCTTTATGTGTATAAAACACACCTGTCAACAGAGTCAGTTTCTTCCAGTCCACCACCATGGGCAAGACCAAAGAGCTGTCAGATGATGTCAGGGACAAGACTGTAGACCTGTACAAGACGAGAAAGGGCTAAATGAGCGTCAGCATGAAGCTTTGTGCAAAGGTGAAAATTGTCAAAAAAGACTTGGGAGAAAGTGTTCTGGTCCACTAAAACCAAGACTCTTTAGTTTAACTGGACCAGCTGTGTTTGTGGTGGAGAGGAATGCTGAGTATGATCCAAAAAAAAACCCACCATCCCCACCATTAAGCATGAAACTGGAAGAAGTGGGGCTATTTTTCTGCTAAGGACACAGGATGACTTCACAGTATCAAAGAGCCAATGGATGGGGCCATGTGCCATAAGGTCTTGGATGAGAAGCTCCTTCTCTCAGTCAGAACACTGAAGGTGGGTTGTGGATGAGTCTTCAACCATAACAATGACCCAAAGCAACAAAGGAGTGGCTAAAGAAGAATCACGTTAAGACTATGGAGCTGCCAGTGTCAAGACATCAGTTTATAGAAAATCAATTTAAAGCTTTTATGTAATTTGGTCGATATTCTGTCTCCATTAAAATGAAACTGTCATAAAAGCTAGAGACTGTTCATGTCTTTGGAAGTGGGCAAATTTACATATTCAGCAGGGGATAAATAATAATAAGTATGTCTTCAGAAAGACACTGGTGTATCACTGTGTTTGCTCAGTTTAAAAACGTGTTTTTAGTTTAAATTGTTTCTTTTTTATAAGGCTTTATCACTCTTGCTCTGCGAGTTTTACATAGCTGAAGCTAAATATGAAAACGCTGAATTTCTCAGGCTGCTGATTGAGTGCTGTAGTGTCTTTGTATCCCTCACTGTGCACAAAAGTCATCTTAGGTTCTCTCTTGTGTCGACCATTTCTCAAAAATCCCAACAAATTTATCAGAAAGGAAGACAATGCAAAAGCTGTTGTTTGTTGAAGGCCCATAGATAATCTTTTTTTTTTTCCTTTTACTGCTGCTCCCGGCCTTTGAAGGTCTGGCTGGTTGTGGCTGAACTCTGGCCAGAAGGCATCTGTTACTCAACAACATCTGTTCCTGTTACTCTCTTTCTCCCAGCATGCCGAGGGACACGCAGGTTCTCCCAAGGGTGGCCTTTTGTGTGCCCCATTGTCAATTCCATCATTGTCTGCTGAAGTCTGTTCCCATAAGGCCGTGGGTTTATAAACCCCTCCAAAGGACAAACTCTACCGGCCTGATGATTTACAGTTATTGTGTCCAAACACAATCTGTATCTTTGTGGGGCAATTAAGAAAGAGAACTCTGAGGAACTGATTTTATACTGTATGACTTTTATGTTCAGATGTGACCAAACTTTGCTGTTTGTTTGTTTTTTTAATAGCTTTTTCTCTGGCAACAGGAAGTCAAGGTTTGAAAACCAAACCTAAAGTGGTCCAGTAGGCGAATATCGGAGCCATGAATTACCTGACCTGGTCTTTAGGAGGAGAAACAGGAGTGGTAAATCTAGCGTAGGGGTATTGTTTTTTATGAATAGGGCCCCCTCTCTCGTCTCCAGGGAGACACTTTCAACTTCTGGCAGTAGCCAACAGTGTCGGCATAGAAAAGCCCACTATGGGGTCGCCAGGGGAAGACAACAGATGTTACTGATTAACTTTGCTCACAGACCCCTAAAGAAGTGTTTTTCAGAGTGCTTGCAGATGGACAAAACAAAAGTTGGACGCAATCAAATGTTCACATTTAGCAATATTTATTTGGAAAAATAGTCTTGGCTAATTCCTTCATTCAAATACGGTAAAGGAAAGGGTAACATAACAATTTGTACAGTACAATCCCTCTTAAATAACATTTTCTTAAAAAAAACAAAACAAAGAAAAACCATCCCATTGACCTGAAGTGCCTTTGCAAATATCATTAAAAAAAAGCAACTTAAATAATCATAACAAACATCACAAGTATATAATACAAAATAAAAAACAACACAAAATCATTAAATTAACTTAAATTAAATCATAATTTTAAATCATAACTTGTTTTTTTTTCTTTCTTTATTTTACAAAAATCAGTATCAAAAAGCAACTTTCTTTTTCTTTTAACCGACACAAAGTTTTCATATCCCGAAGAAGAAAAGAACTGAACAATACTATGTCATAAAATGGTTTGGAGGGCTTAGGGAAGAAAATGCACTTCAGTTAACACAGTGATCAAGTATACATACAGTCTTCACAGGTGTAGTGATGGGCGCACAGCCCACGAGAACAGCCTCGTGAAGAACAGGCCAGTATGGCCAAACATCCACCGTTTGATGCAGTTCCTGCGCTCAGCAACGGCGTGTGGGTTAGAGAAAAGGCCTGGGTGCAAATGTTGCAAAACAAAACTCGTATATCATCGCTACGGGACAGCGTTCATTTATATTTTCTTTTTTTTTCTTCTTCTTTTTTCTTATTTTTTACAAAAACCCCACTCCCTGTTAACAGGCAGAACAGAAAGCTAAGAAGCAGTTTACTTTGAACTGTAAACTTTTTTTTTTTTACCCTGCCAGTTCTAATCCCACAGGCCGCCACTGCCTGCGCTTAGTTTCCAGTAGAGAACCAGCTCACTCTGAATATCAGTTAAACGTATCAGCAGCAGTCTCAAGGCGGGACACCTCCCCCTAGGTTTAGAGCAGCATCTGAAGGAGCATAAAAACTCTCCTATAGAGTAAATGAACAACGGGCAGCCCATTGGTGGCTTCTTACACCTGGGGAAACACACCAAAAAGACAGAGATTTTTAGTTTTTGTTCTTTTAAATTCCAAATGACCGCAGAAATCGTATCTCTCAACAAACAAGAACTCACCTCAGTTGCAATTATACATTCGTCCTTCTCCTCTGACATCACAAACACAGATTTGTACTTGGTGTCCGCACATGCAGACATTTCTGGGGCTTTCTTTTCTGATGCATCGCTGTAGGAAGGTGAGAAAACACGTTAGATTTGTGGACATCCACACTCTGATTTTGTGTTTGACAGACGTTTATAGCGTCAGTTATTTACCTTTTTAAACGTTTGCTGCGCTTCTCCTCAAACTCAAATGAGTCCTTGTCCTCGCAGGCCGCCTCCAGCATGGCCTCCTTGGCCGCCTGCTCATAGTTGACCTCGTGTACGAGCTTGTAATCTGCAGGCAGATGGCGGCTCTTGTAGCTGCTCCTCCCTGGTGGAGATCCTTCATCGGGGTCCCCGCTGCAGAAGTCCATCTTCTTGTTGATGTTTTTGACACCTGGCATCGGCATCACACTGATGGCCAGGTCCCTGTCACTACGGTGACAGTTGTTAGTAAGGTTATTTATTGTCTCTGCTTCGCCTACAGTTTCTACTTGGCCGGCATGCTGGACTTTTGATTGGAAAAAGCCAACCAGAACAGCAGAGCCTGCCAATAGCAGCAGCACCAGAACCACCCCGGAACCAATGGCCATCCAGGGAACTTCTGACCCCCGGATGGCAGCGTGCTCTGGAAGCAAGAACTGACAGTTTCTGCCACCGTATCCATGAGCACAGGCGCAGACATAACGGTTGTTTCTCTCGTGGCAGGTGGCACCGTTGTGGCAGGGGTTGTGCTCGCAGCGGCTGATCGGGGAGCTGCAGTTGCGACCCGTGTATCCCGGGGGACAAGTGCAGGTGTAGCCATCAGGACCTTCCTGGCACGTGCCACCATTCTGGCAAGGATACAACGAACACTCATCACCGGTGTGGTCACAGTTCTGGCCGGTGAAGCCGTCTGGACACTGACACAAGTAGGAGTTCACGAGATCCACACAGCGTGCACCTGAGAATAGAGATGAAGTCATGAATGAGTGTTCAGTTCGTGCAGACCGAGCATCTCAAAGACCAAACCCTTATTCTGTTTGTACTTACCATTGGAGCAGGGGCTGGAGGTGCAGTGGTCAATCTTCTTCTCACAGTTGAACCCTGCATACCCCGTGGGGCACTGGCAGAAGTAGCCTCCGTCAGGGTTGTCAGTACAGCGGCCTCCATTGGAGCAAGGCCCATCAGCACACGTCATGGCGCTTAGCTCGCAGTTGTTGCCATAGAAACCGTGAGGGCAAGTGCAGGTATATGTGTTTTCCAAATCCTGTGGGAAAAAATAGAACAGACTTGACATCAAGATCTGTGTGGTGCTGCATCTGCAGCATTTCCAGCTTGCTGCATGCTGTATGTCTTGATTTTTTTTTTAGGTTTAATATGAATTGAAGAATGATCGAAAACAGAAAAGATAGATGAGAAGGAATGAAGGCTGATGCATTCAGGCATCGCTAGTGCTGAGCCGCAGTTAACAAGATGTCTCTATTCTTATTCCAAGTTCATTTAAGAAGACCCACGAGCACTCACAGTGCAGCTTCCTCCATTGCGGCAGGGGTTTCCAGCACATTCGTTGACCCGAATCTCACAGCTGGCCCCAGTGAAGCCAGGCCTGCAGGAACAGGTGTAGCTGCCCTGGCCAGTGTTGCTACAAGTGGCTCCATTCATGCAGGGCTTGTGGTGAGTGCAGTAGTTGAGATCTGGAAAAAACACAGCAGCACATGTGGATTAGCCAGAGCACAACACATGGCGGGACAGAAGCAGCGGCGACAGTATGCGCTTTTGTCCTCAGGCACACTTGACTGTTTCTCTTCTGCCAGTGGTTTTTTGTTTCCTTGCCTCCTGTCTTTGCTGAAACAACTGCTGCTCTGTTGCTGGAGTGCTGATGCTCTTTCGCTTCAGTCTACCTTTTTACTGGCTTGTTTGAAACCAAGTTTGTGGTTTGAATAAATGACAAACCAGTGATGGAAAACCTTCAAGAACAAGTTGTCCACATTTTGTCACCTTTCCACCAAATAAGCAGGGCATTTGTAAGTTGTTTAAGCATTAATTTGTTATCTTCCTGTTCATGAAATCTACGTCTAAGCTGCACGTTTCAAATACATTTCAAATAGTTTTTTTTATTTGTTTGTTTTTTTAAATTGTGATGCAGCCTAGATATCTGGAAAACGTCTAAGCAATTGTTGCTTTACCCTACGTGTTGTGGCTTCCTTCATCCAACAAAACCACTTCTCTCTCTGTCCCTACTTCCCAGACTCTTTCCTTACCTTGGTTGCAGAAGAGTCCACCCCAGCCCTCCTGGCAGTTGCACTGCCAGGGCTGCTGGCAGGTCCCATGGAGGCAGCCCGGGTAACGAATGCACTCATCGCAGTAGCGCCCTTTGAATCCCACTCTGCACCTGTTGTTGTCCAATTAGGAGGGAACACCGGTCACTCCACTCGCATTACTTCACGCAATCCACTAATTAATTAATGCCCCAGTGAACTTGTGGAGAAAACTTACTTGCACTCCCCGGGTTTCTCGCAGAACCCGTGCTCTTCATCACATCCTGGCAGACAAATCGCTGTACAGGAAAACAAGAGTTTGCTTTTTAGAAACATTGAGGCAACTTGTTTTTAAGATTTGCTTTTAAAGATGAAAAAATCCAAAGAAAGTGATTAAAATGAAGTAAAGCAGTGGATTCTGAACCCATTAGCTTGTCATCGTGGAAGATTTTTCTGCTTAACATAGTGCAGAGACAAAGGAGGGAGTGTGTGCATGCGTGTGTGCCCCAGAGTGCACACACGCACTCACACACACAGAGGCCCTCAGCCCACCACCCTCTTTTTTTTTTCTTCTTCACTGCGGGTCAGAACTCTTTTATTCATTCTGTGTGTGTACACACACACACATACACACACATACTCCCCTTAATGTCTCGGATTGGGGTAGATAAGAGTGGACAGCTGGCGAGTGTGTTGCCAGTGCGCGACAGCTGCTCCATTGTCTCCTCTCTGCCGGCAGCTGCCCACTTCAAACAATACCTCCCCCAACTCAGCCAATCACCGACCGGCCCACTTCGAGAGTAACGAATCGGAAGGTAGCATGTAAATTTATGGCACGCGTGAGATTATTCTCAAAAACTTTCCTTAGAATAAATCAAGTGGTCGTGTGTGTATGTGTGTGTGTATGTGTGTGTGTGTGTGTGTGAGGGGGGGGGGTAGGAGAGAGGAGGGGGTGCGCGTGGTGTTTACGCCCTAAATTGCCTTCTAACGGCACTCAGAGAACTTGACTATAGATACATGGAAATAAAAACTTTTTGAACTTTACCTTCACTAAAAAAACATTCAAATTAGTTTTAAATCTCTCCTTTTTAAACGATTTCTTTACCTCTAACTTTTTTCTTTTTCCTTTCTGTGTTTTTTGTCTCTCGTCTAATCAAAATATTTTATTCTATAACGGGAAAAATCTCTGCAGCTCACGTTCAGTGCAGTACTGCCCCTTCCACCCGGCGTCGCACACAATCTCCCCGCGCTCTCCACAGGTGAAGTGGCCGAAGGCGTCGTCTCTCGGCCGGCAGAACACTGAACAGCCGTCCCCGTAGTAGTGCTCGTCGCACACGAATCGATAGGAGTACTTGAGCTCGGTCCTTCCCCCGGTGTGCAGGTCCTGGGACCATTCCTCTCCCACAGTCAGATGCCTCTGGGTGGTCATGGTGCTGATAACCCGGTCTGGGTTCTCTGAAATGTGCATGTAGAAGTACAAGATGAGGAGGAGAAAGTGTGTAAATGTGAAAACAACAACAACACTGAAATAGGAGATTTAGTTCCTACCCGTGGAGAGGTCGTCTTTGGAATCGGCGTGTAATGCTTCAATGATCAGCGAGAAGGTCCCCTGGGAACACAAATGGCTTCATGAGACAGGTGGCCAGCGGAGATGTGGCGATAACATCAAGTAAAGGCCCGAGGCGATTGTGCCATACACTCAATGTGCTGAATGCAAACTGCCTAACCTGATCCGATGAAACTGAATACCTGTAAACTTTGTGTGCTCTCTGAGCCTTCAAGTTGTGCGCAGGGAAAAAGGTGCTCTTTTCACGCACGCATTTACAAGAATTGGCGCGATTTCTCAGCCTTAACTCCTACTCTACATGAATGGTTGTATTTACCGGCCACGTGAAGCCGAAGTTAATCCTGATGGGGTTGGTGAACGAACTCTCCGGGATGACATCTGGGACCTGGAATGAATTGGAGCCAAGGACGGGTGTCACAGCGCCGCCGTAGGTGCACGGGGGCTCTGGGGAAGCGTTGGGTTGATAGTGCTTGAGACAGATCCTGAAGAAGGTCTTACACTCGCACTGCTGCTGGAAAGACGAAGCCAGACCTCCTTTACAGCAGTTTTTGTTGCCTTGTACTCCCTTCTTGTTCAGAAACTCCTGCAACTTCAGCTCAAAAACTCCCGAGCAAAACCCCTGCGGAGGAAAGCGGCTTATTATCATCAAGTGCACACATAGTACCGCTTGTGTGAGAGTGCGTGTTGTGATGGGAGGGCAGGGGAGGCAGGGGAGGGTGATGGTTCATTGTTTGGAGGGAAAATGTTTGATTTAGAAGCTTACCTGGCACAGCAACATGGACATGACGGCAAGAGTCAGCAGGATGACGCGCCCCATATTAAATAAATACATAATAAATAGTAAATAAATAGAGTAAAAAGTCTTGGGGCTCGGCTTGTCGTCAGGGTGCCTCCTCCTGTTCAGTCCGTCTGAGGAAGATACATTGAGCACGTTTCTGTCGCCTCACAGGGTTTTCTCATCAACTGCTGTGGATATCAGCCACGCCGTTTTCACTCATGTCCCGAGGCACAAAAAGACAAAGGATAAATCCGAAACCTTAAAAAATAAAATCACAAAAACAAATGGAGTAAACTTCTGCGCTGTGTTGAAAAAGAAAAGCAGTCCTCAAAGTTCAGTTATAATCCAGTGCGTAAAGAGGAAAAAGCGAAGTGTTCCTTGTTTGTTACAGCAAGAATGTTAGGGCGAAGCTTTTTTTGTTTTGTGTGTGAAGGTCTTGGTCTAACCCAAGGACAGATTTGTCACTGGTCCAACATGCTTCTTTCTACTGCCTGATGTCTTTCCTCACTGTGAACTGTGCGTCTGTCTACAGCCAAGGCCGCCTGCAGCCTGTTATATACGGCCTGACACATGCTATGGTAATAGCATGCAAATGGACCCCCTCCTCCTGCTGCCCGACTACACCTCCCAATCTGGCTTGGCTCTCTACAATGGGATCCCATACAAGTACCCCACCACCATCCTCCTTATTCCTCCTGTAACCCCTCATACAGTGTTAATACCCGAGCTCAAATAAGCTTGTGTGGAAGTATTTAAGAAGTGAAAACTTCTGTAAGACTCCTACAGGACAAGACGGGAGACAAGATTAATTAAAACATGTTTTCTGCTAACACTAAACAGGAAAACTTAACAGTCAAGCGGTTAAGAAGACATAAGAAGAAGAAAAAGAATTGGGCTGACTTTTGGTTGTTGGTCTTTTGACATCACAGACCCTCTCCTATACATGAAAGACAAACTAAAGGTGTTAAAGTGGTAACATGGATATGTTCTATACACCTTTTAAGAGTTTTCAGCATCGTACAGCTGCCAGATTTCCCCCTGGGCTGTGGACGGCATGCGGCTGAATTGATCCATCCAGCTGTTGCATCACTGCACCAGCTCCTTTGTTGTGGGCGTCCTAAGATGTTTTGGATGCAGTGCCAATTAACAGTGTGAAGCTGATTCAAAAATCTCCCCCAAAAAGAAAGAAAAAGCGTTTCCTGGTCAAACTCTGACTCAGTTAATTGTTTTTCAGCCCACCTCCCCCCCTTTTCTCTTCCTTCTCCCCTTCTTTCTCAGCATACACACACGCTCTAAATTTTGGTATTTGTATCTGTGGGAAGAATTTGATGCTTTGAATTGACTGAAAAGACCGAAGAAAACATTCCTTGGCAGAGCTGCGCAATGAGGTAAACGACATGAGGGGCTGGACTCCTGCTTTTCTATTTTGCTCTCGCCTTCTTCTCTTTCTTCGCACTAGGATGAAAAAAAGAGACCGTGTTTGCGCGCTTATAGGTGGCAGTGTGTGTGCGTGCACAGAGGCGCGCGCGCACCGTAGTCGCTCGCGTGGCCAACATAAGGGGGAACTTTTGTTGTTGTGTGTGGTGGAGGAATAAGTTTGCTCTCTCTCTCTCCCCCCTCAGCTGTATGGTAATTCGACCAGCACCTGCTCTCTTCTCCTCAATAACAGCGCGTGTACGCCTCACTTGGCTGAGCGTGCGCGCACACATCTAACACACAATACTCTCCCTGGGCGCGTACACAACCTCACACACAGACTTCATGTATATATATATATATATATATATATATATATATATATATATATATATATATATATATATATATATATTGGTATATATATATATATACAACTTTATATATGTGTATATATATATATATATATATATATATATATATATATATATATATATATATATATACATATATATATATTGGTATATATATTGGTATATATATATATATATATATTGGTATATATATATATATATACACAACTTTATATATGTATATATATATATATATATATATATGAGAACATATATATATGATCTGTGTATGAGAAGGGAAAACTATTCTTCGTCCAAAATCGTATGTGGTGCGCATATGAATAAGGAGTGGGAGGACGGGGGGTGTGGTGAGGGGTGTTGCTTAATTAGGTTGTTCATTAGATGTGTGATTTTTCTGCTGTATAATAGGGTCTACTGGAACTGCACGCGCGGGCTAACGCACCATGCACGTACATTGCGTCACTGTGTTGAGATATGTACGTCACGACTATTGTTTTCTGGCGCCTCTCTCCGACTTCGTTACCTGCTGCCACGGTCCGTCCTACACACCGGCTGTCAGAGGGGCCCTCCCCATGAAAAAGTGTTACGTTCCCCCACAATTACCTTCACTTTATACGTCACATAACTGTGTTACGTATTATTTCATTGGCAACAATCAAACAAAACGTCTTCCTCTGTTGATAAACCTAAACTCTCAACTCTTTCTCAAAGTAAACTCCGGCTGAACCATGACCATCACAATTAAGCCGGTTGAGACAAGAACATCTATTACACTCAGGGATAGGGGAGACTTCATCAGTCCTTGGGGTGGGGGAATGGAGGGTGCATCTGGGTGCAATACTGAACTTTTGGTACCGACATGGTAAAATTACACAGACACGTTTTTAGGCTATATTGAACCCCCATAATGTCCGTCATATTTATCAGAAACTTTAACTGAAGGGCCATTTACTGTTAATACATTGGCTGCTGTGCTGCACTTCACCTGGAGTGAAGTGCTGAGTTTCTACACTCAAAACCAGAAAAGTAGACCGCCCCCCACCAACAACCAAAAATAAAACAGAAAAAACAGAGAACACAATTAGGACACTGTCCATCGAAAAGATGGTGCTGACTGGGCTCTGGCTGTTTAACCAAAGTGCTACTGTAGGGGGCTGCTGTAGTTTAACTCCTGCCCACCAGTAGCTGCGTCAAACAAAAAAGGGTGACTCGGGGTCTGACTATTCATCCATTCTCTGCGCTTTAATTTCCATTGATTGTGAATGCAGGGGGGAAGGAGGAAGGGGGTCTTCAGTGAAGGACCACGACACGCCTTCAGACGCGGACAGACCCTTACAAGCCATCTGCCACTAACTTCCCCCTCCCCTGCATATCCAGAAAACGACGTTTATTTCCCTGCTTCCCTCCCTCCCTCCTCCGGCCTGAAGCGCACATCTCTATGTGCCTCTGTCCACTGGGCTCCATCTACACTCAACTGGAAGCATGTATAAGGACCTGTAACGGTATGGGCCCTCCGGGGCCATATGGCGAGGGGGAAGCAGGAGAGTTTTTTTTTCCTTTCTTGGTCCCAGAAGAGGAGACACCACATGGTCACTCGTGGGAACGTAAACACAGCGAGCATCACACGATATCGATCATAAGAGGCGGTGATCGGGGAAGGGGAGAAGGGAGGGTGATGCTGCGTGATGATCAACTGATTATTTACAGTAATATCTCATCAGTGCAGAAAATATGACTGCAGACTCCACCTGGAGTCAAAGATGCACACATGATGCTGCTACGGTTGGTGGTTCAATACCCCGAATGAAAAGGAAAAGGTGCAGAATCAATGTTCTCTTGCTGGATGCAGCTGAGAGGAGAGGGGGGGGGGGGGAGGGGGGCGCTAAGGAGGAGAAGGAGGAGGATGAGGGGATAGAGGCCACCCGTGTAAGCGCTGAAAGCCTAAAGGAAATGGCAGGTTTTGAATGGGCACGTTCGTGAGAGATGCTATTACGCATTCCTCCTCCAGGCGTAATAGCTTACGGGGGAAAAACACCTTAGCAACAATATGGAGAAATACAATTCCTTTGTGTGACTTTACCAGTGTTTTATAATCAGTTTGGAAGACCATCCCATCAGAATTTAGTTTTGCTAAACAGTTATTATATTCGGACCATTTTAAGGCTCTTTGGAGACTTGGGATTTCTGAGGAGACTTGGACTGCCTTCGCTCAGGTCCGCTTGTTCTACCTGCTCAGACGCAGAGATCAACAGGCTCCTTTGTGTCCAGATCAGATTACTGTGGCCAGCTGCTCGAAAAGGGGGCCACAGGCCAGACCCGCGTTTCCCCAGGGCCTGTCGGGGTTCCGCGAGGCTCCGCACGGCTTCCCACGGCTCTTCGAGGCTCCCTGTCCGGCCTGCTGTCTCATTTGCATACTTTGCTGTTGGTGGAGACGTGCTGAGTTTACGTTTATGGGAAGAGTGCGGCAGTAATTACGTGGGAGGCCCGGAGACGCGCCTGCAAGTGTGTGTGTGTAGGCATCGGGGACCTAAGGGGGAGGTAAAGAGCGAGCTGTACGTGGCCAGTCGCGTGCCAGTGTTTATAAAAACACATCTGCTGCGCACCCTGGGGTGACGCACAACAACACACGCGGGTCCCTAAGAATAAAATCGATAAATCCACAACTGATACCGTGCGCCACACGTTTACCCAACACATATACTCATGTTAATGCACACACCCACGGTCCTACCGTAATGACGAGTAGAGGAAGGATTAAACAATCACAAACCTTTAATAAATATAAACTTATAGTTGTCAAAAGTTAATGATAAAATGATCAAATTTACATAGAAAAATGAATTAAAGTTTAGCCTGTTTTATAATATTTTTTGTGCAACAGCAACCAGAATAGTAGAATAGAGTAAAATTGGCCTTTGTTGTTATTGTACATGTACAACAAACTTATGGGTGCTCCACACCAACCGTGCAGGAATAAAATATAAATACCACCAGGACAGCAGGAATAAATAACAAACAGACAAAATATACACAGTCAAGAGGATACATACATGGATGTAGGGTTAAAAAATAAAATTAAAAGCACTTAATGGGTAAAAGCAAGTAAGACCTTTTTAAATAGATTATAACTCTGCTTTAGTTTTAATGTGGTTTGACATGGGAGTGTAGTGAATAAGAAAATAGGGTGAATTATATTTAAGTGGCTTCATGTGACTTTGTGACTTATATAGTGCAATTTCCCACCTAATTGTTCTGAATTTGGAGTGAGTAACAACTGGAAAATGCAAATTATACCGTAAGTGTTATGAAACAATATGCACTTTCAGAGTATCATAAAAGAAGGGAGATAGACAGTGTACTTAGTGGCCACTTCATCAGCTGCTGCTGCTGCTGGGCTGCACCCCTTCGGCCTACACAACTGCCTAAACTCTTTGAGGCCTAAAGTCAACAAGCTGCTTGAAATATTCCTCAGAGAATTTGGTCCATGCTGACATGATAACATCACACAGTTGCTGCAGATTCGTCAGCTGCACATCTGTCATGTAAATCTCCCGTTCCACCCAAATCCCAGTGTTGATCTGTTGGATTGAGACCTGGTGACTGCAGAGCCTGTTTGAATACTGTCGACTCATTTTCACGTTCAAGAAACCACTTTAAGATGATTTGAGCTTTGCAACACGGTGACACGGTCGACTGGCAACGTTTGCAGCCGTCAGAAGACGTGTACACTGTAGTCATAAAGGGATGGACATGGTCTGGCAGTTTGGTAAGAAAATATCCGCCACATGATAGACGCCACTGCTCCCAGTAGCCTGAATCATTGATACGAAGCAGGATGGAGCTATGCTTTCATGTTGTTTATGCCAAATTCTGACAGTACCCTTTGAATGTCACAGCAGAAGTCAAGTCTCATTAGACCAGCAAAGATTCCTCCAGTCGTCTGTTGTCCTACAACTATTGTCACACGCCTAGCATTTCATATACTACATCACGTGTTTGTTAATGATTGCCAAATGTTAATGCCATTTTTGGCTTTTGACCTGTTGTGTTACCCTGAATTGAACCTTTTCCTCATTCCACCCGCTTTTATTTGTGATGCAGTGGAACAAGTCGACGTGGACTGTTTTGTTCATGTTTGGAAAGAGAACTATTTACTGTTTGATAGAGTCATTAAACACTTAACAGCAGGGGCGAACCTATCATTTGAAATGACTGATAATCTGCTATTGCAAACATCATTTGCAACTTTATAATATTAAATCAAATGACACTTATAGATCATTTAAAAAAATTTTTTTACATCAGTTGCCGCTTTACAGTGATGCCAGGTGAAGGGTTTAGAAAGTTTACAAGCCAATTATTAACATATTAGTAAAGATGAACACATGTATTCTTTGCTGACAGTAACTAATTATTTTTCCCTTTATTAACAATGGTTATTAATATTAAAGTGTAAAATACTACATGCCCTTAAATTTCACCTATTTAAGATCACATGATCAGTTTCATTTGTAAGACTTTTTTTAAATTTTTTTTTTACCAAATATCTGCAAAATCAATCAAGAGCTGTACTTGGTGTTCAGTGCTAGTTAGCAATCACATGATGCTATTTGTGAGCTTTGTATATATTACCTGTTCAAATACATGCTAGCTTTGTTGGTAGCATTTTATACTAAGAAAGACCAGCCTCACAGAATTTACTGCACGGCCGTGGCCTTGTCTTCCTTTCATTTTTCACCTTTCTGATGGGATTAGGAGGCAACTGTTGCTGGTGGAATTGCTATTTTAAAGCAAAAAATGGCTGCCAGAAAGCTCAAAGCATGATCAAACACTGTTTTAAGCTACAGCATTGAGTATTCCCTGAACTGGTGCCTGGGTCAAAACACAAAGACAGACCCAGAACAATCTGAGCAGCGTTGTATATGAAATTCAAACATTGAAAGTTCTCTTTTTCCCCCAGAAGGGGTGCAACACATCATTTTTCATTCTTAGGTCTACTCTTATTTTGTTCCATTTAAGCTTAATCACCAGTGTGAATGATGAGAGAGTAAATGGAGGAAGTCCATCTCCCCTCCCTCTCTAACTCTCTCCCTCTCTATCTCTACAACCACGAGCATCTGCCCAGAAATGAACAGATGTAGGCACCTGCATTGTGGGCTCACATATGCGCACATGTCCCCCTCCTCAAACCCCCTTTCAACCTTCTATGGGACCCAGAGCCCACCACAATGGGGCAGAGATCAGGGATGCAGTAACCAAATACTGCCTATCCCCTCAGGACACTCGTTTTGTTAGAGGCATTGTCACCAGTTATATCAAGTGGGTGCACCAAACAATCTGCTATATGACTGCTCATTTGAGACATAACATAATTCAGAGGGATGTAGGAGGGAGGGAGCAGAGAGAGGGGGAGTCGGGTGGTGTACAGAGATGGCTGTCTGGACAATTTTTGCAGCTCCAGAGTGAAGTGGTAGATGTTTTAAACAAGTGAGCTTAGGTCTTCTTGCAGCTGGGGTTCGAGTGAACTGAATATGGTTAAGTGGCTGTTAGGCTTTTTTGGAGAGTGTAAGGGTGGCAGGTGCTAGCTGGGGTAGTAGGATGAAAGAGAGGCTTGTTGGAGCTGGGTGGGTACAAGACCAGGTTACACATAAAAAGCCTTGTTTTTGTTGGAGAAAAGAGCTCCGACAGCCCACCGGTAGAGCAGCAGTGGATAATGGCGCCATAATAGCCCCGTGTTCCTATCTCTCAGCTGCCGCTGGACGACAGAGGATCCACACGCACCTGTTGTCGTCCCCTATTGTGTCCAGTGAACATTAGTGTGCTACACCTCAGGAATGCTCCCTGTCCAGAGGCCTGCCTGTTCGTCCCAGGAGAGAGCTTAGCCATGGTGGGATGATGGGATTGTGTCAAGAGTGTGTATGTGTGTGTGTGTGTGTGTGTGTGTGTGGGGGGGGGGGGTTGTACAGGAACCAGCAGGGAAGCTTTAGAGGACAAGCCACAAAAAAGGAGGGGAGGTAGAGGTGGAAAGAAAGAGAGAGAGGGCGAGTGTGTTCCTCCAAAGCCAGTGTCCTCTCTTCCCCTCTTCAGGGGCCTGTCCAGAGAGCCCTGTCCTAAATCACTGGCCCCCGAGGGAAGGCTCTCCATTGTGAAGAGATGGCCCCTGCAAGCTGGGCCGCCAGCTGCCACTGCTGCAGCGTCATGCCCCCCTCACCCTCCGCGCGCGCACACACACACACACACACACACACACACACACACACACGCACACACACACACACACACACACACACCTCCTCCCTACATCGCCTCCACCTTTAGCAACATGACAATGCTCCCTGCAGTCGCGGCCAGAGGCCAGCGAAGAGCATTAAAAAGAATTTGAAGGAGACACTTGAGAAAGGCCACAGTGGAGCGACACATTCTTTGGACAAACATTAATGATGACAAATTCAAAAGTGGGCTACAGTGCATGACACGGTAACCTGGACAAATCTGACAGCCAGCCGCCCAGAGAGACGGAAACCGAGAAAAGAAACACCGAAAGATTTAGTGTGATCGTTTTTAACTTACCGCAGATGATGCAGGGATTGAAGCTCCCTCTGAGTCTTCAGCGTGCTCCTTTTTTGTTTACTTTAAAGGTACAGTCCCAGCCTGGACTTTCTTCACTCTGAAAGAGACACTTTGAGTATCATGTTGTATAAAATCAGATCCTTATTTAAACCTTTGGACGGGAATCATAAAATCCGCACAGTTTATCAGTCGTTCGTCAGGTAATTACACTTATCTTATCAACTAAGGCTTAGTCTCTTTACGTATTTGACACCCACCCCCGTCAGTTCAGAGCTACAGTCTCTAGACTACACCGCGATTACGCTGTTAACCCCTTAACACCTAGTGTTTATCATATTTGATAGATACAGTTTTTGAGACTTCTACATCATCAGTGTGATTTTTTTCCATTGAAAAAAAACCCTTAAAAAACTTGCACAATACATTTTTTATGCAAAAAAAACGAAACAGTGATAGATGTATCAAATATGGTACAAATTAAAGCTCATGTATGCAAATTAATATCTACTTTTTAAAATGTTTTAATAATTATCAGATCAAATTATCAATAAACACTTTATGTTAAAAAATCATCTCATGATTGAGGCTTTAAATGGTTAAACTACCATTTAGATGAAGTTCAGCTATATGACTGCTAGTTAACTGTATGATACGGTATTATCAAAATAACGAACTGCACCTTGTATCTTAGTGTTATGTAATCTAGTTGTTTCTCTGAAAGCTCAGGCATGTGCAACTTAGCACTTGAAAATGCAAAGTAAACCAGAATTGAGTGGGTATTCACAGTCTTTAAAGTATCAAAACACAAACTCCAAGAATCCTGTGACCATATATGTAATCACATGACCCAAATGTAAGTGTAATTTTATAGGGTAAACTGAAATGTCTTATTTTGCTTTTGCTCACAGGTTACTTCAGTAATCTGTGACTAGGATTCATCTGTAGCACGGGGATTGGTGTCTCCCTGTGACAGCTGCCTGGCCCTCCCTGAGCCTGGTTCTGCTGGCGGTTTCTTCCTGTCAAAAGGGAGTTTTTCCTTTCCACTGTCACCAAGTGCTTATTCATAGGGGTTTATCTGATTGCTGAGGCTTTCTCTGCATTATTGTAGGGTCTTTATCTTATAATATAAAGCAGTTTAAGGGAACTGGTGCTATGATTTAGCACTATATTGATTACATTGAATTGAACTGAAATGATTTGAAGAGTCCACAATACACACTCTGTGTCAGGGCATAATTCTGATTATCACCCATGATAAAAATGTGGTAAGTTGTGGATAAAAATAACTTTATAAAACTATATAAAAACCATCTTTAAAGCTTAAAGCAGTACTTTTAAAATATGGAAAATGAGGGAAATTTAAAAATATTATGATTCTTCAGAGAGTTGGTTATCACAGCCAATTAATTATTAAATTCAAATTCAAATTTTATTTGTCACATACACAGTCATAGACAGTACAATATGCAGTGAAATGTTTAGACAACTGCTCGTGACCTAAAGAAAAAAACAGAAAAGGCTATGAATAAGATAGGAAATAAATATGAAAATTAAAAAGGGTAAATTTAACTAGGAAGGAATAAAATAAAATAAAATAAAATATAAAAATTAAAGTTAAAAATGAAATAACTGTACAACACAAATTAGAATGAAGGGTAAATTTAACTGGGAAAGAATAAGATAAAATATATAAATTAAAGTTGAAAATAAAATAACTGTACAACAAAATACACAATACACAGTATAGAAGTATATAAGAATGTATGAAGAAATATAAATATATATATATATACACAATAACAGCAGCTGTACAAGTATTAACTGGAAATGAAGAATATAATGTCCAGTGTTGTGCAATCCACATTTGTAAGTGTCTTATTATTGTGTCTTATTAAGCAGGTCCTTAATCAGGGATGTGATGAGACCCCAAATGGTCAATTCAAAGTTGTTTTTTTATACTTGCAAGTATGAAAAGAAAGTCAAAAATAGAGCTACTTCGGCTTTAAGCATAGTGTCTGGCAAACACTAGACAATAACCTGCTTTTCTGTAAAATCCTACAACGTTGCAAAACCTTTTTGGCCAGAAAAGAAAGTGAACTACAAAAATTAGAAAACATTGTACTACCCTCTTGGTTTTCATGCTGCAACTGTGCTGATTGATAGCAGATGGTCAGCAAGACATCTTCCCAACATGTTAAGTCCAACCTTGAGTAACATGAGCTCTTGAATGGAAGTTGACCATGTCAACACTTCACCTGTCCATCAGCTAAAGCAGCAGTTCCCAACCTTTTTTGCGCCACGGACCGGTTTATGCCCAACAATATTTTCATGGACCGACCTTTAAGGTGTCGCGGATAAATACAACAAGATAAAACTAGTACCGGTACCGAAAAAATAAAGATTTATTCATAACACACGTGAAAAGACCCAGGAAAATCCAGTTAACGATAAAAACGATAACAAAATAACGCTAAAAACCTATAAAAACCCTGAAAACCATACATTTCACAACTCTCGCGGCCCGATACCAAGCGACTCACGGACCGGTCCGTGGCCCGGGGGTTGGGGACCACTGAGCTAAAGCATGCAGCACAGGAAATGCCACAGACTTTCCAGTCACAGTGAGTACCTAACTGTTTTGAGTGGCCCAGCCAATGTCCAGGACACAGCTGAAGATGGTCATTGACAGATTTTTCATACCCAGCGAGATAAAGCTTAAAAAACAGGAGGAGTGGTCTAAATGGCTGAAATTCATGTATATAACTGAATTTTAGCAATTTCACCCTGTTGGCCTTGTTTGACTGACCTGTGGTAAAGATGTATCCAAAAACCCTGACACAATAACTGCTGCAGCTTCCACAAAATGTTGGATCAACAGAGAAATTTCTATAATTTGCAGTAATGCACATATAATATCATTGCAAGCAACTGTGTAATTGTTCTTTTTGTAAGTTTCTTTTTTACTGCTATGAAAAAGAGTATAAAACAGTATCTCAACATCTGCATGCACTTGCATTTTGAGTAAAATATAAACATGGTCACTGGAGTTTTTTGATCATCGTAAATGTGAAATGTAAATTCGACATCAGAGCCCCAGCAGAGATATTGTTCAATGTATTCTTTCTTCTTACTCTGCTTAATTTTATTAGTTCGTTTTATGATTAGCAAACATTTTGAAAAGTGAAAACATTAAGGCGTTTCTCAGTCAAAATTATTTTTATGCACAAGGCAGATGATGGCTTTCTCGCTCATGTTTGATCTATTTGAAACGATTTATCTTGACAAAAAAATGATGGAGATGCGCAAAATGAGCTGTGCTGCCTCACCAGGAGAAACTGTTGAAAATTCATTAAAACGACACATTCGCACTCACTTTTTGTACCCTTAAAAAAGAAATGTCATCCCCCCACTGCTGCCATCAGTTCCTCTGCTCTGCTGGAGGATTTTCCCATCCATAGCTAAGGGAGGTATGCTCCATTGTGCAGCTTCTAATGATGATTGTAATGATGGCTTGTCCATCTTTGATAAGAAACAGCACGCCCCTCATTAAAGGCCCTGGGGCCCTGGTTCTCATGGCTGCCGGTGCTTCCCCAGGAGTTGGACAGCAGGCGAAGGGGAGGCGAGACGACACCCGTGGCACACGCCTGTTGACCGTGCCACAAAGCAAAAGCGTGTGACACTCGCCCTACCCCCGCCGCTCCCATTGTCCTCCCCATGGGTCCCACAGACAAGACCAATCCTGTTACCCTCCCACCCCATGCCCCCCACGCCCACATCCAACAACACACACTGCTGCCTAACACTCCCCTCCATCCTTTCTCCCTCTCCTCCATGATCAGTTTTACCAATCAGCTGATCGCTCCCTTTCTCACACACCCACCAGTGTTGCCTTCCTTCCCTCCCCACCCTCCGCCCACCTCCTCCTTAACCTCCCCTCTTTCTCCATCAGCTGCTATGTAAGGTGGAAATCCATCATTATGTGTAAAGAAGGTGCTTGTGCATGCTGCTCAGCCATTACAATGCACACACACAAACACACATGCATGCAAACACTTATTTGGGGTGTGTTGGGTTGGGGCCTGATTGGTCCAGGAGGTTTTGGGTGGGGGACTTTAATTCACTGATTCAAATGCAGACAGTATTTCTTGGTGGTGTTGGTGGAGGAGGGTGTGGCAGGTGGGTGGGGTCTGTATTTTAGGGATGCTGGATAGTGGTCCCGGACGTGGGATGGAGGAAAGAACAGGAGGAGGAGGGAGGCACGGGGTGATGGGAGAGAGGATGAAGAGGAGGGGGAGCTGCAGCGGCTGCCGGGGTCAGGACTGTGTGTCCTGGGAAAGTTGGGTTCTCCATTTAAATCTGCACATGTTGCGGCCTTCTGGTGGCTGCGTGAATGTGCACGCTGACAGATGGCCCCGGCCCATAACTATAGAGTCCATGCACCCCGGTCCCCTGAGGGAGAGAGCGAGAGAGTGTGACAGATAGAGATAGAAAGAGAGAGCGAGAGAGAGAGACGTTGCTAGAGAAGAAGGAGAAGAAGAGAATGTAGCGCTCAGCTGATCCCATCAAAAAGAGAGACGAGGGATCGAGGAAAGGCAGAGTAAGGGGAAAGAGGAGGGATGTTGTGTGTGTGTGTGTTCATAAAGGGGGAGCGGTGGGCCCTTAATCCCAAACTCTAAATTGAGTTAATGTATTTGCTTGGTCTGCATACTCCAAAAGGAGGCCTGGGGTCCCCAAAGATTCTGATTAGGTGTCTAGTTTATCAGATGTTGGAGGGTGGGGAGGGTGTAGGGGAGACTGTTTGTACATGAGTAGAATAGCAGCTTTGTATGTTAGGTGTGTGTGTGCGATTGTGTCTCTGTGTTGATGAGATTTATGTGTTTGTGTGTGCGCTGCCAGCTTCAGACGCTGCCCCACGTCTCCATTCACCGAGCTGGTAGATCTGTGGTGCGTTCCTCTTTGTTAATCCTTTTAGGCAACAGTGTCCTTCGCTGGTTTAAGATGATTTCTTAGCAATGTGTCGTCTGCCTTCAGGACAACGAATTGTCTGACTTTGAAGACAAACTTTTTTAAAAGCATTAATATCTTTTGCAGATGACAATTTAAAAAAAAAAAAACTGGTTTGGTGTAATGACTTGATCACAGTTTATAGACTGCATTATGTTCAGAAATCCTCTGTAAGGGTAGAAAATGAGAACTTTTGCTTCCACACTTTTGTTGCCTACAATTATTCATATTTTTATGCAGATTATCAAACACACACACAAATTAAAATAAGTAAAACAATAGATTAAATAAAAGTAAATTGATGAAAATTCGCCTTTTTGGATTGAATTGTAAATAAACATGTGGCTTGATTGTTTTTATAAGTGTTTACCTTTTGGAGTCCACCTGTCAATATGGCTCTGAAGCATTTTACATTTTGTGTCACATCTTCACAACTTTATATCAAACAGAAATAAGAACAACTGGAGGACGTCATCTTGATAGTCTCTAATAAATACCATCCTTCTGGTTCCACTTCCTCAGCTCATGCATGGAGTGGTTGGAAATATCTTCTTATCCTGAGGTATTAAGTTCTTGGAGTTTGCTCTTCTTTTTGAATTTTTGATAAAAACACAGCTTCTTTGAGAAAAAAAATAGGAAACAAAGTGTTTTCTTTGCATATAGAGAAAGACAGAAACACCTGATATTTCTGTGCTGGGAGAGAGATTGTAAAAGGACGTCCTCTGGACAAATAATTCAACAATGCCGATTGCCATTAAAGAAACAGGAACACTTCATGCAACGTGTCCCTAAGAAATATATTCTTGTTCTCACTCTGTGGGGTGCTGTTGCTGTTAAATGCATGGCAACACATTCTGCCTCCCACATTCTGCCTCCCACACATTTCTCCAGGAGACTGCTGTGCAGAAATCACACACTTCACACAAAGGTGCCGGCTGGGCTTAGTGAAGCAGTTTCTCACCTCGTCTGTGACGACAGAATAAATCAAGGTTAGTTTATTTCATCGGGCAGCTGTAATCCTAGTATAATATTTAAAATCAATCATAATCTGCAAGAATTAAAGTTCCCTGTTTGACTCCATAAAGGAGAAAAACGTATTTGTTTTTAGACTATTATTACTGGTCCAGTGCTTCATACTTTTATCCAAATTAATTTGGAAACTAATCTCAAGGGTTTGACCTTAAAACACAAAACTTTCATGTTACTTTGATCACACACATCAGAGACAATTTCCCTTTTTAAATAAATGCTGAATTAGATAACTATGAATATTTATAATATTTATGGTCACTGTGATTTTTACTGAGGCTGTTATAACAGCTTTCCCCGCCACGATATGCAGCCTCCTCTCTCCACTTCTGATGTTTTCAGCCTTCCCTCTCTTTCTCTGCTGAAGCATTAGACCTGCAGTCTACAGCTTGTGTGAGTAATGATTTGCTTCAGTCTCCACAGCTGAAACGATTTAACCACCAGAGGGCATAGCAACGCTTCTTTCTCATTTTCACTAAGCAGCAGGTTGGCAGAAATGAACTGATGTCACAGTAACAGTGAGTCAGCATTTGTACTTATCTTTTGTTGCTATGTATGTTATTATGTTTCGTCAACATTAACATTTATTCAGCAGAGGAGTTTCACGGCGCTCCATCTGCGAAGATGATTTCTTTTTTTTTTCTTTTTTGTATATAGGAATGAAATCAAATCCGTATTTTCCTCTGCGGGATAAACGTTTCCAGTAAGCTTAGCTGATTTCACTTGGAGAGCTCTGCAGCTTCAGATGGCGCTCAGCTCTGTAAGCCTCTTATAGGAGACACGACCACAGCAGATGCAGGGAGAATGCCAATCAGGAGCTCCTGCTGAGCAGAGAAACCCGACGGCTGTGCCACTGCCTGCTCCAAATACCTGACATGGTTAACACAAATCTCCGAAGTACCATTAAGCGTTTTAGATTTGCAGTAGAGAAGCCCAGTCAGAAGAAACAGTGTTCAGGAAAATGGAGCAAACGGGAAGCATCCAACTAATCTGAACCGCCATAAAACTTCGGATCTTCTTCTGTGCAAAGGCAGAGCCATGCTCCCTCAGGATATTGGGAAGCAGAAGCCTCGCCATGTGTCGGACCCGGTGTGCGGAGGGGACTGTCCCCCGGTCCCGCCTCTGCGCCTGAAGAACCGGGACTTTCCCCTGAGCATGAAGCGCCTTCGTTCCGGCTCCGCGCCCGAGCGCAAGGTGCACTGCGTCCTGGTTGGAGACGGAGGGGTGGGCAAGACCAGCCTCATCGTGAGCTACACCACCAATGGATACCCAACAGAATATGTCCCCACAGCGTTTGACAACTTTACCGGTAAATTTTGATCGTTAATGTAGCTGATCCAGCGACACACACACACACACACACACACACACACACACACACACACACACACACACACACACACACACACACACACACACACACACACACACCTTAGTTAGTCGTTTATCCACATTTTCGGTCACAAGAAGCGTTTATTGCTGCAAAGCTCACTGAAGCTGCAAAGCATCATAGCTCAAAACACACTGTAAGCTGTCTTTTGATCTTCTCAGCGATGGTTGTGGTTGACGGAAAGCCGGTGAGGCTGCAGCTCTGTGACATGGCTGGACAGGTGAGCATCGGCTTCTCTTTTTAGTTTCTTATTTTAAAAAGCTAACAATCAATACGATGAATCGGAGAGCTGGAGTCAAAATATTGATGCATGCGGTGTAAATTAAGTTTACTCCTCTCTTCCTTATAATGCGTTGCCATGATAGAAATGGGGGCTGCTTGATGGATCGATTAACGTAAGTCATCAGTGATCGATGAGTAGTTGTCAGTCATTGGATCCAAAATTAGCAGTTATTGTTTGTGCTGGCTGCCCCCTGCAGAGTACACAAGGATTTAAGTCCAGAGGTAAAAGCAAGTCCTGGACTTAAATCCTTTATCACCCCTTCAGTTTGAGTTGCCCACCAATCCCAAGTATGTCCCTGTAAGCCCCCAGTTTATGTCGCCCCCTGCAGGAATAAGTGAGTTTGTATTTCAGTTGTTTGTTTTTGGTCCTTATCTTCATCCTTTCTCTAATAGACTAATCAGTGATAGATTGGACAAAGATTTACACCCAGGTTGTTTTGTTCTTTATAAAATAAATAATAGGGTTGGGCTATCCAACTTATAACAAAACCCTTTTCCACGCAGAGTGTCCTTATCACCGTAAATGATGTACAGATCAATGGCCCCATAAATGTAATCTTGTATGAGGAAGACCAATAGCAGTAACATCAGCATAACAGAAGCTGCTGAAAACACTCATTAAAGAATCAAGTTGGGAATTAGCCATGCTCGCAGCCGTACTTGTGCTCAGTTCTGATCAGTGTAAATAAATAAACTATATTATTTATTTCTATATATTATACTTTATCTGTGTTTCTTTTATGAGTGAAAACCAGCAATCATAATATTTCTGTAACAGGGTTATAAAAGAATAATTATTCCATAAGGAATATCTCCTCAGTGGAGTCAGCAGGCTTGGACCTGAGAGCCACAAATGAGGCGAGACAGATACGCCGCTGATGTTGATTTTGTGGGAATAACTGACACAAACGCTGAATGAAGCCACCTGTCTGTCTGTAAAACAAATCCGCTCGATTATAATCTGGTTTGTCTTCATATTCACGCAGGGGAAGTTGGAGAGCCTCCGGCCCTTGTGCTACAAAAATGCTGATGTCTTCCTCCTCTGCTACAGCGTCGTCCGTCTCTGCTCTTTCCGTAACCTCACTACCAAATGGCTTCCCGAGATCCGTCAGCACTGTCCCAGCATGCCCGTGGTCCTGGTAGGCACCCAGCTGGACTTGAGAGAAGATGTTCAAGTACTGATCCACCTGGCACAGAACCAGCAGCAGCCAGTGTCCACAGAGGAGGGCCAGCGGCTTGCCCAGGAGCTCGGGGCAGCGAGTTTTGCAGAGTGCTCAGCACTGACTCAGAAAAACCTGAAGGACACTTTTGATTCGGCTATCTTAGCTAGCATCCAGTACACAGAGAGCAACAACGTCCAGCAGCAGAAGAGGCTAACGCTCAGGAAGAAGACCCCTGATAAGATCAAGAGCCTTTCAGAGACCTGGTGGAGGAAAATCAACTGCCTGATGGGAGAGCAGAGCTGTGAATTCAAATGAACACAGTTTGATTACAAACCTGAGTGATGTTGTCTTTTACAGAGCTGACCAGGTGACAGATAATGCCAGTAGAGTAGGCATTATCAACACAAAGAGCAACACAACAAGTTCCTGAAATAATTCAAATAGCAGTTAAAAACTCTCAAACTGACAGGAAAATTCTGCTAGAAAAATGTTAATAGATCCCCAACAATTGAATAAGTGCATGTTAGAGTACATAGAAAATGAGCTGCACAGTCAGTGTAAAGAGTCCTTGTCATTTATGAGGTGTCTAGAGTATAAAGACAGATTTTAGTAAACTGCATTACGTAGTAGAAATGTAGTACCTGTAGTCTTGATGCATGTACAATCATCCAGCTATGGAAAGATGTTTTTGTGCTGCGTTGATTTTTGACAATTTATTGAAGTGCAGCACTGCATTGCAGGAGCACTGCACTGGAGTCCTGTTACTAAACCATCAACTACATAATTGCCATCAACAAAAGAAGGTGGTTGCAAGGAGAAATATTCAGCAGATCATTCAGTGTGCAAAAAGTTCCTAAAACACAACAAGGACTCGAAGATATTTAATAAAATAATGAAAGTAATGAACAGTTAATATGAAATGCACTTTGTAAACAATGAACGAAGGATGCATGTAAGAATCATTTGTACTCTAAATCATTTTTCCTGACTTGTGGACTGAGAAACGAGCAGAATCTGAGGGTAGATTTGTGATTGTGGGTTCATATTTTAGTCCTGATTTCATTAGCCTCACTCATCTAAAGGGTAAAAAAAATTATAAATGTATTTGGTTTGTTTGTCACTTTTACACCCAAACATTATATACTCTTTGTTAGTTGTAGATTATTTATTGTGTGTTTATATGTATTGATTTGAATGCCATTCCTGATCATGAAATATGCTCAGAAGCCTTGAATAAAAGTTTATTACACCTGTGCAAGATCATTTCTTTTAACAACAGAACGAAACAAAGGTCACTTATAAAGGACTAGAAATCGTAGGACAAAACTTGAATGATTTGTTTTTGCACTTTTATCTTTCAACAGAAAGCTCAATATCAAATTAGAGCATTAATTGTTGATTGAATTAAGTGTTGCTGATTGCGTATTTAGCACTTTGGTCCACCTAAGCAACTCTACAAACTCTACAACTCAACACTTGACAAGGTGAACCTACATGGATAAAAAGTATCTCTATCCTTAGAAGTTGGTTTTGAAAGCAGGCAGCCAGAGAGCAACTCCTAGTAAGCTGGTAAGCCAGCCTTTGGATTCATTGTGAGCCTGGTGGAGTCTCCCCCACTGGCAGCCTCCTCTAATAGAAGCAGACAGGACCACCTGGACTGGATTAGAGCAGCATATGGAGCCTGTTTCTCTTCACATGAAGGCGCGCCTCTCTCACACCTCAAGAAGCAGGAAAAGCAGATTGGTACACTTTCATTGGTTTAGCAAAATCTCATGTGCAAACTGTAAGTAAGAAAAACATTTACAGCACTTTACACACACAGACTGCTCAGCACACACACAATATGCATTTTGACTTTCATTTTCAGGAGTTTTAACCCACTTTTAACCTAAACTCTAAAACTGACAGTCAGTCAAAGTTTACTATTGTAAATGTTAAATATATGCATGCACACATATTCATAAATATACAGCTATAGTTCATAAAAAATAATTAATCCAGTGATCAGAAATGTGGGAACTACAGGAATACTAAAGAAAATTAAAGAAAAAATATACTTTATTAGAAAATTGTAGCATGTAACCAGAAGACTAAAAAGCTCAGATTAATACAATTCTATTCAAAATTTATTATTTTAATCATTCGGTAAAATAAAAGTAAATTTTTAGCATATGTTACCTAGATGTTTATTCGACTAGTTTATTGCCTTCTTTTTATTTCCACCACTCGGCAGCATGGTGACCAGAAGTTTAACAGGTAGCCTGACCTGACCTGGCCTAAATTCCCCAGCACAGAGGCACAAACAGCTTGGGAGATTTTACAGGCAGGTGTTGTGATTTGCTCTCTGGAAATCTGGGTGCTAATGCTCATCCCCTCAGGATTTCCCTGAAGAACATATAGTCCTGATTCAGCAGACTGTATGAGAGCTACCCATAATCTATTTGAAAATTTACACAACTTCCTGCTTCAGTTAGAAGAAGAAGCCTTTCAGAAATATCAAGTTTAGGTTTAAAAATAATCCTGATTGAAAACTTTGATAACTTTTTCAGGCTGTGATGTTTATTAGGGGAAAGACAATGTTGGACATTGTTTGGCACCAAAACAAACATGTTAATAACAATCAAAAGATGCTATACATATACATCTCTCTCTTTCTCTCTCTCTGCAAATATATATATATATATATATATATATATATATATATATATATATATATATATATATATATATATATATATATATATATACACCAGGCCTCTGGTAGAGGACCCGAGCTTGAAGGATAAACTGCCCGCAGGGGCGTGCTGGGTGTTATATACATATATACACACACACACACACACACACACACACACACACACACACATATATAAATAACTCTTTAGAGGTATAACATGTTGTCTTAATATGATGTGAAGTCTGAAGTCTGATAAGAGTGTGGTGGAAGTTAAAGGACTGTGATTCTGAGTTCATTTTTTGTTTTACCTCAGGCACAAAGTTGGGTAATAGCTTGCAACAAATTAATCCATTTAAATGGGATATTTCCACAACATGAACAGATGTGCTTAAAACAAGATTGAGAATTACAGAGAATCTAAAATATGTATGCATGTCATGAACTGGACCCCAAAGGCAGACTCACGGAGACAGACTGAACTCAAAAAACACCTTTATTGCTGAACACCAAAAATACAAAGTAACTAAACTGGGAATACACACAAACTAAATGAGCAAGCAGGCAGACAGAGACAGAACGAGACACACATAAGGTGCTGGGGAAACATGGAAAAACGTGATAGAAGAGGCGAACAGGGAATGAAACGCAAAGAGAGGAACATGGCAGCAGAGCAGGGAAAGAAGACACAAGGACAGACCCATAAACACTGAACACACCGAGAGGGACACAGAGGACAAAGACACAAGGGGAAACTAATAGACAAGAACTTAATGGGGAGACAATTAAAAATATTGAATAAACTCATGACTAACAAAATGAACGTAAACTATAATACAAAACAACATCAAAACACAAGAACTCAAAGCACTGGGTCAAATGACCCTGGACATTGACAATGAATGCCTTTTGTTTGAAAAGTCCGAGACTGGAACCAGCACACTTTAGAAATAATGATAAAAGGCAGCCCTGAAGAACATATGCTTTTCAAGGTCAAGCCCAGTATCTAAAATCACACCCAAGTTTCAGGTGCTCAAGCAGTTTTAGTGTCAGTAGCATCAACAAGAAGTGAATCTGGTGCTTTGAAACCTTGAAATTTGCTGAAATAATCTCTGTTTTGTCTTCCTTTACCTGTAAAACAGAAGATTGTTGTTGCAAATACTTATAAAAATTATGAAAATGCATTTCAAAATCCTTTTAATTTGATTAGACATTGTTCTGACGTCATCTATAGATTATAGAGGAGGATGAGTAGGAGGAGGCCAGCAGATGAAGAGACTCTACTGAACAGGTGTCAGAGTAATTGGATGTTCTTCACTAAAGTTTAGTTGAGTGAGTAAAAGGGGGACGACATCTTGTGCAAAGGCCCAGAGTTACACACTGACCAGAGAATGAAGCAACAAACTGCAGAGCCTTCAGTTCAGGCCGCTCTTCTGTGGAACCAGCTCCCAGTTTGGATTCAGGAGGCAGACCGTTCTCCTGCAGCCGGTTAGGGCTCGATCAGCTGACCCTCCCTTAGTTACACTGCTTAGAGCTGGGTTTGCATCACTGCTACTTCTGCTGCCTCCTCGCAGGGACTCACCAGCAAAAAAAGGAGGTTTCAGAGAATTTAGAGCAAACATGTTTAGATTGATGATGTAATTGAAGCACGATCAGTTATATTGTAGCCTCTAGCCTGATCATTTTAAATGTGCTCTAATAATAATTTGGCTCAACTTTAACAACTTGATATTTTGTCTTCCAGTTTAAACTCCATCAGTAGTGAAAACATTCATGATATACAGAGAAGTCGTGTCTTTGCAGGTTAAGATTCCTCTTTCATTTGTACAAAGTGTAATTAGCTGCTGCATTAATGGCTGCCTTTAAAGCATGAACCTCTCACATTGCAAACACACATTGTTGACGTGTTGTTGGAGACACAGTGAAGTGAACTCACACACAGATGGAGAGCGGTAATCCTCATATCCTGTGAAAGCAAAGGAGATGATGTCTCCAGGATAAAAGCAGTCTGTATAAGCAGAAGTTTGAACTCTAGATCCACCTGCGTCATAAAATTCTGAAAATACTGTCAGTGTGTGTTCATCACTTCCTGTGACAGTCTGAGCCGTAAGCTTGTAAACTAATAAACTAATGGAGAAGACCTTCATTACACTGAGACAACGCGTTTTGGGCTGAAGGTGGCGCCAGAGCTCACTAACCTGAATCTCCTCTTTCAACTGGCCATTCTACAATTTGTTCGTTCTTTTTTTCTGTATCGCAGCAATAAAAAGACAACTTTAAAGAAGATATTTCAATGACAGTTAAATAAAATAGAATCTGACCGCTCGTGAGATAAAGGAATAGAAATTCACACTGGAAGTATAAAGACAACTTTCAAAGTAGATCAGTACTTACAGCAAAGCAGTCAGTTATTAATGAGCTGTGATGACAAAGCAATAAAAATACACAAACATAAAATGAGACGCTTGTTCAAATTAGATTGAAAAAATTTTCTAAAATGAGCTTTATGCTCATGGTGATGAGTTACATTCATCGCAGGTCGGGAACTCCCGAAGAAACACACAGCAGATCCAGGCTGTGTTCACACTCTGAGATGTTTGTTTACTGTGCTGTGCAGAGGCCTCCTCCACAGAGGCTTGATGTTTTGATATGTGAAGTAATAAAGCGACACAACTACTGCAGAACAAATGTTAAAAGGTTAAACTTGAGGTACAGTATAGTCTGACTTTAAGAACAGTTCTCCTGTGTAACGAGCTGCTCACCTTCTAGTACTGCTGACATTAGTGGTGTAATATACAACACTTTCATCCTGGTCTCTCTCACGCTGACTTCGGTTAAAGTTGGAGTTAACAGAGTCTGGCTGGGTTGAAGCGAATTGTACAGCAGCGTAATGAATCTCATCCGTCTGATGGACACGTGGGTCGTGTTGACACTTGAAAGCTCCAGTGAGTAGCATTGTTAATTAAGTGGAGGTGAATAATATGGGTGAACAAAGTGTCCATAGATACAGTTGTTGTAATCAGCCTGTGTGATGGGTTTGAGCCGATGGGTGACACAGCGTGACTCACCTGTGCTCTCTTGTCTTGCCTCTCTGCAGCCTCTGATTGTTGTTTCAGTGGCCTTCTGAGTAGATAATAAAATACATGTTAAACAAAAAACAGGATTCATGTTTTAAGCATGCAAGTGTCCAGTGACATAAGACTGGACAGTACGAAGAAGAGGAATGGTTAAAGCTAACAGAAACTTTATACAACATTATTGTTGCAGTTTAAATTATTAAACCTACCTTATGTACAAAAAAGTGAAGTTGTGAGGATAAATATGGGCTCAAATTGTGGTCATAAATATTTTGTACTTGTAAATCAGTTTTGTATGTGTAAAAAAGATTTGTGTGCGTAAAAAAGATTTGTGTGTGGACAAAAGTGTGTGTGGCATGTAAAAGAGCATTTATTCCCTTCAAGGACCTGCAGTTCAAAAAAGCGTCCCTCCGACAGCCAAACCCATCTGTTCTCTGATTGGACATGTGATTGACATGACATTGGCCAATCAGATCAAAGGAAGAAAAATAGGGTCAAACTTCGTACTTGTAACTTGAAACTTGAGTGCAGACTTTCTCAAGTATTTTTTGGCTAAGTCCACACACAAATTATTTTTACACATACAAAACTGATTTACAAGTACAAAATATTTATGACCACAATTTGAGCCCATAGATAAACTGTAACATAAATATACCAGATAAGGTCAGGATAAACATTCAAAAGAAGTCAACATTAGATATGAGGCCATGTTTCATCTGTATGCAGCTCTCGCAGAATCTTAAAATTCTAGCCAGCTTCTCATGTAAAAGCTTTTTGCTCACAAATATTTCTGTGAAGGTTCTCAGTCATCCAGGTCATCGTAGTCAAAGGAGCTTGCAAATAAAAGCATCTGGACTTCTTTAAGTTACTTGAAGACGTTTCACCTCTCATCCGAGAAGCTTCTTCAGTTCTAAGGTCGTAAGGTCAATTCTGTAGTTTCCTTGCTGATGGTGTTTTTCTTACATTGTGCTAAAGATTTTCAAAAAGAGTTAAATCAATGCACTGATATGGTCAATCCTATGTTTTAGGCTAGAGTCTTTAACAAACTTTGGGCTAATATGTTTTTGTAGCAAGTGCACTGATCATGTTCTTATAATCTGTCCTAATTTATCAGTTTCACAATTTGTACTAGGATTTCTAAACTTGTGAATGATACTGCCAACTAAGCGTCAGTGGACTTTAAATGTATCTGGGTGAGAAATCAAATAAACAACATCCCACCTACTTCAGAGCCAGAGAAAGAGTAGTGTGATGACCAGAGCAGCAGCAGCGCCTGAGAGAGTGATGGGGAAGTTTCCGATTAAAATATACATGTGAAAATATACATGTGTATACATTATCACTCTCACTGCACTTTATTAAAAAAATAAATCTCTATATTTTCATGTATAACCATTTGCCCATAGTATAGCTTATCTTATAAGTATATTTTAATAACGTGTGTCTATGATTTAAATTTTTTCAAATTGTTACTTGTCTGTATTCAATTTGAACCTGGACCATTAACACAACATGAGTCATACAAAACATATAGAACCAAAGTTACATTTTAAATCTACACCTCAAATGATGGGGAGGCAAAATTCAAACTTTTGTATAATCAGCTAACATTTCACACTGAAACACATTCAATGACTTAAGAGTTTCATATGTGATGAATGATGAACTTATGGATGTTCACAGAATAAAAAGCAAGAGTTCATGTTATCTTAAAGTCATCATATGTAAAATTTTGGTAAACTGCATTTTTTTAGAACTTAGCTGATAGCTGGACTTTATAAATACACTCATCTAACCTCCTAAATGTTGTGATTTCAAAGTCTGGATGGGTGACACTGTACAATATACAAAACAGAATCCTCAACTCAGACAGTTACTTAATTTTGAAAGTATAACTGTAATAAATGTTGTAAAGAGGAAGTGATCTTAAGGTATTTCTTCATTTTCAACTCACTGTTGGCATTTTAACAGTTTCATTCCAGGACAGCTGAAAATGCTGCAAATGTGTGCTACGTAAGGGAAGACTATAATCAAGTTTATACTGTTTAATGCTGGTAAATATCATTATAAGATCAAGCTGATGATTTGTTTTATCATTTTACTTCTGCATGTCCAACCGCTGACTGTAGTGCAGCTCACAGGCAGCTTTCCATGTCAGGTCTTGTGTTTGGAGATCTATTCAGCTGCTGAAGCTTGGCAGAGTTAGTGTAATGAAGTATTACATTGTTAAGTGTAATCCTCCAACTAATGAAGGACATATGATACATACAACAGTTTATTTCAAGCTGAAAATTAAAAACGTGTTGGACGCTGTCGCCCTCTGCAGCAGGGATGTGGAACTAAAATGTGCGTGTTAAAAAAAATGACTTTCCATCTTCAAAGCCAGACAGATAGTTTATACTATGAATTTTTCCAAAAAAACAAAAAATAAGGTGTCTTCACCAGTTCTGGTGAGCCATAACAGTCTTAGTTCTTGCCAGCCGACCTTGACCGCAGCTGTAATGCTGAACAGAGTTGCAGTACAAATCTGCCTTGCATGCTCTGCAGACTCCGAATCACTTTATCGTCAAATCTCCTTCTTGATCTGAAAGCATTTGTTGCATTTTGAAAATCCATGAATAATAATTCTCTGGACTGTCAACAAATTGCAATGTAACTACATTAAAATTTCTTCTGCAAAATATATTTTGGATACCTTGACTTTGGGATGACAGCTCTCTTTGGGGATAAAATTGTGGCTGAGGTAATCTGGTAGCATTTGTTTTATCTATGAATTCATCTTTTTCTTCGTCCTGTCACAGTGCTTACGTGCTCTCTTGTGGAAACTAAGTGGATCAACTTTGACTGAAATTTCCCCTGAATATCTTCAGAGCTTCAGAACATATTCAGACGCCTCTAAATTGCTGCCACGGAGCTCAATTTTACTAGAGCTGTCTGCTTCATCGTCAGCTGCAGCCTCAGCAGCCACCTCTTTGGCTTCTTAAAATATGAAGGTTAGATCTCAGCTTTCTAGGTTTTATTTCAAAATTATCAAAATAAATAATAACAAATAAAACATTTTATTTTCATATGGAATTTGAAACTTCTTGCACATTGTTACCTTCTGCAGCAGTGAGACGCAAATGAAACACTTTTAATCAGAGTATAGCATCCAGTCAATTAAATTTGGGATACTGATCTACACTGAAAAAAAGGCCATGTTGGATTTACTTGATTCAGTAGTGGACATTGTTTGCACACAAATGTTTTGCTTTGGCAGAAATGTAAACAACTGAGTTAAATCAACACAACTTTTTTATATTCACAAACCTGTGCATTTTGTGTTCATAAACCACGATTGAAACATGTTTAGATGAAGTAAGTTGAGCTCTTGGAATATTTTAATCCTTTACAATTTTGTCATTTTATTTCAACACTATTCAATAACTTTTACCCCAATACTACTTGGTCACTTAAATACTACATGTTGTCTTCATATTACATAATGTTCAACAAAGTCTACAGTCTGGTTACCATAAACATTGAATGGATCTACAACAACTACCATCCCTCTATCTTTATCCTGGTTGCAGGGGGGCTGGGAAATAACCCTGAATTGATAGGTTACAAGGCAGAGTACACGCTGGACAGCTCACCAGTCTATCACATAGAAACAAACAACCATTTGCGTTCACATTCACGGGTAATTTAGAATCACCAATTAACCTAACTCAAATAACTGCCATGACTTTTAACTGTGGGAAACCACCCAGAGAGAAACCACTGCAAACTAGCCATATTGTGGATTTGAACCCAGGACCCTCTTGCTGTGTAGCAACAGCACCAACCACCATACCGCCAATCCATGTTTTTGTGCTTGACAGGTTAAACCACAGTAAAAAGCAATAGCATACACCTGGTGCGTGTGTTGTTGTCTGCCTCTTATAACTCCAGTGATTTTCCTGCAGTTTGCCATCTCGTGCGATCTTGTGAATTTCATGAGTCCAGCAGCTAACCACTCTTACTAGATTGTATCATGTCATCTCAACAAGAACAAATTAAGTTGTTGAATTTCATATAGATCATTCATGATTCAATTACATTCATAGAAACATGAAATTGTTGTGTTCAAATTACAAGCTAGACTTTTTTAATGTAACAAACCCCCAATTTACTTTTTTCAGTAAACCAAAAAAAGTAGAGGCGGCTGCTCGACTTGACTGAGATGGATGTCTTCCTGAAACCACGATCCAAAGCGTGCGAGACTGAAATCCCGTGCAGTGTCATGAGATTTAACATTGCTATATTATTGACTTACTTCACTCGAACATGATATGAACAATTTAATCTACCTGCTCTGCATATTATGTAGTTTCTACACTATAGAGTTACACTTAACTTTAAAGCATGAGACACTTGTGTTAAAAAAACGCAATATGCTTACATAAATCCAAGAGCTGGCCAGTCCCTTTTTTTCAGTGTAGTCAGTTAAGTAGCAGAGGAGGTTGTTAGTCAGTTTCAACTGCTTTGATGTTCATGAAATTAACAACAGCTGCACTAAATGGGCAACAATGAGACAAGCCACAAAAGAAGAATGGTTTCACAGGTGGGGCCACTGAGATTTTCTCTCTACCACTCTGTGTGCCAAATCACCAGATTAATGACTATCAGTCATATCTTATCCTGTTTAGTTTCTTATCCAGAAAATCATCATTTGATAACAGTTTTGTCATGATAGGAGTCATTATCTGTAGAAGAAAAGTATGATCCATGAAACACCCAGTTTAAATTAGTTGGATTTGGCTAGCACCATCCCTTTCATATGAATGAGCAGAAGAGAAATGTCCCAATCATGCCCTCTCTCTTTAGTGGGCCACTGGGATCGGAGGAGGCAGGTCCCAGCGGTCGGACTTTCTGGACTGTAACATCACATCGTTAGTATTGTTATTGCTGTGTAGGTGAATAAACGTACTCTCGTCCTGAATGGCTGCCTGTGTGGTCCTTGTCACAATGTAGTACTACACAAAGGAAGACGATAGAGTTAAGTTTAGTATTGTACGATGCAAGTAAATACCAAGATCATGGCTCACTCACTCTCATTCTCACCTCCATAGTCTCCATGAGTTCACATAGATCATTCATCTAAATTTAATACAAAAATAATAAATAAGTAAATTTTACATTTAAAACCTTTAAATCAGAAAGTAAAAGACTGTCCCGGAAGATACTAAGATATGTCATTGTGCTGAAAGATAGAAGTCAATCAGTCAGCGTCAAATGAGGGAAGTATACAGAGTATACCTGCATAACTTGTCTTTGGGAAACCTGACAGGGAAAGATACAGTGCTAGTTTGTTCTTGGCATATCGGTGAAATATGACATGCATAGCTTTGTTCTCTTCAGCACCCTCTGCTGGTCATAGTGGGACTACTCACAAGCTAATATTTTGGTGGAGATTTTTTGTTTCTGTTGGTGGAGAAAACAGGAAACAGGAAGCTGGCTGCGTTGCTGCTTTGCAGACTTGTTGCTTGTGAGTAATAATGGTACAACATGTTTACAAGTTTAGTTAATTTCTAAACAAATCTGTGTGATAGAAATGCACTATTTATTCTATCTGCAGTCTTATTCTATACCAGGGGCGATTCTAGGATCAGAGCTTTGGGGGTGCTGAGCACCCAGAGAGCTGCCCAGCCAGGCAAAATAAACTTTACACATTACGATGAGACTTCTTCCCTGTCTCTGTCAGTCCCTGCATCCTTAAATATCTCCAGTTGTCCCAAGTTCTCTATGACTGTCTCCCTGGTGCATTTAAACCCCTGTTCCTCCCTGTTGTCGTCTGTTGTCTTCGTCTCCATTATCAGTCATCATAATTTTACCATCTCTGTGCAAGTCTGCAAATTCCTTTATTAAATCATAAGATTCTTAAATTCATCAAGTCTCTCTGTGCCTGGGTCCTCGTCACAAAACATGACATCACTGTTTTTGTCACTGTACATTTTAACACAATTTAATCCCCAAATTTTGAAAAGTCTGTAACAAAACCATCAAATCTGATAAAGTTTATTTAAATGCTGCCAAAGAAGAATGGATTGGAATAAAAAAAGAAAAAACATACCCTAGTTATTATCTATACTTTTGTTGTTGAAATGTTACGTCTCAACCAAGTACTGTATGCTTTTTATATTTTTAGTAGTGTGTCACAAAAACAGCAAATATTGTCAAAAAAGTAAGAAATCTTTGGGGGTGCTTTGATTAATTTTGGGCTGAAGTACCCCCAAAATGGGCTAAAATCGCCCCTGTTCTATACAGAAACTGGGTAACCAATAGGAGTTAAGCTAAGTATTTGATCATAGTCCTGGGCCCCTTCCCAATGCTTAACTGGCTCTTTTTCATTTTCACTCTTCATTCAAAGGCCCCATATCTACTCATAATGCAATATTATAGGTTTGTGAGATTTTGATCAATTTGAGGTGTTATGTGAGCTGTGAACATCTGGAGTTGCTTGCTGCTGGCATTTTACCATTGTGCAAACAGCGGGGATTCTTTTGTAAGTTTAGTAACCACTACTGTTACTTGTTTTCTTTAAAGTATCCATGTTTCACTGTTTCAAATGTGTTACTAGATTTGATCATTTTAATTAACATCATATGTTATCAGATTTCAGACACACCTCCATCAGCAAAACCGTTCTGGGCAACTGATGCTTTCCACACGCCTTCAGATTCTCCAGCTAAAAAGGTATTCCCCCTCATTTTCTGTTTTATAACCGTAGTTTAATTTCAACATCCAACAGCTTAAACCCAAACCAGGTCGATATGACCGACGTCGCACTGGTCTTCTTTATGAGCACCACCTCCTCCTCCCCACGTGCAATCTAACTCGTTTTTCCTGCACTAAACTACACAGTATTTTCATGCAACTTTTAAATATCACAGTTAGTGTACCTCAGTTTGTTCACAATATGAAACATATCATATGTGTAGACCCAATATCTGATTTAACAGCATCACACACACACACGCACACACACATTACTGTTTGGGGTAAAACTGATTTGAAGTTTGAAGACCAGCAGCAACGTAAAATAAATGAAATATATCAAAAGTAATGAGTCTGCTTTGAAAATGTAAAACATTTGAAACTTCGTTGTACCAAGAGAAAATACATTTTATTGCTTAACCTTGAAACACATTTCATTAAATGCTTAAGAACAACATGTGCCCCCTCTATCATTCCTTGATCAGCCTCTCCACGACACAAATGAAGACCTACTGACGGAGGAGCTACAGAGCAACGAAGTTCAGCACTTTTGGTTTGTTAGTGCAACTCATTGTCAAAGTGATGAAAGGTTTAAATCGAGAATTCTCTAGAAATTATCATCGCACATGTAATTCCCTCACATTCCTGGCCTACCACAATAAGGAATGCCAATTCAACACAGCCCAACTTGCTCAAACAGGGAGATGTACTATGGTTGGGTTAAAGCAAATCTTCTGCAGGAGGATCGTTATATCATTGGGGTCCTTAAGGACTAGAAAAGCGCTATACAAATGCAGGCCATATATACACAATCTGACAATAGAGGAACTACCCGATCAAGCTCATACAGACACAAATGTCTACAGTGTGAACATGGAAGATGTGCGGTATGGATACCTGAAAGCAGCAGAAAAAAAGTCCTCAAAAACAAAAGAGGTGGTTGCCTCAAGGGTCTGTCAACAGATGTGAAGCATGCTTTAGTCTCACCTGAGTGTGTTGCAGTTTTCCATGACAGATCAAGGAGGTATGGATTCTTTGCTTTACACTAAAGAAGTGAAGCAGGTTCACTTTCACTCATATTAATGACCTGATCAACTCCCTGTATGACCTTTAAATTTGTGGCAGTTATGAAAGATATGAGTAAGTGTTGGAGCCAGGGTAGGGAGGGTGATGCGTCAGTGAGTGCTTATCAGTATCAGTATACTGTATGTATGTGTGTGCGTGTCCATAGTTCAGCTGAGACAGTGTCCTTCGCCCTGCCAGGCTAAGTAAACAGTCTTCCAGCCAACCCAGGTGGCCTTGCAGAATGGGAAGGAACAGACTAAACACAGTCGTTATCAGGGAGTTTTTGTTTGGCTCCAGCCTTGAGCCCACAGCTGGCACCAAAGGGGTAGCCGGATTATGATGGTAATTTTTCTTTTGCGACAACTCATGAGAATTTCTCAATCTCCCGTTGGAGAACCGCGAGCTTCCCGATGATGGTATCAAACTTGCTGGTGTTTTCATTCTTTTGCCCAAACAGCCGATTCTGAGAACTCACAACTGCAGTGAGCTGTTCTGCGATGCAATCCAACTTTCGCTCAAGGGTGTTATTTTGAGCAGGCCTCTCCTTGATGTATCCCAATATACGTTCAGAGGTGTTATTCTGAGTATTTACGGCAGCTGTAAGCGTCTCCAAGGTCTTAACCATTCTGCTTTCGAGCCCGTTCTGAGAAGTCGCGCCTCGTCCCATCGTTTCAATCCCAGCGGGCAGCTTTGGGGGGGTTTGAACAGCCAGTTCTGCTTTCTTAATTCTCTGATAAGCCAGGGCCAAGCCAGCTCCGATCAGCAAGAACCCTGCTGTCATGGTTCCGAATAGGTAGATATCTTCAGCGTCCTCGATCGACAGTCCCTCCAAGCACACGACCCTCCATTTCTGCCACCCGTCCATCGTTTATCCGGCAGGGAAAGTCCCTCCAGGGCACTCGGGCTCTCCCGAGCCCAGACTTCTCATTGAGAAAAGGGTGTCAATAGCATTCAGAGACCAGCTGATCAAATCCATAATTCTCTTTAGGTTTTAGAAACAGACTGTGAGAGAGTGTTCCAGGGAAAGTAATACAAAAAACACGAGACTAGAAAGGACATAAGCAGGGAAGATAAGGGAGAGGAGAAAAAGTGCGTCCGCCTCCTGCGAGAGCCAAAGAGCAAGAACAAGAACAACATCTTGAACTAAATAATGAAAGACACAAAGTCACAGATAAAACCCCCAAACAGCAGAAAATGTGTGCAAACTAAATAAACGACATTGTAAGTAAGCAATCTGCCAAGCCAAAACAAGTCAGAGGCAGCACGTACAACCTAAAGACAAATCTTCATCTGATGAAGAGGCAAAGACAAAAAAGGACATGAAAACAACGATATGCCAGCTGTCCTGAATTTCAGATGAGATGGCTATGAAAACTCATTAGGCTGAAAACTGTCATTACCACAAACAGAAATTATTATTTTGCAAATCCTCATATTGAAGGAAAAATAAAAGCCCATAAGGTGAAGAGGTACTCTGTTTCCTGATCAACAGATCAAAATATGTTAGAAATGGTCACATTGTTGCTACTTGCTTGACAGGGAAATTTGTCCATGTTTGTGACAGGGAATGCGCAACTCCTTGTAATTTCCAAAACAAAGAATGCAAGAGTGGATCTGTCACAGTTGTGACAGCCACCTAAAAAAAAAGCAGTGTCACACATTTTAGCACTAGCACCCATTCCAGCTGAACCGAGTGAATTAAATATACTTAAACAACAACTGATTGCTAAAATTCTTCCATTTGCCTAAATCATCGCATTGCCCAAAGGACAGCAAAGAGTAATACGTGGGGCTGTTTGTTTACCATCAGATGTAGTAAGTAAACTTGCTCCAAAGACCCAGCAATGAAGGCCAGCTCCTGCAAGTAAAACTGAAAAGGCACATCAGGTACAAAGGATACCAGCACTTCTACACTGAACACGAAGAATGAAGAATGAATGTACAGATACAGGGTACACAGCCCAGAAACTCAGAAAACCAAATTGTGCCAGAAAGGAGAACCACTGAGGATACAGCAGCTGAACTGCTTGAGCCATCTAACAACGTAAATGAACAAATAGAGCATGAACAGTCAAATTCAAATGAAGAGCCATTAAAAGATATGGAGAAGGAAAAGGAGGAACTTCGACCTGGTCTTGCTCTGGACACCACCACATATAGCACAGGAAATGTTACCATATGGCAAAGAAATTTTTACCTTTGCACCTGCCCAAGGAAATGAACCTGTTGGCTTTTTCTCTGTTCCTAAACTTGAAGCCATGACCTTTCTTGTGCAGTTTGCAACTGGACAGAACACATTAGATAAAGCCAGACAAATTAAACTGTCCCCAAGCATGTAGTTTAATTCACGGCTGTTCTCTGCAGATACACGCTTTGCAACTTATTCTTTTCACAGTTTGTGACAGAAACACACATGGCTACAAACAGCATGTCAATCCAATTGCACAAAAGTAAGGCAATCACCAAAGATGAATCTAAAACTCTAACAGAATGCTTCAGAATAAAGATGAAGTGGTGAAATTGATAGATAACAAAGATGAACACGCTTCATCAAACCTCTGAGAGGTACTCCAGCCCAGCGGTCCCCAACCCCCGGGCCTCGGACCATTACCAGGCCGCGAGAGTTGAGGCTCAGGTGTGAAATGTATGGTTTTCAAGGGTTTTTTATTGGTTTTCCTGGGTCTTTTCACGTGTGTTATGAATAAATCTTCTTTTTTTTCGGTACCGGTACTAGTTTTATTTTGTTGTATTTATCCGCGACAACTTAAAGGCCGGTCCATGAAAATATTGTCGGGCATAAACCGGTCCGTGGGGCAAGAAAGGTTGGGGACCGCTGCTCCAGCCTATTGGGAGAAGGTCACTGAAAGATATCCATGCTATGGACAGCTAGGATAGCCAACTTTTGTTCCTGACATTTTCGACTGCTGAAATAAAATGGCCTGAGGTTGTTGAGGTCATAAAAACTCAACAAAGTGAACAAGTGGAGTTTTCAGAGCTTGACTGGAATTCAAAGTGTGAAATTCTCTGATACAAACCTGTCACTGTCATGCGCATGTTTGAAAAGAGAATCGATGCCCTAATGACAAATCTGATCCTGTCCCCTGCACAGCCCATTGGTGAAGTAGAAGGTGACTTCAGTAGAATGGAGTTTCAGGCTAGAGGAAGCCCTCATATCCATTTAGTGGTTTAGGTCAAAGATGCACCTGAATTAGGAAGTGACCTCAAAGACCATGTGTACAAAGTTATTGACAAGTATATAACATGAAAGATGTCAGACCAAAATACCCAATGCTAAACTTTCTTCTGAGAAACACACTTGTCTGGATCCTCTCATTCTCCCTGCAGCTGGAACAATACAGCAGACACGTCTCTTACACAAACCATACAGACATGGCAAAGGTAAATGGTGGTGGATTTGCACTGTACTATAAGAAAACTCTTAGAGCTGAGGCCTGAAAATACCTGCAAAATGTGACTGACCTTGAATTTGTTGTCCTCAAAGTTGAATCACCAGTCAGAGCTTTGACTGTATACAGACCACCAAATTACAGCCACAACAGGTTTTTACCACGAATGCAAAACCTGTTGGACTCATTGAACATGACGAATCACCAACCAGTCACTGTTTGTGGAGACTTATGAGAAGAAGGAAAAAAGCATCTATGAAATGTTAGTCACAACGTATTGCTCCTGCAACTACCTAAAAACACATGCTGATTGATCGCCTTTACATATCACAGACATACGCATGCCTCCAATCAGGTGTTCTCAATACATATCCCAGTTATCACAGCTTCATTTACTGTGTTCTTCACTAAAATAAATCATCAATTTCATTTATACGTTTCACTTTTTCAGTGGTTCAGAGTGTAAAGTTGGTGGGTTTGTTTGTTTTTTGTTTTGTTTGTTTTGCCATTTGGTTCAATTGTTCACTATGACATCTACATGATGATGTTCCATTCCACATGATTATTTACCATGCTAGACAATGAAATTCCATTCTGCATGATAAAATGCCATTTTATACAATGACATTCCATTGTATATGATGACATTTCATTCGGCACTGTGACATTCCATACTTGAGTATGTTTCATTGGACAAGATGAAATTTTCTTGCATATTTTGACGTTCTATTTTAGACGATAATGTTACATTCTGCATGATAAAATACGACTCTTCATGATATTCCATTCTAAATGATAACATTCTTGTATAAAAGGCCACAAAGTTCATATAATAGTTTTATTGGTGTTTATAAGTTTATATAAGTTCATTTAATGTTCAGTCTTCTGTCAGTTTGGGCCGGCCCACCTTCTAGTGACATCACCCGGTTAGTAGGGTGGGCAGTTTAATGTCGGATGAGCAGTGTTGGTCCGGAGGGGGTGCACTGATTCCTGGGGAAAGTTATGTGTGCGTAAATGACAAGTAAGTAGTGACCTGTGTTGTATTTTGCCTTTGTTTGTGTCAGTACTGTAGTATGTTACCATTTAGGAGCTAATTTAGTCCATAGTTGGAGCGGTAGGCCACGGACACACACCTATGTACACCCGCTGTGTTTACAGCCCCAGAAATTGAGTGGTGACAATATACTGCCTCAAACGGAACCTCAAGCTCCCTTCTTTCATACTCTGGGACAACTTGGCCTTAAGTGGTGTTCTGGCCGACACACCGGGGTGACCGTAGTGCTCAAAGACTGAATCAGTGCCACAGCCGTGCCTATCTTTGATATCTCCACTACAATTCTATTCAACCTGATCGAAGGAGCTTAAAGAGAAAAGTGAATGGACTTCTTTAGTTTTTTGAAGATGTTTCAAGAAACCTTTTAACGAGAAGTCTCTTCTGTCACATTTGCTGGTACTACACTCAATAGGCAGGACTCTGTACTGTGCAGTCAAACAGTCAGTTATACTTTATAAAGTCTTATTTTTCCCCATGTGACCTTTTTCCTAGCTGTCGACATTGTTCCAATATATGACCATCCTGTGCACAATACAGACAGGAAAAAGCTTGATTTGACAGGAGACTTTTCATGTTTGAACGAAGCAATTTTACAGTCATCCTTAAGAGAAACATGAGTGACAAAGCTGTTTCTTTTAAACTGTGATTTTATTTGAGATTTAATAGGTTTTATGATTCCCTTTGCAACTATAAATCCTGTATATCTCCAAAAACTGGGTCTGGTATAATCCTAATCTGATGTTCAATAAAGTTACCAATATCTAGAAGACATGCTCTTTGGTCAGTCCTCTCAAGAATCTTGTTTGTGTTTATTCTCCATTTTTCTCTCAGTTTGAATGGAAACTTCTGAATCGGAATTTTCATGTTAGCTAGCATGCTTAACTCTTCCAAGTACTACTATTCCTCCATAGCATTGCAACATTCCTGAAGGAAGAGTCCATATGCTTTTAATGTTTTAGCAAGCATCCTCTCCTTTAATATTGGGCCAACCAGTGACCTAGTTTTAAATGCTCCAGGAATCCTGTTGTTTTATGCAGGTTATTTGAATGGGAACAGCATGTAAAAATGTAAGGAACATGTAGGCTGAAGAGGCACAGTGTCAGTTTTGTGACCCTGTCAGTTGTTACCAAAAGTATTTTTGCCACTGGCCTTATGGCATGTGTATTTGTCAAAGTTTCACTTTCAGGAGAAGAATATTTAAATTATATTTAAATTAAAGTAAAGTAATTCCAAATAGGAATTAAAAAAATCTGTGGCACACAGTTATCTTGAAAATTGTATATATTTTATGACAACGTGATCCACAGACAATGTTTGAATTTAGTGTGGAATTGGTCACCAGAAAGACATGCCATCCAACCACCACAATAGTGTTACTCTTATTTGCCTAATGCGCATTGTGACAGTGATTACTGCACTCTGCAAATGTCTCACATGGTCTTTACCCATGTAAATTTTAAGAAAAGTGTGTTGAATTGAATGAATCGATTCTTTTAATTTTCATTTGTTCCGATCTTGCGCTCCTGCCTGGTGTAATTTGAGAGAGTTACTTTAATAGGTAGGGATAAAAAAAAAACAACTTAACAATGGATGGATTTGACTACAGATCCACTTTGTCACACTGCGGACATTAAACACACACTCATCAGAACTGATGTCTCGAAGCACAGAAAAGCAGAGAAGTAATTGCATTGCAAAGTGCACAAAGCATTAATGCAACAAAACTAAACAGTCATGTTGCTGTGTCATAAAGACTTTTTATGAGAAGGAAATTAACTTCATAACTTAACAACTAGTTTGTTGTTCAGCAGCAGCTCTGTCACAGCAAACCTCTGATGCAGCTCTTCAACAACAGCTACAAAATATTTTCAAATCTTTATTTGCATGTTCTGTGTAAGAAATATATGAAATACAAGGTTACTTTTTTACTGTAGAAAAAAAATAAAAAAATAAATAAAAATGTATAATCATGATCAAACATTATACAGAACACCCGATATAGAAGGGACTACATGCGGTGCTTTGCATTGCATTTAAGGCTTGGATGCTGCTTGGCCATGGAAACCCATTCTGTGAAGCTCTCTACGTGCTGTTCTTGAGCTAATCTGAAAGCCACATGAAGTTTGGCGGTCTGTAGTGATTCACTCTGCAGAAAATTGGTGATCCCTTTGGCCACTAACAGTTGAATGTTTAGTAGCGAGGAAATTTCATGACTGAACTTGTTGCACAGCTGGCAACCATATCACGATGCCACGCTCAAATTCTCTGATCTCCTGAGAACAACCCATTCTTTCACAAATGTTTGTAGAAGCAGTCTGCAGGTGCTTTATTTGATACACCTGTAGCCATGGAAGTGGCGTTTCTTTTCTTTCTTTTCATCACTTCCTGTAAAGTTGCTGCCGGGGTTGTTTAAATGCACTTATGGAGCGTCTTAGAGACTGATAATGGATATTGTTGAATTTATGAAGACTTGTACCTGCTGCTGAATTATATGGAGCACTGATATAATACTGCCCTGAATAATCCAATGTAAATGGTTTTCAAAGAATTTCTGTCACTTCCTCATTATGTTTAATATGCACGTGTGTATTATTATTATTTTTTAAATATTTACAGCTCATGTCACCCTTTCATTAAACCAAAATACAATAAATTTAGGTTGTTCTCTTTCCAACTCTTGTCCACTTAATTTGAGGTTGATATTACCAGCTCTGTTCCTCGTAAAAAACATTATTTTAGTCTTATCAGTTGAAAATTTAAACCCCCATTTATATGATCACTTTTCAACTTTTGTAACTGCTCGACATAACTTCTTCACAACAAACTAAATTTCTCTTCTTCTCCATGGTGCCCAATCATCTGGAAAAAATGAGAACCCAATTCCACAATCTGTAGGCTGGAGCCTATACCAGCTGCAATAGGACAAGAGGCTGGGTACACCAGGTTGCCAGTCTGTCGTGGCAGAGATCCATTCACACCTATGGGCAATTTTAAATCATATATATATATATATATACTACTAATACTATCACTACTACTACTATTAATAATAATTATTATTATTACAATAAGGTCATACTTGACAACGCAAAAGTAACTGTAATTTAAAAAAAAAAATTGACGCCTGGCTGTTATTTTGTGTAAAATTTGCGGATGTATTTAGCTGAATGAGCTGAATATTTAGTTCATTCAGCTCTGTTTGTTTACTGATATCGTTTTCCTCTCTATTAACGCCTAAATTCAAACTGACCAATCATAGTAAGAGACATGCAAATCATGGCCATCGTGTCACGCCCCGAGTTCGACAACCACCAATGGTTGACGACGTAGGCGGTGCCCAGAAGACAACAGCCGAGGATTCAAACTGAACATGGCTACAAGTAAAGCTGCAGATGAAAACACAGAAAAAAGAAGGTAAAAATAGATTTTTTATATTTTGTTGGTATTAACACAGACGAGGAGTTAGCATTTCTTACGCTTATTGCTGAACTATGGAGTTTTTAAACTGCTGAAAACGCGTTATGTTAATGAGAGTGATAAACTGCCACTCAACAAGCTTGGTCATTTTGTCGTCGTCGTAATGCAGTTTAAAACACCCACACATTATATTAGTTACAGTTTTGGAGCAATTTAAATGTATAGCTACGTCGGATACTAGTGGCAACATCAAGCACTAGCAATGTTAGCTGAGTGGCTTGAATGTACATAATGTGTTTGGGCTGATCTAATTCACATCAGCTAAAATGGATCTAGGTTAACATCTATAATATACACGTTATCACTGTCCCGCGTGTCTGTGTGTGCATTCACCTTCTTCAGAGGGTAAAACGAGCTAAATAACAAAGTAATCTTGTTTGCCGTAGCTTACTGTCTTAAAGTTCTTATCAAACTTTGCGTGAGATGTTGAATTTTGAAGATCAGATGTATAAGACAGTTTGTGTACACCTTATTGCTGTTTGTGTTTACATTTCCTTGGGTGAAACTGTGAATCCCAAATTGTTAAGGCCAGCTTGGATGGTGACTCACTGTTATGGGTGTATCAGCAAATAGTTGAACGAGACACCAATTCCAGAGCCCTTTGGATAAAAGTGCTATATCTAAATGTAAAGTGTCCTCCTCACACAAGCATGTGTTAACCTTACGCATCTCCTCCTCAGCAATACAGTGTACAGTATGGTGATCAACCATGAGGAATCTCCCGGGGCTTCTCGTGCTGGCCGACCACCAGTCATCTTCAACCCAGACTTTTTTGTCGAGAAACTCCGTCATGAGAACCCAGATGTTTTCCTGGAGCTGGTGCTCAGTAACATTACTAGACTAATTGATCTTCCTGGGTCAGAGTTTGCACAGCTTCTGGGAGAGGACAGCCCCAAGACCCCAACAGGCGGAAATGGAGGATTTTTCCGTTCTTTCAACTTTCTTAAACGCAAAGGTCAGACACTCAGCTAGGTTACGACTGTGGTGAAAACTGAAAACGCATGCAGAATATGCAAGTTTGTTGCATATATGTTGAGAGGTCTTTAATCTTTAGTATCTCCTCTTTCATGCTTTCACAGATAAGGGCCTTGTGTTTGGAACCTGTCTGACAGAAAGCTGCATGGCCCAGATGTACAAGCTTATTGATTACCTCAGTAAAAGTGAGTGATTTAAATGATATTCGCAGATTCCTTAAGCAGTTGTTAATACATCCATGTCCTCTTCGCTCATGTAGAAAGCAACTACACTGGCCGTGTTTCATTTGTGAAGAGGCTTCCTCAGTTTGTGCCCTCTTTTAGACAAACTCTCCTGAGGTCACAATCATGCAGTACCGTTTTGGATTCAGAGCAGACTAACAAGATAATCAGTTTTGAAAGTTTAGCACTGCAAATTTTATTTAATATGTACTATATGTTAACTCTTACTACACGTTTGCCACAACTTCTTCATACTGTTCAGATACATTGACAAAACACACTAAGTGCAAGCGCAAAGAAAAAACTGGCTTATTTTTAAAGCTTGAAATCTCCTGCTAAATGTGGTGATTATTAAAAGACTTTAACAGTCAGCATATTTTCAAATTGAATACGTGGATGCACCATATGCATTAACTGTTCCAATCAGCCATATTAAATAGGGTTGCACAATTCCTGCAAAACGATTACCATGATCATTTTGCATAGAAGTATTTCCATTTTCGGAAAAATAATTACAGAACAGGATAACGTCTGTTTTGTCTGAGTAAATTGGCCATTTTATTGAAGCCTTTGTGTCTCCGTGTGAGTAGTGGACACATAAAATGAGAATCACGATTTTTTGCTTAGAATTGAGATCACGATTCTCTCACGATTTTCTTTTCCAGTATAAATATTTATTGCACTTATTAACTGCACATCAACTTCGTAACAGTTGAGACTGAACATAAAAACAATAAATAAACATAAAAACAACAAATGTCTCACATTTTGTGGTTGCCACAAAATGTTGTACTGCTTGAAATTCCGTCTCCACCGTTGCTCGACACTGCGTGTATAGAAATAGTTGCAGGACGGCACTGTGTAGCGTTTGTCTAGGGTGTTGATCATTTTCCTAAATCCCTCGTTTTGCACAGTGTTGATGGAGCCATATCTTTGGTCAGGTGATAAGTAATAGCCTCCGTAATTTCTTTGTGCCTGCGGGAGTTCGACAGGTATAGGGAAGCGCTGTATAAGGTTCCCGTTATTGATGTTTGGGTGGTTGACCGGGACGGATTTTCTCCAGTCACTTTCTCGTCATCCCTGACGTGCTCTCTGTTGTTTTTTCCCTGCCAATTTTAGCAGCCAGCTTCTGTATCACGTGGTATAAGGCTCCGCCCTTGTCATTTGTTGAGCAGGAAGCGTGAGCGCTTGTTTTCATGCAGATTACCTCCCGGATCAAAATGCGGTACAATCGCTGTCGTCCTTTTTTTTTTTTAAATCGTTGTCATTTGGAAATGAGATCGCACATAAGTATGAATCGAGATCGCGATTTTCTAACGATTAATCGTGCAGCCCTACATCTTTGGCCACGTGGAGTGCAATTGCATTGGGGATTTCAGTTCATTGTTGCAAGCTAGTCGTTCTTGGTTAACATCACTTGCCCTAAATCCAAAATATTTCTGTACAATTCGGAAAATGATCTGTTTTGAGGGACAATCATTTTTCCTTCTGCGGTGCCAGACATTTGAATTCAGTTTTTTTGTAGCTGATCTGACTTTTATTTACTTGTGTTACTTGTTTTGATGCCATCCAGGAATGGTGAATCCTTAAACTGATCCAGAATGATGACATTCGATTATTCTGGTCTTGCACACTTAGATCTGCACGTTGAGGGACTGTTTCGGGTGCCTGGAAACAGTGTTCGACAGCAGGCCCTGAAGGAGCTCCTCAACAGTGGGGCCGATTTCAACCTGGAGTCTGGGGACTTTCATCCCAACGATGCGGCCACGCTGCTGAAGACTTTCCTGGGAGAGCTGCCGGAGCCCCTGCTGACACACAGACACTTTCATGCTCACCTCAAAATAGCTGGTAGGAATATAAACAAACACACATTTGGTTATACCTTTATTTTCTCACTTTAGAACAGAGGTACAATTCTCATTTAATAATTCTGTGATGTTTTTGGCAAAACATTTGTGTTTTTTAATTCATGGCCACTCTAATCTATTTTGTCTGTTTTAAATAACCTTTTTTCTAGACATGACTCTGTTTGATGAACAAGGCAACAAGACCACGATGCCCAACAAGGAGCGTCAGATTGAAGCCCTGCAGCTTCTTTTCCTGCTCCTACCTCAGGCCAACCGCTCACTGCTCAAACTGCTGCTGGACCTGCTTTACCACACCGCCAAGCAGCAGGACAAGAACAAGATGTCCTCCTTCAACCTGGCCCTCATGTTTGCTCCACACGTCCTCTGGCCTAGACATGTAAGAGTCTTAATTTACTCCATATTAAAGATTCTCAGAAAAAGAAATAAAAACTTTGCAAATTGTAGATCAAGAGTGTCTTGCTCATTTTGGAAGCTAAATAGTTTTTACATCAGTGGAGGATGGCGAGTATCCTGATGGATCCCACTGAAAACGTTACGTTCACATGAATAGAATCAAATGTTTGGGATATGCTGATGGATTTTAAGGGAATGCACATGTTTTGTAACACAGACTAAAAAAACCCACATTTTGTCTTTATTGGAGGGGCTTATATGTTGTTAGAACTTGGGCAATTTAAAAAAGCAGCATCAGTGAAAATAATAAATTCATACATTGAGGCTGATTCAAACCTAGAAAAATGTAACATGTAATCAGATCTTATATTACGGAGATTTGAAAAGCTTGTTAAATACATTTTGTTCTACATTTGCCTACATTTTCATGACAATATCCTATGAAGGTTAAAAGACCTGCATTTTTACACTGGTAAGATTTATATTTTCTTCATTCTGTTCTCCTGCTCCAGATGACAGCTGGTGACCTTAAAGACAATCTGAAGAAACTGAACAGCAGCATGGCTTTTCTCATCAAACACTCACAGAAACTCTTCAGGGTGATTATAGACAAGCGTGTGACTTAACAGCTGAACATTTTGAAAATGAATCAGGGTTTTAAAAATGTCATGTTACCGGTTTAGTGAGGCACGTCTTTCTGCTGTATGTTGTTCAGGCCCCAGTCTACCTGCGGGAATACGCTAGAATGCATTTCATTGGGACCAAGGCTCTGCAGACCAAGGTTAGTGAACCAAGTTCACATTATGTTGCATTTCTCCTGCTTTTGAATTTTGGAACAATGAATTAATTGAAAAGACAATAAAACTTAAAAGACAACTTTTAAGTTGTTTTCTTCACTTCCTCTTACTTTTTACAGTCAGTGAAAAGTATGGAGATGGTTATGCTCAGGTTTGGTTTTAGCAGGGCAGGTTTGATGTCAAATTGAGGCCCCAAATTGTACCTGATACATCCAAGTGTGATTATGTGTGAAACCTTAAAAAGCATTTAGAATAAATGGCTGCATTAATGTGCAGTAATGGCTCTAATACAACAGTGTGCCCTCAAGTGTACAGTCTGACTTGTCCTGTGCTCTGTCAGGATGATCTGGAGCTTCTGGCGAGCAGCAGCTCCCCTGCTCAGCGGACAGTACTACCTCTGAAGAGGGCAGCTGCTCTGGGCCCCGGCTCTCAGGAGCAGTGTCAGTCACCAGCTAACCAATATACAGAGGAGGCTTTGAAGGAGCTCTTCAGACACGTCCACCACAACATGCCAGACTCTGCCAAGAAGAAGAAACTTGTTAGACAGGTTCGCTTAAGGGTCTTCTTACTATACTAAAATCTGACAGCTCAGTTTCTTTTGAAATAAAATGTAATGTGATGTTTTTGTGTGCAGTTAGTCAAACAGACAAACTCTGGGACACGTACCAATGAGGGCGGCCAGGTCCCTCCAGCTCCCAGCAAGAAACACCCGCGTTCCCGCTCCTTTGGTGGCTTCATCAAGGTAATAAATGATTCTGGGAAGTCTTGAGAAATGAAGTTTAAGAATTAAACTTGATTTTTATGAAAATTTATATGCATTAACATAAAGAAGGAAGACGGTTCAGAAAACCTGTAAATATTATATAAATATTAAAAAAGGCATTACTGGAAAAATCAAAGAGCCTACAGGTTGATTTTTAGTGCTAATAATGAAGTTGTACATATCCATATGTAACCTTTGCTGTCTCTGACTGTTGCCCTGTGCTCCTCTGGTAACAGCGCAAAGCTCGAGGCGAGCAGCTGACAGCAGAGAGACGAGTCAGACACATCTCTCCTGATGCTCTCACCAGAACTGTACGAAAATCTGATAAAGAGAACGACATCTTACAAGCAGTAAGTCTGTTTTTGTTTTTCTAATGCCGGGCTCACACTGTGCGATTTTTGGCCCATTTTGAGCCGATTTTTGAATCGTGCGACCATTTTGGCAATCGGCCCGATTTTGGCCTTCATCGTGCGTCGTGCATCGTGTAGTATACGTGGGGTAACGAGAAGCGATTAACACCTCTCGACCAGCTCCCGATCATCAATCGCTTGGTCGTGAGGGTGTCACCGCAGTTTCTCACACTGCGCACGCGCAAACACAAATGTCAGCGAAAAAGACGGCGCAGCACGGCGGTGCAGCGTGTGATCTGGACACAAGCGTTGGAGGCACTTGTAGAACTTTAGAAAGCTCATCCGAGCCTTTTCGGTGTGGCCTCACAAAATCATCACGACCACAACAACCGTGAAAATAGTTGGATTTACATTGCTGCTCAATCACAGCTGCCTGATCATGTTTTTCATTAGCAATTTAGCAAAGTTGATGGCGGTGTGTCTGTGTGAGTGAAAGACAGAGAGGGAGAGCGAGCGACAGAATTTCTGTTATAACCTTCATTTTATGGACGCACAGTGTGAGCACTCGGGTCGCATCCGAGCATCGGGTCGTATAGTGTGAGACCTGCATCATGACCTATGAACTTCTAACCCCTGCGAGTCAATCGTACAGTTTGAGCAGGAGCTGAATCGCGCGACTGACAAAATCGCACAGTGTGAGCCCGGCATAACACTGACATTTTTGTATGAACCACAAAACGGGGGATCCCAAAATTTCACTTTTCCTTGTAAATATGATAACATCATGTGCTAAATGGTATTTAAAGCCAGGACTCTGTCATGTCAAACCGTGATACTTTTGTTTCGTGTGTGTGTGTGTGTGTGTGTGTGTGTGTGTGTGTGTGTGTGTGTGTGTGTGTGTGTAGGTGAACAGTCCTTTGAGCGGTCCTGTGTTGGGAAAAGCAGGACTGGTAGTAAAAAACCCAGATTTTGCTTTTCACAAAGACAAAGCTCTGAAGGTTTCCAAGGTATTTCATCATCCACCCGTCTTTGCTTAATATATATTTAAAAGTCAATGTTCAAATTTTAATTAATTATTTTTCTTCCAGGCGCTAATGAAAAACTGTTTATTGCAAATAATTCCATTTTTGTTTGTTTGTTTGTTTGTTTGTTTTTGTAGGAAGTTGCACAGGCTTTACTTTAAATGTGTTTTCATTTCCTATCTTTAATACTATGTATGAAGATTTATTACGTGCATTAGAGCAGCGGTCTGTCATGGACCGGTTTATGCCTGACAATATTTTCACGGACCGGCCTTTAAGGTTTCGCGGATAAATACAACAAAATAAAACTAGTACTGGTACCAAAAAAAAGAAGATTTATTCATAACACACGTGAAAAGACCCAGGAAAACCGAGTAAACGATAAAAACGATAACAAAATAACACTGAAAACCGATAAAAACCCTGAAAACTATACATTTCACACCTGAGCCTCAACTCTTGCGGCCCGGTACCAAACGACTCACGGACCGGTACCGGCCCGGGGGTTGGGGACCGCTGCATTAGAGTCTGTCACGTCTAAATGGGAATTTCATCTGCTTGTCTAGTTCATCTACTCTTCTCCAACCTAAAAGACTGAGCTTTTTAATTCGGAACCATCAGTGTAAACAAAGCATATTGGGCTCCATTACTAAATTGGGCTGTGGAATTAATCATGTTTTAATTTCATTTATGAATTTGGCTTTTAGTGACTATAAAAATGAGACGATAAAGAGGATGTGTCTCTTCTTCTTTTGGTTGCTCCCTTTAGGAGTTGCTACAGCAGATCGTCTTCCTCCATCTTACCCTATCCCAGCCCTCTGCATGTTCTCCGTCACTACATACTTGACTCTTCTCTGTGGTTTTCCTCCTTCCTGTCAGCTCTATCTTTACCATCTTTTGCGCTATACATGCACTATTCGTCCTTTGCACATGTCTAAACCATTTCAAGCTCGCTTCTCTTTGTCCAAACCACTCAGCTGGAAATGTCCCTCTCACACTCACTACTAATCCATTCTGATCTCTCCCAATAAATATCTGCTACTTCCTGTTCAGCCTCCTGTGATTTTTGTTAGTGCTACTGTCTCCAAACCAGCTCTTGTAAACTCTTGCTGCTCTCCTTCTGTCATCCTTGACGTATGTGTTCACCCACTCCACCCTACCTGCTCTCTGATCTTCACCTCTGTCCATTGCTGTGGATGGGTGACACCAGTTAGTGCAGGTAGATGTGTCTAACTCTGCTTCTTGCAGTGATAATGCAAGAAGCAGATAATGAATAATCATAATCACATCCATTTTAAACACTGATGGTTATAATTTTGTAGGTAATTGCGTTATTAGAAAATACTTGTTAATTTATAAAGGCACACATTTTGTTTTTGTAACGTATAATTCTGCTTTTGCATATTTCATGATTCCTCTGTATTATTGGTGGTTGTATAGGTGAAATAGTATTATGATTGAATGCCAGCATTAACATCTTTTATCCTTCCACCCTTCTTTCCACCTCTTTTTCTTCCCTCCATCTCTCAGAAGGACTCGCCCTCAGATTCCAGGCTGTGTTTCTCTCCTTCTCAGGAGATCTCCGTGTAAAGCCCCACACCTCCTCATCTCAGACAGGACTTTGGCAGTATTAACTTTATTGTTGCTTTTTTATTTTGTTGGTTTGTTTTCAGAGCATTTTTGATGCATAGCAGTGAAAAAATTAGTCAGTACGGCCAAATCAATGTCAGAAAGTCTCTTTGTCTACTGCACTGTTTACAAACTATTACAAACGTGCACGATAGTTTTTTTTTTTTTCTTTTTTAGCTTCCATCAGTGAAGATTAGATTTAAACAATGAAAACTGTTGGTCCTTCAGTTTAGTTGTTTGAATTGATTTCAACTAATTCAGGTGGGAAAAAAAAAAAGAGCTCAGATTAGCTGTTTATTTTGGTTATCAAGTGCAATATGAGCAGACTTGATAACCAGTTGCAGTGTGTTACAATTTGAACAGGAAAAAAAAGTCTGCTCCATCCAGTTTGATCTGCTGAATAATTAAATTTGCACATAAACGTTTTAAACCATTCGAACAGTGTCGCTTGCCACTAACCTCTGGGGTTATCACCCAGCTCTCCCTGAATGTGAATGGTATCGATCAATAACAGGATCCTGGCTTTGGTTTGGCTTTGCTGTTGGACCTGCTTGTGACTGTCATCACTTAACACTCTAGCTACTGTATCAAAATACATGACCACTAGATAGCTGTGTTTACAGTCTGTTGTATAGAATATGTATACATGTTGTACAGTATGTTGTTGTTTTTATATGTTTTTAGACTTTGTTTTTATAAACGTCATTAACATGTTTGGTACGTCGTATTTTAACTCTTGGGTTGCAGTAACTGGGTCATTTTTTATTTTTTTTTCCTGTGCTGTGCTGCTGATCCAGAATCAGTGAGCACGTCACCTTATTTTTCCCCCCAATATATGGAACCAGTGACTGGGATACTTTCACTGGTCAAATATGAAATGCTGCATTCTCTGAATGCTTTATGGGAGCTAAAATATATATTTTTTATTCTTCATATATATTGTGGCAGGTTCTTTTTCTTAAAGGTGCTATACTAATTCTATTAAGTTGAAAGTCCAGATGCTGCTTGCTTCATCTTGTGTTTTCCTACTTGTCAGTGTGGTGGTCTCCTGCTGCAGACAGACCCCAAATCCACAGTTTGCAGGGAGGGAAACATGGGAACTGCTGAGCAGTCACTAAACTTTCAAAATAAAATATTTGCACAGTGCCTTTTAATAAAGGTGGTCAAAGATTTGTTGGTTTAAGGAAAGTTGAAAGGATGGAGGGTTTGGCTTTGTTTGTATTATTTTTTTAAGGTTATTCTGATTAAGATGAGTAGTAATCTTTTACAGTCAGGTTCTTATTGTAATGGGTTTAGTGTCTTTGGCCTACTCTTGGGAAAGTACTTACTCTTATTACAGTAAGAAAGCAGCTACAGTTCATTTCTTTACCATTTTAATATCACAAAATGCTAAAACATGCCAGCACATAAGTGTGATTTACAGATGATTTATTTATTTTAGCACCAACGAGTCTGTAAACATGTTTGTCTTCAGAATATTTTTAAAAATCTGTGATGTCATAACACACATGACTTAATAAAACTATAACTCACACAAAAGTTAAAAGTAAAATTTAAGCAATCTATCTTCCTAGAAACTCTTAAAAAGGGTTGGTCAGTGTTCAAAGATCGGACATACACAGGCAATAAGTAATGTTATTTGCTTTGCCTTTTATTTGAGTGCACAAGTTGTTATGTTCCTTTTATTGTTTATTCTCTGATCTGTCGAGACAAAAGGAGATCAGCTTAACTGCTCAGTTCATTGTATTGTGAGTACGAGCACAACAGTTCCAGATTTTCAGATTATATTACTAGATTTTTTAATTACAAGTGCTGGTTTAAAATTTAGAGAATTGTGCAGTTGAATTTCCTAACTGAACAATTCTCCAAATCCATGATTTCTTTAAAAAAATGGTGTTGGAAAGCTGTTTCTGCTGTATCTTGTTTTGAAAGTACCGTGGATGTTGTTACAATGGGTTTGATGAAAGTGTATGAACTGTTGAACATCACTGATGGACACTGAAACCTTGCCTTCTCTTTGCTTTATAGAATTAACAGTCTTTAGAGACTAAATTTCCTTTTCACTTTTCTACAGTTTAAGGGGAGAATTTTTTAATTTTTGCTTGTTTGTTTTGATTTCAGATATGCCTCTCTGTGTTGGAAGACCGTCTTTATGATGTGAAACTGTTTTATATGTGAAACACAACACAATAGATGTTTTAAGTCTCAGTGTTGCGTGTCTGTTAGATAATACATGTGAAACATTTAGTCGACTGCTTGCTTGCGGTGCACGGTCACTGATGAGTTCTGTGTGTGCTGTGAGAAAGCTGGAACACTGATAAATCCAGGTTTTACTAAAGTGGGCGGAGCTTTAGTTTTTACTCCAGACGTTCGTGTGCACCTTATTCCTTTGTAATGGGGTGGGGGCAAACACACACACATGGTAACAGGTTACCTTTTCCTACTGAATTCATTATTGGGTTATGTTTTCTCAGTTGTCCAAGCGGTAACTAATCCATGACTATTGTTGTATCATGTGGTGTAAACTGTGGTAACCTGATTGTTTTTGTATTTTAGTGTAAAATAAGCTAAGTGTGTACAGTGGTTTCCTTGGTGGATTATCCACTTTGTATTAAAACCTCTGTTTTCTACAGAAAACTTGTTTGAGTTAATGTTTCAATTAGTGTTTCAGGCTGGAATGAATCTGAATTTGAAGCCTTCGCTGCCCAGCAGCAAACACACAGCACTCTTAAATGCAGTGACAGTATTGCAGTGACAGTATTTGCCCACTGAAGGGTGCTGTTGAATAATGCAGATGTCTGTCTCCAATTGTGTTTTCAGATTAATGACATTATAATAGCTTCTTGTGTCTTAGAAGCACTCATGAGCCAATTAAGGTTTTTTCTACATACAAATACACTTTAGCTTGTTACATATTGTTCACTGTTGCCATGAACAGTTTTTTCATGGCAGTATTACCTAGTATATTTCACTTCCCGCCCTCAGCGTACTCGGTGATCAGTTGTTGTTATCAATAAGTAAACGTAAGCACATATTTCCCATGAAATTGCCCATTAACATAAGATGAACTAAACAAAATTTTAGTATGGAAAACTAACCGAGCTTATCCCTGCAGTAATTCTTCTATTAATTACACATACAGATCTGTGATTGAAGATTACGACAAATTGAAATACAAAATTCTCAGTGCCATTTTCAAAAGATGTTGTTTTAATGCAGTTTTATTTCCTGTTTGCATATATTTCGTTAACTGCGCAGTGTGCTCCTTTAGTCCTGCACACAGACGAGTCAGAATATTACGACCGCCTGCCTGTTGTTCATGTCCCTGATGTGCAGTCCAAACAGTTTGGATATGGGACTGCTGGGGGTCCTGTCCTGTTTCCTGACACCAGGACTTTGGCCGTGTATCTTTTGGGTCAGTCGAACTAGATTCTGCTCATCTGGACGGTTTCAGTGGGAGAAACGTTTCGTCGCTCATCCAGGTGACTTCTTCAGTCTCAGCTGACTGCAGGTTTCCCCAACCTTATAAACAGTACATTTGCAAAATGACTGAAGCTAGACCACTAAATGAACAATGGGCTGTGAGGTCAGTTCCTGGATCATTAATATGCAAATTGTCATGACCATTGATCAACAACCACTGATCAATGGCCATGAGTACCATTCACAGAGAGTTGGAGAATGGCTGCAATCACATCATTATAAGATGGCGAAAGATGTACCCTTAGGCCACTTCCTCGCTTCAGAGATGGTCTTTCCCTTTTCACGTGAATGGTTTTCCCAACCATTTACGTGAGACTGATGCATTGAGTTTTTCCTTTCCAGTCACCTTTCTCACTATGTATTAACAGACCTCTCTGCATTGAATCATATCTGTTATTAATCTCTGTCTCTCTTCCACAGCATGTATTTTATCCTGTCTTCCTTCTCTCACCCCAACCGGTAGCAGCAGATGGCCCCGCCCCTCCCTGAGCCTGGTTCTGCCGGAGGTTTCTTCCTGTTAAAAGGGAGTTTTTCCTTCCCACTGTCGCCAAAGTGCTTGCTCATAGGGGGTCATATGATTGTTGGGTTTTTCTCTGTATCTATGAAGCGCCTTGAGGCAACTTTTGTTGTGATTTGGCGCTATATAAATAAAATTGAATTGAATTGACTGAAGAAGTCACTTGGATGAGTGATGAAATGTTTCTCCCACTGAAAACGCTACATCCAGATGAGCAGAATCAACCTTTTGGGATTTGCTTAGCTGGATGACTGAGCATGCATCAAGACATAGATTTGGGGAAATTTGCCTTTGTTCTGTCATTTCTGAGCAGTTTTGTTGACCCACCTGAACATCACGTTGTAATGAAATAACTGATGTTGCTTCACCTGTGTGAGTTTTATGTGAATGTTTTAGGGACTGCACCGTTTATCCCACCACATATTCACACATTGATTTAGATTTCCAATGTTTGTGCAGTATGTGTTCCCTAATTTAGCAGATTTATCAAATAATTTAATGGCCACTAATTTCATCAACATTTAAGTCTTCCCTTGTTTTCAGGATTAAAACTTTTATTGACAAATTGCATTACATGTAGGGAAAAACACTAAAGCTTTTGGGAATTGATGCCTTTGAGACCAAAGCATCTGCTCTTTACTTCCAGAAATCAATTCAGACGCGTCTGCAGTAAAAGCTCCCTCCCTGCCTCGACACCCACCCCTGCCTCAGACAGCTATTATGACCCTAGAAATAAGGGGGACCACCCCCTGGAGATGTCAACATCTTTTCTCCCTCTCTTTGTTACCGAATATGGCCAAATGAGTCATTCAATTCAGTTGCACAAAGGAAGCAGCCGGGCTCTGCCTGTGGCCAATTTGTTTTCCATCACTTCTGAAGTGCGGCGGGTTAAATTAACCCGTCACTCTGAGTCTGCCGGGAGAAGACAAAGTGAGGCCACGAGCAATAATCACTCATGTATAGTGGTAAATAAAAAGCTGGGTAAACTGTGCCCTCCGGGTGTTAGCAGTCACACTGGAAAGTAATAACAAACCAGATCTATCTCTGAGAGAAGCTCTGACTACACTCCACAAAACCGTTGTATAAAACTGTGAATCAGGAATACATTTAAGAAGGGATACAAGCCAAAGAACTGATTTTTTCTTCTTATAATGCACCAATAATGCTGTGCCTGAAAACCATTTAAGACTAACTTATAATACAGCTGATTGGCACAACATTACATTTAACAACTTCTTCTTCTTCTCATTTTTAACATTTTTTATTTATTTTTTGCTGTAGAAATTTGGGGTTTATTTTAATGTTAAACTGAAGACCTAAATAATTCATAACTTAGAAGAACAAATCAATAAATGAGCAAACACTGTTTCCTTGTGGATTTAACACCTTGTCACTGGTTTTACTGTAGATTTGCAGCTGTAAGTGGCTTTTCTTCACGGTATCCCTGATAGTGTTTTTTCCCCGCTCCTTTTTTCCTTGGTAGTATGGTGATCACAAAAAGCTGAAGCCAGGGTTTCTGTGGAGACTGGGGAAAAAAAACTCTGCCAGGCTCCATTTGAATTTCAAAGCCTTGCCAGTGAATTCATAATAGACTTCTGAGTAAGCTCTGGCAGCTTATGGCATTCCAGTTATGCCAGTCTCACCCCCCCCACTTTCCCCAACCAACCCAAGTTCCTGCAGCTCAGTGTGCAGTCTTGGCACTGAGCCGTGGCCAAAATAAATAAAATAAAATATCCCAATTAATCCGCAGTACAACTTCCAACCTCTCCTTTTATGTCACATCTATTGTTTCTCCTTTTCGGTCATATTTTCTCGTGCTTCGTGGTGATCACAATTTACTCTTCCCTCTCTTCCTCTCTCCTTTCTCATCATGTTCGTGCAGCCTCGGGCTCTTTTTTTTCCCCAAGGGAGGAGACCGCATGTGGGCGAGCGAGATAGACAAAAAGAAGGAGAGGGCAAGAGAGAGAGAAAGGCTGCTGTCACCTTCAGTGATGGTGGCGGCTCCCGCTACTGCTGCCACTGAATAGATGTGAGTTCACTCTGGGTACTGGTGTGTGCGTGTATGTGTGGAGTTTGGGGGGGGGGGGGGGGGGCATAGGAGGAGTCTTGCTGCTGTTATTTGTAAAAGCTTTTGATGGATGATTACTCTGTGTGTGTGAGATAGAGGGAGTGAGGGAGTCCCCCCCCCTCCACACCCCCTTTCTTTTTCTTTTTTTTCCTAGTGGCTCACTGTTCAGTGCACAATGACTCAATGAAAAGTAGAGGGGAGAGGCGAGCACACTGTACAGCTGCATGAGAGAGAGAGAGAGAGAGAGAGAGAGAGAGAGTAGAAGAAGAGAAGCCAATTGGAGGGAGCTCTAAAGCTGGTGACAAGTAGAAGAAGAGGACATACTCGTATTTTTTCCCTCCTCCTTTATTTCCCTGAAAGGCCACTCCAGGATCAAGTGGCAGTCGTTCAGTTTGAGCTGAACTTCACTTGGCTATGCTGCTGTCTCAGCCCCTTTAAACACTCTGCTGCTGGTTCTCACTTCTGTAAAGAGGTAGTACTGGTCAGTCATCCCGGGCAGAAGGAAGAGGGTAGGATCTGTTGGCTGGTTTCTGCAGTGTTGGGGAGCTCCGCAGGAGAGCAGAATGCCTGCTGGAAAAAGAGGGGATGGAGCTGGGTCAGGAGGCTGCGGGACAATTGCAGTGGACACAGGCCGGGCTCCTCAATCTTGGATGCAGGTGGTGTTGGCGTGGAGTGTTACGGTGCTGTTGGCAGGTCACGGAGGTGCAGAGGCGTGCCCCACTCCCTGCAGCTGCCTGAGCAACACGGTGGACTGCCATGGCCTGGGGATCCACACTGTGCCCAAAAACATCCCCAGAGGCACTGAGAGGCTGTGAGTACATATGCATTTATATTCTACTGCACCTCCGAGGACCAAATGTGTGTAGACACATGGTAGGATGAGGGGAATCCTTCAAAGTGACGGCATATAGCTGCTCTTCACTTAAATAAACAAGGAGCTATTTAAATCTATGTTAATTATGAGTTTGGGTAAAGGTTTGCTTTATAGGTCAACATATCAGTATCTGCAGGAATATAATCTCACGTGTGTAATTGTTAAAGGGCAAAAATGAGAAAACAAGGATGGAGTTTCAGAGTGAACAGGGTCTACAGTGGATGATTTAATTATCAGTATAGCCCACTCTTTTGAGGCATTTCACAGTACGCGTTGCATATTATTCCTTGTTTGTGTGTCTCTCTTCATCTGTTGCCTGTTTAACCTCAGAGAACATGCACACATGATTGATCCACTTGAGTTTCAGGATTCAGTTGCTGCTCAGCAGCGTCATTTCTCCACATCTCATTTTTCCAGTTATATGTTTAACTTTTAAAAAAAAAAATCTACATCTTTTCAAAAAGGATGTATCGTGAAACTTCAAAAAACTTCTTCTCTTCCCCGGGACTTGTTTTTAATCCATTTTCTTCTGTTTCTCTTTTTATTTACTATAATATCATATCTTCATTTTTTAGTGGGTTTCCTTTCAGTAGGGCAAATGCACTGTGGAAGGAAAGCAGTGATAAAGAGTTCTCCTGAGCGCTGCACACATACCTCAGTCTAACGCAGTCAGTGCACAAACGGTAGGCAGTGGTAATGATGTGCTGGCCCACATCACATTAAAATTTACAGATTCGCTCAATATCGAGGCACCTGAAAAACAAGCACAGGAAGAAATTTGATAAATCTGAATCTATGTTCCTCGCTTGCAGGTCATAATCTGCACTGTATTTTCAGACCAAATCTATCGTTTAGGCCTCTGTAATTAAAAGTATGTATTTTTAGCTTTAATAGAGTGTCAGGGCTGACCTACTGATCTGATTTTGATGAAACCAAATTATAACAACCCTTACATACTTACATGCTGTACAAACCTTCCTCGAGTGATTGTGGTTTAGTTGTTGGTTTCTTAGGTTTATAAAAATGTCTAGTTTTACAGCAGCCTGTGAAATACGATGGTAGGGTTTATCTTCTAATGCAGTAGATGATGACTGCTGGTAAAATCTTGCTGCATATCTTTGCTAATGTCGTCTTGTGCTCGGTGTCTCGGTGTGTGAATGCTACATGTTATCACCTTTACCAATGAGCTCTCTGTTTTTGACTTTGATGGACTGCCTCTGCTATGACTCTATGATACAAATATTAATTTCTGACATCAGGTGTGTGGTCTGCCTTTTTTGGCAATTATTCGTGCAAATAAGCACAATGCACCTCAACAGTGGACCCATGGATGCAAAGCAATGCTCCACTATCAGCAAACGCAAACTCCGCCGCAGTGAGGACAAATAAATTAGGAGGTACTTAATCTGTTTCTCTCCGCCTCTGAAGGTATGAATTGACTGGTTGTCTCAGTGCCTGGTGAACATGTATGTGTTTGTATATGGTGAGTGTATGTGTTTATTTCAGGTTGTTGAGTGCCCGTGTATGAATAATTGATGACTTTCAGGGGTGCCAGCAGAGAGATACATTATCCTTGGTCCTCTCTGGTTTACTGTAGCGTGGAGGATGTTTTCCCCTCTAAGGCTAATAGCTTTATGATCGGGAATGGGGGCTTGGGCTCTCGGTCAAAGAGAAATGGCCTGGAAAAAACTGTGAGCCTGTAGACACACTTGCCCATTTTTCTATTTATGTGAGATGGTGAGATATTAGATGGTGCTCTGCAGGGTGAGAGTAACTGATTTCACCTAATTTTACTGCCATGAATGCCGGCACAGGTTCATTTAGATGAGCAGAAATGGATAATAATATAAATTCTGCCTCCAGCTCGGTAATGTGGAAATGAATGAAGCTGTAGAGTTTTTATCTTCAAACGTAAAGCATGTTGAGGCAACTGTTGTTGTGATTTACATACTAATGTACATAAATGTGTAAATGACATTGGTGCTCTGGATAATATATGGAACACACTGATTTTTACTTTCCATGGAGATTTTGTGTTGGACAGAAACTGATAGATACTCATGGTGGCATCTATAACCAGAGTAAAACAAAGACACTTTGATTTTTAGTTTTTCAGTCTTTGACTTCCAGACAAAGGCACCTAATTGTTTTCTCTCCTACTGGAGGTGGGATAACCTGGACAGCTTCTGACTCAGCTTCACTAATGCAATCTGATCAATATGGATGTTGGTTTAACCTGTGCCGCTGTCTGAAATGGGTATCATGGTCTTATTTCAATCAATCGGGCTTTCTATACATAGCCAATGTGACCTTTTGACCCCTGAGTTGCGTCTTGATTCCGCATTCTTCCCATCACGTGGTTATGTAGACTCAGGAAGACCCTGCCCTGCAGTGGAGAGGAACGACTCATTAGACAGCTATTTGTTAAAGGTCTTGTCGGCCAATTAGCATGTAAAGTGATCTGAGTGTGTGTATCAGCTGGACAGCTAGCCACTGGGGGAAAGAGAGCCGGCGTGATTGTGTGTGTGTGAGGGAGCAAACGAGGGAGAGAGAGTGTATACAGTAATCCCTGGGCGACAGCCAGCAATATGAGGGTCATTTATCAACGTGACTGCACCAGTCAAACTAAACACCCCTCCTCGCTGGGATTGTCATGGCAACACTGAAAAATGGATGCCCCTTTGGGCCCTGATGAGCATGGTTATTTGAGAAGAGGAAAGTGTGTGTGAAAGCCATAGAGAGGAAAATGTGTGAAGAAATGCCGATGAGTACAGGAACGTGTGCGCTGGTACTGGACAAAACACTGCACTTATGAGGTTTTTGTGAAGGACTTTACTGAACACTTACAGGTTGTTTTTGGAGTTTTCTGGTGCTGATCCATTTAGTTTGTGTTTAATCCAGATTAAATTATCATCATAAATCATAAAAAACTTGTGTTTTTCCTGCTCTTGCTTTCATAACCAGGGCTTAGAGTGAAGTGGATCAACTTATAAGAAGGGAAGCATGATAAAAATAACCTAACTGTCTGACAAAAATAAATAAACAGTCAGTTAGGTACAGTTAGTCAGCGTGATTCCTGGCTCAGGGGGCTACATATAAGCAGAATCGGTGCATGTACATTAAAGCCAATAAGCTACCACACGAGTTAAAACATAGTTGTTTTCCTGTTTCTTCTGATATGAAAAAACGTCTGTTGTGCTTGAGTTCAACTCTAATTAATCCTTCTCTCACCCCAACCGGTCGCAGCAGATGGCCACCCCTCCCTGAGCCTGGTTCTGCCAGGTTTCTTCCTGTTAAAAGGGAGTTTTTCCTTCCCACTGTCGCCAAAGTGCTTGCTCATAGGGGGTCATATGATTGTTGGGTTTTTCTCTGTATCTATGAAGCGCCTTGAGGCGACTTTTGTTGTGATTTGGCGCTATATAAATAAAATTGAATTGAATTGAACTCTAATTAACAAATCTCACTAAGAAGATAATTTATTTGTATTGCTGTTCATTTTTAAAGGTGTCTAAAAATTCTTTCTTTACTAATTTCACTGTAAAAAGTGTCTCTGTGAAGTCTTTAAAGGAATTGTGTGTGATTTAGTGGAGAACACAACTGTGAAGTAAAAACAGAAATTGAGAAACAGCATCGATTACTTATAAAGGTCAGGATGGTCCATTAAATACTTCGTGGCACTGAAAAGTCAAAACTGTCGCTCCCTATTAGGGAATTAACTTAAATGTAGCAATTAATGCACTTAAAATGTCCCCTTATACCTTAATACATGATGCAATATTAAATAATGTGTCGATCAAATGATCAGTAAACAAACACTAAATTTAAAGTACGGCTAACTTGTTTGACTGGACAGAATGTGGCGAGTTTAGGAAAATCAACGGTCCAGTAATCTAATAAGCCACCACACCAGATACCTTGAGTATTTCTCGTTATGTTTCTTGTGGATATTTACAGTGTGGACATCACTCCACCTTTTAGTTGTTGGCGTGAAACTGATGTTCGTGTGACTGAACTTACTATTTTCACGAGTCATGACAGAAAATGTATCGTAATATTAAACACATTATATTCTTTGGCAACATCAAGGTGCGACCTCACTGAGTTTGTGTCTAGTTTGTCTGTAACACTGAAAAGCGTTTGTTCCAGGACTGGCATTTCTTAATTGGAGATAATGCACATTTCTGCTGTTTTAATCAGCCAAACAAAAATGATCTACACTCTTTAAAGTGTCTCCTTGTGTCACTGCGAATGAATCCAAAACACAATTAGAAACACGAAATCTTAGAACAAACCTAAACTCAGTGTGCTTGTATGTGGGAGAGAGTGTGAGAAAGTGCAGGTTAAAGTCTGTGTCAGACTCTCAAGTTGATGGTCTTTGTGTCTAAAGGAGAGAGAAAAATAAATGTGCGCGTGTGTGTGTGCGCGCGCTCACAAGTCAAACGTAAACAACTGAACGAGCCAGTCTCCTGCCACGCACGGCAGCCAGTCATGCGCTGCAGATTTAAAAAGCACACTCCTGCGCTGTTTATTTCTTTTCCTGGATGGCATCATTATATAAATTGGGCATAAATCACTGATGGAAATGTTAATCAGAACGTCTGCTTTCATAAGTATGTGTGTGTCATTACGGGTAGCTGCCAGCAAGACTGCTAATTGAGTGTGCGCAGGATTACTGTTAGCGCCGACGCAGTGAACAAAGAGCAGGAAACCGAGATGTTTCGTGCATGCACGCGCACACACACACACACGTGTGGCAACTGGTTTTGCCACTAATGAGGGACTCTGACACTAATTCAATGAAGATTTACCTCTCACCATAAATCCAGATAGAGATACAGATTTAGCTAACCTAACCTGGATAGCTACTTACTTTAGTTACAAAGAGGTGAAGAGCTTAATTGTGACTCTAATAATAAAACTACTTACAGGTGGAATATTTTCCCCTTCAGTATTTGTTCTGTTTTACTGTCCATTTCATATTTTCCTTTCTTTTTCATTTACACTGACGGCCACCTCAGCTTTTCCCACTGCCCCTCTTTCTCTCTCCACATCTCTCATCTAACCATTCTTCCTGCGGCCCCTCAGTGGAAAAGGCGCCCCTAATGAAGTGCCATTAGACCTGTGCATGTATGCTTGACTCTTAATATTAGTCTCATTCACCTTGGTGTGACTGAGGAGAAAGAGAGTTAACAGGAGAAAGGAGCAAAAGAAGTGAGAAGGAAAGCAGGACGAGAAAGAAAGAGTTTTCTTTTAAAGTTGGCAGGAAAAGAAGAGAAAATGTGAAGGAGAAGAATTGGCGAGGATGGGAGATGATGAAAGGCATAAGAGTGATAATAGAAGAGGGGAGGAGAGAAAACTGAAATTGCCTTTCACATCTGCAGTACAGTTTAGTGTTGACTCGGTAATCTTTCACAAAGTTGGTTTTAGACAGATTGTAATTTATCAATAAAAGCTGCCTGGTTTTCTTTTCATGTCAGGAAATGACTTTGTTCCGAACAGCAGAACTTTTTGCTGCCACTGTTTATTTCATGTATCCGTGATTCTCTGGGTGGAATATTGGTCATGGTCAGATCCTGGGCCAAATGAAGCCCTCGAGGGCTGGCTGGAAACAACCTGTGAAACCTCCTGCTCCGTAGCATCTTGTACAGATTGTTCTGTTTTCATTTCACCAACAAAAGAAAGAGCCCACCCTGGGTTGCAGTGAGAAAGGCAGGAGGGGACATGCTTGGAGTTTCAGTTGATTTTCTACTTCTACCTCAGTTTTTCTTCAGCTTCTCTTGATGACAATTAAGCCAGTTTGATGTGTGTTTAGACTTATCAACATCAAGATCCTGACAATTCAAACTTAGCATGATGGATCTCTCCATTTCTAATACAACTGTGGTTTGTACATGGCCAGCTGAATATGATCCTGGTCTGTAACACACCATTGGCACCAGCCTAGTCTCACAACAAAACATGAAACAGTCATGAAAAGCAATAAGTTTTTCTGCATTCATGTACAGAGCAATCACATTTTATAGCCTAGTGTTCACAAATTTATAAGTAATTGTTTCAGTGAGCCCCGCTTGGCACCCCAGCCTGACCGACCCAGGCTTTAGAGCAGGGGTGGGGAACTCCAGGCCTCCAGGGCCGGTGTCCTGCAGGTTTTAGATGTGTCCTTGATCCAACACAGCTGATTTAAATGGATAAATTACCTCCCCAACATGTTTTCAAGTTCTCCAGAGGCTGGTAATGAACTAATGATTTGAGTCAGGTGTGTTGACCCAGGGTGAGATCTAAAACCTGCAGGACACCGGCTCTCGAGGCCTGAAGTTCCCTACCCCTGCCTTAGAGTCAATCCTTATCCCAAAGTTATGGATCTGTACTTCACGTCAGACGCACACATTTTGTCCAGAGAAACCAGGTGGCCTCATCAGCAACCAAGAAATCAAAGCTTTAAAAGACATAATAGCAGTTGTATTTTTACCCAAGTTGTTGCTTATGTCTATGTTTATTCCTAACCAAGTTATATGCTACAAATGATGTGTGAGGTGTATGACTTAACCTTGGGTGTTTGATGTAAGTAGCGAAATGATTCGCCTGACCTCTGACCGATTGACCCCTGTAAACACTTTCCGACTGGGTTTAAGTCCTTCATTCATCTCTTTTGTAAATTCTGCTCATATCACACTTTAAAAGGATCATCTGTAGTATGCTCATTGGCTAACAACTTGTGATTGATAAGTTATTTGCAAGCATTTTCACAGTCAGCCCCACTCTTCTTTATCGCATCCATTTGAAAAAATGTGTTTTGGCATTAAGGAAAACAATTATTCCAGAGGTTCAGAATGGGACTTCATACACCACGAGAACTACATTTATCTTTTATACTTTTAATGATTGAGATGGCACAACATCCTTGGAAACGCACTTGGCTTAATTAGCTCCTTTAACGTGATGTTTATCTCTAATAAGGTCTGGAATTCAATCACAGCTAACCTAAAACAAAATCAACAGACGAGTTTAAACCAGGACCAAAATGTACAAGAGCAATAACTGAGGACAGCAAAGCAGCAGTATATTAATAAAAAGCAAACAATAAAAAACAACAACCCCAACTGTAAATCTGCAGCCACAAGTCTTTTTGTGTCAGAGTGATATAAATGTCATAATCAGACACTGGACTTGAGGGTCTGTGCAGATGCCGGTACACCTCTTTTTTTTCTGACTGCATGGGCTTGTCCATGAAGATTTACATTACAGTCCACCATCCGCGCATTGAAGGTGCCGGACTTCAAAGATGTATAACAGGATTGGCCAGTGGGCTGATGTGTCTCCAGTTGTCCAACATTTATGATCAAGTCTGAAAGGGGGGCTACCTGGCAGTACACAGAAGCAACCCCATGTGTTGGGTTCTGAATTCCAACTCATAACAGCTGCACTGAAAAGATGAATTTAGTGGCCAAGTTTTCTTGGGTTCAACGACAATAACAGTCTAACAGCATAATGTAAGGCTTGTACCACTGAAAATCCTCCAGTGGACCATTAGTTTCTGCTGGGTAAATCTAAACAGTGCCCCCTTAAATGCACTGCAAAGGCACAAATTCTAGTAAATTAGTGCTTACGTATTTTAAAAAATAAAATAAAAATGAAATTCAACTACCGAAAAATAAGAGAATACTTCTTGGATGGCGTCTTCAAAATTAAGCGTCATTGGCCCTAAATTTGCCTTTTCCACCAGTACCTACTCAGATTGGCTAGACAGGCTTTTCTGTTGGGTGGCTAGGGTTCCAAGCAATCAGAAAATGTGATGTCAATAGACTAGATGCCACCAATTGGCTAGTAAGCGGGGTCACTCGAGGAGTCACGAGAGCATCTCCTTCACGAAACCCGATATTTTTTAAACTCGACAACATTACAGGACTTTTGGCCGTGTCGCAAAACGATCGAAACCAAGTAGAGTCGAGTCGAGTCACATCGAGCCAAGTAGGTACTAGTGGAAAAAGGCTATTAGCTATCATGCTCCATCCACCTGGAAACACAGTTTCTGTTAGTGGACTACAAAAATGGAGGCTTGCTAGTCCTGAGATTTTTATTTTACATTTAAAAAGACAAAGCAACAAAAACATATTTGACTTTTTAGCTAATATATGCCTGTTACCTAGTCAAGCTAGGCAAAACAATTCATAGCAGCATTTAAATAACTTAAGTGCATTTCTAGCTGCAGCAGTTATTTGGTTAAAATGCAGGCTTTTGCATTGTTTTATTTCAGTGCTGTTTTCATGGTGTATCTGATATCCTGCTGTTAGTGTTGTTCCTGTGTCATTAAAGTAATGTTAGAGGATCAACATCTGACCAATTACGTGGTGATGTCATAGCTTTGGAAGTTGGAGGGGAGAGAAAGCCTTTGCCACACGACAACTCTCTGCTAGAACAAATGGTTGGTATTCCTAATGTTTTCTTTATTATTTTATATATAATATAATAAATATATTATCAGATTTCCTGTTAGCCAAATTCAGGTTACTCATATTGGTTTGCTAGCGATAGTTTATAATACCATTTGCTGACTTTATTGGATAATGCTAACTGAATACTCAGACATGACTAGTCAGTTGCAATATCTTGATGCACGCTCAATCATCCAGGTAAGTCAATTCCAAAAGGCTGATTCAGTTCATCTGGACGTAGCATTTTCAGTGAGAGAAACATTTCATCGCTGATCCACATAACTTCTTTAGTCTCAGCTGACTGCAGGTTTCCCCAACCGCAGTCTATTTACACCTACAGGCCAGTGGACACTCTTTCAATGATGAGGAGGTACACATCCTGGACAGGAAGGAGCGCGGAGTCAAGGAGGCCATATACGTGAAAAGGGAAACACCATCTTTGAATCAAGGAGGGGGCCTAAGGGTACATCCGTCACCATCTTACAATGTTGGGATTGCAGCCATTCCCCAACTCTATGTGAATGGCACTCATAATAATAATGGATTGGATTTATATAGGGTGCCCTATATAGCGCTTTGGGTGCCCTGAAAAGCGCTTTACAATGCCACTATTCATTCACTCTCGTATTCACACACTGGTGGAGGCAAGCTACGGTTGTAGCCACAGCTGCCCTGGGGCAGACTGACAGAAGCGAGGCTGCCATATCACGCCATCGGCCCCTCTGACCAACACCAGTAGGCGGTAGGTGAAGTGTCTTGCCCAAGAACACAACGACCGAGACTGTCCGAGCCGGGGCTCGAACCGGCGACCTTCTGGTTACAGATACGCTTCCCAACCACCTGAGCCACGGTCGCCTCATGGCCATTGACCAATGGTCTTTGATCAGTGGTTATGATAATTTGCATATTAATGATCAAGGAACTGACCTCCCAGCCCAGTGGTGCTGGTTTCAGTCATTGTGCAAATGTACTGTTTATAAGATTGGGGAAATCTGCAGTCAGCTGAGACTGAAGAAGTCACTTGGAATAGTGACGAAACGTTTCTCCCACTGAAAATGCTACATCCAGATGAACAGAGTCAACCTTTTAGGAGTCACTTGCAAAAACACTTTTATGATGATGCAGAAATAACAAAAACACAAGCACAGAGTTTCTGTTTTCATACTGGTTTGCAGCTTCTTTTCCTTCCTTCCTTCCTTTCTTTCTTCCTTCCTTCCTTCCTTCCTTCCTTCCTTCCTTCCTTCCTTCCTTCCTTTCTTTCTTTCTTTCTTTCTTTCTTTCTTTCTTTCTTTCTTTCTTTCTTTCTTTCAAATAAACACAGTTTCATAAATTTGAGGTTTTCAGGATTTTTCAAACTAAAATGACACCCACACCCTCTCGACGCCCCCCATCAATCATTCGTTAAAATACATACAACATTTAGGAGCTGTTAACTTGCTTTTGCTGTGTGTCATGGTAAACGGAGATTGATGCCGACACTTTGTTGACAGTGGTTTTAAACTTAAATAACAAAACAAACTTAATGTAAACTGCAGTCTTTAGAGATTTAGACAAATCCATTATTTGGGGCTGAAACTTGACTTGAGATTGATTTGTTTTCCGTTTCTGGACTCCGTCCATTAAACAAGTCGGTCCTTGGCTGAGACGTGGCTTGGTGGATGTCAACAAAACAAATGCAGTTTCAGTTAAATACAGTTTTGCACCACAGTTCCAAACAAAGAAACCCGATGAGATGGAGGTTTAGGATGGGACTGCATTGCAGTGTTGTTTAGTAAACAGGTGATGGAGCAGAAAACGTCTTAGATTTCCTTGTTGTTTATTCCAGTCTGTTTAGACTGTATGCTGTTACTCTCTCTGTCTCTCTCTAATGACTGTGTGTGATTTTGTGAGGAGGAAGATTGTGTTTGTGCTCGGTGTGTGCAGCTTGATACTTCACTGGCCCCTCCGTCTTTTACGGATGCTCAGTTGACTAGCAGATTAAAATGACCCATTTGCATCGACTGGCCGAGTGCCTGCTCAGATGTATCTAACGGTGTTTGTGTGTGTGTTTTATTTCTTTAATTGTATTCTGCTTTATACCAAAGCTTACTGGTATGTATTGCCATTCTTCTTATTTACTTATTTGTCATATTTCTTTCTCTTTAAATTAATTTTTAGTTTTTAGCCACTTTTTAGTAGTTGGAGACGTTACTTTTTTAAAGTAGGAAATCTCTGTAAAAACTCAAGTAGAGCGCCAGAATGTGAAGAGTATTATAGTATCTGATGTGTGCTCAAATAAATCTTAAGTTGTTTCTTTTTGACTCCTGGCATTCTCACAGTTTGCCAGTCTTTCTATTCAACGACATAAAGTGAACTGTACTATATCTTATATCTTTACGTTGTTCGCGCCATCCACCAAACATACCCCATCTCATTGTCTTATTAAGTCGCCCCAATTACTGCTCTCCTACCATGTCAGCTGTAACAGTGGAAAGCAGAGCTGAGCGGATCAACTGCCTCATTGCCCACTAGGGCGGTGATGGTGTGTGTGTGTAAGACGCGTTCTGCTTTAATGAGATATTGTTTGGCAGAGTCGCCACTCGAGTGGAGTCTGTCGCTTAACTGACCCCTGACCCCGACATGCTGCACAAAACTCAATTAACCACGCATCACTGAGGCTGTGTTTGTGCTCGTCTCTCCCCTCGTGTCCCTTTCCTTCTTCTTATACAAAAAGACAAAAACTAATTATGAGCATTTTCACATTTAGCACCTTATCATTTCTACCTTGGTGTTTTTCTGAGCATCCATACATGTGAAAATAGTATCATCATCACCATTGTACTGTATATGCCACTCTGCTTCCTGATGCTTGGTTCGTCTGTGCCGTTTAACTGTCAGTGTAATTTCACACACATCCAGGGAATTATTCTGGACCCCCTGCCTCGACCTGTTGCCATCCACCCCTCCCTCCCTCTCTTATAGCCAATCCCCTGCTTTTGCTTCCCTCTCTTTCTCTTCAAATGACCTTCTTCATAACTCCTTCATAAGGCTATGCTCCTTATATATATATATATATATATATATATATATATATATATATATATATATAGATAACACAAGTAAACACAAAATGTATTTACTAAATCAGGGGTGTCAAACTCAAATACACAGTGGGCCAAAATTCAAAACTGGAACAAAGTCGCGGGCTAACATTAATATTTATTGGAAAAAAAAATCTTCCTCCAGATATAAGAATGAATCTTTTCTTATGGACTCAAACAAGTTTTGCTGAAAAACTAAATATGGAACAAGCAAAGCTTAATACTAAACAATATATATATTAGCTGTATAATAACAGTAGGCCAGCTCTAATAGTAATTTGGTATGGCTTCGCGGGCCAAATGTAATTAGGCTGCGGGCCAAATTTGGCCCACGGGCCAGAGTTTGTCACCTATGCACTAAATGAAGGTGTTTTTTTATTGGGGGTAAAAAAAAATCCAAACCAAGCATTGAGAGTATGAATGAATATATTTTTTGAGGAGCTGAAATCATCTATTCTAATACTTGAGATGTTGTATTTAATGATACCGTATGTAACTATAAGCCATAATGAGCCATATTAAAACAAAAAGGCTTGAAATATTTCACTTTGCATGCAATGAATAGAAAATATGTTAAAGTTTACCTTTTTGAATGAAATTACGAGAAAACAGAATTTCATGACAATTTTTCAGCTTTATTTGATAGACTCAGTGAAGAAAGGATAGGAAAGTAGGGGCAGAGAGAGAAGGGGGAAGACATGCAGCAAGTTGCTGCGGGACACACTCGAACTGGCCCCTCTCAGTCGTATGGCATGTGGTTGCTCAACGCACTGAGCTAAACCAGCGCCCAGTTTTATGGCAATTCTTTTGAGATTCACCAGTAAATTGACTACCCAGAACTAATATGGTTTAGGTTTTCCTATTGGTACCAAGGCAACTCCAAACTGTCACTGGTATGGGAACTATTTAGGTGCCCTGTTGTGTTTTGAGTTGCAGGGTGGGCCCTATGATGTTTGTTTGTGCTGAAGGATGCGCTGTTACCATAGACGGTGTTTGGCTTGGTTTAAACAATGTTCAAGTGGACCAGTCTTTGAAAACATTTGCTTACATCAGTGAAGCATTACACTGGAGGTTACAGTAAAGTGTGTGAATATTTAAAGGGGAATTATTCCAAATTTGTTTATTTATTGACAAACTAATCAGTTAAGTATGAAATTATTTAGAAAACGACTATTAATTAAAAATATCATACATGCGGCTCTACCACAGTTTAATTGTAACAGAGAGACCCTTCAGTAAGGTGTACTTTAAAAACAACATCAATGGCCTTCAGGGTTTTCTGTGTCATGAAAGTGGGTCTCTTTTTACTCGGCTAAATTCATGGTAATTTATGATAAACACATAACTCAAGAGTAGATTATGTTCAACATTTCATTTTAAAAATGAAGTTTCTTTAGAAAAAGAAACGTTTAAATATTTGGGAATAAATGTAACCCGCACAATGATCGAGTTGCGGATTCATAATTTTGACACGTTGTTAGAACAAACATCACAAGATTTTAAAAAATGGGCAACACTTCCAATCTCATTAGCAGGCAGAATAAATATAGTTAAAATGTTTTCCAAATGATTAAGACAGATTTAGACAGATTAATAGCAACATTTATTTGGAAAAATTAAAATCCCAGAATGGAAAAAACGTATTTGGAAGTACCAAAAGAGGCCGGTGGGCTAGGGTTGCCAAATTGTATCTTTTAACACTGGGCGGCTAATATCACCAAATTATTGCACTGGAAATATGTTTATGAGAATAGCGAGGGTGAGGGTAAAAATCAAACTGGTGTCTAATCCACTTCCCCTCCTAACCTCATCCTTAGCTCTAAATCAAAAACAGAATATAACAAATCCAGTTGTAAGAACATCTATTTGAATATGGCTTCAATTCAGAAGGCACTTCTGTTTGCAACAGGTTAGTAATTTTTTGCCTGTTGCTTTTAAACCTTTTTTGCCATCCATTTCAGATAAAGCACAATAATGGTTTGAAGTTTTTTTATTTTCAGGAGAAACTTTTAACACCTTTGACGCTCTGATGAGACATTACAATATACCAACCTCACATATGTTTAGATACCTGCAAATATGAAGTTTTGCAAAAACATTGCTTCCTTCATTCCCCTACCTACCTCCTAAAAATCAAGTGGATAATATTTTGGAAATAGATCCTTTTGGCAAAAGGAGAATCTCCGCCATATACAAACTGATACAGAGCTTAAGGCCTATTACTTGGGAAAAATAATTGGGAAAAAGACATTGGGGTGGATTGATCTGATGATGAGTGGAGATCTTGCTTGAATCGTATACATACTTCCTCCCTTTGCATTCGCCATGGTTTAACTCAGTTTAACATTCTTCATCGTCTTCATTATACAGGAGAGAGGCTTTTCCCAGTAGCCGATGCTGCCTGTCCCAGGTGTGGACATAATCTAGCAAATGAGTAGGGCTGGGTATCATCACTGATTTCTAGAATCGATTCAATTCCAATTCACAAGGTCCCGAATCGATTCGATCCACGATTCGATTTAATTCAATTCCATTCGATTTGATTCAATTCGATTTGAATCTGGGAAATTTTGACAGTCAGAAATATTATAATTCAGATCAGTACATTTACATATTTTTGTATCAATAAAAAGGAAGCTGACACACGCAAGACTTTATCACAGCAGATGCCTTTGTGTCAAAGTAGCTGAAGATAAAACACAGAAAAACATGAAGGTGATTTTTCCTGTTCTGGGATTTTATAAAAAATATTCTGCAGTACATCAAAAATGAAAGAAAACCATTAATCAACATATGAACATTACCTCTGACGTTACAGCGGTTTTATTAGAGACAAAGCGTTTTGCATTTTGCATAATTTTAAAAAGTTTCAATTGGTTCAGTATTGAACAGCAGAAATTAGGTTTTCTTTTCGGAAGAATGTAAAAGGGAAAAAAACGTCGGCTGACAGCGCTGTAAACAACGGTAGACTTGTGCGTAACAAGCAAGCAAATAATGCAGAAAACAGATTTTCTGCAAACTGTTCTTGAAGTACAGAGAGAGAGAGAGAGAGCTGTGCATCGTGGTCGAAGCAAAACAGTAAAAGTCATAGTGAATTCATGACGATGTTTATGTGAAGCGTAGTTTGGATCTTCTTTTGCTGCTGGTTCGGTCAATATTGTTTGGAGAGAGATCAAACTAACAGCTTTAGAATCAGCGCAAAAAGGGCGTGAACACAAAGCACGGACCACCAACAGATCAGAATCAGCGAGCTGTCGGCTTTCAGCCCCGACCGTGAGAAAGGCGACATCTAACTGATTCTGATCCGCGGGTTGCGCTGTGTGTTTACGTCTTTGTATAGAATCCGTGTTCCTGCTCTCATTTATTGTTTTAGCTGTTTGGTGGTTGTTGAAATTTTGTGAGATTTCACCTGAGATTCTGGCATTTCGGGCAAAATAAATTTATATTAAAAAATCGATTCAGGATTTTAATGAATCGATTTTATGTTATCCAAGCCAGAATCGATTTTAATCGATAAATCGATTATAAAAACCCACCCCTACAAATGAGGGTCACATGATGTGGTCTTGTCCTAACCTGGACAATTACTGGGGAAAATTCAGTGCTTAATTTCCACATTGGCATTTTTGGAGTTATGCCACCTCAATACGAAATTAGTCAATCTCAGGAAAATGCCATAGCATTTGCTACATTGCTTGCCCCTAGACTGATCTAGACCGCTAGCATGCTGCTACATGTTTGGGTGCCGAAAGAAGACAGCAGATTTATGTGTAAACACATCACAGATCCTTTCATAGTCATTAAGGACACAAGAAATTATGATAGTAAACAAACTTTGAGTATTTTTTCAGCATAGATTTGCATTAATGTGAACCTTCAACTAAAAAAATGCACTGTGAGGATCAAAAAACAACTATTTAAAGCTCAGTCTGAGACCAACATCGGTTGACTAATGGACATTTGGACAGTTTTGTCGTTGCTACTCCATCAGGTCTTTTTGTTAAAGTTCTGTGAGTGGCCTGTAGCTCCAGTTCACACACCCAAACCACAGCATCCACTGTCTCTCGGTTTTTCTTTCTCTTTTATAAGGCACAGGACAAGGTCACGCTCTGCTCCACCCATTACAGTAGCACAGGAACATGACACTCAACACGCACGCACACACATACACAGGTACACACACACAGCTCATTTTACTTGTCCTTTCACAAAGCCTCGTGGGAAGAGTGACATCATCCCTTTCTTTCTTCACAGCTGTCAATCAAAGTAGATAATGAGGTCACAGGGTTAAACCCCTCCCATTTAAGAGAGCCTCTACAAGTGTGTTGAAACGAGTGCCTGAAATGAGTTCAGTATCAGGTAACACACAGCAGCGACAGTTTGTACCTAAACCTCCTTGGGTGACTTGGAACAGATGCAACAGTAGAGCGAAGCAGCTCAAGGCTATGCTCGTGTGAGCTGAGGACTCGCTTGTCAAACAGTAGCTGTTGCATTTGAACAAATATCTGGAAGAAAGTAATTTTCTTCCAAGGGACAACCTTTTATTAAATTATAAAAGGTTGTCCCTCAAAGTGAACTCCCAGTGAGGAGACTTTGTTGACACTAAAGTGAATGAAAATAACTTCAAAGAGCAGCAACGAAGTGCTGCACAGTATTAGGATATTAATAGAGTGAATAAGAAAGATCTAGTTTTTTGGACTTGGACAAGAGCCACACTTGTTAAAAATAACAGTAATAGTATATGAACAGGAAACAAGTTCCATCTGAATTTTGTAAGACTGAGTTGGCCAAAATAATCACCAACCGAGAGAACAAAAAAAGGCTGAAAAGTCTCGATATCTTATAGTAAAGTTGAATTTAATTACTGCCTGGTTGGCTGTCGGATCCAACTGTTAAGCGGCTCAAACACAATATAGAACTATAGCATCACTATTTATATTCTAGTCAAAGTCAGTACATGTGTGAACATTTATCTAGTGCAAACTAATAGTTATGACAGCTGAACAGCCAAATCCTACACATAGTCAGCAGGTGTTCTTTGTAATGTAGATAACACAGCGTGTAACGCTCAGTGCAGTGGCATATTCAACATTATGCACTCCATACTGTATATAAATGCCACTTGTTTTGCACAATATCCAACTACCAACCTCTGTATATTTTATATATTTATTTTATTTTTACTCTATTTAATTTGTAAAATATGTATACACACACATATACACACACGTAGACATACATATTTAGTATACACATTCAGTAATATGCATACACTCTTATATTGTACCTATATTTATTCATATAATTCTCAGATTTAGCCATTCTTATAATTGCTTGTTCTTATGTTATTGTACTTTGCACACCTCTGTTGCTTGTGAAACTCGCACACAAGAATTTCACTCACATGTACTGTACCAGTGTACCTGCACATGTGATGTGACAATAAAAGTGATTTGATTTTGATATAAACTTCATAACAAGCAGGCGAGACACAATGAAAGATTCTGATTTAGTTATTTATTTGTTTGTTTGTTTGTTTATTTGTCTTTGTTATCTACAACCTCCACTGGACTGAACTTAGTAATAGTTTCTATAATATTTAATTTCTATATAATAGTTTCTTGTCATTTGTCATGAATAGAACACAAGTAGATGTGTGTGAAAGGCTTCTTGGAAAGACTGAAAACCTGGGTGTAAAAATGCGTACAGCACAGAACTGTTGTGTTTAACAGATTTGATAGTTGTGTGAGTAATTTGTACCTTCCTGGAATAGACACTTTGTCACACAGAAGAAGTGTTTTAAGAACATAACTGGACCTTAGCCCGTCTCTAGTTCCTGCCTCTGTGAGTGAGTCTGCATACTTCAGCCAGGGGAACAAATTCAAATTCCTTCAAACCAGCTTGTTTACATATTTCACTCAAGATGTCCTTTTCAGTTTCATACGTATTTGTGATGCCTGGAACCGAAGCCTCCAGCCCCCCGTGGCTCTGTGAATTGGCTAAACAGAAGAAAATGGATCGTTGCACGCATCGATCTTCCAAACAAAATAACTAGTTTGTTAATGAAATTGATAAGTTACACACTGTTCCTAAGATGTTCTTTGATGTTTTTAAAGGTTTGACTTCTTTATGTCTGCAGTTCCTTTATGTGCTGTTTTCTCTTTTGTTTTCCAGAGACCTGAATGGAAACAACCTGACAGTCATCACCAAGACAGACTTCTCGGGTCTCAAACACCTCCGAGTCCTGTGAGTTATATCTGCCTTTACTCTTATAGATATATTTTATGGGTTAAAATTAAAGCACTCATCCCATCCAGAGTGGCTTTCACACCATTTCCTTCTCTACTTTCATTGCCTTCAGGCTCATTGTTGACAGGGCAACAGCTTGTATTTGTTACGAGATTCTTTCCCACATTTCTGTCCTTGTTTGAGGTCTGATAGGAATGTGGGAAGCATAGCTGTGGTGCCACGTAAAGCTGACATAAGGTGCTTGTCTGGTGTCAGTTTTACTACAAGGAGGGTTTATCTATGACCTTTTGACGTGGAAGCACTGTGCCCTTGGGGAACTGCAATGAGTGTCAGTGATGGACATGATGACTTGTCCCGGACTGATTATATCTCTGGAGACCTGATCAGAACAGATTAGCAGCCCACTGGGAGCCCTGGGCATACTGCTGTCAGGAGGGTAAAGTGTTACAGCAGTAGGGATGGGTATCGTTTAGGTTTTATCTGATACCAGTACCAAACCGGTACTTTTGAAACGGTGCCGGTGCTCGAACCTGTGCTTAAAGAATGGAGAACACAAAATTGGTCCAAAAACCTCTCATGTTCAGCTGTTTCTTTGTGTGTTAGCTTACACACGAACAACATTAAGCTACTCACGCAGAGAAGAACGGCTGCTGCTGCCATCATCATCCGTCATCATTTCTGCTACACTGGCAGGGGTAGGGGCCAGGACTCGCCTCTTCGGGTTTTTGGGGGATGTTGCTAACTCCAGGTCAGATAACAGGCACCAGTAGATGCGCTCGTGTGAGGTCTAGCAGCAAGCTATCCAATACGGTGCATTTCTTGGCTTTTAACAAAATGCTATACGTCGCCAGGTGTTTCAGGAGGTGTTACCTCCTTTGCACAGTATCATCTTAAAGCACTTGTTGCAGGCTGCTGAGTTTGCATCTTTTGCTGTGAAGTACAGCCAGACTTTTGACCGCTTCGCCTTGGGCGTTTTTAATCTGTAGCTCTGCTCTAAAAGAACGTACGTACCTGGGCCCGCCTACTATGCTTGCAAAGGCTAGAATCCAAAGTGTATGACATTTCAGGGAAAAAAAGCACCAAAATAAAGCACCGAAATGTGGTCTGGTCACTACCGTTTATGCCATAATGGCACCGGATACCGGTACCCATCCCTATACAGCAGTGTAGGGATGGAAGTGTAGAGGTGGAAGAGCAGTATGTTTCTCATATATACAGATTCAAGTGCAGACAGATTCAAAACCAGTGTCTGAAACCAAAGCCTCATCCACATATTCAGCTGCTGACAAATAAAACTCTATTTTCATGTACATGTTATTTTTACCCATATTCATCAACACACTCATAATTAAAGATTAAGTTAACAAAGGCAGAACACATCCTTGTAGAAAATCTACTGTATTTTCACAATACTCAGACTGAGATCGACCAAACAAGACTCATGTTTCACAAGGAAGGATTAAAGCGTGTTACCAATTTATCAAATAGAAAACTGACTGTGTTATTTAATATCTCTTGATTTGTGCTTAAACTGTGAATCTTAATGTGAGCGTTTCCTTGCAGTCATCTGATGGAAAACCAGATCAGTAACATTGAGAAGGGAGTGTTTGATGAGCTGAAGGAGCTGGAAAGACTGTGAGAACACATTACAAAGACATTTACAAGTATAAACCAAATGAATTTTTCATTCACAGGAAATGATATCTTTTTTTTCTTTGTCTTTTTTTTTGTCCACACAGTCGCCTGAACAAAAACCGTCTCAGCCACCTTCCAGAGCTGCTCTTTCAGAAGAATGAAGCCCTGTCTCGACTGTGAGTACAAACTCCAGAGCTCTGCGTATTTTCTCTCCATACCCTGCACCCTCTATTTGAAATCTCAGGACTTTGCTCTCCTTAGCTCAATGTCTCTGTCCTACACAATGCACTTTAGGGGTTTTTGCACAGTCCCAAATTGAACTGATTAGAATGTGTTTATCTTGGCCATCAGGTATGTCCGCCATGTCCACACATGTACATGGTCCATAAGTACTGGCTCCTACTTGTCTACCACCCTACAGCAGCATCCAGTGACTATATCCATCTAAGTAGTTCTGTCAGTCTTACTTGGAGAATATCGGACACTTACAAATTGCAGTTCCCTGAACTGGCAGCTCTTCTTATCGACAAGGAAGGTCATAATAGGTCAACATTTAGGATTTTTAAAACAAGCAGAAGTGGTCATTGGGGTATTTTTCAGCACCATCATGTGCATTCAGAACCTATTAAGCTGAAATAGTCTGATTTCTTTCAGATACACACTTAATTTGCATCTGTTAAAAGTGTGGTTCATTGAGCTCTAATCGCTCTGCTTGTTTGTTTTCATTATTTTATTTTTCATTCTTCTTCTTTTGCTTTGATGGTCCTGGTTGCTTTTGTGATGTGTGTATGTATGATTGGATTTGAACGAGTGTATGTTTAAAGGTAATCTGTTGTGATTTCCCATATTTTCTTTCACAAATATACTGTTATGTAATGGATGCCCAAATTTCAGAAAATGAGGTCAGCACATGTGAATCAAAGGTCAGAGTTCAGACTGCAATAAATCCACTGATTCTTGGCTCTGTTTGATATCAAATGTCATCTCTGTAGCCCCACAAACCTTCTCTTCTGTTCTTTTGTTTTCATTGAAGCCATCAGTGAGGAAAAGGTTTCCTAAAGCGAGGCAAGTTAAATCAGAGAGAGGGTGAACTGGGTGAAATCAGCTCATCATCAGTAAAAAGAATCTGTATAAGATTATTATGAACTGTGAATCATGCAAAGTTACTCTATCGTAATCCAAGAATAAAAATCTGGAGCTAAAAATAATAAATAGTTTCCCTTCATTTGTGGATAATGGATTATGTCTGCAGGTCTTGTTACGTCAACCCAGTTAAAAAGAATGTATCCAGCCTTCGTCCCTCCAAGCTGTTGTCTTAAATTTGTCTGTACATTAGCTAATACAGCGGTCTCCAACCTTTTTTGCACCACGGACCGGTTTATGCCCGACAATATTTTCATGGACCGGCCTTTAAGGTGTCGCGGATAAATACAACGAAATAAAACTAGTACCGGTACCGAAAAAAATGAAATTTATTCATAACACACGTGAAAAGACCCAGGAAAACCGAGTAAACAATAAAAACGATAATAAAATAACGCTGAAAACCGATAAAACTATACATTTCACACCTGAGCCTCAACTCTCGCGGCCCGGTACCAAACGACTCACGGACCGGTACCGGTCCAAGGCCCGGGGGTTGGGGACCGCTGAGCTAATACACAGATGTCTTGAATCTGGATGTATTTTTGGATTAGTGATCAACTACAATAGTCTAACACTGAAAATGTCTGCTACTCCAAGCTGTTTAGTCACTGACTTTTCTGATAAAAACAATTGACCTATTTTTCCTCACCCAGAAAACACTGCAAATAACCTCCCTCTAGACAGCAGAGGCACTGCAAATAACTTACAGGCTCCCACAGGAGCTGTAGGAACTGTCTAGCTTTAATTCAACATTTGAACACACACATAAAGAGCTTATTTTAATAACTGAAAGCTTGGAAACAGTTGGTTACTGTGTGGATAAATGTGACTCTCTCTTTCACACACACACACATGCACATACACACACACCTCAGACGCTTTTGTTATAAATGTGTGGTTGTAGTGTGAGATGGGGAAGGTATCTGCTACTGCCTGGAGATGCCTGGAAACACATACACAAACATTACTGCAGAGAAAGAGGAAAAGCAAATATAAGAGCTCTCTAATTAAGTTTTTCCTAATGATTGATCTGCTCGTGACAGTGATGTGCTTTGGTACCTGTGTCTGCATGTTTGAGTGCGGTGATTTAGTGCTTAACAGAAAATGTGCTGATACAAAGAGATTTACTTTTCCCCCGAGTGAAGAAGGAAGTGGACTGAAGGGGGTAGCAGCCATGAAAAATACCAGTAATTACAGAAAAAAGTGGAGACAAACAGTGTGTGTGTGTGTGTGTGTGCGTGTGTGTGTGTGTGTGTGTGTGTGTGTGTGTGTGTGTGTGTGTGTGTGCGTGTGCGTGTGCGTGTGTGTGTGTGTGTGTGTGTGTGTGTGCGTGTGTGTGTATAAGAGGGAGGAATAAAGAGAAAGTATAAGACGAGTAGATGGTAAAAGACAGTGTGTGTTTGTTTCAATCCGTGTGTCTGTTCTGATTATTTGCTGCTTTCTGTTTTGGCAATTTCACACTCTAGCTCCCATTAGGATGTGCCGAGATGGACTTGGCATGTTCGATCAATCAGCAAACACACACACACACAGTGACACACTCATAGCACAGAGCCATTAGCACTTCCTCTAGCAGGAGCGATTTCTTTTCCTCCTGCTGTGATGATGGACTGTATAAAGCCTGATGTCCCTGGGAAACACACACTCATGGCTTTTTGCTTGTGTGCATTTTTGTCTCTTCAACAAAATTGCCTTCTATACTTAGCCTATTTCCTCTACTGTATATTCCCCTCTCCATGTATCAGTCTGTCCTCTTCTTGTAGATTGTGATACACTGTCTTCTTTTTAAATGAGCTTTTACTGGCTAAATATATAGGTTTATTCATTTGCAAAGAACTGAACAGTGTGTAAAGACTAATACATAAATACATAAAATCTTTTCATTTAATTAATTTGCACGTCATTGAGTGAAATAAGTATTTGATCCCAACTATTCTGACTGTCCACCACCATGGGCAAGACCAAAGAGCTGTCAAAGGATGCCGAGGACAAGACTGTAGTAACAAGCTTGGTGAGAAGGTGAAAACTGTTGATGTGATTATTCAGAAAGAGAAGAAATATAAAATGACCATCAATCCAGTCTGGAGGTCCATACAAGATTTTGCCACATGGGGGGAGAATGATCATGAAAAAGGTGGAGGATCAGCCCAAAAATACATGGGGGGAGCTTGTTAATGGCCAGCAGGTAGTTGGGACCACAGTCACATTGGTGATACACCATGCTGTAACAGACCCACAAGGACCCCAGCTCAATAAGGCACACGACCAGGCCTGTTATACGTTTGCTAGTGAACACCTACATGATTCAGTAAAGCTTGGGAGAAAGTTTTCTGGTCAACTAAAACCAAAATTGTGCTCTTTAGTGTCAACTGGACCAACTGTGTTTGGGGAAAGAAGAATCTTGAGCATGATCCAAAAATCACTCTCCCCACAATCAGACATAAAGCTGAAAACATATGTTTTGGGGCTATTTTTCTGCTATATGTACGGGGAGTCTACACCTAATCAAGCGCACAATGTACAGATGCATGTACTGTAAAATCTTAGACGAGAACCTCCTTCCCTCAACCAGAAGACTGAAGATTGGTCTTAGCTGGATCTTCTGGCATGAAAATGACCCCAAAACTACCATCAAGGCCTAGCCAGTCTCCGGACCTTAGTCCTATAGAAAATCTGTGAAGGGAGTTGAAGCCAAGCGGCAACCAAGAAAATCAGATGTATTTACAGAGTTTGTGTGAAGAGGATTTTGGGCAGAGTACCTCCCGTGTGCAAACTTGGTGACCATCTATAAAAAAGTCTTACAAAGGTTTTCCACCAACGGTTTCTTCCATCAACTACGTCATGTTTTGCTTGGGGATCAAATACTTATTTTACTCAACGACATGCAAATCAGTGTATGTGCTGTTGCCTATGAAATAGTCACTTCAAAGACAGGGATGAGGTCTGCGACCAGTCAAGGTTTGCTGCTGGCTTCAAAGCAACTTTTGTGCATCAAGACAGTAAGAAAACTGCAAGAAGGTAGAGTCAGTTTCTAATTGAATGGCGGCATAGTGACAATTACATGCAATCTGAATATGAAAATACAGAAATTAACTGTACTTTAATGGCCAAAATCACAAATCTGTTGCCAGCTACATTCACATCAAACAGAAATTCACGTGAACTTCTCTGACTGGTTGTCAGAGGCAAAAACTAAAAGGGGTGGGAAAATTAGAACGGTAAAAACAACCAAAGACTGGTTATTTTATTCCCAGCTAAAACCCTCACCTGAATTCAACCCAGGTCTGAATGGACCCTTGAAGAAATAGTATCCAAATGGACTTCAGTCCAGAAAAACTCGTGCAAATTCATCCTAGCAAAGTTTATTTAAAGTCTATGCATCTGTTACCTGATCCAGCTTGGAACCAGACGGTAAAACCTCTGATTAAAAGAAATTGACTCTTCATCATACGGTTGAACTCAGCTCAAGAGTCTTAACGTTTACAGTTTTCCTCCACTTTAACAGACGTATTCAAACAAAGGCAATAACCCCAAACATCACAGGCTGGTCATGTTTGTGTGAAGTTTGAACAACTAAAGAGAGATTTTAATGTCAGTTGAAGATGCTGCTCGGTTTTCCTCTCCTCTGTCCATACCTCTGTGTTATTCTTTCATCCTCTTTCTTTTCTCAATTTTGGCGACTTTCATTTTTCATTCTTTCTGTCTCCCCTCAGTCTTTTGTTGGCTCTGTGTGGATGGGATCGCTCCACACCCAGTAATAGTCCTTTGTGTGTTTTGATGATACCTGGAGGGTGACTGAATGTGTATGTTCGTGCACCAGGGTGCCCCCTCCCAGCACCTCCCTTTAGCCCAAGGGAGCTAAAGAATTATGGGTGTAACTAGGTGTCTCTCTCACCCACGCACACAAATTCACCTTGACCTGAAAATGAACTGTGTGGTTAGCCAGTCGATACTGGGCTCCTGCAGGTCTTATTGGGTACTTGAAACAGTACTCAGTGAAAATGTAACCCAATGATTTTGAGCTGGACAGTGCACAGGCAAATGCTTATCTGAACTTGATCCCATTTGAGATAGGAGAGAAATTCCTGTTCACAAATATCTCTGTATGGCATCATTAGCATCTTGCTATTATTTTATACAAGACACATGTAAGACCACATGGGAAATGGCATCAACCGGAGCACTGACCACTAGCACTGTAAAAAATAAAGTGTGCAGGGGTCAGGGAAAAAACACTAAATGTGAACATTTTGTCCCTCATTTCTAATGTTATTATAATTTGTCATATGAAATACACCTTTATCTGGAATATGCACATAGATTATTTCTAAAGATTGTTATGGATGGTCTCAAAGTGTAACTCTTGCCTAAGAGCCTGGCTCCGGCCACTGCATAACTTTCAAATATGCTCAAAGGTTTAAAAGAGGTAAAGTAAGGAAATTCTGAGAATGAGACATAGATGATGCATGAGTTGTTCAGTGATCTTTAGGCCCATTTAAAATTGAAGAACAACACAGAATAGCAAGTGTTAGCTAGAGGACAATGGTCATCAGCTGTAGCTGCTGGCTTTAGTACCCAAACCATGTTGTCTTTTTCTCTCTCGATGGCCTGTCCTGCCATCTGGAACTGTGCTGATATATAAATGGGTGTGAAGAGAAATAATGCAGATTGGCTATAATTGTCACGGCGAGTGAGAAGAGCCGTGTGGAAAGGAAAAAGAGGATCCAAACGCAGGCAGTCGTGAAGGTGTGAAGGTGATTTATTGAACACGAAATGTAGAGAGGCAAATGGCAAAACGGAAAACTAAACTATACTGGGACAACTAAACTACAGAGCATGAACAAGAACATGAACCTGAACATAAAGGAAGGAAGGAAGACGATGGTACATGATGGTGACGGCAGGGAACACACGGATGAAACATGGTGGAAACACAGACGGACCAGCAACTACAATGACAGAGGACACGACTTAAATACACACAGAGAAACACAGGAATTACACACAGGTGGTGGACACAGCTGGGAATAATCAACAAGACGAGACAGAGGGAAAACTGAACACACTCACATGAGACGCAAACCTTCACAATAAAACAGGAAACGAGAAGACTACACCAAGACGCAGACCTGACACTGAGAGACAGACAGACAGAGAATGACACATGGAACGTGAACTAAACTAAACGTGAGATACAACCGAGAACAAATCCTTAACATGAATAAACAGAAACATAGAATTCTAATAATAATCATTATAATAATAATACTCATAGCGCCCAAAACCACGACAATTATTCAAAAATAAGCTAACAATCAAAACTCATAATACTGGGTCGAAACTGACCCAGAACCGTGACAATAATTCTATTGATGTCAATATTAATGAACCACTGTTTCATTTCTTCTTCTTCTTCTTCTTCTTCTTCTTTTTTTACAGTGCAATCTTTGCATTACTGTAAAAGCATAGCATGTTCTCACAGACGTCCTCTGAATTAGAGTTTTAGCAACTTTTTTCTTTTTCTTTTTTAAATAAATTCTGCATATGTGGACTCAGTTGTTACCACAATGGAGATCAAGTGCACAAATAAGCATGAATGAAATATGAGCAGTGGGAAAGAAAATGTGTGTGCAAAATGAAAAAAACAAACAAAACACATACATGGGAATTAGAAATGTGTGGCCGTCTGCTTTAATGTGTCTTTTCGTGTGTGTCCTTGCAGTTAACTTTCCCCTCAGACACTTCATGAGTTTTTTCTCATTAGGCAGAGTGGTAGAGCTGTCCTCATTAGAGCAGATGATTGGCATCTGAGTGCAGCTAATTAACGGTGTGAAGCTGACAGAGGTGGTGATGGCAGCTGCCTGGTTGCACTTTAGAGGCTAACCGGAGTGTGACCTCGACGTTTAGAGGCAGGAAGAGCACACTGGGGTAATAAGCCTGTATGTGTGTGATAATTATCTTTATTTGCATTTGTTTGTTTTGGGAGATTCCTTGCATATAATCATGTGCTAATTACACTGATTAGCATCGATACCAAAAAGGATGTTAGATACACTTATGACTGAGTGTGTGATCATAGTTTATTGCTGTTTCTCTGGGATAAAACAGCAAGAAAGTCCGTGCCTACATAAGTATGAAATAATTTTGCATGATAATCTCATTGCCATTGAAAAGTTTATAATAGTTTTGAAAGCAGCAGTAGATACAGATTATGATGACCTTTATCTTTACAGCAGGGTAAACGAGCACTGCATCCGACAGCCAGCAATTCATTCATCATGCAGTCAATCAAGAAGGTGTCTTGAATTTTGTGAGCTGTTTGTAAAGTCTTAGATCTGAGGAAGTGAGAGGTGGGGTCAGTTTGCTGACAGTAACAAAAATACAGATCGTTTTTTTTCTTTTAACAGGACAGCTGGCATGTGGAATTAGGTTGTAAATAATGCAAAGTGAAAGTGCATTGATTCAGCCTGCAAGATATCGTATACATCTATCTTGCAGGCTGATGATTAAAACACAAAGTGTCTTCAATTATCTGCTTATTGTTGAGAACAGAAACATTAGCTCGGTTTCTTACAAATATGCAGTTTTTAGTGGCAAGTTCCTTACAAGTGTTGTAGTGTGGGTAGCTAATGAGATAAACTGGATCACATTAAAACATAAAAAACATACTGTTTCCTTATGTATTTATTTATTTGTCGTGTACATATTTATGCATATTGCAAATGTCCTACTTCTTCATTCAGTCCTTCCTTGCTGAAGAAATGAAACTTGTGTTATTACGTCAAGGTTTGTTATTAAAAATCTCCACCATTAGCTGAAAATGACTAGTTTCTTCAGAACTGCTTTGATGAAAGCAGCTATATAACAGAATGAAATTACGTATTAATTATAAGTTCATTGCTGTGTTTGCTCAGGAATAATCTGTATTCCCTGAGCGACTGTTAGGTGACAGCTGTTGATGAACTTGTAAACCTGGTCTTGGATTCTACACCATGAACCTCTTTTCACAGATAACTGTGGTCACCTCTAGTTTGCATGAAAGATGCCAACTTGTTTGCCAATACTTGCTAATGGACCCCAACCAGCTGGGAAACAGATATTTGTCCCTAGCATTAAGCTAAGTAAGCATGTTAAATCAAAACCGCTGATTACCAGGAGGTCACTGAATGGGCTCCAAGCGAGCAGCACTGGGATGTTAGTAGTAACTTTTCTCTACTGGTGGTAACTACCAGCAAACACTTTCAATTCAATTTTCAATTCAATTTTATTTATATAGCGCCAAATCACAACAAATGTCGCCTCAAGGCGCTTCATAGATACAGAGAAAAGCCCAACAATCATATGACCCCCTATGAGCAAGCACTTTGGCGACAGTGGGAAGGAAAAACTCCCTTTTAACAGGAAGAAACCTCCGGCAGAACCAGGCTCAGGGAGGGGCGGGGCCATCTGCTGCGACCGGTTGGGGTGAGAGAAGGAAGACAGGATAAAAGACATGCTGTGGAAGAGAGACAGAGATTAATAACAGATACGATTCAATACAGAGAGGTCTGTTAATACATAGAGAGTGAGAAAGGTGACTGGAAAGGAAAAACTCAATGCATCATGGGAATCCCCCGGCAGCCTACACTTTGCACCTACCAGGAAAATGCTCACTTTTTCCTACTAACTGGTGTTTGCCAATTGCTGCCCAGTATGACTGAGGCCTTACTTGAGGTGTCAAAAGAAGTATTATGTACTTAATCTGCAGAAAACTTATATGAAAAAATGCTGCAGGTGGTAAATGCTGACCTCTTTTTAAGTACTTTTTCTACAGTAATACATCATATTCCATAATGTATGAATATGGAATATGATAAATATGTAGCATGAGTTGAGGAGGACATTTATCTTGACAGCAAACCTTAACAGCTTGTAATGAGCTCAGAAAAAAATGCTTTTGCCCCCCAAAATGTAAAAGTATATCAAAATATATTTTTTTAAAAAGGACTTTACACGAAGCCATGCGATAATAAAAACCATGATACTATTTAACTCGAGCCTTAAGCCATGCTAAAACCTAACATATGTCTCTTCAGCAAGGGGCCACAGTAGATGTTTCTGTATGTGTTCAAATACATTTGCACATGCACGCAAATTTATATTTACATTATCTGCAGGATTCAAATCTGTCACTGCAGAACACACAAAAGAAGGATTTTCCCAGAATTTTAGTTTTCTTAAAGCCGGGACTGTGGGGTTCTTCCTGCTGTGTGTGGTAACAGCTTCATCCTGGATAATAAGATCAGTGGTGCGGACAGACACCACTGCTCCCTTTACAAAAACCTGCTCAGCTGTTATTTTTCTGCTCAGATTGTGCGTCTGCGAGTGCGCACGTTTGTGGGAGGTCAGTTCACAGACGCTGACTTCTCCTGTCATGTCCATCCAAAGTAAAGCTGGCACACTGAGAGCAGTGGAAAAGCATTGTGGGAACTAAAACATGCAACTGTTCAAAGAGCCAATCGCTAACCTAAGATGCAGACTAGGGTGAGAATTACTGCGAGACGTCTGACGGTCACATTCAATTCTCACATTCTTCGTCCTCTGTTTCATCCACCCACCATTCCTCACTGCCCTCTATTGTCTGCTCCCCCTTGTTTTTTCATTTTCATATTTCTCATCACCTTCCCCTCATGTGTCTTTTGGGGTTCTTCAATTAAGCGCTCTTCTCCCCTGTGGGTGGAGGGAAGGAAGAGAAGTGAAGGATAAAAGGAATGAAGGAAAAGACACAAAGGCAGAGGAAGGGAGGTCAAAAAACTGTGGATGAAGATCAGCAGTTTGACAGCAGGCAAAGAAATAAAGATGGCATGATATTAAATATAGATATTAAATCAAAGAGAAAGTGAAAAGAAGGATTTTTAAAAAGTTCAGGAAAAAAAATAATGGAGTAAACAAACGTAAAAAAGATACAGTGCTATAAACACTGAAGGTGTAATGCATGGGAGTAAAGTAGGGCTGAACCTAAAGGATGCCAGATGACCAGAGATAAGGAGACATTTTCAGTATTGCCTGCTATGCTTGAGTTTGTGCTGTTGCCATGGTCACACCTTTACATGCCATCAGGTCGTGAACTTTTCCAGAGTTCAGTGAGTGTTGGTCAAACACTAACGCGACTGTGTTTCTCACACATAGGCCCTGTGTGCTAAGGGGCGGCCATGTGTCCACTGGATGTTGTGTGAGGGTAATATTTAGCATGTGTGTGTGCGTTTGCGTATGGATTTTGTTGTTAGCCCGCAATACTGTGTTTTGTCTGTGTTAGTTTGCCTGCTGAAGCTCCGTGATCGACACGGCTTTGAAGTAAAACAAGAAAATATGTTCTTTTTGTCTTCAAACATGTCTCCTTATATTACGAGTGATGTGGCCTCCAAGTAAAAACATTGAATATACTGATGGTTCTGATTTTGTATTGTTTATTTTTTTGGCTTTTGGGTTTTTTTTGTTGCATATTTCACCTAAAAATGACACATTAAATGAGAATTTTTAATAAAAAAAAAGGTGTAGAAAAGTTGGATACTTTTTTAAGCTCATGTGAGGGCCTGTACCATGAGACAGATGGTATACATTTAAGGGAGCACTGCATAAGAGCCTGGATATTATGTCGTATTGAATAACTGTTTTACAAGTGGTAAAAATATCATGACCATATTGCCTGGTCTGATGAGTACGGTTGTCAAATCCAGTAAAACTTAAACACCAGCAAATAGAAAAAGCAAACATGCAAATGCCAAATAGGAAGTATAGTCTATAGTATAATATGAGTCATGTGAATCAAACATATTAACTTTTATCTTTTCTAATTCACAACAGTGATGAACTTTAAGTTTAAGGATATAATTCATCCACTGTTAGCTCCTCAATGCCTTATGCTAACACAGTGCAGAGCAGCTACCTGAGCACCACTCCCACAGACGTCGATTATCTTGTCAATATTTTTACTTCTTCAATGCGTACAAGTCTATATACAGGGGTGCACATAAGCGGTCCGCAGGTGCGCATGCACTGTCAAAATAGAAAATGCACACCAAAAAAGAAGTTGCAACGCACGTTTGTGTACATAAGATTTTCTGGAGGAGGACAGACATTTGTTTAGAACTCTTAAAGATGTCGAAGAAGCAAAGTCCCTTAAGCAATTACTTTGGTGTTCCTCCACCTCCAAAGAAATGTCAGAAGGAGTCCGAACCACAAAAGAAGCGCGTATTCTCGGAAAAGTGGTTGCAGGAGGTGAGCTGGCTTCAAACAAATGATAAACGCACAAAGATGTGGTGCAGCAAATCCCTCCAGAAAATCTTATGTACGCAAACACGCGTTGCAACTTCTTATCTGGTGCGCTTTTTCTATTTTGACAGCGCATCTACACCCGCGGACCACTTATGTGCACCCCTGTCTATATACTGTAGCTCCTTTGAAAAGGAAAACCTTAAATCAGAAGTACTTCACTCCCTGGTGTAACTCTCAAATGTGCAGCTTAAAGCAGATAACTCGTAAACTGGAGAGGAAATAGCATCTCACAAATTTAGAAGATCATCATTTATCCTGTTTTCTTTGTATTATTGTAGGGTCTTAACCTTACAATATAAAGTGCATTAAGGTGACTGTTGTTGTGATTTGGTGCTGTATAAATAAACCTGAACTAATTTGAATTGAATACCAGCTAAGCTAATATATGACTAAGGTGCAAAAAAGAAAACTGCTCACTTAAACACCTAATTTGTAACTGTGTCACTTCATAGTGGTGGCTTACAGTGTGTTGGTGTTTCATACTGGTTTGCATTAGGTGGCAATAAAGTGACTTAAAATGTTTTAAGAAAATAAACAGCAGTCCATGCAAAAGTTGACCAAAGGCAACTTTTGGTCCAGAGTCCTCATTTTAACAACCCTGAACTTCAGCTGAACAATGTGACTTCAGAGGGGCACCAGTTTGTCCATTGGCTTATTAAAGCCACAATGTGCTAACAGAGCAGGCATCGCCATCAAGTGCAAACATTAAACTCGCTAAAAAAAAAAAAAGCATGACGGCATCCTGTAAGGGTTTTGTTAGTCTAACTTCTCAACCCCAAACACAATAAAAAAACTGCATGTCTGGAGAAAAGCCATGTTTATTCATTAAACAGAAGTTAGACTCTCAGCCGGTTCAGAAGCAGCAGGCCAACCACCTGCCAACCGCAGGCCACACTGGCAAATATCAAAGACCTCCATAAGCTTATAAATCTGATTAGATACTAAATCATTACAAAGATCTCCACCAATATTTTTCATTAATCAGTTTAATGAATGAATAGATGTAAATGTTGTTGCACTACATACTATTGCTACTCTATATTACACATATGTTAGCAAAGTGTATGCACGCGGCATATTTGCAACTTTACCTCTTAATGCTGCTGTGGTTAATAAATGCTTCCACTCTGAAATAACACCACCTACAGTTAACTGGGGAACCAGGAGGGGAGAAACTTCACAAACTGACTTGTTACAGTGGTTTGGTAACCAATACTCAAAAAATCTTGTCTTTCTTCTACATACTGCTTATTTATTTTGATTTCTTCTTCTTCTTCTCAGATAAATTTCTCTTTGTCTCTTATCCTTCCTCTTAATAATAATGGATTGGATTTATATAGCGCTTTACAATGCCACTATTCATTCACTCCCACATTATGGAGGCAGCTACAGTTGTAGCCACAGCTACCCTGCTGGGGCGCACTGACAGAAGCCATATTGCGCCATCAGCCCCTCTGGCCAACACCAGTAGGCGGTAGGTGAAGTGTCTTGCCCAAGAACACAACGACCGAGACTTTCCGATTACGAGGCAAACTCCCCACAACGCGACATGTTGTTTTAAACTCAACAGTTTCCACACTGCTTGGCAGTAGGCGGTAGGTTAAAGTGTCTTTACCAGGACAACGACCAGGACAGAGAGCACGGGGATCGAACCGGCGACCTTCCGGTTACAGATACGCTTCCCAACCCCCTGAGCCACGGTCGCCTCTTCCTTTGCAAATCCCTTGGGATGGATATGTATCACAATTAAGAGGGTTTATTCACATGGTATGTGTGTGGGTGGTTGGGTGTGGAGGAATATGTCAAAAATATGTGTGTGATCTTTGGATCACACACATATTTTGGATTTTCAGACATGTTGGTTCATTCTTCAGTGTTAGCTTGTGTGCATGTGTGGTTGAATGTGCATTTAACACAGAGTGGGAGATTCCCAGTGTTATTTAATGTAGGTATGCAGGTCATTTTAGGGTTATCCATTCCATATCCGTTCTTCTGGTTGACCACATTAGCCTGTAGTGATGCTACATTAGACCACTTATTTATTTTTGTCCTGCACATCTGGTTGAACTTCCTTCACTGTTTCTCCTCTTCAACGTCATTCTTTTTTCGTGAATTGTCATTCTTCCAGTAAACACTTCTCTTAACTTATTTATTAAGTTACTTATTGAGGTTGTTTGTCCTGTGTGTGTCTGTGTGTGTCAGGTTGAGGAGTGGACCAGACTACAGAAATAAAATATTAACCATGTTGATGCTCTGACTCTGTCTGCTGACCTGTCTGGACAGAGTTTAACAAAAACAAAGACAAAAACAAAAAAGTTGTGCATGAGTCAAAAAAGCAGTTACTCGTTACAGATAACAGGGTGTCTTCAGAGTTTGTTAACTCTGTGATTTTAAATGGGATTGCCTGATATTTCTGTCATGCAGTGAAAAGATTCAGACCAAATTTAGTAGAGCTATATTAGTACATTATGAAGTTTCGTTTTTCAGGGGAAGTTTAATGTTGGACTCTTTCTGCATTTACAGTTTCACTCATATATCATACCAGTGTTCCAGTTAGCAAGATTCACTCGCTGCTAGGGACAGTGGCACAAATCCAACTTTTTCTAGTGAACAGACCCATGATTTGACTTTCTTCTGATATTGTATGCTGATCTGATGGCGCTGTTAGATTAATAAACTGTTGTCTTCACTTTGAGCTAAAGATGAATCATTCTTTTACATGTGAGGTTCTGGTTTCAAGCCGGTTGGTGCTTTCTGTGTGGAATTTGCAGTTCTCCTTATACCTTTATGGTTTTGCTTTGGCCACTCGGGGCGATCGTGGCTCAAGAGTTGGCAGTTCGTCTTGTAATCGGAAGGTTGCCGGTTCGAGCCCCGGCTTGTACAGTCTCGGTCGTTGTGTCCTTGGGCAAGACACTTCACCCGTTGCCTACTGGTGGTGGTCAGAGGGCCCGGTGGCGCCAGTGTCTGGCAGCCTCGCCTCTGTCAGTGCGCCCCAGGGCAGCTGTGATTACAATATAGCTGCCATCACCAGTGTGTGAATGACTGGTTGTGTAAAGTGCTTTGGGGTCCTTAGGGACTAGAAAAGCGCTATACAAATGCAGGCCATTTACCATTTCCTCCCACAGTCCAAAGACATGTGTTCGGTTATCTTTGGATTCTAAATTTTCTGTAATTGTGAATGTGAGGATTAATGACTGTCTGTTAGCCATGTAATGGACCAGCAACAAGTCCAGGGTGTAACCTGCTCTTGCCTACTGACACCTGGGGTGCGCTCCAGCTTTCCTGCAAGTGCTTAGAAGTGGCTGGATAGAAATAAATGTATTAAAGTGGTGTTTATGAATCACTTCAACACAGTTTGTGGTTTTGTCAAAAACTGCTGCAAACCAAGAAAGCTGCAAAAGTCTTAAGCCACCCCCCATTTCCCCCTTTTTTTTAAATGAATTATTTTGTGCTTCGTATTGTAGTCAAAAACTGCTGGATAGTTTTGCTGGACTCTTAGTGTTTCTTCTACATACTGCTTGCTGACAAAGTTACAGCTTGGCTTGTTTGGACCCAAGCACAAAACTGAAATCATAGCACCCTTGGAAGGACTAGAAAAGCATAGTTATTCATTCATTTAACATATAGCTGGACAGTTTTGATGACTTGTACTATCAAACTGCAACAGGGACACTTGGAGCTGTGACTGGATAATTCTTTCTTTTGCTGCATGACGTCTTTCGGGAAATCGCAGCAAAATAAAAAGACCAAGAAACATGAAAGTAAGTGTACATCCCATACAGATGTATAAAAGGAAATACCTCCATAGATGGAGTGACTCTATGACAAATAAGAAGGTAGCAATAAGCGAGACTTAAACTAACCCATGTTTGAAGGAGACAGAGAGGTGATGTGTTGTCAACGAGCAGGAAACGAGTGGGAAAGTTTACCTTTCTCACCCTCCACTGTGAGCAGGAAGGGAGGGATGGAGGGATGAGGAGGATATTGAAACGACAGGAGACAGCGGAGAACAATAAGAGGATGAGGAGGAGCGAGGAGAGACAGATCCAGAGACACAACGGATGAGAGAAAGGATCAGAAAATGAATAGAGGAGGTAGCAGGAGACGGAGAGCAAATATTAAGAGACTGCCTACTGTCCACACACACGCACACACACACGCACACACACACACACACACACACACACACACACGCACACACATCCAGCTGTGACCAGTCTGTGTTTCCCTCCAGTAAACATCATATTCAGCCTCTTTGTGTCCTGGCAACAGAATCTCGATGACCTGATGGGGAAGCATCTGTGTTATTGAGTGTGAGTACCAGCGTGTGTGAGCCACAACACGAGGGTGCTTTCTGTGATCACTTTCCATATGTTTGTGTTCGTATCATGTATTTAGAAAAATTTATTTTTCATTTATTTTTCTTTGTTCCACTGCTTTGAAAGTCCAGTTGGAGGCATGCATGTCATACTTGTGCATCTTCTTTTCAAAAAGTCTTCTCTTAAAAAATATTTACCTCCATTAATTATCGCAGATGTTCTTTATAAGTTGAACTTTATCCGTTTGAATCAATTCGATCTGGAAACTCTTCAAAAACAAGCTGAAAGTCTTAAAATATTGTTTTTTCTGCAGCTTGTATTCAAGAGTGGATGTAAAGCTTACTGGATATGAACAGACGACACAGGAATAATGGGTCTGTGTGGCATGTTGGCCTTGAGCACTTTCTGAAATGAAGCAGAAAAACTGGACTTCATCTTTCCCCTCCTCTGTCTCTCTCTGTCTACATCACCATAACAGTCCATTGTTATTGCTGCTCTCTCTCTCTCTGCCTCTGACTTATATGACTCACATGTCTATCTTTTTTTCTTTTAACCCATTTCTGTTTCTCTTCATATCTGCCAAACTTCCAGTTTGTCATTTCACATACTGAACTACCTCAACTCGATTTAGCCTTTAACTTCTGTTCTTGTTTCTCTCCATAATCACTCTTGTGTCCTGCACCACCCATCCCCTTTTAACATGTCCATCCATCATCCTTTTCTGCTTCAGTCTGTTCATTTACTCTGTATATCCCCCATCACCTTCTTCACTGCTGGTTTCATGTGTCAGACACTGTTGAACTTTATACTTCAATAAAAAGTCTGCTTTTTCAACTGGCCTCAGGGGTGTCAGAATCAGTTTTTCACTTTTCTAATGTACTGCTCTACGTATGTCTACAAAGAGCTGGTCTAGGCCTGTGCATCAAGCTGGTTACAGTATTGTGTGGCACAGTGTTCGTGAATGCAGTAACAGAAGTTCTAAAAGTACAGTGCATTAGTATAAGATTAACTTGGTTAGCTGGTTTGTCAATTACTTGACTCTCCTCCTGTGTTCAATCTGATTTCAAAGAGATACTTTCTTAAAGGCACAATACTGGCTGTCTAGTTCTCAATAAGTGGGTGTTTCCTCCTCTGTCAGCCTCTGGTTTGACCCTGACATTAATGGATTGTGTCTGAGGACCTGCAGGGCAGCCAGAGATGATGTGCATCCTCCTCTGTGGTTTGTCTAACACACACACACACCCAGAGTTTTGCTTTTATTTATTGCTCTCCGTTGCTGTGGCTCACCTGTCTGTTTCTATGATGTCTAATTGTGGCATTGCATTTCTACTTCATATTTTTTATCACCAAAGCTAGTCAGTAAGTCACATGACCTTGGTCTGTAAGCAGTCTGCCTGCTGCCTCTCAGACACCTTTTCTGGAGGAACTATATTAAGATAAAGAGGACTGGTGTTTCAAATCAAATCATTCAAATCATTGAATTCAGGTGTTCCAGTCACTTCCATGTCCACAGGTGTACAAAATCAAGCAGCCAGGCATGGAGACGCTTCTGGGTTTGCTCTCAGGAGATCAGTTAATTCCAGCGTGGTACTGTGATAGGATGCCACCTGTGAAACAAGTCCAGTTGTGAAATTTCCTTTCTAGTAAATATTCCACAGCCAAGTGTTAGTGATATTATAAAAAAGTGGAAGTGAGTGAGAACGAGAGTAAATGAGCCTCAAAGTGATAGGTCGTGGAAGATCAGAGAGCAGGGTTGGTGGAAGATGAGGCACATAGTTTGAAAAATTCACGTTTTTGACCATTTCATGCTCCCAGCTTTGTTAGAAGAGTTTGGGAATGGCCCAGTACTGTTCCAACATGCCTGGACATGTGTGCACAAAGACATGGATGAGCAAGTGTGGTGTGGAAAAACTTGACTGGCCTGCGCCAACCTGACAGAGCACCTTTGGAAGGAGTTAGAGTGGCGGCTGTGAGACAGGCCTTCCCGTCAATCAGTGTCTGACCTCAAATGTGGTTTTGGAAGAATGATCAAAAATTCCCAGAAGCGTTAAAGCTTTTCTAGCTGCAAAGGGTGGGCTGACAACATATTACACTCTATGAATTAAGAGTGGGATGTCACTTAAGCCCATTGTATGTGAAGGCAGACAGCAAGCATCCAAAGCTCAGCTCGACTGGTATGGTCAAATGTAATACCATATAGAGCATCTGCAAGAATTGCCATGTGCTATAGCAAACTCCTGGATGTGGAGTCAACAAGTTGTATCATTGCATCTCTTAGCAGAATGAATTTCCCTCTTTTCTTTGTTTTTCAGAGATCTAAGTGAAAATGCCATCCAAGCCATCCCGAGGAGAGCTTTCAGAGGCGCAACAGACCTTAAAAACCTGTAAGTGAAGATAAAGTGCTAAAGGAATGGGTGCAGTGGTGATAACGGTGCAATTTGCTACTGTCAAGAAATATCACGTCCATAATTAGAAGACTGAGTGGTCGGCTGGACCGAGCCATTAACTAAATCGACATCATATTGGCTTTGTGTTCTTTTTATCATCAGTCAGCTGGATAAAAACCATATCAGCTGTATTGAAGAGGGGGCGTTCAGAGCTTTGCGATCTCTAGAAGTCCTGTGAGTAATCTAAGAAAAATCATTTCTTTGATGCTCTTCTCAAAACAACTTAATCTCTCATTAAAAAAAACTCCTTTGTTTTCTCCTGCTCTCTTCATCTTTTCTACTGCCATCATTTTTCCACTGGCTTCCATGCCTATCAACTCTCTCTTGCTTTTTATTGTTCCATCTCTTTGTTCTCACACCCTTCCTTTCTGTCCATGCTGTTATATTTAGTGTTGCCTCTTCTTCTCGTTGCTAATTTCTCTCCTATTTTTTCTGCTAGCACACTGAACAACAACAACATCAGCAGCATTCCAGTCTCCAGTTTCAATCACATGCCAAAGCTCCGCACCTTGTAAGTGCCTCACCTTTTTCAACTTTTTTTACCCAGAATGCCACATTGTTAAGTCTGATTTTATCTCTGCCTGTGTATCTGTCACCTTATGTTTTACCCTCCACTACTTCTCAAATGTATTTTCCTCCCCTCAGTCGTCTCCACTCTAACTCTCTGCGCTGCGACTGTCACCTGGCTTGGTTGTCTCCATGGCTACGGCAGCGGCCAGCTTTGGGCCTCTACACTCAGTGTAGCTCTCCTCCCACACTGAGGGGCCTCAACCTGGCCGAGCTGCGTAAAAGTGACTTTGCCTGCTCAGGTACAAGAGCCCGGCGACACATGAGGCTTTGATCCAAATGCGGATGATGATGCAATGTGTGAGAAAAGTTTTTCTTCCTTGTTTTTAGGTCACAGTGGCAGTGCCTTCGTTCAGCCATGTAGTTTAGCATCTGGGTCCTGTCCTCCAATGTGCTCCTGCAGCAACAACATTGTGGACTGCCGTGGGAGGGGCCTAACTGCAATCCCTGCCCACCTCCCTGAGGGTATGACTGAGATGTGAGTATCCCACAAAAATTATATAGAATGATATATGAATGACAAATTCTGTTATTTTGTAGCTTTATAGTTTGCTTTCAGAACTCAGATAAAACCTACCAGCATAAAGTGGGTTTCTTACAAGCAAAATTGTGAACCATGTAAAGCTGCTCCAGAGGGGTGAAAGTCCCCACAGGTTTATTAGATGGAAAGAAATACTACAGCACATGTACTTACTCTATGCCATGTAAAGGAAGAAATGTTACTTATGTCATTTCGCTGCTTCATCACATTCTTTCCGGTCACTTTTCATATATCCAACATGGAAAAGTGGTTTTTCGGATGCTTAACCACACTCTCTCTCAATTCTGCTGCTCCTCTGCCAGTAGCTAGAACGCAGTAGCGTGACAAGCACAGTTGACGATAACTTGGACAAATCTTATAGATAGATTTTACAGGCCATTACATGTACTTTACGTCTCTGCCAATACATCAAATGTTCTGATGTGCAATCCACCATTAAATGATGTGATTGTCCTCACTGCAGCAAAGAGATATAAACTCGTGTTTCCTGGCAGAGAAGGAAACCGTTATAACGTGGAATCATTTTGAGTTGCATTCTACTCTGCTAAAAGTTTGAAAAGCTTACATAAATTCACACCAGGCCTGAATACAGACGTCTACAGAAAAAACTGCAGAATTCTGTGCAGTCATGGTTAAACAATTAGCTCCATATTTATGTTCTTATTTAGGCACCCAGTTTTCAAAGGCTCACTGCAATGATTCAATTCTAGTACTTTGCAATCTTTCTAAAGAACTGTACATCTCAAGGCAGCGTGAAATTGTCAATGTTCGTGTCCGTTTGTCACGCAGACATGCATGACAAACGTCAGCAAAACAGTTTGATATGAACTGTGGTAACAAATACTGCAACACTGGCCCTGAAGCTGTGTCTGCACAGGAAGCTATTTGCATGATGTGACCACCAAAGAACACAAAACGTCAATGACAAGCATTGGCAATGCAAAGTGCACACAATAGCACTGTATGACATATGACCTGGTAGTAAATACAAAAGCAGGTTACCTTGGCATCCACACCCTTAATCATCTACTGGCCACGAACCATCAGCAACAAAGCGATCCTCAATGAAGAAATTGCTTCCTGTGTGAATGCAGCTTTAGTAACCAGCTCGAGTTCTGCATACATGTTTTAATAATTTCATATTGAATGTTTTTTTATGCTACCTTTCTCATACTTCTGGTTTTCATTCATTGCTTAAATTTAAGAAAATGTCATGGCTTGCAATTACAGACAAAGAGCATGTCGTTCTCATGTAAATGAAAAATAAATCATATATCGTCCCTATTTCACAATTAACAACAGGACCAGGTTTTTGTTTCTAGTTAGAGTTGATTTTTTATCCCACCAAGAAGAAAACTGATGTTGGCTGCTTGACTCGTGTGCAGTGTTTCAAAGTAGCCTCTCTGCTTTTCTACCCAGACGTCTGGAGCAGAATGGCATCAAGTCGGTTCCCCCAGGCGCCTTCACATCCTACAAGAAGCTCAGGCGAATGTGAGTGCTCCTACAAAGCTTTATATCATCATACTTGCAGTTAAACACTTCCAAGTGGCAGTTCAAATTGAAATAACACTAGCAATGCTTTCTATTGAATTTTAAATGTTTATTACAACAAATCAATGAAGGACTAAGATCACGGAGGGGATCAATAAGGGAGCAATCAAAAGAAGCTTTTTCTATATATTTTAAATCTGTCCTGGGATGCCGACTGCCATCGAAAAGGTGATAAATGGATGGAAATTCATTGAAGGAACACACTGTCGACTACTTTTTGCAGTGATCTTGGCATTGAGGACTTTAATATGAGAATCAAACCAGCTCTACTGGCCTCATACTGGTTTTAATGTGGTAAAATGTCAATAATGGACTGGTTCTGGTAATAAGGTTGAATACGCTCACTGGGCACTAAGAGCACTTTTTAAAATACAAATCACATTCACCCACTCACACAGGCATTTAGTGCTTTGTTCTGTTGCCTTGATTTTTCTAACACATGTACACACTACCAGTCAAAAGTTTTAGAACACCCCGATCTTTCCTGTTTTTTATTGAAAATTATACAGTTTAATGTCTCATTGCACTCTGAAATGAAAGCAAAGTACAAATAAGCAAAGTTAAAAAAGAACAACATAAAATTTATGTTCCTTTTATGTTTATATTATCTCTGTATGGACAGCTAGATGCTGAAGTATGATAACTGTAACACTTGCAGTCATTCCAGTGTTGTTCCCAAAAAAAATACAAAATAAAAACACCGGCCCACTTTAACCCCTGACTATGGCACACGTGTTGCCTCTTTGATGTTTTTTTATGCCACTTTCCCTGGTGATTAATACACAAACGAGACTGAGATCCTGTGTTACTGTTTAGGCTCAAACAGGTTTGATGTTTTAAGACTCGCTGTGACATGAAGTAACGACTCCCCTCAAATATGTCCAACTGAAAGTAATGAGTCTGTTTTCAAAATGTAAGGAATAGAAAGTACAGATACCTGAAAATTTGACTTACAGTACAGTAATAAAGTATTTGTACTTTGTTACTGTACTGCTGATCAGCCACTGGCCCCCTCCTAAACCATACCTGCACACAGGTGACCCATTTTAGTCCACTTCATTTAACTTTTTTTTGCTCCACCTTTCCTTGTGCAGAGTACTTTTAAAGTCAGCTATGCCAACTGCAGCAGGCTACAGAAGCTCCTGCCCCTGAGCTCCAGATCAGCCAAAGCCATTACATTTTTTCTGCCTCCAGAGGGACAATGCTTCAGGGAAAATTTTAATGTTCTAGAGTCTGATTTGCCAAGTGGATCTCTCTTTTCTTCTGTCTCCACCGCTCGCTGAGCTGTGGGTTTCCTGCTCAACAGAACACACAGCCCCAGTGGAGTTTCAGCATCGAGGAGCATTTGATTTATATCAGCCTGCAAAGACACAGAGTCCTCATTAGAGGCTTTTTAGGGCCCTTACATGATACATCAAGTGCATATCCATGTAATGTGATGTATATGTTTAAAAAATGCTAATCTGACCACAATAATAATGTTCCTGGCTTCTTGACCTTCTGTTTCACTTTTATTTCTGTCTTTGCGGTTTTTGTTACTTCCACTGTTGCTGTTTTTCTCTTCTTCCTCTTCTTCCTTTGCACATTTCCCCCCTCAGGCATTCTGTCTCTCTCCATCTTTTTCTCTCTGTGGTTTTCCTTTTCCTCTTAATCTTATCCTCTTTCCCCTCCTTTGCCCTCTTCCATCATCACTGCGAGACCATCCCGAGCACCGGGAGGGAGGGAGGGGGGTTTGATTACATTACCAGGCAGGTTTAAGTGGTTCGTCTGAAAATGTATCATGACAACTGAACGACTGACGTGTGGCAGCAGAACAAGGATTTTATAATCTAACATATTATGGTTTGGCATGCCAGACCGAATCAAAGATATAAAAACCTCAACTTGGCCAGAAAAATAGCTCCTCTGTTCTGACATGAAAAAAGTTCTCTTCAGTCGATTCAGAAAGTGAGGTTTCTTATTTTTATAGGTGATTTTTATATAACTTGTTTTCATTTAGAGATCAGAAAAGAGAACTGTTAAAGTGCTGCATCACTTTTTTGCCATTAATCCTTTAAAAAATAACACAAGTTATTTGCTATGTACATATGATGCTTTTGGCTAAATGCGTTTACAACGAAACAAACTTTGTATATATGAGTTTTTTCATTTTCTCCCCAAAATAAATTGAATCACTAAGTATTTAAAAGTGTTGGAAATTCATTGTCTTTCATTCCCAGTGACCTGAGCAACAACCAGATATCTGAGATCGCTCCTGATGCTTTCCACGGCCTCCGAGCTCTCAATTCACTGTGAGTAAGCACTCTGCATCTGATTGTGTAAACTGTTGGGTGTGTTGAGAGTGCCAACACGTGTTTACATGTGTCTGTCCACTTTATTGGCTATATCTCCATATGTGCCCACTGCGTCCATGTGTTTAAGCATCTGTTGGTATGAATAATTTAAAAGTGGCGCCTGCTCACTGTTCAGAGAATTCTCATGAAACATCAGGACATGCAAACAATCACAGCAGGCGGTCGGCCAGCATCATTGCCGAGTGTGTGAATGTCTTCTCTTCTGTTTATGGACTGTGAACGTGTGCTTGTGTGGACTGAATAAGACTTACTTTTGTTTTGGCGATGCAAATTTTGGGGCGATCGTGGCTCAAGAGTTGGCAGTTTGTCTTGTAACCGGAAGGTTGCCGGTTCAAGCCCCGGCTCGGACAGTCTCAGTCGTTGTGTCCTTGGACAAGACACTTCACCTGCCGCCTACTGGTGACGGCCAGAGGGGCCGATGGCGTGATATAGCAGCCTCACTTCTGTCAGTCTGCCCCAGGGCAGCTGTGGCTACAACTGTAGCTGCCTCCACCAGTGTGTGAATGTGAGAGTGAATGATTAGTGGGATTGTAAAGCGCTTTGATGCCCCCGAAAAGCGCTATATAAATGCAATCCATTATTATTATTCAATTTCGAACAGATGCGTCTTAGTAACTGTTAACAGACTGATGAAGCACTTTTGATTGCAGAACACAGTTAAAGACTTTTTTTGTTTGTGTGCAGAGTTCTGTATGGCAATAAGATCACTGAGCTGCCCAGCGGAGTGTTCGATGGTCTGGCCTCTCTGGAGCTGCTGTAAGGCCAAACCACAACATGCATATATTTGTCTGAACTGACTGTGTTTTAAACAAATCCATATGTAGTTTTTGCTAAGTTAATTATGTAAATCTGCTTGTCATAACTGACTTGAATGCCCCCTTTGGTAAACACTGCTGTACCTATGATGAAGTAGGTAAGGTACCACGAACGAGGTAATTAAGTGAATCATTTGATAATAGTCGAGAGGTGGAGCTCAGTATGATGACTGTTGTCGTTTTTCCTGAACATTATTTCATTTTTTAAATTTAGTAAGTATTTGAAGATTCCTTGTGGTGATGTTTAACTCTAAACTGCTGGAACCAGTGACAAAAAGGAAATGGGGAGGAATCTGAAAGTTAGGGACAGACTAATCCTCATCCTGGAGACGTATGCATAGACTTCAATGTAGGTTTGTGGGGAAAAAAATACTGTGAACAAAATCCTATTTTAAAAATCTCAGTCATTTCATAATTGTACAAATGTGCATTTTTATCCATGACACTCACAAGAACAACAAAGAAGTTTTAAGGAGTTTTACATCAGGCTCCTGGTGTAATTTAAAATACCTCCCTCCTTGTTTGGTTTCTTATTGTGGAAAAATCAGGGCTCCAATTCTGGGCATAGAACACAAAATAGCATTGCAGCAGTTTTGTTTTTAAAATGTTTTTAATAATAAGAGATATTCAGATGCTGGTGATGAATCAGCTCATCATGATTATGTACACTACTATAGAAAAGTCTTGTTAAGCCACTAAGCCCCAAACTCACCTGTAACTCATAGAATCATAAACAGGAACCTAATTTCAGGGATGAACCAATTCAATTCAATTCAATTCAATTCAATTTTATTTATATAGCGCCAAATCACAACAAAAGTCGCCTCAAGGCGCTTCATAGATACAGAGAAAAACCCAACAATCATATGACCCCCTACGAGCAAGCACTTTGGCGACAGTGGGAAGGAAAAAACTCCCTTTTAACAGGAAGAAACCTCCAGCAGAACCAGGCTCAGGGAGGGGCGGGGCCATCTGCTGCGACCGGTTGGGGTGAGAGAAGGAAGACAGGATAAAAGACATGCTGTGGAAGAGAGACAGAGGTTAATAACAGATATTCAATACAGAGAGGTCTGTTAATACATAGTGAGTGAGAAAGGTGACTGGAAAGGAAAAACTCAATGCATCATGGGAATCCCCCGGCAGCCTACGTCTATTGCAGCATAACTAAGGGAGGATTCAGGGTCACCTGGTCCAGCTCTAACTATATGCTTTAGCAAAAAGGAAAGTTTTAAGCCTAATCTTAAAAGTATAGATAGTGTCTCTACCAGATGTAGATGCAACCAGTGTTGCATCTACACATACCACAACTTAGAAAGTAACCTGTTTTAAAATTGTATCTTTAGACACTTTGTTACTAAAGTGTAAATTGATGGATTTATTTATAGGGCTTTTGTACCCAGGCATTGAGTGCCTGGGTACAAACACCTTATACACCTCCATCACCTGTTCACACACATTCAACAATCACTTTTTTCCTAGCTCTAAGTGCTATCTAACATTCACACTCCATCGAGCTAACCAGGAACAACTGGGGGTTGTCTATCTTGCCCAAGGATACTTTGGCAAGCAAACTGGAGCAACAACTTTTCAATTTTTAGTCGACCTGCTCTATCTCCTGAGCCTCAGCCAACCACAAGCAGCCTGTTAAAGGCATCTTTTGCAGGCCTAACAAGGTGATTCCTAGATAGCTATTAGCTGTTAACTTGGCAGATATTAAGATAATGTGCAGCTTGTTGTTTGAAACCTTGAAGAAACTGAACAAGTGGAGGACAAAAGAAGAAGTGGTTGGCCTGAAAAACTATCTCCAACAAATGGAGAGTTTGTGAAAGTCATGTCCTTAATAGTAACAAGAAAAAAGACTCACTATCAGGCAAAACATAGAAAAAGGGTGACTCAACACTTGCACAGTACTGCATGTTAGATGATTTATTCAGAGTATTTTGTTATGATAATTAAGTGTGTCTACTGTATTGCTTAAGGTTGCTGAATGCAAATAAAATCCACTGCATCCGAGCCAACGTGTTCAAAGACCTGGAGAACCTGGCTCTTCTGTCGCTGTACGACAACAAGATCCAGAGTTTGGCCAAAGGCACCTTCAGCTCACTGCGCAGCATCCAGACACTGTGAGAAAATACATGCGTGCTATTTTAAGTTCTGTTACACTCTATTCAGTCTGATCTGACTGATGTGGTTCCCTTTTGTAATTTCTCACCAGACACTTGGCCCAGAATCCCTTTGTGTGTGACTGTAATGTGAAGTGGCTGGCCGACTTCCTGCGTTCAAACCCCATAGAGACCAGCGGTGCACGCTGTGCCAGTCCTCGACGCCTTGCCAACAAACGCATCGCACAGATCAAGAGCAACAAGTTTAGATGCTCTGGTAAGTCAGTGCCCTCTGTGTGTGTGTGTGGGTGTGTGACTGGATGACAAAGATGGAAGACAACACGAGTGTGAACTGAGACTGAGTCTGGATATACTTCCTGTATCTGATAGTTCAGACGTTCCCAAAGTGTGGGGCCCGCCCCCTAGGGGGGGCGCAGAGCCATTGCAGGGGGGGCGCGGCATGAAAAGGGAAAAAAAAACAAAAAAACAACGCTTGGACACTGCTAGCACGGGCGCCCACACGAACGCAAAGCAGGAGATGAAGCATAGCTGAATGTGTTTCCAAACCAACTTCATTCTATGGTGAAGCATATCTTCCCTTTGGTTTCACCTGCACAAGTGCCGAGGTAGGTCTCCCTGCAGGATTGGTTTTCCCTTCGTTAGGAGCAGCGCTGGGCTGTTTAAATCACGGACAAACAGTATCCCACATTCTTGATTTGTAGTTCATAAACACTTGTTGTAATGACTAACTACTCCTGACATTTTGGAGATGTTTGCTCTTTATACAGTAAAGTTACAGTGGGATACAAATAACATCAGGCTCATCCTGCCACAATTTAAAAATGTATTGATAGCAATGTTGAATATTATTACACAGGAAAAAAAAAAAACAACTACATGTAAAATAATTACACCATGACGCCTCTGCCTTTCTAAATGGAGGGACAGTAACTGCATGTATATGTAAGCGTGTAAAACCTGTAGATAGTCAGATTAACAGTATTTCGTCTCTGTCTGCCATTCTGCAATTCATCTCATGTAAACAATAACGTGCACACAGCGTGCGGTGAAAAAAGGCACATACCTTTGACATTGCGTGACGAACTCTGTATTCCTCGTCCACACGTAAACGCAAAAAAGGAGTTTTAAAAAATCTCTGTTCTCGGTGATTCGAAAGGTGTGGACGAAACAGCTGAGTTTTCAAAAATACCCGTGTAGGTGTGGACGTAGCGTAAAAGACTTAGTAGTTTATTTTCTTACTACCTGTAATTTATTGCAGATTACTTGTATTTGCTTAATTGTTTACTAAATGTTTGAGGTGTGAAATAAACCGCAATGGAGCAAAATATGGGCGTGTGTGGTTGGAGGATGTGTTCGTGCGTGCGCGCGCGAGGGGGGGGCGCGAACATTTTTCTTGTAAAACAAGGGGGGCCCAGCAAAAAAAGTTTGGGAACCACTGTGATAGTTTAAGACTGCCAGGCCTGTAAAGCTAAGCACTGCATTGGCGGTATCCCAATTCAGGGTCTGCAGCCTTAAAGGCCGCATTTTAAGGCCGATTACGTCACCGCGACGCGACGAAGGCTGTCCCAATTCGAAGGCTGCTCGAAATGCGGCCCTCAAATGCGTCCTTCATTTCCCTGAATTTTAAGGAAGTGGCGGTGTAGACTTCGTGGCCCAACATATCCCAGAATGTATAGCGCGGCAGTGGGTGTGGATAATTTTGCCGAAAAAAATGAGGGGCGCCCGAAGAGTAAACTTTAAGTAAGTACTGAATATTATGTCACTTATTTATGTGCAAATGTTTAATAACGAAGAACATTAAAAATTACTGTTGGCCACATGTCGGCAAAGTTATGTGACATTAGTGACGTTTGTACTAACTTGGTTTTAAAGCCTTTACTTTAAAATATACGCTGTTCAATAGCTGAGCTTAATCTTACAGAGAATGATCAAAGCTCATGTAGAAACAAACAAACAAATGAACAAAAGATTTTCTCCTTCATTTCTGTCAAACAAAGCTGTATGAAACGTTTCCAGCTGTTAGTATCATGGTTGCTAGGCAACCTGGGCAGCGCGACGGAGGCTAGACCGTCCCATTTCACAAGCCTCGCACTTCCGGCCTCAGCGGTCTTTAAGTACGCGGCCCTTGAGGATCGTTGAGACTGCGTACTTTAAGGCTGCAGACCCTGAATTGGGAAACAGCCATTGTTTCAGTCCTCCTTTCTGCTGTAAGTGTCCTGCTGCCACCTACAGCCAAGTCAATTATGTGACGTGTGTGTGTGTGTGTCTGTGTGACTATTGCTCTGTTGAAGCATTCACACATTTCAACTGACACAGTTTTGTTTGCTTACTTTTCATGACAGCCAAGGAGCAGTACCACATCCCAGGTGACTTTGTGTTTGTATATTCATATATATTCTGTGTATGTGTGTAGTTAGATACATCAGTCTCTGATTGCCTCTATGTATCAGTAAGAACTTGTCTGTCTATCCTCTCCACATTTGGGTCCAGGCACTGAAGACAGACGTCTAAACTACGAGTGTAACAGTAAGCCAGTGTGTCCCGCTAAATGTCGCTGTGAAGCCAATGTGGTCGACTGCTCCAACCTCCGCCTCACGAAGTTCCCGGAGCACCTGCCGTCCTCCACTGAAGAGCTGTGAGACCCATGCCCACAAACACACGTTAATAATATTCCACGCAGTCCTGGATTGCAAATGTTCCAGAGTATGAGGGCTTTTAAAAACAAAAGTATTATTTACTTTGACCAAAAGAAGCACACAGCTAATTCACCTTATAGTTCACACCCTGTCATTAACGGTGTGGACGGGAGCTCCTGTTAGTGCACCAGCCTACTGCCACTGACAGGCGAATGCTTCCATCTCCACAGTAACAAGCCTATACAGTAATAGTTGGTGGGCGTGGTTATTTTTTAAATAAAATACTTGCTATGTGAACCTGCTTTTATACAACATAGTTTAATTATTTTTTAAAATGTTTTTTAATCAGCCAGGTCATGATTTTTTGAATGAATGAATATTGCTGCTGATGTTTTTTTCAAATGTCTTCTTTTGTACCATAAGGTCATCTGGTCACATTCTATTTAAAAGACGTGGATATCACTACAGACGATCTTTATAACTGGGGAACTCAAACACTCCAGATGGACAAATAGCACTTTGTTTCCAAGGAAACAAACATTTGGTTTTTGATTTTGGGGTCAACCGTCTCTTTGAGCATCACGTTGATGATGATGATGATGAAATTTGTCTTTCCGATGTATTAGTCAGCTGTCACATAATTTATCTGGATAAGCTTATATTTAAAGTTCATTTTAGTTTGGGATCATTTAGGATTCACTGTTCTCTATTTACCCTCATATAGTCCCACCCACACAAATTCAAATACATGCTCATACCCTGTACTGAACATACAAACACACACTGTGCCAGACTATGTCTTGGATATCTGTGTTGACATGTGTATGTGGATTCCTGCTGCACGGATGAGCACTCAGCATGAAACATGCACACATACCAAAGTCACTCTTCCCCTTGTGATGTTGTTTTCCTTCATCCTCGTCTCTGTGATCTCTCTCTATGATTGTCGCAGGCGTCTCAACAACAATGACCTCTCCGTGCTGGAGGCCACAGGAGCCTTCAAGGGCCTGTCACAGCTTAAGAAAATGTAGGTCACCATGAAAAATGACAAATACTGTGATGAACGGCTGCTCCAGCTTCAAAAGAAACTTTCAAGAGATCTTATCTTCTGGCATTTTCCAAGACCTTAGTGGGAAAAGGGGTTCAGAGAAAACTGTGTAGTGACTTTGCATGACTGGATGTTATTAGAGAAAACGCGCAGCTTCATGTAGAGTGAAAACACTGGACACATTTTCAAAGTAGTAAAGGTACTAAAAGTTGTGTGAAACTTTTAAGGCTGAATGATCCTGCTCAGTTGGGTTTCTGGCAATGCTGTGAATCTGAACGAGCTGTCAGGAAGCAGCTGTTATGTTGTGTGTTATCCTTCTCACTTCAGTAACCTGAGCAACAACAAGATCTCAGAGATTGAGGACGGCGCATTTGAGGGCGCTTCCTCGGTGGTGGAGCTTCACCTGACAGCCAACCACCTGGAATCTGTGAGAGGGAGCATGTTCAAAGGCATGGAGGGCATGCGCATGCTGTGAGTTTGATACATACATAGAATTAGGTCACTGTGTATACTAAGCTCTCAGCTTTATTTTTAGGGGTTCAACAGTTCAGAAAGTTGCCTCACCTTTGAGAATAACAACAACTCTACTGTGCAGTCCTATTTTCAGGGGCTCAAACATAGCTGGACAATTAAAGAAAAGACTGTTTCACAGACAGGTGTAGTCTTTAGCTTTTGTTATTTCTCCGTGAATTGAGCATGAAATTCAAAGTCTGGCAATCGCTGTTGCTGTGGACTCACAATCTGAGCTCAACAGTGATTTCAGGCGCAGTGAAATGGGCCATCTTCAGGCTTTAAAAACAAGCCAGAAACATCAAAGGGACAGAAGAAGTTTATGAGTGGCCAAATCAACAGCTTGGTGCACTGAAGGGGGAAAACGTTAAGAACAGAAACATAAAAAGCAAGAAGAAGCGGCTGAGTTGATCTTAACCCAAAGGAGCTGCATTTACCTTGCTGAAGATAAAACTAAAGGATGAAAGCCAAAGCTCGTTTTATTTATCTTATGAATACGAAAAATCATATTTGAGGGAACTTTGCATAAAACATGTCTGTCTTAAAATGTCTCTCTCGCTGTGTAGGATGCTCAGGAATAATAAGATTAGCTGCATCCATAACGGGAGCTTCACCGGGCTGACCAACGTCAGGCTGCTCTCCCTGTATGATAACCAGCTGAGCACCATCCTCCCTGGAGCCTTCGACACGCTGCCCAACCTGTCCACACTGTTAGTGACACACCCACAAATACGTGCAGACACGCTCTCTGTTTGTTTCCACTTATCTTACCTACCATGTCGGCTTGTCCATCAGAAACCTTCTGGCCAATCCTTTTAAATGTGACTGCCGCCTGTCCTGGTTTGGGGCGTGGCTTAGAAGTCGGCGAATCGTGACAGGGAATCCTCGCTGTCAGGGGCCCGCTTTTCTTCGAGAAATCCCACTGCAGGATGTAGCTGTGCCTGACTTCCGTTGTGAGGATGGTATGATTGGCATTTTATCTATAAGCAGAAATCTAATAAGTGTAACAAGCATCGCCTAAAAATGCACGACAGCAAAGTTGTCACGCCTTGCATTTTTTTTCTGAGAAGCACTGCCATTGAAAGGTTGTTGTTTGCTAAGTGAAATTTGTCCCCCCCCGTCTGTTCAGGCGCTGTGCTCGAGGACAGCAGCTGCGGTCCGGGGCCTCAGTGTCCCAGCCAGTGCACCTGTATGGACACAGTTGTGCGCTGCAGCAACAAACATCTGCAGGCTCTGCCTAGAGGACTGCCCCGCAACGTCACTGAACTGTGAGTCTGACTGCGCGGCCAAGACACAAAATGTTATTTCTTAATTTGCTTTGAACATTTAAACTGCAAAACTCACTAAAATTGTCAGGCATCACAATTCTATTTTAAATAAAATATAGAATAATTAAAAACAGCCATAGTAAATAATGCAGTCTTGCCAGCCTCTGTGTTGGACTAAACTGACTCGTTCAAGTTTAAACAAAGGAAATGAGCTTCATTTTTTCAGTGCAGATAAATTGATTCTACTTAATAGAGTCACAGATTTATAGTGTAAAACAGGCATATACAAAACATTTATGTGAATTATCTGTGGTATTACTGTTTTTCTGTACTAACCAGGCTTTTTATAGCAATTGTGGTTTTCTTATTATTAAGTGTCTCCCTGAAATTAACTTCATTAAATTTATTGAGCCAGAAAAAAATCAGGAACCGTGTGACTTTGTAATTATGTCAGAATTACTCGTGTATTTGCAAGGATGTTATTTACCAAACAGGCTTTTTTGCAGATGTTGAAGTATGTGAGGTGTGATGGACCGAGCAGTGAAAGAAACTGAGGCACAGGTTAAAGTCCAAAAAAAAGATTTTTTTATTTAACCCAAAAAACATAATTGGTTAAATCATGCAAAAAGAATCAAAATCTTGGGCCCATAAAAGAGGTCAAAATAACAAAACTCTACTCAAAGTTGACAACACTACTGATAACTCAAACAAACTGACCTAACTTAATGAGACAAAGGGGAAACTTAAATAGTGGCTGATCAGCCCACAAAAACAGGAGAGGGGGTAAAACACACAAAACCTAACTAAACCTAACATGATGAACTCCAATTCCCCCCCATGGTCCCGGGTTATGGCATGAACCAATTTGTAGTCTTCCTTTAAAGCTCGCTCTGCCCCTTTTCCACCTTTTGGCTCCTTAATCAAGGGACTGGAACAGCTGCAACTAAGATAACTCATAACTCATACATAACAGTGTAAACTAAAATGTGCGCACTTATTTTAGAATGCAGTGTTATGTGGATGTGAATTAACTCTAAACCAAAACCAGTTATTTATTGTCCTGTAAATTAATTCCTATATTTAAAGAAAGACAAATGTGAATGCGATGTTACTTATAAGCCTCTACACCAGTGGTTCCCAAACTTTTTTTGCTGGGCCCCCCTTGTTTTACAAGAAAAATGTTCGCGCCCCCCCCCTCGCGCGCGCAAGAACACGTCCTCCAACCACACGCACCCATATTTTGCTCCATTGCAGTTTATTTCACACCTCAAACATTTAGTTAACAATTAAGCAAATACAAGTAATATGCAGGTAGCAAGAAAATAAACTAATAAAGTCTTTTATGCTACGTCGGCACCTACACGGGTATTTTTAAAAACGCAGCTGTTTCGTCCACACATAAACGGCGTTTCGAATCACCGAGAATGGAGATTTTTTAAAACTCCTTTTTTGCGTTTATGTGTGGACGAGGAATATAGAGTTCGTCGGTATGTGCCTTTTTTCACGTCACGCTGTGCGCCACGTTATTGTTTACATGAGATGAATTGCAGAATGGCAGATAGAGACGAAATACTGTTAATCTGACTATCTGCAGATAGTCAGATTAGAAAGGCAGAGGCATCACGGTGTAATTATTTTACATGTAGTTGTTTTTTTTCCTGTGTAATAATATTCAACATTGCTATCAATACATTTTTCAAAAAATCCCTCTGCAAAATGGGTTCAAAAACATAAACAACTGTTGGATGCTGTTTGTCCGTGATTTGAACCGGGGAACAAATCGTGGCAGGATCAGCCTGATATTATTTGTATCCCACTGTAACTTTACTGTATAAAGAGCTAGCATCTCCAAAATGTCAGGAGTAGTTAGTCATTACAACAAGTGTTTGTGAACTACAAATCAAGAATGTGGGATGCTGTTTGTCCGTGATTTAAACAGCCCAGCGCTGCTCCCGACAAAGGTAAAACCAATCCTGCAGGGAGACCTACCTCGGCACTTGTGCAGGTGAAACCAAAGGGAAGATTTGCTTCATCATATTTTCTAGTCTTTGGCTTAGAATGAAGTTGGTTTGGAAACACATTCAGCGATGCTTCATCTCCTGCTTTGCGTTTGTGTGGGCGCCCCGTGCTAGCAGTGTCCAAGCGTTGTTTTTTTTTGGTTTTTTTTCCCTTTTCATGCCGCGCCCCCCCTGCAATGGCTCTGCGCCCCCCCTAGGGGGCGGGCCCCACACTTTGGGAACGTCTGCTCTACACTAACATGGTGGATATTACCACTGTGTGGCTGTAAGTGCAGCCATCACATGAGGGCTCCTAAACAAGTTTTATTTAGCCTTGACTTTATTTTACCTTATTCCCTTTTACATCTACCAACCAAAAGAAGGTCATCAAACACAAGGCTCAGAGGCCAGAAGTGGCCCGGCAAAGACTCCAGTCCACTGGATGACATTGGAAAACTGTGAAGGAGGACGTAAACTTTGGAATTTTCAAAACCTGTTTTACAGCTGTTCCTACTGATAAAAACCTCACACATGCCAATACATACTACACCAAATTAATTAAGTAATCAATAACTAAACCATTAGAAAACATCCTGTTTTCTCAGTCTAGAATAGAAATGTCTGTTTTTTACAAAGGGTCGTTAATGCATAGTTAAGTGAGCTTCTTTGTTCTGGCTCACTGAAGATCAAAGTGTGGCCTGTGAGTTTGACATCCTTCACTTAGAACCTTATCTTAGAATTTGTTTAATAAGCTCTGTGCATTATTATTATTGTTCTGTAGAAATGCACAACAGATCTTTGTGTTTTGTCCCCTCAGGTATCTGGATGGTAACCAGTTCACCAGCGTTCCCAAAGAGTTACCTGCTTTTAAATACCTGCAGCTTGTGTAAGAAACACTCGACTGAATCCTTCATTCACCCTCACGCGCCTCCTCACACTCAGTTTACCTACAGCTACATCTGCTACCACACATGCTTACAGCCTCTCTTTGCTGTGGGACATTACATTCTAGGCAAAGCACTGAGGTTTAGATAGTGACCAGCCGAAGGGATGATCTGATATCTTCGTGTTGGTGTTGTTCCCAGATCATCATGAAAATGTTGTTCCAGGTTCAACATTGCAAGTGACCAATCACATTACTGTGACGTTATTCTTTTGTGCACCAACCCATTCGTGCATTTATGTAATTCCAATGTTGCAAGGACAATATCAATTCTGCTTAGCGTTTATTAAAGGGTTAGGGTCAGGGTTAGGGTCAGGGTTAGGGTCCGTTGATCAGCGGACAGAGGCGGTTTCTCGCAGCTTAAGTACAGTTTTTTGTTTTACGACGGTTTTTCCCGAAGTCGCAAAAGTATGACATCACAACATTCTGATTGGTCACTTGCAATGTTGCTCCTGGAACAACAACAAAGTATGATGATCTGGGAACAACACCAACACGACAATATCAGATCGTGCCCAGCCGAAGACTCGTACCTCATTTTTAAAAACAAAGGACGGTCAAAGATTCTCAACACACAGACTGAGGCACATTTTAGACCAGCTAACTAAATGATCCCGACAGTCACACACTGTTAGAAATGCAGCTGAAATCAGAAGCCAAAAAGAAGAAGCAAAAGTAACGCTGGTTGCAGAGCAGAACCAAATATGAATTAAATTGTTTTTACAATTTTTAAAAAAGTTTTATGAAGAACACGTGACTAATATCAATACCTTCAAAGGAAATTTGCGAATAAGGTTGCACATTTTGTATGTTTGAACACTTGTACAGTTGTTACAAAAGAAGCTGCAGACAAACTCAGTGCTCAGCATCTTCTATTTGTATAGTCATCCAGCAGGGGGCGCTGTAGACTGTGTAGTGAATTCAGTAAAACGCGCACACAGCTGAGGATGATGTGATCGGTTCACTTTAATAATGAGCAGCGTTTTAGTTTTGTGTGTTACTATGTTACAGTACGTGTGCTAGTGTGTTTGCGTCTGCATGTGTTGTGCAGTGGGACCTCTGCAGTACTCTGTGTGTACACTGACTCAAACTGACCTTTGCCTTTCCAGTGATCTGAGCAACAATAAAATCAACTCCCTGTCTGATGATTCCTTCTCCAACATGAGCCAGCTCACCACACTGTGAGTTCATACACACAACTGTTCTTGGTCAAGTGTTACAAGACAAATCAGCACATACACAAAGGGCATCGGAAAGATGTCAGCTCACTAAATCACTGCTGTTACAAAACAAAATGCTGAAAAAATGAATCGCTTTGAGAAAAATATTAGCTTATTTTCAATTTGATGGCAGCAATAAATCTGTTTACTACCGTGCAGCGTCCGGTCCGTCTGTAAACATGTGGAAACTGAGGAGAGCAGCTGCTGGACTTCTGGGAAAGTTGCCATTTTTGTAGCTGTGATCACTGTGATATTGGGTTTCATGATGCTCCAAATGTCTTTTCCCTTTGTTAAACATGTGGACTGCCAGTTCAGCACTCAGGCTTTTCTACTATGAAGCCATGTTTGTCAAAGGTCAGCTGTGTGGGAAGCAGGAAGTGGACCCAAATGCACTCAGGAGTCTGAATTTAAACCCAGAATCCAACTTTAATGCTGATAGTTCACTGGAATAAAAAAGAAACTCAAACAACTGAGGCAAAGTATCTTTCTGTATTGATGGTGCCTTTCCTCATGTCCAAGCAGCCAGATACATAGGTACTAATGCACCCGTATACTGTCAGAGACGCAGTCCTTCTCTTTAGTCACAGCACCCAAATTTATTTTAGAAGAATTCAAAATGTAGATTTTTTTGACCACGGAACAGTTTTTTCCTTAGTTCATTTTAAATGATCTTTGGTCCAGAGAACAAAGTGGTGATTGTGGATCATACCACATCTCTACCACATCTTCTCCTTCACATTATAGACCTTTATCCTTCATGCAAAGAAAACTGTGTTCACTGACCAAGCCCAGCAGTGATGACAGAATTAAGCCTGTTTCTAGTGTCGTGTCCCGAGCATCCAATTAATTCATTTTTCAGCCTTGTCACATGCACACAAAGATTTCTCCAGATTTTCCAAATCTTTTAAATTATTATGTACTGAAGGTGATGTGATATTCAAAGTCTTCTTCAAATTTACATTGAAGAACATTATTGTGAAATTGTCAGAAACTGAAATTTCTGATCATTTGAAATACTTTGATATCCAGTCATGTTACCAATTAATCCAGTTAGTTGGAAAATCCATCTGTTTCTCTTTTTAGTACTACTTGTGTTTCCAGTCTTATGTTGCCACCATCTTTTCTGAAATGTTTTTGTGGACATCAAATTCTAAATGAGCCGATATTTTTCTTAAAATGGTACATTTTCTCATTTTAAACCTTTGATAGGATTTCTGTGCTCAATTATGAAAGAAAAGTGGGTTTATGAGATTACCATGTTGCTTTTATTTTATTTTTTAAAGATGTAATCCCTTTAAAATGTGGTGCGTTTGGAGAGACAGATTTTTAAACGCTAGAATGCCCCGGGCTGCCACAACACTGGAGCCTTTGCTTCACACAAAGCAAAACAAGAGTATATTAATATTATGTATATTATATATAATATTTTGAACTTTAAAAACAAAACGTTCTTCTGGTTTGCAACACATGAAATGTAATGATATTGTTTTTAGTGCTTCTCATGTTAAAATGAAAATGCTTGTTTTCAAATGTTCATTTCTTCCCAAATCATGAAAAACCTAAAGTCGACCAACTAATGGGGCTAAAAATATTTATTTCACCCCTGAGGAAAGGTCATTGGGTTGTAAAAACCAGACATGGCAGTTGTCAGCACATTTTTACTCTGCTTGTGTACAAAGTGGAAATCTTACCCTAACAGAAAACTGTGGCCAGAGAAAGAGTCTTGGAGGTCATCAAAAAAAGATTTAGTCACTGAATTTCCACAGCATGTTTCAAGGATGTGGCCAGAAGTTCAATGAAATGATTTTTGTTTTGGGCCTTAAAGTCTGTTTAAAAGTCCCAAGCAGAATAAAGGTAGATAGAAATGTGTTACATCTCATAAAGCACCTCGAGTAGACTCACAGGAGTTCAAAACAAGCAATCTTCCCAGACCTCTGTTTTCCTCTCTTCTTCTCTGGTTGAGGCTAGAGGGTTCAGACTCCAAATCTTCAGCCAAACTGTCACTGTCCATCCATTCATCCATTTTCTACTACTTATTTGGGTCACAGGGCAGCAGTCTAAGCAGAGATGCTCAGTTCTCCTTCTCTACAGCCACTGCCCTCAGCTCTTTCAGAATGAAACCACTACGTTCACAAACTAGCAGAGAGACAAGATCTCTTTACCACGTCCTTGGCCTGCCCCAGGGCTTTACCGACAGGCTACGGAGGAGCTCCAGTATCTTAGTCACACGCCAGAACTACTTAAACATGTTGATTTGCAGGAGCAGTGGCTTTAGACACCCTGTGGAAGCTAATTTCTCCTACTTGTGTCTGCAATTTTATTCTTTCTTAGTCCACTACCCACAGATCATGGCCATAGGTGAGGATAGGAGTGTAGGTCTGTCTGACCCGTCTGTGAATCTTCACTTTCACTCTCGTTCAACTTCCAGTGCTGCAGCAATTTATATCCATCCATTCATGCAATAACTGCTTATCCAGTTCAAAGTCACAGGGGGCTGGAGCCTCTTCCGCTCAAGAGCAGTCAGACTTTACCAACTGCCGCTGTGTGGGTTGCATTGTGGAGTAAAACACACATCATCTTTGGTTCTGCTGCATTTCATTTGATCTTTTCTTCTCTTCCAGGATCCTCAGTTACAATGAACTGCGCTGTATCCCTCCTCTGGCACTGGGTGGCTTGCGCTCGCTTAGACTGCTGTGAGCACACACACACACACATGCACACACACACAGTATCATACTTGCGACATGCCAAACCACATCACTGTCACTTCTTTGCTTTATAATAAGCCATCATCTGTTTTAGGACTTTAAATGTCCCTCTGTTGTTGAGGTGAATGAGAGTTGCTGTCAGAGTCACTGCGGTCACCGAGTTTTCAGTTTAACTATTTATAACCTTTTCTGACCCGTAAGTGTATGTCTTCCAGCTCTCTCCATGGCAACGACATCTCTGAGCTGCAGGAGGGTATCTTCAGTGATGTGGTCTCCTTGTCTCACCTGTAAGTCTTTATAAATGCAGTCACACATCACACACAGGCTTACAGTACATACACAATGACAGCACCAACTGGCTGCAACAGTAGTGGGGTCTGTCCTTACTGACAGAATGAGGTCTGTGTGTGTGTGTGCGTGTGTGTGTGTGTGTGTGTGTGTGTGTGTGTGTGAGAGAGAGAGATGCATGATCATTTCCCTGCTTTTATGGTTCCACTCAGATAAAGTCCAGTTCCCAGAGAATGAGTGGTTTCAAGTGAAGTGGTTTGCTGCTGGATTTAATTAGCTCAAGAGATCCATTGCTTCCCATAGCTCTATTGATCTGAAGCCTGTGTGTGTGTGTGTGTGTGAGAGAGAGAGAGAGAGAGTGCATATACAGCATAATCATCTTCATGCAAGTATGACACGTGATGATCTGCAGAGATGGTGGAGAGAGGGAAGAGAGGCAAAATGGAGATGGCTCGAGAAGGGCAAGATAAAGATAAAGAAGGAAGGAAAGAGAAAGATGATTAAATGTGAGCAAAAAGGATGTAAAATGAGGTGGGGGGGTATTTTGACTTCTGAAGCATGGCATCATCTCTGCAATAAGTATGTAAAGAGAACAAATTGGACTGTAAAGTGATCTCTCGTCACTTATTCCGCTGCAGAAACCGACTTTAGCTTTGCTCTGTGATCATTTCTTAATTTCTTGAGGTAGAGCCTGCATTTGAATCCTTTGTGAATTTGCAGCAGTGCGCTACCTGAAACATAATAGCTTACATTTTGCATAAAAAAAAAACCCCCAGTAAGGTTTACAGAAAAGTTTGAATTGCACCAATTCTGATTTTTCTCATTTTCTGTCATGGATAAGGTGGTGGTGATACGGTGTGTTACCACTATATCACCATATATGGTGTAATGATAGATGTATAAATGGATTCTACGATGACACTGAGAGCACACAGCTCTGGCTGAGCAGAGGCCTCACTCACCTGCTGTTCAAACCCTCTGTTTGCAAGTTATGGCCAATAAGGAGACAGTAGTTGCAGAGGGAGGGTGAGGAGAGCTTTAAACGCTAGTTTCAGACAAAGGATGAACTGTGGGTCTGCACCAAGGCTCCAGAAATGATTAATAAATGTTATTCATGATGCTAAGTTTTAAGTAATAAACTTTAATTTGGCCTTCGAGAACACCTCTATTGTCTATTGGTTCTAGTACTTTACTCTACTGATTTGGTACTAGAACAATGCAGTCTTAACAAACAGCATGAAGAACCCCCGTCACCCTAAAGATCCCCATAATGGGGCCAGGCTTTATCTAGTATTCAAGCACAAGTCACACATTAGTGAGTGTGACATTCTGAGTGAAGAGGCGTCCTATTTCAAAAACCAAAATGGAGCAGATTTATTTTTCATTTCCATTTCATTGAATTTGGTTGAATTGCAGATTTTCTCTTACATTTTCAACTACATGAGTGCTACAGTTCACTGCTGTAAGGGTGTTTAAATCTCACTACGGGCTGGTAACACATTGTCTTCATTGTTTTTTTAAGTGTTTCTGAGCCATAGAGTCCAAGGGATTTCAGTCTTACTGTGGCTTTACAATTGCAAAGCTGCTGCTGAAAGTCTTTTTTTCTGATTGAAAATTTAAAAAAAAAAAAAGTTAAATAGGCCAGAGCTTAGGAGGTTAATCGACTGATAAGAATTGACTTTTCTCTCACATGACTTGAAATGCCCTGACCCTATTCTGTGTCATTGTGGGGACATTTTTGCATTGAGTAGTATTTGATCCCACATTTGTCTCCAATTATTTCATCAAGTGGACCGCTCGTATATGAATACATTTTTAGAATTTCACGAGCCTGTCAGTATGTGTGACACTGTCTCTGTGTGAGCACTGAGGTCTGAGAGCTCCACCCTGTGGCTTTGAAAAATATTGCAGCACATTTCAACCCTCCTTCCTGTCTGATATCAGCTCATTCGTCCCTGTTTTCACTCATTTTAATCCCCTCTGTCTACGTCTTCTCTTCTGCTATATTCTCCTGATACTTTCATTCCCCACTTCATAATCCTACTTTTTCTAAAGTTATTCATTGAGAGCGCTTGCAGTCACATGAAATAACAATGGCTGTTTTCTTTTTTTCACATGCATACACACAGTCAACAGACAAAAATCTACCTCTCAGATTTCTATCCCAAGTAAGCTGTCATCATCACAGGAAGTTATCACGCCAAGTTCATTTCCTTTCTGGAATGTCTAAAAGCAAAATCACTCCAGATCTTACTGTGAGCTATGAAATGGCTTTAGCCTTATTTCTAAAATTTAAATCTATACAAAAGCAGGGTTCATGGTTTTATTAAATCAAATCAAATCACTTTTATTGTCACGTCACATTGCAGGTACACTGGTACAGCACATGTGAGTGAGATCCTTGTGTGCAAGTGTCACAAGCAACAGTGGTGTGCAAAAATACAAGAAACATAAGAAACAAGCCAGATATAAGAGCAGGAATGTGAGAATTATAAGAATAAATATGTACAATTATAAGGATGTATGCACATTACTAATATGTATGCCAAGTATATAAATATACACACACACACACACACACACACACACACACACACACACACACACACACACACACATACATATGTGTGTGTGTATATACATCTATGCAAAATATACAGAGGTTAGCAGTTTGAATATTGTGCAAAGAAATGGCACATTTGTACAATATGGAGTCCATAGTGTTGAAGTGAGAGTGAATTATTAAAAGGATTTCAAACATATGACATCATTTTTTGAAACCTTAAAAAGTTTATTGTTAGTTCTCATCATTAACAAACAAGTGAAACAGTTGTGTAATGCTACAAAAAAACCAAAACACCTGGTGAAACATGACCAGTGTTGGGGAGTAACGGAATACATGTACCGCCGTTACGTATTTAAAATACAAAATATGAGTAACTGTATTCCGTTACAGTTACCGTTTAAAAAGGTGGTATTTAGAATACAGTTACTTTGTTGAAATAAATGGATTACACGGCGGTACTTCCCTGTTTCATATTGTGGCGGGTCAGGACTGTTTGGGTTTTGTTTGGACAGCTACGTTCTGTTGTTCCAGGTGGCAGCGTTACGGTTGCCGTGGTTACAGGGTGACGCTCTCTCTCTCTGCTTGTTTCCTGGGTGAGAGAGGCCTTTTTGTTGTTGTTGTGCTAAGCTAATAGGCAGAATGCTACAGGTATAGCTCTAAAGAATGTAGCATCATAGGCAGTGTAGTCCGTGCTGCAGGGAGAATGGACTGCCATACACGTTATGTGTCTGTGAGCGAGGGAGGGAGAAAAAGGAAAAGTACGAGCTGTCATCGAGCAAAAGCGGGAGCTGGAAGCATGTAAATATAATAATAACCACTGCAGCCAAGAAGAGTGTCTGACGAGCCCAGCTGTAAGTAAGTTATTAAGACTCGACTGTACACCGTGTTCGTGTTTTCCTCCAAAAAGTTCCGTTGCAGCAGCCTTTCAACGCCTCTCTCTGTCTCTCGCTAGCAAAGTTGACCCAGACAACAAAGTAAAGCTAGTTTTCGGCTACGAGCCGACACGGACCCCACCGTATTAGCCAGAGGTCCCTTTACTACGGTTCGGAGCCGCGGACCTTTAGTAACAGTAATAAATCACAGCAATAGTACATTCATGTAGCTGTAAACAGCATGATAATATATTAAGTAATCCAAAGTATTCAGAATACGTTACTCTCATTGAGTAACGTAACGGAATACGTTACAGAATACATTTTAGGGCATGTATTCTGTAATCTGTAATGGAATACATTTTAAAAGTAACCTTCCCAACACTGAACATGACACAGCTGGTTAGTAACAGATCAGTAAGAAGCAGGAGTATAAGAGCATCCCAGACAGGTAGAGTTACCTGCATTTGAAAAAGTCTTCACCAGTAAAGAGTTGCTGGGTCAATAGTTCAGCAGCGATTCTCACTGTAAAACTACAAAGAATTTAGAGATTTCATTCCCTACAGATCATAATATCATTAAAAGATTCAGAAAATCCAGACAAATCCCCCCACACTAGAGACAAGGCGGAAACCAATTTTGAGTGGTCGTGATCTTCAGGCCTTTGGGAAGCCCTGCATTAAAAACAGACACAAGTCTGCAGGATGTGAATCAGTCTGTATTAGTTTACACACACATGGGCAGCCTAACATGGGCAGAGACTGTTACAACACGCTACGATGGATAAATGTAAATATGAGCAGAAACAACTAGAATGTGAAAGCAAATACATTCAGGCAGATCAAATTGTTCCAGCTGTGGAGTGTGTAAATGTCCACAATATTAAGCATTAAGAAAATACGCTTTAAGTAGGGAGAAGAGAAAATGTTAATATACTCCTCCCATGGGTTTGCCACAAGTCCATCTGCATGCCTCAGGATCCTGAAGGTGCACAGGTCCTGGAGAAATGGCAGATTGCAGTCTGTCCTTGGCAGTGGCTTCAGAGTACCAGATGGTGATGGAGGAGGTGAGGATGGAGGTGTAGAAGTGTAACATCAGTGTCTTTGGCAGATTGAACTCTGTCAGCTGCCACAGGAAGTGTCATCTATTGTGTTTTTTCTTTTCTGTTTTTGCAAAGGTATCATCAATGCTAAATGATAAATGTGCAGTTAGGAATAATACAAGCTGTAATCGAAGGTTATAGTCCTGGATCACCTTGGTTATCACATGTGGACACGAGGTTAATGTCAGGGAGGTGCCAAAGTGTATTCTGTATGCATTCCAGCAACATTGCTCCATTAAAAATATGTAAATAAATAAATAAATACTTTTTTAAAAAGGTATCAGTGCCTGCACTCAAGATCTGTCACCAAACTGTGGAGCAGCTAAACTCCCACATCCAGCAAGAGTGAGGATAACGTTTCACTTTCATAGGAACTGGACTCCTCACCTACCAAGCACTTTAACAGAAGTATCAAAAGAAGAGGCGATGCAATGCAGTGGTTAACTGGTTAAATCCAGCGTTAGTATAGCATTCCAACTATTAGAAAAGGCGTGTAACTCTAAAACCTCATCATTCTAAACATCACACTCCTTTTTTCTCTTCAAACCTTACCACTCAATCCAACTTTTGTAGTTTCTTTCTCGCCTCATTTTTCTCTTTTCGTGCCTTCAGCGTACTCGCTTCTATTCTCCCATCCTTCCTCCAAAACCTGTTTTCTGTCTCACCATCTTCATCAGTGAGCTGACTCTTCATCTGCTTATTTCTTCAGAGCAATTGGAGCCAACCCGCTGTACTGCGACTGCCGTCTGCTGTGGCTGTCAGAGTGGGTGAAGAGCGGCTATAAGGAGCCTGGTATCGCCCGCTGTGCTGGCCCCCGCGGCATGGAGGGCAAGCTGCTGCTCACCACGCCTGCCGACAAGTTCCAGTGTGTAGGTAAGCTGGCAGTGAAAAACATGCGCACCTTACAGCAGCTGTAGTTTTATGTCTTATGAGCATCTCATAAGACTTTGTAGCTGAATAAAATATTTTACTTGGTTTATAAAATTGCTCTTTCACCAAACTGGCTTAGCATTCAATCTAAAACTATTCACATGAAACACTAATATAATTTGTTGTCTATAGGGTGAATTGTAAAGTATACAGAGTTAATTGGCTATTTCCATCATATATGATTTTTGCCATTGAATTTGTATAATGATCAACGCCCACATACTGTTACTTGCTTACTGATGATATTTAATGAAAGGTTTTCTTTTCTGTTTGACCTTCAGAGGGTGTTGACTGCTGTTACTCCCACACACTAACAGCTAAAGACACTATAGTGGATCGTGTCTTTGACTGTGAAGTTAAAGTATGCAGAAAATTGCTTTAATAAAAATGTGCTAAATTTTGCTGGCAAGCTGTTTGTTTTAGACTCACAGCCTTCACAAACACCAAATATTCCACAATGAGCAATAATAATTCAAAATTAAATTAGAGTTAAATTAAATTAGTAAAATCACAATTACAGTTTTAATTATTGTTGATTTCTTTAAAAAAAGAATAATTATCATTTTTACTAAATGTAGTAATAAATACATGTTTTGTATCCGTATATATGTATAACAAAACGCAAACTTTTATTTCGCTTTAAGTCAAAGTCCAGAAACTCAGAATCACCAAACTAAATCCATTACCAACAGCAACCACAGGAGAAAACAACAGGTATAAATACACACAGAACACACTGAGGGATAACAAGGGGAGTGGAAACAGCTGGGCAACAACAGGTGAAACTAATTAATGATAATGAAACCGGTAAAGTAAAAGGCTCAAGGGACATGAGCCAAAATAAAATGGGAAATATAACAAGAGAGACCCTAACAAAGAAACAGGGAGACTACAACTAAAACCATAAGGAATCAAACATATCAACACGTTCTCACTCCCAAACTGTAACATTTTACGCTAGGTGACAAATCGTCAACATATTACGTTTTCGGCTACCCACCACGTTCCTAAATGACAACCTCGGAAAAATGAGGAAATATGAGAACCATATGGACTCAATCTACACATGTTCGCTCTTTTTCTTCAAATCGCTTAGAAACACGCTATTTAACATCATTAAAGTCCTGGTTAAGCTCAGGAAAAAGGTTATGGTTAGGGCTAGGGATAAGGTTAGGTTTAGGGCTGGAATACAGGGCTGGAACGTCGATTACTGCGGGAGCGTCATTGCACTGGATTTCGCCCATAACCCGCCGCGTACCATAAGAACGCCGAAGGTCTCCTTTTGCGTTCCTTAGGAACGCCCCAGGACGTGACAAAACGTCGGCATGTTACGCCTCGGGAGTGAGAACAGGCTCAACATATACAAACAGATCAGTTTATAAAGATATAAAAATGCATACAAATTAAAAAGTTGACAAATAGTCAAGTTAAAAATATCCATAATCAATATCAATTTTATTAACAAATGTTAATAAAAAGTAAAAACAAAACCAAAACAAATGCACATGACATCAAAAAATCATATTCAGATGAAAAAAATATTGACCATTTAACATTCAAAAAAGGAGTAGGAGTAAGCAAATCTATGTTTAGCTCATCATACATACGTTTATCTCCTTTGATTAGACAATCTGATAATATTATAATAATATATACACTGTAAAATATTCTAAAACAGTCTTTATACAGTTCTCTATAATTATTTACCAACACCTATCCAAAAGTATTGCTTTCATATGTCATGTATGTGCTTATCCATATTTAATGTAGAGTACAACCATATAAATATTACACTGTCCCATCCACAGGCCTTTTATAACAGTTTTTTGTATAATATTGAAACTTAATATATTTGTGCATCTTTTCAAATCTTCCTCCAAAGACTGCTAAACACATGCTCGTCATTGTTGTCAATGTTTGACATTGATGATCCACACATGTTTTAGTGTATTAAGAGTGTATTAGCCTGTAAATTTGAGTGTGTTTTGGCTGTGTTAGCCTGCCAGTCCTTTAAAGAGATGATGCCCTGAACTATAAGACATAACAATGATAAATCACATGTTATTTTAAGAGTATATTATTGTCATAAAACAATTAACTGTACGAGCAAACTGTTTTGGTAGAAGCTGTAACTGGTCCATACTGAAGCTTGGTATTTTTACATAGTGATCCATGGTGACTGAATCACTTTTGGAGCAAGCCTCAAGTGCAGGCTTAATAAGCTTTACCTAGGCACTGATGATTATTTACAATCCTAAATAATCATCAGTGCGAAGGCAAAGGGTCCGAAAAGATTACTGGGTTTTAGAATAGAGTTTGAAAAACAGGGACGTGTCACCGGGTGGCCATAAGGACTTTTACACTGTGGTGTTGTTACTTTTATATAAGTAGAGGATGTAAAACCATCTTCCCGCCTTTATTCCGCTATAATGGCATCAGTATTAGGGCAAAGGGGAATACACAAGAGTCTGAGAAAATGTTAAGCCAATTCTCATTGCTTAGTGTATTTGTGATAGAATTGTTTGATTTCCCATGGGGGCATCCCTAACCTGTTCCCCTGGTGAAATAATCGTCTCACTGAAATTTGACAGCATACGCCATTTTTAAATCCCTTCTATGCCTTCGTTGCCCTTTTAATGTCTATTTAATCTGTTTCTAGAGGTTTCGCCCATCTCTCTTTGCAATTTTACACTCTCTTTGTTTTTAATTTAATCTCCTTTCTTGGAGTATCTAATTTGTTTGCATTTGTCTTGCCTTCACTGTTTGTTGTTTATCTTTTAGAGCAGAAACATACTAATACAAATATTAAAACAAGAATTTGTTAAGAAGGTGCATTTAATCATCATCAGCTGGTAATATCGCTCAGATGGCTTTATTTGTTAATCAACATTTGACTTTTGAATGACTTGTAAAGCAGTGGGTAGAGGTTAGGGATTCAGATATATCCTATGTTTTTCTCTAGCCTTTTTCTGCTTATCAAAAAAAAAAACAAAGCAAAACTGCTGACTTAAAGTTGTGAAATAAAAGGCAACAAAGTTACTAAGAGGAACAGCAACTGCTGTAAACAAGAGCGCACGGAGTTAAAGTTTAATTTAAACATGGCACCGGCGAAAAGAGAAGAGGCCCCAACATCATCAAGCCCAGAGGTTTTATCGCACTCTCCTTCTGGTGTGAACATAGTGTGAATTTCCCTTCAGTGGCTTCCTATCAGACTTTGTGTGCATTAACACTTTAAATGATGTATTTCTAAAATACTATTGCACATTAAAATTTATTGTGGCGGTTCACTCTAATTAATTATTTCTCACACCTTCTGTGAAGCCTTTTGCAAACAGGGTGGAGCTTCTCTTGTCATAGCACAGGAACCATTTTTCATTTCACTTCTTACGAGTCTTGCACATAGTAGGAAATGTCACTTCTGTAAAGAGTGCAAACAAGCAACCGTTTAATAATTTGTCACTTGTCATGCTGGCACACAGTAGGAGTATCCAAAATAATAAAGTAGATATAGCTTTTTTTTGTATTATATTAATAAACAGTGGTTATTGATGCGTCTGTCACAGCTGTTAGTGGATCTATTTTGAACCCAATTAGTCACCGTGTCACAGCCTCATAATCCCAACAGGGTTCACATAACACAAACTTGTTCTGCACCTCAAGTTTTTCTGAACTTTTGCAGCGTTGCAGAATGATCACGTACTCAGTCCAACCCAACCCTGTATCTCACATATGTGTAAAACTTGCTATAAATCAGATGCAGATACTCTGGTGTCAACCAACACACCAGAATACAAATGTTCGTCAGGCTTTTGCCAAAGCAGAGCAGTTTAAATAAAAAGAAAACAGACACAACATAATATATGTTTTTCTTTAAAAAGAAATACATGTGTTTCATTCTGATTGATTCATCTAACAGCAAAATAATTCATTATAAATAAATGTATCTGTTTACTGTGCACTGGACTGTGCACCAGAAATAATTATATCTGGAAATTAAAGAAAAATAAAACCATAAATGTTTTGTTTCTAAATTTAGGATTGGTCATTGCGCCTTGCCTGTGATTGATACATTTGTGTATTTGTCATGTGTGCCTCACATGTGTGTTAAAATGACTTGTATAGATTTTACAGCTGTGTATGTTTGTGTAAAATCAGGTCCGGTGGAGTCATCTGTTCAGGCCAAATGTAGTCCGTGTGTGTCTTCCCCCTGCCAGAACCAGGGCATCTGCAAAGTCCACCACACACAACAGTACACCTGTGTCTGCAAGTCTGGCTTCACGGTATGCAACTATGTGTGTGTGTTGCTTGTTGCAGTTTGAGTTTGAGGTTGTATTGTTTTCTTAAGCTTTATCATCAAAATATGAGCTCTGGCAGTCCCACAGTAATATATTTACAGAGCTAGATCTGATGTTTAAAGCCACTGATCCAATATTTTATGTGTTCGTGTGTCGTCTGTGATTGTTTTGAGATCACATCTGTCTCTGATAATCCCATCCGGTTACTCAGCTTGGCCTGATCTGTTTGTCTATGCTCATCAAAAATATGCTGTCAATTCAGTTTGCATGCATGTGGTGTTTAGGGCAAACACTGCGAGACTCCAGTCGATGCCTGCGTCAGCAATCCCTGCACCAACGGAGGAACCTGCCTGAGTGATGAGCAGACTAGAGGATTCAGGTAACAAAAATTTGGTGAAAGTAGCAGAAAAAACCTCTTTACCAACCCCACCAACAGATTTGGTCTAGTGGATGGATGTGGCATCATGTTGCAGACTGAAGCCCACCTGCTAAGATTCAAACATTAGTATGCTCAAATATATACCATGCTAATAAACGTTTGATATTAGCGTGTTAATGCATTTAGCACATGAAAATATTTGAATTTGTCTAAATGTTTCGTCCTCATAGTCAAGTTTCTTCTTTTGTTCTTTTTTAAGCTGTGCATGTGCTTTTGGTTTCCATGGCACTTTTTGCGAGGTGAACGTGGACGATTGTGAGGACCACGGTTGTGAGAGTGGCGCCACCTGTGTCGACGGAGTTGGCAACTACACCTGCTTGTGCCCTCCAAACTACACGGGTACAGAAGCAGCATCTGAATATTTATTACATTTTACAAACTGTTCACCTAGAAAAATGCTGCATAGCTGATCCATCACAGTAACATATCGAGGATTCCTATGACACTTGTCTTAGGTCTGCTGTGTGAAGAAGAGGAAGGCGTTTGCTCTCCAGGTAGAAACCCCTGTCAGCATCAATCCACCTGCGTCAGCACTCCAAACGGCCCCAGGTGAAAATGCACACACACACACACACACACACACACACACACACACACACACACACACACACACACACACACACACACACACAATTACTTCAGACTTGGCTAAGTTTGGGATCCCAGATGAGAGAGAAATTACGGACACATGCAGATAAACATATACAAATTTTTTCTAATGTTTCAATTGACTTCCCCAAATCCTACACCATTTGTTAATTAGTATTTATGCATATTTGTGTGTGTTTGTGTTCCAGGTGTGTATGCATCCCAGGGTGGGTGGGGCCAGACTGCGGTATTGATTATAATGAGTGTGTGGATCATCGATGTCAGAATGGAGCCCAGTGTGTTGACCATCTGGACGGCTACAGCTGTGTTTGTCCGCAGGGATACAGGTAGGGGTGGGTTTTAATAATCGATTCATCGATTAAAATCGATTCTGGCTTGGATAACGTGATGTCGATTCATTAAAATCCTGAATCGATTTTTTTATATAAATGTATTTTGCCCAAAATTTCAGAATCTCAGGTGAAATGTCACAAAAGTTTGACAACCACCAAACATTTAAGACAGTAAATGAGAGCAGGAACACGGCTTCTGCACAAAGACATAAACACAAAGCACGACCCGCAGATCAGAATCGAGATGTCGCCTTTCTCACCCGACGGCATGGACACGGCTCGCTGATTCTGATCTGTCGGCAGGACCACGCTTTGTGTTTGCGCCCTTTTTGCGCTGATTCTAAAGCTGTTAGTTTGATCTCTCTCCAAACATTATTGACCGAACCAGCAGCAAAAGAAGATCCAACCTACGCTTCACATAAACATCGTCATGAATTCACTCTGACTTTTGCTGTTTTGCTTCTACCACGATAAAATCACACTTCATGCACAGCTCTCTCTCTCTCTCTCTCTCTTTCTCTCTCTCTCTCTGTACTTCAAGAACAGTTTCCCGTCTAAAAATCTGTTTTCTGCATTATTCGCTTGCTTGTTATGCACAAGTCTACCTTTATTTACAGCGCTGTCGGCCAATGTTTTTTTTTCCTTTTACTTACTTCCGAAAAGAAAACCTAATTTCTGCCGTTCAATACTGAACAAATTTAAACTTTTTAAAATTATGCAAAATGCAAAACGCTCAGCTGTGTCTGTAATAAAACCGCTGTAACTTCAGAGGTAATGTTCATAAGTTGATTAATGGTTTTCTTTCGTTTTTGATGTACTGCAGAATATTTTTATAAAATCCCAGGCCAGGAAAAATCACCTTCATGTTTTCTGTGTTTTATCTTCAGCTACTTTGACACAAAGGCATCTGCTGTGATGCTCACACCTTTGATAAAGTCTTGCGAGTGTCAGCTTCCTTTTTATAGATACAAAAATATGTAAATGTGAATTATAATATTTCTGACTGTCTGAGGCGAAATTTCCCAGATTCAAATCGAATTGAATCGAATCGGAATCGAATCGATTCTAGAAATCAGTGACGATACCCAGCCCTAGAGACAGGTGCTGGCAACCTTAACCTTAACATTGAACTGTGCAGATACAAATCTAAGAAACTGGGTACTGTGAGTTTCCTTTATCATCATAAGACCATAGTGCTGGTTTGATTATCATGGTAGGAAGTGGGATCATTGTATTTCTTTGTATGTGATGTCTGATATCCTTTATTATGACCTCTTTTTCCTCCTCAGTGGTGAGTTTTGTGAGGTGGCCCTTGCTGCCCCGCTGCCTTGCCAGCTCGCTCAGTGTCAGAACGGTGCCCTCTGTGAGGAAAAGCTGGGGACTGCAGTGTGTCAGTGTCTGCCAGGCTTTGAGGGTCAGAACTGTGAGAAGCTGGTCAGCGTCAACTTTGTTGACAGAGATTCTTATGTTCAGCTTCAAGATGTCAAAAACTGGCCTCAAACGAACATCACGCTACAGGTGAGAACATGCTCACAAGTCCACACCTAGCGAGAGCACGTGTTCGGTGACAGACACGGAAGAGTGTCAGAAATCAATTTCAGCAGCAGCAACTTCAGGCACACACACACAGACCTTTATTGCTGTGTTTTTGTGCGTCTGTGCGTTAGGTGTCAACAGCAGAGGAAAATGGTATCTTGCTCTATAACGGGGACAATGAGCCAATCGCTGTGGAGCTCCATCAGGGTCATGTCAGGGTCACATATGACCCAGGGAACCAACCTGCCACTGCTATCTACAGGTAAACACACACACAGTGGTCAGAAGGACCACCCGTCACCCATGGCTGATGGGTGGTCCTTCTGATTCTCATGAATATGCTTAAATAGACATATTAGGGAAACATTTAGAAAAGCAGGGTAATATATTCTAAGCACAGTGTCAGAGGTTTATCTCAGAGTGCTTAGAAAAACATAATTTCCTCTCACAACACAATTGCAAAAATATTTCCAGAAACAAAATCAGTAGTATATTGTAGTATATCCGTAGTAATCAGGGGTATAACTTGAAATTAGATTAAATGTCTGTATAACTGGCATACTGAAAGACAGTTTCACAGTACTCTAAAGCTGCAGTATGCAGCATCCCTCATATAGGCTACGTTCACACTGCAGGTCTTAATGCTCAATTGCGATTTTTTTGATCAAATCCGATTTTTTTTGTCTGCTTGTTCACACTACAAATAAAATGCGACATCAAATGCGCTCTAGTGTGAACGCTCAAAGCGGCCCGCATGCGCAAAAGAAGACGTCACACACAACGCGCTCTGTTTAGACCCAGAGCAAACAGTATTGTTTGACTGATGGCCCTTAATATAAAGACTTCGGACTTTACGTTTCCCAATTTTTGCTTTAAGTTATTTTGTTATTTAAATAATAATGTAAATAACCTAATAATGATCCTTATTGCTGTTTTAGAGGAGCGGTGCTTCAAAGGATAGTTGCAGATTTCTGTCAGAATCTGCAGATTATACAGTACAAATAAAATGTTCACGTTTCTCCAACGTTGTCTTCCCAACAGTTTCACTGACATCTACACGGGATGGCCAGAAAGCGTTAGCGATGTCTTCTCCGGCGCTGATAATTGGCGTCTGTCTTGTGTCGGTGACGTAAAAGACGGATTTAATGCGACATGACCGTTCAAACAGCAGTCGCTTTCTAAAACATTGGATATGTATCGGATTCAGTACCACATATGAAAGTGACCCAGATCGGATTTGTGCCGTTCACACTGTCATACCATGATCGGATATGGGTCGCATAGGGCCAAAAAAATCGGATTTGATGCGCTTTCGCCTGCAGTGTGAACGTAGCCTTAGTGCTCAGTAGCAGTTCTGGATCTTAAGCAATGCCATTTTTGTTTTTTTTAACTTGGCTGTCTGTCGTTTCTATGGGTGCACGGACAATAGAGTAACCAGTGTTTGCAGTTACCATCGCTGAACTTTGCTACAGCATATAAATCATCCAATGAACAACCTGAATAATGATCTTCTCGATGCTACTTGATTTCAGCTTGTTGGACAGACCGTGCCTGCAGGCCTTGGTGTTGCCTGACGCAGCTGGCTAAGGGGTGGGCATGGGGAAAAGAGGTGCTTTGCTGGCAGGCTTTCATCTCCATCCTGCCAAAAGCTTCAGCTGGTCTTTTGTTTGTTGTCGCAGTTTAATTCACTGACTCCTTCAGCACGAGTGAGAAGTGGTCAGAATCATAGACTGTCTATAGAAAAGTAAGTTTACTAAGCACAGCTACTTCCTCTCAAATTGGACTAAGTGGAGACTGGAATTTACAGTGACTCACGGCCACATCTTGAGGTATAAAGTGATATTAAATGACTGCACAGGCTGGTGCACGCTGGTTAACTTGGCAACGCATTACTTAAAGGTTTTTCATATCATGACTATGAATTCTCCACACTGTGTTGAACAGTTTGATTCAGTGTTCTGAGATATCCATCGATTTTATCTAAATCCCCCTTTTGTATTACAGTCTCTCATTTGTAGCTGAACCACAGAAACACTTTCAAATGAATTATAAAGAGAGAATTTTATACTACAAATAATGTTTCCTTGAAGACATCCAGTTGATCCACCGGGCTAAAAGCTGCGTTTAATTAAACGGTGACACAGAGAGACCAACAATGAGGCAGTGCAAATCTGATCTAAATACCCTGTTTCTATGGTGTATTTTGACAAAGAAGACATTATCAGGCTGATTTTCCAGGAATGTGCAAGCTTGGGTTCATGCTGTGGTGAAGGTACACTATAACCTACGCTACGGATATAACACTTTACTGAAAACCAAGCATTCAATCAAGCACACCTTAGAATAACCATAGTATAGTTATGAAAAATATAAATGACTTCCTCTTGGTAAGAAGGAGTCGTTCATATTTCATATTGCATCCCCAGTAAAAGTAGTCAAAGGAGCTTGCAAAGACAAGCGTCTGGACTTCTTTAAGTTACTTGAAGACGTTTCACCTCTCATCCGAGAAGCTTCTTCAGTTCTAAGGTCAAATGGTGGAGAGTCCCAGATATAAACCTAGTGGGAGTGTCCCCCCACAGAGGGACAAAGGACCCCCTGATGATCCTCTAATCGCCTGAGCCAAGGTGTGAAACTGGGTGTGGGTCACAATCAGCCAGAGTTTCGGGTGAGCTCATTGTGAAACCTGGCCCCACCTTATCATGCGAATTCCTGAGGTCAGATGGCCCAGGATGTGAGTGGGCGTTAAGGCGTCTGGGGAGGGAACTCAAAACTGGATTATAGATGGCAGAGTTGGTGTCGTAAACCACCGCCTCTGTTCAAAGATGGTCGCTCACAGTGGACATAGATGCTTCTTTCACTCCTCTTTCAAACCATCTGTCCTCTCTGTCCAAAATGTGAACATTGGCATCCTCGAAAGAGTGACCTTTGTCTCAGCAGTTCATCTGCATCTAAAGGACAAATGACCTGGATGACTGAGAACCTTCACAGACATCCTCAGTAAGAATGCTTAAACTTTATTCACTAGTTTACTAATCTCATATGTTAGCAGGAAGAATGGAACCAGACATTTGTTAAATTTAAAGGTCAAAAAATGTGTGTTTCAGTTGTTTTAATGCAGTAAAATAATCAATCAAATGCTTCATTTCTCCTAAAGACGGGAAGTAAATGTGCACTACATTTAGACTAAGCACTGAAGTTGTACCGTGTGAGGGTCATGATTGGCACCTGAATTTGACCTGATGGCTCTGATTCACGCCAACTGCTGCATGTTGATTAGTGTGTTCTGATCATCAGAGGTTCAAAAGATGAGAGTTTGTTGAGCTGAATAATCCACTGGACTCCTGTCAGGCCCTCATCAGCCTCTCAGCTCACTGTAGCTCAGCAACCACGCTCAGCGCTCGTTACGTCTGTGTCGTTGCTCAGAGACAGTCCTGCTTTATTTGGGAATGTGGACACATGACATCAGCGCTGTGGGTTTTCTGATTTAATCACAGATTCAGCCAGAGGACACTTTATAGTTGAGAGTCCACTTGATCAGGTATCAAGTGCTTAAATGTTTGCATGGTTCAGTGTTAAGAAGGAGGAGGCACGGCCAGCTGGCAGCGTCCACACACACGTGCTTTGGGGATATCTGTGTGATGTGCAGCTGCAGACGAGAGGGCTTTGGGACCAAGATGTAAAAAAAGAAATGAACAGATAAAGACTTGAGAAGAGAAGAGCGATGAGAAAACCGTAAAAAAATGTAGCAAGTGACTAAAATTAGAGACAAAGAAAATGATATAGGGATAGTGTTAGTGTCTAACTCGTGTGACCCAGTGTTTTAGTTTCATTGTATTTTGTTTTCTATTCGTGTTCTGGTTTGAGTTAAGTTTACCTTATTAATCCACGCCTTTGTTAGCACTCGGCTGGATTACTGTAATGCGCTTCACTTCACTGGCTGCCCATTTCTTTAAGGATTCATTTTAAAATTCTTTTATTTGCTTTTAAAGCCCTCCATGGCCTGCTACAGATTTATACACCCACCCGCTCTCTCAGGTCAGCTGATTGGCTGTTCCTGAATGTACCCAGGACTGAGTGGAAACTTAGAGGAGATCGTGCTTTTGCTGTAGCAGCTCCAAAACTGTGGAACGATCTGCCTTTAGAGATTAGACAGGCCTCTTCTCTGCCTGCATGATAGCAACCTTTCATGGCCATTATAAACTGACTGGCATGTTAGTCATCATCAATGTACAGGGAATATGCCCAGAGTAATCATCTCTGAGTTTAAAGCTCTTAACAGCCACCAGGTCACCGGATGGATTTTGGATTTGGTTTATATGCACAAATTATTACACAACTCTTTTCCTCTTTTTGAACATCCAAATGAAAAAATCTTGAAGTTACTCGCCCAGTGAATGCAGGGACAGGCCCCACTTCCACGAGGCAAATGTTTAGTTTAGGGCACTGTACATTAGTTCACCAGCTTCCTGCATTAAAGGTTAGACTGATCATTAGTATCTAAAAGAGAAAGAAAGTTGTTATTCGTTTGAATAATACCAGCAAAAATCAAAGTGGAAACAGTCACTGATAAAAAGACGTAGCTGCTTCACTGTCCTTCCGCTCAGTTACATTTTTACATAGTGCCTAAAACATAATGCAATGTTGTTACCTCCTCCATAATAGCACAGAGACTGTCAACGATGGGCATTTCCACACGCTAGAGCTGGTGACCTTTAATCGGATGGTGAACCTGTCAGTGGATGGAGGGGAGCCAACAACACTGGACAGTCAGGGAGGAAGTCGTCCAGCAACAGGGGAGGCCCGTCTGTATGTGGGAGGTAGGACCAGGGCTTCACACCTCAGTTCAGACGTGAACCTTTGTATCCATGCTCCACAGTTTTGTGGAATATTCTGACATAACCAATTGATTTTCTGTCTGTCCAGGTATGCCTGAGGAAGTGATGCCAGCCTCTCTGGGTCTCTCCTCTCAGACCCTCAACACGTCAAGCTTCCACGGCTGCATCAGGAACCTTTATATCAACCACGAGCTGCAGGACTTCACTCGCAGCCACATGAAGCTGGGGGTGGTGCCGGGCTGCAAAGCCTGTCGCAAACTCTACTGCCTGCACGGCATCTGCCAACCCAACGGTCCACAGGTAGCAACACACTGTCAGCAGTGAAACCTCTTGCAAACATAATAATGGCATAGATGTTAAATTAAAGCATATTTTTTACATAAATTATGAGACAAACATGTAATTTACAAAGAATGTTGTCAAAGTGTCACAGTGTGATTATGATTTAATTTAGCTCTAGTCAATCACTTTTTTAAATTTCCTGTTGTCCTGAATGTGTGAATGCTAGCTCAGTGCTTCTGGGTGTATTCAAGCTATTACTGAGCTAATATAAATTAGGTTATACACACAGTTTTTTGTCTTCCTTTGCTGCAGATGGCTGCCCCTCCCTGAACTGTGAAGGGAGTTTTTCCTTCCCACGGTTGCCAAGTCCTTGTTTGTAGGAGGTTGTTTAATCATTGGAGTTTTCTCTGTGTTATTGTAGGGCACGGCTATTCAACTAAAAAGTTGGTTGGGCCAGATTTTCAAGACAAGGAATTTATCTGGGCCAGATATTTTTTAGCAGCCATTAAGCAGCATATCATGATAAATTTCAAACCAACAGAAACTTATTGAAAAACAAGTAATGTTTATTCATTTTGTCCCTTTTAAATCTGGTGACATCTCACAAATGCACACCAAAAACTCCAATAAAATAAAAAATAAAATAAGAAAAAGATTTTGAAAGTTCCCTTTCAATATATATGTGACCCAGACACATCTTAAAGTGCATTTAACGCAATTAAAATAGAACAGTCAATCCTATCAAAGCTATCAGTGCACAAACCCATAGCAGTAACACATAAGAATACAACATTTAGTGCTGCACACTGAGGTAATACAGTTTTGTTTTATATCAACCCCTGTAATTAGGCATGGCTTTGTTAGACATTCCACATTATGTTGGTATGTGGGCTATAGTTACCCTGACATTATTAATGGGAGAAGTGACATTTTCTTTTCTGAACAATTGCGGCAACTGTTGGCTCGTAACATGTCGGTGCAATCCGAAGGCAACGGTGAAGCGATAGCTTGATGTGTTTACAACACGGTGCATTGTGGGTGGAATATTGCTAGGCTACTAGGAGTGTTGCATTCGTAGTCCACACTATGCTGTAGGAATTTCTTTTTGTTTGTTTTTTTCGTTTTCTTTGCATTTCTGCTAGAACCACGGGCAGGGCCACTCGGAGGTTGCTTCTGGGCCGCATGTGGCCCGCGGGCCGCTATTTGAAGAGGCTTGTTGTAGGGTCTCTACCTTACAATATAAAAGGCCTTGAGGCAACTGTGGTTCTGATGTGATTCTGTATGAATAAAATTGTATCGAACTGAACATAGTATATTAAAGAACTGGAGTTTCGTAGAAAACGAGTAAAGCACAGATGTCTTCTCTCTCACAGGGCCCTCAGTGCCACTGCCAGCAAGGTTGGACAGGACAACACTGTGACCAGCCAGTAACAGGAGGTCTTACTAGAGTGGATGTTGTCACTCTAGCAGCTGGTGCCAACCCCTGTGAAGGCAGCAAGTGAGCAGCACTTATCGTGGCTTCCAAATGTCTTCACTCATTACTCAAAATGTTTTTTGTAACATTTATAAAATCCTTTTTTAATACTGATTCTTTTCCTCGTCTGCTTCTTTTAATTCCAGGTGTGTGAAGGGTGTGTGCGTGGTGCTGGATGCAGAAACGTACCGCTGCGACTGCGAGGAGGGATATTACGGTGCACTGTGTAACCTCCAGAAGGAGCCCACGGGCTCATGCCGGGGTCTGAAGTGTCTGCATGGCCAGTGTCAGACGACAGAGGACGGAGAAAGGTGCATCTGTGAGCAGGGGTACACTGGAGAGAGCTGTGATATAGGTGAGTCAGGATGAGCAGAGCCTTTAGAACATGTATCATGATTTCATGGGTATTAAATTATACTCTACTTGATATTTTAAAAGTTAAGTTTTTACTTATCATTATATATATTTCATGTGACAGCCATAGTCTCAAAGTGCTTCAAAAATAAAAAGGCCAGTATAGCTCACCGGGCTGAGCATGCAACCATATGCTGAAGTATCCCAGGTCTTTGCTGCATGTTGTTTCCCCGGCTCTCTCGCTTTGCTCGCCTGCCTGCTCAGCTGCTCTGTTACAAATAAATAGTTAAAAAGATTTTAGATGTCACAACGCAAATTAGAAAGTCTCACCGTAATAAAGGATTCAGATGAGAATTAAAGACAATTATACTGATTCACAAATAAAATTTCACACCTTCAAAATTAAACGTCTCAAAAATCTGCAAGATATTTATAGAACACGTTTGTTATAGCGCTTATTTTAAGAAAGAACCACAGAGTCTGTGGTCATTAGAAACTGGACCTGACAAGAGAGGGATGCTGCACGCTCACAGGTAGCAACTTGTCCTTTACAGGGTGGACCCAGTTCAAAGCATAACCTACTTCTCTACCACTGTTTCTCTCGACTCATTCTGTGAATCATAATTTACTAAATGAATAACATCGTGTAATCGCTCACACGTCAAACTACCATAAACTGTGTTTATGGTCTCAGATGGTAGTTTCTGAGCAGACGTTTTTTAATCAAAGACAGATGAGTTAAACACTATGAAACACTAAAAACAACATTTTTATTTAGCAGCGCTTGGCTTCACTAAATATTGCCTTTACGTCTGTCAAAGCTATTTGAATTTGTCTAATTAGCTTTCTGTGCATTTTTGAAATTCAGTCTATTATTCCGCAAAAATTCTGAATGCAAAATGCATCTTATTATCAATAATCCAGGGTATCAAAAAGCTGAATCATTTTCATATGGCAGAGAATATTGTACTATAAGCAAAGCTGGTTTTTTATGATTTTAATGATTTCTGTTAATAGTTAGTTTGGCCACTCTTCAGTTTTTTGCATTTTTCATTTTTTATTTGTGTCTCACACTTTAAGAAAAAGTTAAAATTTAAAAGTTTGATCAGGCAAAAGGTCAAATATTTTTCATCTTTGCCTTATGGAAACACAGTTGGACCCTCTTTTATCCATCTGCCTGTGCTACCTCCCACAGAGTCCCCATGTCGAGGCGAGCCAGTCAGGGATTACCACCGGCTGCAGCGTGGCACCATCCTCTGCCAGACGTCAAAACCTTTTTCCTGGGTTGAATGTCAAGGTCGCTGCCAAACGACAGCGAAGCCGGACATCAGCGCCGCCTCCTGCTGCGCTCCTCTGAGGGTGCGACGCCGGCGGCTCACCTTCGAATGCGACGACGGCACCTCGTTTACGCAGGACGTGGAGAAGCCTGTGGAATGTGGCTGCAAGGAGTGTGTGTAGTACCAGTGGTGCACACACGCACACATCCAGACACATAGTTTCAATCACAGCAGACACACACCAAGCTAAACAGGTACACACACTGTAGGATTTGTCTCACTGAAAAACAGACATTTGTTTGGTGTTTTGTGCTCAGACGCAGTTTTGTAACATAAGACACTTCTTCCCTTTCGAGACATGAAATCAACGAGTCGACCTCATCATCATCAACTTCCTTTTCTTCACCTGCTGTAGGAGAACCTTCTCTAACTACCAAACTCCAGCTCATTAGTCATACTTGTGTGGTGAGAAGCCTCTGTATGTCTTCTCTTTGTTCCCCCAAAAATCGCAACAGCAAACAGTGATTTGTTGGAGGAAGTAAAGGCGCTAATTATTTCAGGACTCATTTACAATAAAGAAGCTTTGACGTTCAAAATTGATGAGAGAATTACTCCATTTTTTCAGCAATGCAAAACATCTACCAAACCAGATTTAATTATCTTACAATATCACGTTCAACAGTGTTGTTACACAACTTTATACAATGATCTGCTACTGAAATTCTCAACCTGCCATCAAGCATAAACTCAGAAAAATGCTCAGCTACTTCTTCACTAAAGCTCAGTCTTCTGTCATATCAATCTGGTTCCTTTCAAAGTCTCAATTTAGGACAATAAGCACAGATTTTACCTTTTTATGGTCAAGTGCAGTTATTTAATTTATATGTGCAAATTTCCACTTCAGTCTGGCAAATTCTAAATTTATAAAACTATCAAACTTCAATGATCTGAATAATATCACCTATAACAATTGATTGACAGGATCACTTGACACTTTATAGCAAAAGCTTTTTTAAAAAATACTAAATAACACTAATGCTAATAAAACAGGCTTTTATTTGTGCTTTGGATATATAACTCTATAGTGCTTCTCTTTCTGTTATAATAAACCAATCATATATTGGTCTTCAGATTTATAAATTTTTTGAAATACTGCACAATACTAACATTCTCATTTCACAAACTTACATTTCACAAAAAAATAAGATTAATCACAACACGTTTCTGTTTTGAATTCAAGAACAAAAAACAAACACACTATATATATATATATTTATAGTGTGTGTTCACACTCGCAAACACACCAAAAAGTAACAAACATTTCTGTTGATACACGTGTCCCGTTGGTAATGCAGATGGCAAAGATGGCAGCAAACTCATTGTTGTTTAAAGTGGTAAATAAAATAATCCGAAGTTCCCACCTACTGTTTGAAAGCAGTCCTGTAAGAAACTGTCGTCTTCAAGCTTAAATCCACAATGATGTCGAAGGTCATCTTGTTCCATTTCTTGACATGAACACAGACTAGAGGTTAAAGGTGACAGAGGCATTAGTTAGTGTGTGATGTATTCACTTTGCTGCTTACCAGACTCACATTTTCACAGTTTAGACCAGCAGTATGCGTGTGTGTGTGTGTGTTCTTGTTCTTCTCATTTGTGAGGACCTCTTAAAATCTCTTTAAAGTGAGGACATTGCTAATTTAAAGGGCTGATTGAAGGTTAAGATGTTATTTAGGGTTAGGCAGGGTTGAGGTTAGAGCTGGGGATTAAGTCTCAGAGTTGTGAAACTCTGCATTAAAGAATACTTTGCTCTTAAATTTATGCTATTCCTAGGCTATTAATTTACAAAATACATGAAAATTCTTTGAAATTTTTGATTTTGTTTCCATCACATAATCCATGACAGTGAAACTTGAAAGTAATTGTTGATTATTTTTCTGCTAAAGCAATTAGACCAGTCTAAGTCTAAGATGCATTGCACCTACTACTATAATAATTATTTTTAATAATAATAATGATGAATTATCATTTGCCTAAATTTCTTAGCTTAGTAAGGCTTTCAGAATTCACCACAGCCCAAAGTGTTGCTTTCTAATGTCATAATAGCTCGACAAAGAAACACATCAATTCCTCAACAAAATATTTCCAATTTTTTCTGAAATTTCCTCGACTTTTCCTTGCAGCAATAACGTAATTTTTAGATTTGATCTTCACTGTAACAAATTGGACAATTAAAACCAAATTCTTTAGCAACATGTTGTACTGAACAAAAAAGGAAATGAATACTTGGTTGGTTGTGTATAATTTTTAATACATGGACTGAAACATTAGCAATTACATTTGTTTTCAGAAATTGTCTTTGTTTAGCTGGAATACTCCTATACTGGCAAACGTATTTAAAAATTTAAAATGATACCCAGCCAGCTGGAACAGCCTGGTGTCATGGAATAATTTAATGTGTTATCACTATGCATTTTTTGCTTTTCGCGCATCAGTTCACACCATGATTGACAACCACACCCTGACCTTAACCCTGGCGCTTCCTCATGTCATTTAGTGAAGCAAAATGACACCCAAAAAGTTAAATACGTGACATGTGGAGTCTGTCCTGATATCATGTTGACTGGAAACGTTTGGCGTGTGGAGAGTTAAGGTTAAGGGCTTACAGAAGGTGTTATTCTGTGAAGGAGGATCCTTACATGTGTAGAAGTACAAAAACCTGTGTGTGTGTGTGTGTGTGTGTGTGTGTGTGTGTGTGTTTGTCATTGGAAGATGCTTCCAACAAGAAGAAGTCGTCCTGTTGTAATGAACGTCATTATCCAGCGATGCAGCCTGCTTTTCGGAATCAAACACTCCCTCTCCAATTTGTCCCGAACCAGTGAACGCACCATAGGAATGCCACACAGACAATGTAGCTTTTATATATGATGTCATGTTATTTATATGGATGTGAAACTAAAACTTATATTAGTTTTAACATGGTTTGAATTTTAGCCTTTGATTCAAAATGTTCATAAAGGTCCAGAATTGAACTAATGTAGCTTTTATTGTTCTCATTATTGTTATAACTGTAGCACATCTACATACGGAAACAACCTAACAGATTGTAATATATATTATAATAATCTTATAATGCATTCGTTTTTGTCATAGTATTTTTATATGTTGGAGAGGATGTCGTGTCTGTATCATTTGTAGCCTGTAGAAAAATGTTTGCATTTAAGAAAACCAACCTCACGTGATTCATGGGAATTTTGATGTTATGGTTTCTGTTGTCTCGCCTAAACAGAGACAACGAGTAATGCGTCTCTTTCCTATTTATTTAAATAAAGAGTTGTTTCTCCTTCCTTCTTTTCCATTCTCGTTAAACTTGACACCGGCTATCACATTTCTTTTTCTTCTTGTTGTTTTGACCTTTGACCTCACTGTGCCATGGCTATCCTCCATTCAGACTGAGTGGATGGTTGATGGCTGCTCGTGGAGACAGGGGAAGAGAGGATGAGAGAGTGGTGGAAAGACTGAGAGCAAAAGGGGTTGGAAAAGAAGAAGAAAGGTAGATGGAACGACGAGGGAGGATGGGTGGCTGCTTTTGAGGAATGACGGATAGACGCAGAAGAGGGATATCCCTTTGGGTGGGAGTTGGGGGAGGAGTTAGCATCCGGAGACCAAAGCCGTTTAATGAAACTGTGATTTATGCATCCCTTCGTAGCCATAAAACATAATATATACCCCCATCGGCTTTGACAGAGCCTCTCCTCCCCCAGCGCGCACACACGCAGAAATACACACACTCTGAAACCTGCTGCATATCTCCGTTGCCCCTACCTCCACCTCTGCAAACCATCCAGCTGCCCCCCTCTTCTCAACCTTTCGTCACTGCCATTTTTAACCCTTCCCCCTCTCCTCTTCTCTCCACTGACTCCTCTATTCTCCTCTGGCTCTTTGGGTCTTTATAGGAGGATTGAGTCACTGCAGCAGCACCTTCCCAACCCCCCAATTCCAATAAAGCCTCCACATCTTCTCACACCACCAATCTGCTGCACACAAAGAGCCAAAAATGACACGCGCGGTGCAACGAACAGACGGTAGGATGATTGTCAGATACAGCTGATCGCACCAAGAAGAACTAAGATGGTGTTGCATTAGCAAAACTACACCGCGTATGAGGATCTTTGTGCAAAGTAATTCACAGCGCCTGCATCTTTTCCCAGAGAGAGGAATTCGTGTTGGTAAAACACAAAGGAAAAATGAAAATTAATTAAATCTCTCAAGGAAATTAAATCAAGGAAGCAGTTTGCACTAACAAAGAAGGCGGTAGTGCTGGTCTTCTGGAAAACAGGCACACTGCACGTTGCATATTTTAAAGAACGCGTGAATAAATTCTTCCATAGCCAGCTTTTCAAGAAAGCAAAAGCAAGGTAACCAAAGTGTTTTACTAAAAACCTTAAATTGTCCTTATTGACATTTGATTCATGCTGTCTTAATATAAACCTCAATTTTACCTTTAAGCTGAAATTTCTTTAGTGCATCTCTTGGCATGCAGAAATTAAACAAATTGATATAGTCAAAAAGTGAAAGGCTGTGAGAGTAAACACAGCCCTGGTGTGAGGGTTTCAATAATGAATTAAGACTGAACACATAGATTGAAATATTGATCAGCTCTGTAGGCGGTGGTCCAGTTCGTGCCACTCAGGGTTGTGTTCTCAGATACACAGTATCAGGTTACTTCTCAAAGAATATCTGACATTTGGCATTGGCATAACTTATTTAAATCCTGTCTGTTGCTTCTTGAATGCAAATTTCTTATCATGCGAATGTGTGATCGCAAAATTTTTGCTTTTATGTCGAGTGTGAAAGTTCATTTCTGTTCTTTCCTGTTCGCAGTACTTTAAAAAAGAGACTCAAGGTCCTTTTGTAAGCTTTTGACAGACGTCCAAACTAGGATTGGACTTAAAAAGAGCCAATATAGAGCAGTATTTTTTTTTTTATCATATATAACTTTTTCATCTTTAGGAAACGTTCTTTTGTTTGATCCCTGTTTTGTTTTGTGAGCACTCTGAATTAACTGAAAATGTTACTGTGTTTTCTTTTAAATCGTTATTATTAATCTAGGACAAAGTCTGAGAACTGAATGAGCTGCTAGTATTCTTCAACCTTTTCACATCTTTCTTTGAATGTACTTTTTTATAGACATTTTTCTGCTTTTATTCAAATACTAGACAGTTTAGAAAGAAAACTGCAAATTTGTGCAAAAGTGCAAGTTCAATCAGAAATCAAACTGAAGTTGGTGTTGGTGAATTTTACTAACATGTTTCAGTGTTTTGTAGTACATGCAAAATACATGAATCTTTTTTTTTTATACTATGAATGTAGCAGTTTATGAAATTTTAGCAGTCAACAAAGGAAAACACAACAGAACAAGACAAAAATGTATTCATGTATTCATTAAAGTACTTATTGTCATGTGTTGGCTTATCTTAACCTTCATGCTTTAAAATTCACTGGCTTTTTAAATGAGCACATTGACTTATTTTGAAAGTTAATATTGACTCTTTAAGCAATCAAAGAAACCTGTTTAATGCTGCCCGACAGCAGCAGGGGGCAGTAAGTTGTTCTCACCTGCACAGGACTACCTGTGTGTAACACACTCTCCGGATGGACCCTCTTGTCTCCTCTTATTTGCTTTTCCCTCCTCTCATTTTTTTCTCATTTCCTGTTCTTCCTTGCTTACTTCCCCTCTTCTGCCCTTAATTCTGCCCTGGTGTTTCCTTTGCCCCTGTGTGTCCTGATTTCCTTTCCTCTTGTTTTTCCTGTTTTCCCCTTATTTTCAGCCCATATGTTTTACCTCCTCTGGTTCTCGCTTCCTTCATCTCTCACCTCCCTTCCTTCTTTCTTGTTTGGCTTTTTCTGCTTTCTTTTCCTCTGACGTGTCCTTGTTTCCTCTCCTCTTTTCTTCGCTTGTGGGCCCTCATCTCCTTTTCTCTTTCTGTCAGCTGTCTCCTTTCTTCATCTCATCTCATTTTGCCTCTTGTTCTCTCATTTCCTCTCCTCATTTCGCCTCCTCCCTTCATCACTCCTTGGCTCCTCTCCTTTTTTCTCCTCTTCTCCTCTCGTCTCTTGTTTCCTCTCATCTTATTGATTCATCCTCTCAGCTCTTCTTACACGTACATTTCATTTTTCTCTCCACTCTTCATCCACTTCTCCTTGTTTTTGTTTTCTATCTCCTCTCTGATGTCCTTGCTCTTTTGCTCCTCTCTTCTCTTATTTCTCCTCCTCATCTTTCACATCACTACATCCTCTCTCTCCCCATCCTCGCTCATTCTGACTACCGTTGAATGAACTTCTTTATTTGTCTTGGCTTCATCGCTCTTCTTGTTCTCATCTTCTCCCACTTTTAGTTTCTCTTTGCTTTCCACTCTTCCCTTTACTTATATCATTTTTATTTTTGGTCTGTTCTTTTTCATTTATATCCTCCCATTTGTTGTTTTCTTAATCATTACTCCTCCAGATATTTTCAAGTTATTTTTATATTTCTCTATTTTTCTCTTATTTTCACCACAACATGTTGTGTTTTCTGTTTTTTAGTTTCTATTCGTCTTCTCCCGAGTCCTCCTGTATTGATTTATTTACTATTCACACTTTTGTTTTCAGTTCTATTCACTGTCTTCAGTGCTTCTACCATGTATGTCCACCTCTTACTTTCTCTGTCCTCCTCCTTATCCTTCTATGTTTTCATCTGTGCTCGCTTTCTCTGGTCTTTTTCTCAACACACACTTTGATGATCACTCTTTTTTCACTTGTGTCCTGCTGCCTTTTGTTCATCTTTCTCCCCCATCATCTCCTTTCCTTTCTCTGTTCTCTACATATGCTCTCTTCTTCTTTGTTCACTCCCCTCCTCCCTTCTTCTCCTTGTGTTTTTCCTCCCCCATCCACACACACACACACACACATACACATACACACACACACACACACACACATTCTGTTTTTCCTTCTCTTCTCTTTCACTCTCCTTTTTTGCCATAGAGCAGATGCCCTTTTATTGATATGATCATGGTTAGTGGTCTCAAGGTGCCCATTGGATCGGCTGTGTAACCTCATGAAGCCAGTAGCTTGAAACACACACACACACACACACACACACACACACACACACACACACACACACACACACACACACACACACACACACAAGCACCCTGTGGCTATGGCATCTTTAAGATGCTGCGAGTGGAATCATAGTAAAGAGAGGAAAGAGAGAAGATGACTAAGTAGGAAATGGAAACTGAGGATAAAGCAAAAAATATATATTAAAAAAAAAATAAAAATGTGCAAAAAAGAGAAAGTGGGAGGAAACGAGAAATTAAAGCAGGTTGGGGGTTGAGGAGAAGATAAAAGAGGGATATGGTGGGGGTTGAGAGCGCCAGAGGCAATCCCAATATTTCAGGCAGCTGCTAAAAGAAGGTTTCTAAACTATCAAGGTGACCTGGGAGGAGCTCCTGTAACAGAAAGAGAAAGAAAAGTGAAATAACTGCAAAGGTTGCTATCAGTCCCCTATAGAAAAGTGTTTCAATCACTTTCAATTAGGTTTGACCTTGCTGAGCATTTGCTCTTTCTTCTGTGTCAAATTAAGTTGCGATTGAGATGTTTTCATTTCTTTCTCTGAAAGTGAAAATTATTATTTTTTTATATAATTTTTTTGTGTCATGGCCAAATTGTTGAGGAGCTGTAGTAAATCCAATCAAATGGAGGTTGTGAAGGGTTTCTGCATGTGTTTCGGTCTTTCTGTCAACGTATAAAGATCCACGAAAGCTGCAGACGACGGCTACGTTGTCTTCAGTTCAGCTGTGGCCTTCGAATACTGAAGCAAGAAGTTCACGCTCAAAGAAGCACACGCTGCATTCTTTTCCTACATTCTGTGTCTGGTCATTTTTTTGTCTTTGACTGTGAGACATTTCATGACTTCTGATTTGGAAATGTTTTTTTAGCATGCTAAAATGAAAAAAATGTCACAGAAGAGCAAATCTGACAAAAGCTATATCTGCTTTATTTGCTTATTTGGAGACAGAAGCAAGTAGCATCTAATCATCATTTTTAATTAAATTAAATATAAAAAGTTGGAGAAGATTTTTAAACTGTTATTGATAAAAAGTCAAGAAATGGTGAAAAAAGGTTTTGGCCAAACTGAAATTCACTAGAAAGGTGTGTAAAGCCAAGCAGTGACCAGTGGAGTGATCGCCTTCACATTCCTAAAGTGTTTTCATGTTGTTTCTATTAATAGACTTTTACTAAAATACATTATAGTTCATTTGAAAGAAAGTACTTTGAGTAAAAAAAAAGTCAAACTCTGCATGTGAAATTAGCTGTTGTTTGCATGACTTTGATGCAAACTGTCTGTGTGACTGTAGGTGTGGGTGTAGGTGTGGGTTTAGGGTGGGGGTGAGGATCAATTTTCTTCCTCTTTCCTGATCATTTTGAACTGATTCTTACATTAATGAACACAGAATAAAACAGTGAAAACATGACTAAAACATGGTCAGCAGCAGCAACATAAACACGTTTTTACTGTGACATAAAAACTAAATCTCGCTCCCATTTAAAGGCATTTCTTAACACAGAGCGAACTCCTGTTTCCAGGGGCTTGAATATGATTGGACAAAGAACATAATCATACAGAAAATGCAGAAAATTGTTTTTGTCTTTCTTTTGAAATAACTCAATAATCATTTGAAGGTTTTTTTACCCACAAAAAAACTTTTCTTTTGTGGTTTTAAATGTGAGCTTCAGTCAGATTGAAATCTCAACCTCTGCAGAATACCTTTACCTTTAAAACCACGTGGGCTGCTTTTGCAGTGTGTTTTAAATCTGTCCTTCTGTACAAAGAAGCATTAAATTGTACTTCACTGTGTTCACTGGGTTGATTAAATCCTGTATTGAGACTTATATGCCAACAGCCATTGCAACCATCTACAAGGCCAAAGTGTTGTGCTGTTGTGTCTGATGGGTTATACAGTGTATGATACCGTAATAGCAGTAAAGGCTGGTCTCCTCTGTTGTGAGCTTCTTCTTTTTGTATTTTTATGCTGACAGAGACGATGTTGAGAGGAGGTGGACAGCAGACTTATTTTATCAGCATATTTTTTATTAATATAGAGTAGTAGTACTTAATGAAAAAAATTAATCGGTTCACTGCAGTTGGAGATGATCCTTATGCTGTGCTGATTAATAAAGAAAGAAAGAAACAAACCAACTATAATTATAGTCCCTGTGTGACTTGTGGGAGCTTTGTTATCTGTTGTTAGCTTTGTGAGCTTGTCCTGCATGTTGTTGAAGTGCTGTTATGCTGCAAATGCAACGGGCAAATTGCATAAAAAGGTTGATTATGGAGGACAATGAAATCTGCTGAAAGACACCATGCAAACAATGATGCACTTTCTGGGTGAATATGAATAAGTGGCACACGTGAAAGCAGTAACCTCTATGTCTGGTCTTTGTGTGACTTGTGTGATGTTTGGTGTTTTTCTCTTAATTAAAGTTGATCTATGATGCTTTGCTTTTTTCATGTTGTAAATTAGACTGTTTACAGCCGCATATGCATAAAGAAAGCCACAAGCACAGGCTTCAGTCTAAAATAACTTAAGTTAAAATAGCTTTTATCCGACAGTGTCTGAGCCTTCATATCTTTATATCCATCTGCTTCCAGGAAGCCAGAATTTCTTATATTTTTTGAAGTGGTCTTGGAGAACAAATGGTTCTCTAGGCTTTTTTGTTTGTTTGTTAAACCATTTAAAACGGCCTTATCAATCGCACATCCTATCATTTTCTTCTACTTATCCAATTTAGAGTCTCAGGATGGCTGGAGTCTATCCCAGCTGCCATAGGGCAACAGGTGGGGTACACCCTGGACAAGCCCTGGGTCTAACACAGAGATTCAGACAACCTTTCGCACTCACATTCCCACCTATGTGCAATTTAGAATCACCAATTAAGCTAATCCCACCAACTGAATGTCTTTGGACTGTGGGAGGAAGCTGGAGTACCCAAAGAGAACCCACGTAGACACTGGGAGAACATGCAAAGTCCAAACAGAAAGGCCATGGCCAGATGGAGGATTCAAATCCAGAACCTTCTTGCTATGAGGCAACAGTGCTAACCAACTACGAATCACTCAAGCATAAAACATCTGCCTATATCAAGGGATGTACCAGTGTTTTGTCTACACATAACAGACCATCCATTCATCCATTTTCTGCCCTTATCCATGCTCCGGGTCCAGAGCAGAATAGCTCAGGACTCCCCAGCCAACTCCAGATGAGCTGGACTCCTTGGTCCTGGGTCTTTCCAGTAAGACATGCCCAGAACACCCAGGAGATATCCAGGAGGCATCCTGGTCAGATGCTAAAACTAGTAGTGGCCCTGCTCTGCACCTCTCTCAGATGACTGAACTCCTCACGCTATCTCTATGGTTAGGGTTAGCAGTGGCTGCAGTCATGCAGATGCTGTACTGGTCCATCATAGTGAAGAGAGAGCTGAGCATAAAAGCAAAGCTCTACTTCTACCCTCTCTACTCTCACCTATAGCCACAAGCTTTGGGTAGTGACCAAAAACACAAGATCGTGGATACAAGAGGCGAAAATGAGCTTTTGCTACAGGGTGACTGGCCTCTTTTTTACAGACAGCTGAGGAGCACGTAACAGACAGTTTAGCAAAAAAACAATTTAAATTGTGCCTTTAAGCACTTTGTTGAAAAGACATAATTTGTTTCCATGTCATTAGTTGAATCTAGGGAAAGACCACAGTTTGACAGATATCAAATTATATTTCTGCACCAATAATGTGATTCCCAAAGAGCTATTAGACAAAAAATTGTGTCTTTAAAGGGTTTGAGGAACTGAGCAAAAACATAAGTGGCAGGCCAAAGAAAACATTGCTGCAGCAGATCAACAAAACCTAAAAGCCATGTCTGTGAAACACAAAATAATCCAGCACAGATTTTAATTTTTGAATAAAGCTGTGACAGTTGCATTAATTAGATCTGAGGTTATCCAATAAATGTTATCAGTCACTGTAGTCAAAATTGCCAGTCTCACAACAGTTTTCCTGAACCAGTGGTGATGTCATAATGATTGTTTAAATCTATTGTATCTAATAATCACTATAAGCAAAACATATTCAAATTATCATTAAAGATTAAAGAAAAGGACGAGTTTCTTACATCATGGTGCCAACAAACATTTTCCGTCACGTGAATTATTTGATCACATGATCAGATGTTTTTGTAACGACTAGCCGAAATTTATATCGATAATTCATGCCCAGTGTTGGGGAGTAACGGAATACATGTACCGCCGTTACGTATTTAAAATACAAAATATGAGTAACTGTATTCCGTTACAGTTACCGTTTAAAAAGGTGGTATTTAGAATACAGTTACTTTGTTGAAATAAATGGATTACACGGCGGTACTTCCCTGTTTCATATTGTGGCGGGTCAGGACTGTTTGGGTTTTGTTCGACAGCTACGTTCTGTTGTTCCAGGTGGCAGCGTTACGGTTGCCATGGTTACAGGGTGACGCTCCCTCTCTGCATGTTTCCTGGGTGAGAGAGGCCTTTTTGTTGTTGTTGTGCTAAGCTAATAGGCAGAATGCTACAGGTATAGCTCTGAAGAATGTAGCATCATAGGCAGTGTAGTCCGTGCTGCAGGGAGAATGGACTGCCATACACGTTATGTGTCTGTGAGCGAGGGAGGGAGAAAAAGGAAAAGCACGAGCTGTCATCGAGCAAAAAACGGGAGCTGGAAGCATGTAAATATAATAATAACCACTGCAGCCAAGAAGAGAGCCTGACGAGCCCAGCTGTAAGTAAGCTATTAAGACTCGACTGTACACCGTGTTCGTGTTTTCCTCCAAAAACAATAAGTTCTGTTGGAGCAGCCTTTCAACGCCTCTCTCTGTCTCTCACTAGCAAAGTTGACCCAGACAACAAAGTAAAGCTAGTTTTCAGCTACGAGCCCGACACAGAACCCGCCGTATTAGCCAGAGGTCCCTTTACTACGGTTCGGAGCCGCGGACCTTCAGTAACAGTAATAAATCACAGCAATAGTACATTCATGTAGTTGTAAACAGCATGATAATATATTAAGTAATCCAAAGTATTCAGAATACGTTACTCTCATTGAGTAACGTAACGGAATACGTTACAGAATACATTTTGGGGCATGTATTCTGTAATCTGTAATGGAATACATTTTAAAAGTAACCTTCCCAACAGTGTTCATGCCTGTATGTTTTGTGGGAAACTTGGCAAGTTTATTTGTATATCATCTTTCATACACAAAGGCAAGCCAAGGAACTGCACACCAGGCATAAAACAACATTTGAAAAAGTAGGTTAACAGTAATGTAAGTTATGGCTCTTCACCCTCCGCTGCACATCAGCTTCTGTATGGAGCTTGTTAGGAGCCGCCATCCTTGGTGTGTCACAGCTAAACGCGGCTCAGACAGGCCTGGGGAGACGACCGCATGGGGCTGGTGCTGAGTCTTAATTGAACGGTGCTGATGTGGTTCCATTAATCAGTAATGGGGAGCCTTGCTGGGCACAGCCACCACACACCACAGCAGGAGGGGCTTCTGATGGGGGCTCTGACATTTTCACAGCAGTCAGTGTGTATATGAAAAACAGACCGAGAGGAGGGAAATGTGTTCATGTCTCAGGAGTAAAGGTCGGAATGAGGAGAATATTTTATATCAAATGTTTCTACTTGCACATTTCTTTAGCGAACATTTCTGCCATGCTCTGAGGTGAAGGACACAATAGGAACCATTAAAGCTTTTTATTACAAGGTTGCTGCTGCTGCACTTTTGCTCCATCATCTTATAATAGGAAGACCAGCAACAAGCAGGCAGTTCAGCTGGTTTAAATGCACGAAATAAAATATGTGCTTCTTTTCACTAACATCCCGGCTGCGAGTATGTATATCAGCAGACAAGCTTAACTATCGAGTAATTTGTTGCTGGAAAAGAAGATTTCTTAGTTTTTGCTTCTCAAGTGTAATAATTTGCAGAATTTGCTTTGCCTTATCAGTCTAAATGAAATAGTTGGCATTTCAAACTTAGAGTCGGTGAGAAACCAGAAAAATTCAAGACATGTAAGCAAAGAATTCTGGCTGGGGAACATTTTTAACTGTCTTAAATTAAAAATAAATAAATCAACAGACATATCAGTGATTTTATTTCTAAATGTTTGCAATTTCCTAAATACATTCAAGGAACATTGTCATTTCATCAGGATCCAATCAGTTAAATAAATCTTGATTTATTTATTTTTAGTCTATAAGAACACAATAATTTAAAAACAAGAAAACAAGCAAAACAACAAAAAAATCCATCACTTTTTCCCAAGCCTGGCCATAGCCTGTCCCAGTTTGTCACTGGTGAAGGGTGCACCCAGGTCACCAGTCTATCGTGAACTAACCAATAGAGGGGAACAACCAGTCACACTCACAGCTACAGCCAATTTAGATTGACCAAACATGTCTTTGAACAGTGGAAGGAAACTGTAGTACTGGCAGAGAAATCATGCAGGTACGCGGAGAACACGTAAACTCCAAGCACGTGACAATGCCAACCAGAGGCAGAAAACCAATCACATCTATTTTTATCACAACAAAACCAACAACCGGAATGGCCTGCATTTGTATAGCGCTTTTACTCAGTCCCTAAGGACCCCAAAGTGCTTTACACTACATTCAGTCATTCACACACTGGTGATGGCAAGCTACGTTGTAGCCACAGCCACCCTGGGGCACACTGACAGAGGCGAGGCTGCCGGACACTGGCGCCACCGGGCCCTCTGACCACCACCAGTAGGCAAACATGGGTTTAGTATCTTGCCCAAGGATATTTGGCATGCAGCCAGGAGGCAGCCTGGGATCGAACCACCGATCTTCTGATTAGTGGCTGACCTGCTCTGCCACCTGAGCTACAGCCACCCCAGTGTAGTGTGGAATGTAGAAAGTAATTTGAAGAACTTGTATGGCACAAAATATATATTTACATAGTTTTCACCAAACATCTGGTTGGTTACATTGGTGTAAGAAGTACATAATAATAAATAACTGCTTTGCATGACTAGTTCTTCATGTCAAAAAGACATTAGTATCATCCAAGCTGTGCAAAGGAACCGAAACATTTATTTTTATCCACATTTTTATCTTTTAATCCCTACTTTATAATGTTTTGCAGTGAACGACACGTAAACTTGGGACTCTTGGACAACCTTAATACTAACAATGTAGGGATAAAATGAGTGGACTGTTCAGTTATTTTCAAGCTTTATAGTGCAGCTGGCAGATAACCTGGTCAAGACTTCCATGTCTATTTGCAGGCCATTGTTGTCAACTGCAGATAAATTCAAAAAGCATTATAATGGCTTCAAGCAACAATGACTTCATCAAATGTCATCCCTCTCATGGACTCTTTAGCTGCGTGTAGTTGGGGTTTTAACCTCTTAAGCCCCAACGCCCCCTGATACGGGGGCAAAAAGCAGGAGATCAGGTAGGCTTGGGGCTTAAGAGGTTAATTAATGATGGTAAAAACTTCCTTTATTGTGATCAGTCAGTAGTACCCTAACCATGTAGTACCAACGTAGATGCTAATCAGAAATCTGGAAGCTTCTAGTACCCAAAACCTTGTCCTTTGCATACACAGTCTAAGAGGTGTCTAAGATATATAGATATCTATAGACTGAACTGTGCAAATTGGGCACTAGTTTGGGTTGAAAACTTTCTGACCTTTTCTTCTAGACAGACTTTTGTGTTAATCTGAATAAGAACATTTTTTATTGTCTGAAATATTTGTATTAATCTTCTTCATTTGCTAACAGCTTAGTCTGGGAATTTGCTGAGGTTTGAATGAAGGAAAATAGGTGAATTCATGATACAAGTTTTCAAACTGAGGCTGCTTTCCCACAAATTAATCAACTGTAAGCAAAAATATATCATTCTATAAATCCTCTGTCTCTCTCTCTCTATATATATATATATATACACACACACACACACACACACACACACAGCTAATCCAAAATGCTGCAGCAAGAGTACTGACAGGGACTAGAAAGAGAGAGCATATTTCTCCTGTTTTGGCTTCCCTTCATTGGCTTCCTGTTAAATCCAGAATTGAATTCAAAATCCTGCTCCTCACATACAAGGTCTTAAATAATCAGGCCCCATCTTATCTTAATGACCTTGTAGTACCATATCACCTTATTAGAGCACTTCGCTCTCGCTCTGCAGGCCTACTTGTTGTTCCTAGAGTATTTAAAAGTAGAATGGGAGGGAGAGCCTTCAGTTTTCAGGCCCCTCTTCTGTGGAACCAGCTTCCAGTTTGGATTCGGGAGACAGACACTATCTCTACTTTTAAGATTAGGCTTAAAACTTTCCTTTTTGCTAAAGCATATAGTTAGGACTGGACCAGGTGACCCTGAATTCTCCCTTAGTTATGCTGCAATAGACGTAGGCTGCCGGGGGATTCCCATGATGCATTGAGTTTTTCCTTTCCAGTCACCTTTCTCACTCACTATGTATTAACAGACCTCTCTGCATTGAATCATATCTGTTATTAACCTCTGTCTCTCTTCCACAGCATGTCTTTCATCCTGTCTTCCTTCTCTCACCCCAACCGGTCGCAGCAGATGGCCCCGCCCCTCCCTGAGCCTGGTTCTGCTGGAGGTTTCTTCCTGTTAAAAGGGAGTTTTTCCTTCCCACTGTCGCCAAAGTGCTTGCTCATAGGGGGTCATATGATTGTTGGGTTTTTCTCTGTATCTATGAAGCGCCTTGAGGCGACTTTTGTTGTGATTTGGCGCTATATAAATAAAATTGAATTGAATTGAATTGAATATTAAATGACAGTGCCTACTATAAGGGGAAAAAACATCTTCAAGCTGATCTTTATATTTCCCTGCAGCAGTTGTTGTCAGGTTGGCCATCGGTCTGTCACATTTTCATTAATCGAATATTCCTTGAATATCTTGAATACCTTACCAGGCTCATTTGAACGGCTGCTGTCTTATCATACATGAAGCGAGCAGTGTTCATTCATTCATTTCATTCACTTTGAATTAAGGAGGTATGATATGAGGCCTGAGTGGCGCATACTTGTGACATCACTAAATATTAACTTGTCTTAAAGAGACACCACACAACTGTCACTGTTACATATGCATAGAAAAGTGTCTTCTCTTCGACGTTGTCTGGTATGTGCAGACACCACACTAGTTCATCCCTTGATTGTCTTTTTTTGCCTGAATGTTTGGTGTTACGTAATGTAATAACCAAAAATGGTCAGCTCCAAGGACTGGACTGAATATGAGTGAAAGGGATCCAATCTTACAGAAAAAGAGCTTCTGAAAGATTTTCACTTTTTTACAATCACAAGAAAGTCTGGGTGCTCGCACAGGACCTTTGCACAGTACCACATCGCCAGTATATGAAAAATAAACTAACTGTGACATCATGATGTTCTACAAAAACATCATGATGTCATCATGATGCCGTTACACAGCAGCATTGCTCAATGAAAAGAAGTGAACATGTGATTTGGTGACATGAATCTTTGGCACCCACCTGTAAAGTCACTGCTGTTTGAAAACCATGGGTGTAAATTTCAGCTTGACTTATTGATGGAGGCTTATAGTAATGCATGCGGTAATTTGAGCTGAAAGTATGTGTTATATATTTTCATGATAGAAGGTCACACAAAATGCTTTCATTGGAAGATCTGAATAATAATCCATAGAGGGCTATAAACTTGAGGTTAGGGGGTTTATTAAAATTTTACCCCTATTTTCTATTTCATTATTCCTATTTTGAACACCTAGTTCCTGTGCACTGCAAAATACACCAAAATTGATTGACGCACGGTGCTGTGGTGAAAAGATTTTTCAATATCTATTTAATAAAGGCTGGAACAAAACAAAACGAGGTCAGACCTCCTAAAGTGAGTGTAACCTCCAAATTTTCACAATATTGATTCAGTGAGCCACAGATAAAGAGCTGGCATATATGTGTTCATGAGTGAAATAGGAAAACACACTTGCACACACAGAGTATTTAAAGAGGGAGTCTTTTTGCAGCCTTAGGCATAGTGTGAGAAATAAATATTTGATAGGAGAGTGACCTACTTCATGTGCCCTGAAAAGTTATTTGTCTTTTCCTGCCTCCCGCCACCTCTAAGGCCTCCATTCTTAGGCCCTGCAGCAGAGAAGGCCAGAGATAAAGATGGAGATAGTCACATTTATAATGAAAGTAGAAAAGGAGAAAGAGGTGGGCATGGCCAAAGAATTAGAGAGCAGATTAAGATGTGAAGCAGAGAGGTGGTAATTGTTCAGCTGCTGGAGGCAGCTAGAGAGCCCATTCATACAAGTAATCTTATTGGTTGAATTAACATCTCACTACTTCAGGGCTGCTGGCTAATACAACAAAATAACACTGATGTAAAACCCTCAAGCAGATATATCAAGTGTGGCAGTAATCAGAAAATATGTGTAATAGTATGCTGGAGTTTTACTTGATATCATGCAGGTTATGTTTTTGTGTTTGTTTGGTAAGATGTGTGTAAAGTTGACATTTGATAAGTTACAGACACATTGCCTGCGTACATTATGAGAGAGCGCCCCCTCCCTAAGCCTGGTTCTGCTGGAGGTTTCTTCCTGTTAAAAGGGAGTTTTTCCTTCCCACTGTTGCCAAAGTGTTTGCTCATAGGGGGTCATGTGATTGTAGGGTCTACCTTACAATATAAAGCGCCTTGAGGCGACTGTTGTTGTGATTTGGCGCTGTATAAATACAAATTGAAGTGAATTGCCAACGGGACCAAATTATTCCCCAGATGAGTCCCTATTATATAATTTTGCATCTGCAAATCCTACGTTTGCTTCGTTGGACAAACTTAAAATGCATGGCTCCGTGACTTTGTTATTCTTATTTTTTTTATTGCCATACATCCTGATATTACATCCTGATGAATGGTGTATAGTAATATCTACACCCCAATGTTCAAGTGCCTCAATGTTCCTCTCATCGGGGCAGTGCTTGACCTTTAATATCTTTGAAACCCAGGGAAGGGATGAGGGGTCAGACTCTCCTCCCTGGGGTTGCAAAAGCAATCCAGGTTGTACAAAAGCCTATGAGAAAATTGTTTTGTCTTTATTCGAGTTTCCTGATGTATTTATGTTCCCAGTTGCTCGTTTCAAGTATCTGGCCTACAAACATTTCAGTTACCTGTGGTAACCACCGGTCATGAGGGAAAACTGTGTTTTCCTGACTGGTTGGTGAACGGTTGCTCTCGAATGCTAAAGCCCCATTCATGCAGGGCTAGAGACTGGTCAGTGGGCCCCTGGCAATCACTCATCACTAGGGAAAATTGTGCGTTCTGCTACCAGTTGGTGAGTGGTCGCTGGAAGTTGTTGACAGTCGTGAAACTGGATTTCAAAGAAATGAGATGCTACATTTAAAACCTTGTGTTGGATTTTGTTACTAGCAGGTTACTGTGGTTCCCAGTATTTGCACGATGCTGACTTGTGATACTGAAACTGTAAAAAGAGTGATGCAATATTTTAATGACAGTCCATTGATCAAAGCTCAGCCTTGGCACTTGTTGCATCGAATCAGTGCATTGCATACGGGCAGGTTATGGTGTTCCTATGAAACAAAACACAAACTCAGACAGGACTCGAGGTATTTTCACAACAAAATTTATTAGAAGAATAGTGGTTTTGAAAAGAAGGTTCTAGCATCCAGTGAATACTACCTTACACAACATTACAGCTGAAATGTGTGGCAAAAATGGCAATTTTCTTTTTTCTTTTTTTTCTTCCTTTTTTACCAAATTGAATATAACATAACCAGTAAAATATTTTACACATGCACAAAGACAGATATAATCAGCGTCGCCTGATATTCAATGCAAAATAAAGTAAAAAAAACAAAAAAACAAAGGAACTCAAATCATCATCTTTAATCTTTTCATATAAAAAAATCACAGACATTATGAGATGATTTTTTATTCATTAGCCCAAACAAAAAATCAGATTTTGAATTCAAAACAGGAAGAAAGGGGGGAAATAAAATTGTCAGTCAAACTAAAACCGATTATTGTGATCCTTGTTAAGTGCTCATTTACATGGACATTAATAACAGAAGTCTAGAAGAATAAAAGTCCAACTCACAACGTACAAAATAGAATGAAAACAAACGAAAAACAAATTGTACATTGTACATAAATTAAACTACAATATGAGAAAATATTTTCAATTAGTTTTTTAGTCAAACTGTAAACAGTAGATATTGAAAAATGAGGTCCATCGGGGTATTTGGAGAACCTGTATGTAAGTGTGCATGCATGTGTGTATGTGTGTTTATGAGAGGTACAGTCCAGGTGGGACCAAACCGTGAAAGGGGGCTTGAGCGTCCTGAGCATCGGCACAGCGCCCCCCCGAGGGCCCGCTGGACTGAAGGAATGAGGTATATCGTCAAACCCAAAAACAAAATCTCAGTGGAAAAGAGGAAAACAAAAAAAGAAGCCCAGCAGACCCCGTCTCGGGGCGTCCAGCCACCCGTTAAGAAGCGAGGTGAGATTACGAAATCTTAGAAACCTCAGCAGGACAAAAACCAAGAACAAGAAAAGAGGTTTGTTGTTCTATCCAAACTAAAGTCTAAACCCCTGGACAACACTTCTTGCATCTACCAAATATTACAAGCCTTTTTCCAAACCAATCAGATTTATTTCTATCTCAAAAAAATCAGGTCACTACCAAAACCAACATTAGGAATGTAGAAAGTAATTGCAAGAGCTCTAACATGAAATACAGCTTTACATAGTTCTCACCAAACATCAGTGATGTGATTGTTGTAAGAGGTACAAAATTTAGGCAATATGTATACTACACTCCTGTCATCAAGACCAGGCCAATAAATAACTGCTTTGCATGACTAGTTCTTAGCATAAAACAGACATTGGAATCTGCCAAGCTGTGCGAAGCAACACAAACACTTAACATCCAGCAGAGGCATCAACCAATCACAGCAGAGATGAGTGGCTGTCTTAAAAAAACCAGAAATTAAAAAACAAAATCACAGAACAAATGTGCACAACATCACTGAAAACTGCCCAGCAGATATTTCTACCCAAGTTAGACTCGCCTCGTTCCTGAACACAGCCGCAGGTTTGGTGACATGAGAGTCAGCTTAGCTTTGTAGAGAGGGTTACTAGGTTTTCCCTGAAGCTTTAGAAGAACTGAAGGCAGATCCATCACATTTCTCTGTTGTGTGTGGCTCCACAGGTGGTGGAGGAAAAAAAAAACAAAGTTAGCACTTAAACCAGAGGGATACCTGAAGATGGCTTACTGTATCTTCTCTGGTTTTTAAACCAGCATTTGTAAAGGACCGTGGACGGCTTTAAAGACAATTTTAAAGCCAAACCACTGTTGTGTGCACTTGTCTGACGTGTTTATTTTAAGAGGTTAGCTTGGTGTAAGTCACTGTTAGGTTGGTGCTTCGTAGCAACACAATAATCGATTCCTGATTACTGCACAGAGCAAAAGCCATGGCACTTAACGCAAGTCAGAGAGAGAACAGAGTGCTTACAAAGACTCAGTGGTTATGAACTGAGAAGACAGCTAACATTCAGAACATACTAAACCTATCCAGAGGTTACAAAAAGAGACATGTAAGGATAGAAAACGAGATGTAATTCCATGAGTAGAGGGCGAGACAGACTGTTTCGGATCAAATTTTGGCTGTAATTCGTTTTCATAGGAACAGGCTTATGAAATAAACTATAGTTAAAGTTGATCACTGCTAGGCCTCGGTATAGATTAAGTACCTGAATAAGAGTGAGAGCAGTGTTGTCAAGGGTCCCTGAGGGTGTCTGGGTAATGCAATTTAGGTCTGTAAGGTGCCCAGAGAGAAGCATCTTTTACAGACAGAGATGCAGTTCTTCAAACTTGCACGCTGTTTCATTGAGTTTCCATAAGAGCACAAAAAGATTAATGTTCCTTAAAAACAACTCTGAGGCGAAAACATGGTTGAACTGAGGGGGAAAAAATCGAAAGAAGCAAGCTTTGCACATCGTTTCTTACATAGGCACACACATTCACGCTCATACACTTGAAAAAAATTACTTTACACAAGGAAAACAGAATGATTGCAAAAGAGCGTTAGCCAAAAACTACTACGAAAGCTGTTGCAGTGACAAACAAACACCTTAGGTGCACCTTCTTAGAAAAGGGGATTTTTTTTTTCCTCGGGGGGCTATATTTTATATTCAAAACATCCGAATCTGTCCTGCGGACAACATCCAAAAAGAAAAGGAGAGCTTTTGGATTAACCAGCCTCTTCAAACAAAAGGACTGAGGGGTATGTACACCAGCATGCAAAAATATCAAGAGCGTCAACGTCCACGAAATCATCCGTCACTCCCAGCAAAGCGGTGTTTCGAGGGAGCCGCTTTTTCTAACAACTTGGCTGTCTGTTGGCTTCTGTGGAGAACCTGAACGGGGTTCATCACCCCTCCACTTCCTTCATTTAAAACAGTCTTTTCTTTTCTAGACATAAAAACACGCAAAAACCGTTCATTCTCAGTGCCTTCAGTATACAATCCCAACCCATCTGTGAAAAACCAGGCGAGGACTGATGGGTAAAGCCGATCTATATACACGACCATCCTGAAGATAAGCCATCACCCTCCCTGCAGCCCTTCAACCCACCCAGTGTGACTTCATATCTAAGTCATCTTCATACATATACTGTCTTTACAGTGTCCGCTTCAGGAAAAAAAGAAAAAGAGACCCACCCGCTTACCCACCCATCCCCCCATTTCACAGAATCAGGCCTAAAAAGACTACAACTACACAAGATCCTAGTTTCACTACATCGTCTGTTAACAAAAAAACCCAAAAACAACCTCGAGCCGCCCTGCCCCTTTGCCCTATGCTACATCATGGGAAAATAGCAAGCAAGAACAGAGTAAGAAAACAAACACCAAAAGCGACAGAGTGGGAGCGATTTCACCGAACATACTGCACTGGACTTCTGTATTGTTTCCCTGAATCATCAATGGAAAAGGCTCATCCTCTTCCTTTTCAAGATAAAAGTATATGACATTAGAGATTTTTATATACATATGCATTTGTGTTTATGTCTGCGTGGGGCTTGTATAGGTATATCTATGTGCACATATAGAGTATTCTTTTATTCTTAAATATGTATAGTTAAATTAGAGGTTTGTTGTGTTTGCGTTTTTTTTCTTCTTACATTCAGTTTTTAACAACAATAAAAAGTTGATAAAGAGGTATGCAAAGGGAACAAGGTGGGGAATGTGTGGTTTCAAGTGTTTCACATACAGCGTTGGCCTTCATTCTATCAGCAAACCCACTTAGAAACAAAAGACTGGAGAGTCTGTTTTTTTAAAAATTCCATCTTTTACGGGGATTCAAAGAATGTCTTCTGTGAATCTTTCTGAACCACCGGGAAATAGCACGGTTTAAAATCGTCTTGAAAACAACAGCTCAATGCAGTGTGGGCTGTGAAAGGATTAAGACCAAGAATGTCGACAAATTAGAAAATAGAACATGTGGGAATGTGAAGCTAAATTAGTGTTTCAAAAAAAATAGACAAAGCAAACTTGTGGAACCTTTAGCGGCTACGACGCACTACATTTGGCAGGAGGAACAAAGAAAAAATGACAAAAATGGAGATGAAAGTGTCCAGAGATGAGTGTTGATGGACAGGGTCTGACAATATAAGGAGGTCGTCAAGGTTACATGGATTTCTTTTCTGAGGTATTCTGTGTTGTACGTTTTTTTCTTTTTTACATTTTTGCTCACCAAAAACACCAAGATGAAAAAAAAGAGCGTCATCAAAGACTGAAAGAAAGAACAAACACAGCGTTATTTTTCCCGCACGTGGATTCAAAGCGCTCGTTCTGCTTTATTTTTTTCTCTTCTTGTTTTTAATGGAGCAGCGTCCTGTAATCTTTACATTTGGGAAGGCGACAGTCCGAGTCTTGTTAGATCTCCAGAGAACCAACGAGCTGGGCTGTTAAACGAGCTCTGCATGAGCCTCCCCTGCTATGAGTTATTCAGATTTACAATCCTTGCTGTTTATAAAGCACTGGAAAAGTATTTGGCTAAAAAACAAAGTACAGAATTCATCAAAAACAATAAAATACCCTTTCAAGTGATGTTCTTGCTTCCAGATGAGCGTGAGGTCTCGTGACATTTAATCTTCTTTACAGTTTGAGAATTTGTATCTCACCCACCAAACTTCCTGTCTGACGACCGACCTCCAATATCCACTCAGCGAGTGCCAGTCTGTCTGACCTGACAATCGATCTTACTCATGAGCCAGTGTTGTTCTTCAGCTTGACTAAAAATGCAGTGGTTATCTGCATGTAGTGTAGACTTCATAACTCGAAGGTAACAGAGAAGGTACGTGGCTGTCAAAGACGGCAAATTAAGCGAATGTCATGACGTGAAGGACGGCAAAAACAAGCTACAAGAGGATCACGGAAAACACACGGGCGATTTCAACGAAACACAACGCCTGCTCACTTTTTTTCTTGTTTTTCTTGCTCCCTCTCTCTCTTTCTCTTTTTTTAAACATAGAAACCAAAAGCCAAGCCCGAACTCATTACCCTGAACCATCAAAACAAGAGATCAAACCTTTAAAACACGGGGAGAGTTCATAAAATTTACACTACAGCTGAAATGTCAACCAAATCCCATACGTAGAATTTCAGTGGGTTTTCTTTCCTTCTAGAAAGACTCAGTATTTCAGAGGATAGTGATCTCCTTGTTGCTAAAAGAGTCTTTAAAAAACAAATATGTACACAGTTAACCCAAGGAAAGAAAAGCTTCTGTGAAGAGTTACCAGAATAAAAACAGAACACCAGAAGAAGAAGAAGGAAATGACGTTTATGAAAAGGCCTGAAGAAAGGTGACAGACCTGCAGCGGCCCAGGAACGCCCCATCTCTCTGGGAACAAACGAGGCCCTGTCAGCCCTGCAGCGCTCACGCTCCAACGACCAAAGATGCTGTGAGAATGACACATAACCACGGGACAAAAAGTGACGGTATCAAGAAGTTGATGATTAGTCTTCTGTAAAGAGACGCGCCGGCATGACAGAGCATCACTGGAAACTTTTTATAGATAGGAAAGTCAAAATCGGACACATTTTCTGTAAGGAAAAAACCAACAGCCTGATAAAATCCTCTATGCAGCATTTAACTTCACCAGAGGTCCCTGAAAAGGGCTGATGAAGATTCACATGGATGTACAGCCTGGGAACGAATGAAAAATGACGTTTAACTTTACCTAAGAGGAAATACGCTTCAGTTTTCAAGTCAGCCTTGTGCAGCTGACTTCTCTGCATCTGAATAGATTGCTACAGACATGACAGACTGAGGTAGCAACAATTTCAATCTTTGTGGTCTGTAGCATCGTGTCTTAGTCCGGTAGCATTTCCCTCAACACACAGTACACTAGACAAAAGCAAATGAATCTGCCGCACTGCTCAAGTTCTACTAAAATATCCAAATTAGACCCTAAATCTTTGTGAACAGGTGTCAGCAGAGTTGGTTCTGAGTTCAGAGGAACAGAGACCGTAAAGGGTCAGACACACCTCCACAGGGGAACGACGCTGCAAGATTGTCATGGCAACACACAAGAGCACCTCAGAGTTCCTTCACAAAGCCCCGAATTGCATTTTCACCCCCCATTGAATCACATTGAATCTGGTCAACTATTTTTGTACCTAAAAGCTTCAGATCAGCAGTAAAGTAATGTTGAGTTCTGAAGTGAATTTCAGCATCATCTCAATAAAAGCCTGATGTTTAACCGTATCGTGGGGGTGGGGAAGGCGACCTTCGGCGGCCTTTATTCTTCTCCACTTCACTTAGATTTCACCGTTGCATTCCCATCCACCTCCTCAGACCACTGCATCTATCTGACTGTCTGTAAGGAGGGCTGAGATGCACACCAGCAAAGAGGGCCTGCTGGGTAAGGAAAATAAAAAAAGTGTGCCTCTCACGGTGTAACCTAATCAAGCAGGGTAACAGGAGGGTGGGGCTGTGAATTTTAAACCTACAAATTTGACCCGAATCTCACAACGTTTTCTTTGAAGGAAAAATGCCACCCTTCAAGCTACTTTGTAATTTCAACCAGGTTGTTAGATTATACTTGATTAAGAAAGCAACCCTTGAGCACTAGATTTGAGATTGTTTCTTCAAATTCAAGATAAGAGTCTTCAAAAAGGCACTCTTGATTCCACTGATTGAACAACTTTATGTAATCACTTATTCGGCCCCGTAAAAATAATCAAAGCCTACTGGAAAAATGTTCAAATAACTTTATATCCTTGGAGGGCATCGTTAGTTTGTGATTTGTGCCAAAATACCCTGGCACGTCCACGTTTCTTTAATGCTGTTAAACAGCAGCGAGTGAAGGAGTCTGTTGTGTTGATTGCTGCAGATCAGCATCATTCCAGAGGCGTGTCTGGCCTTTAAGATCTGTACTCAGCTCTGCTTTCAAAGCCAACCTGCTCCTGAGTGACTGCTTGTCACAAACACTTTGACATTTAAAAAACTTGGCATCGCGCTCCGCGTCAGAGGAGATGCACATTTCAACAGACCTCTTAGCAGCGCTTGTACAAATGTGTCGAGAAGAAACAGCACAGCTTACGATGGACGAGGAGAACCGTAACTGTCAGTTGATGCCGATTCTTACTTTGGAAAACTGCGTTCCGAGTGCAGTAGATCCTGTTGCAAGAGAGCAAAAATGATTCTTGGATATGCAGTTGGATATGTGGTTAAAAGAAAAATCCATCCCAAAGCACACTGGGCATATTTTTCTCAGACATGTGTCCAAAACTGGGATTAATTGTGGACTGCGGACTTAATCCATCATTTTAACTACTGGTGATATGCTGTGCATTCCTGCAGCTGCTTCTTAGACTCCAGAATCATTTTTGTCTTTAAGTAGATAAATCCAAGCCTAAAGCTCAAATTGTCTCGAGAGAGCAGCGTGCAATCCTGCAAGAGACAGTCGAGGAGCAATGTTTACTTTACCTTTATATGATTTGAAGTGTCTCGCTATAGGTCAAATGTGGGATTTTATTTAAAAACAGATAAAGAAAATGCTCCTTCGAACATGCCTTCTAAATAAGACTTGAATGATTTATTGACGAGAAGTCATCCTTCATGTTTGTGCTTTTTGGCAAGCAGATACGACGCTTTACCACACGTTCTTTCTATATCAAATAAACAGCACGTTCTGCTATTGATTTCCCCACGTCCAGCCAAAACCGAATGCAGCCCTCGACTCCAAATCGTTCCATTTCTATTGCCTCACCACCCAATAAATTCATCCCCATCCTCCAGGCCCCGTGAAAAGAAGTCCTGGGAATTGAGGGTTGTCACTTACAGCAGCAAAAATAGACTAGGTAGCTTGAAGGAAACGTTCTAAAAAAGACTGCAGGAATGCACAAAGCACCGCAGACTGGCCACTTAGACGAGAACAACTGTAGGGAGGATTTTTCCTTTACCAGAAAAAAGGAAAAGGAGTCTTTGTTGAAAGGCAAGAAATAAACAAAGTGATTTTCACAGAGGCAGTGCCTGCAGTGCCCCAGTGTGCCAGATCAAAATCAGCCAGCAGGGCTGATGTTCTGCAGGCTGTGGACAAAACACACCCACCTGCTTCTAAAAGAGACACGGCAGACTCCAGCTTCATAATTATACATATAATCCGCCCACACAAAGTGTGGCTACCTGATGAGGAGCGAGAATGTGTGTTGCTGTGGGTGCGTCACGTCTCTATTGGTTTGTGTGCGTGCGCGCGCGCTCTGTGCTAGCAAGAATACAGAAGTGTATTCATGGAAACCTGGCTTCTGGCTTTTAAAGAATTCATTTTTCTTTTTTGTTTAACAAACAAATATGCCATTTGAAGAACAACAGTACAAACAATCACAAGAAAAGAAATTTTCAAAATCTGCTTATGTCAGTTACATCTAAAAATCTGGAACCGAGCCGCACTAAAAATCCTGATTCTTCTGGTTTCTGTGTTTCTAATATACAATCAGCTGCTTTGAAGTGGTCAGACCTGAGGTATAAATGACAACCAGATATGCAGCGTGACAGAATAAGAAACAGACGCGACGTCTCTGCGGAGAGGTGCACGGCAATCGTATACATAATTCTTTCCTTCCTGGTATCCCACCACATCGTGCACCGCCCAATGACAGAACGGCGCATCCCGTGTCGTCTAATAAGTGAGGTTACAGTAGTTGTTTTGTTTGTTTTTTTTGACATTTTTTTCTCCTTTTTATATCTTTGTCAGTCTTTCTCTCAGAAGAAAAAAAACAACAAATTGAATTACAACAGATCTAAAAAAAAAACCCAAAGAGAAACTGATTAGCTCACATGAAGATGCAAAAAACAGTAAAAATAAATACATACATATTCATAAGATATAGCTTTTTTTCATTTTGAACATCGTTAAGGACATTTTCCTGTGCGTGCTGTGTTTTTTTTTGTTTTGTTTGGGAATACAGTGTCAAATGTTTAGGAAAAAAATCACAGCTCATAAAGGAAGGTTAACTTGTCCACCTGTCCCCCAATCTCCACTGCTGGGTCTCTGATTTCTCTGGGTTTGAGAAAGAAAAAGGACAAAAAGTACCCTGGTCAGGTTTCATCCTGGAGTTCTGTTACACTTGGAAACAAACATATGTATATTTAAAAAAAAACGTATTCCTTCTCAAACCAGGGTGAAACCAACCTGACTCACAGCCTCCAGGGTGAAACCAGATGACTGAACCTGTAAATGTTTAGAATTTTAGCAGGAAGAGGGTTTTACTCTCCCCATATAAGACCAACCTAAACCTGGGATAGCTGTATGGTCCCCTATGCTATAATGTTTTTTCGCAAATAAAAAAAATACCTTAAAAGCGGCGGGTGGCAAGTATTGGTCAGTCAGACACTTGACGTGTCTTTTTTTGCAATGTGAAGGCGAAACAAAGAAGAAAAGCTTATAAAAGCGTAGAAACAGTGGAGGATACTGTATTTCCCAGAGTATCAACTACACCTTTGCCAAGCTCCCAGGTAAGGGATACGTGAAAGTACGAGGCACGGAAAGGAGTTCTGAGAATGAGGTATAGCACTCGGTCTCTACTGACCAAGTTAGCATGTTGTGTGTGAGCGCGTGCGTGCGCACACGCGTCTACTAATTCAGTACAGGTAGTTAAGTCATGCGCCATTTTCCGACTGACAAATATTGCTGCCCATCCCACTGGCTCGATCCTGAGACATTTGCGGTATTAAAGGCTACTGAAAACGACCGTGTTTCCAATGACAGCAGCAGAAAGCGAAAGGAGAGAAAGCAACAGTCTGTTAAAAAAAAATCAAGCATCTGCAGACTGCTGTTCGACGGATTCATGTCACTACATTCATTAACTTGAGTGTTTGTTATTTTGTCAGAATATAAATAGATAGACACGTAAGTGAGACTCGGTTGCAAGGAGGAGGACATTTTCGGACAGGGGGAGCGGTTAACCACATGACTAGAAACAATCGACGAAACCCAAGAGAAAAAGAAACAAAATAAATATATGTGTATATATAAATGGCATGCACCTCAGTAGATAAGTTCAGGCTGAAAATGGGACTCGTGCTTTTAGAAAGCAATGACAAATACAGAGCCAAAGCCAGCTGTAACGTAACAGGTTCAAGAAAGGTCGAGAGGAAAGTTTTGTAGATGATTTAGTCACTTGAATAAATTATACAGCAGATATTGTTTGGCCCTCAAGGAATCGCCTCTCTCAGGGGATTTCAGTCAAAGTGCCAATTGAGTTAATTTATGCACACATGACGCCAATTACATAATGCATAAATGGGTTTTGTTTTTTTAAAAAAAAACATATTACATGACCAGGGAGATTGGTGTGAGGGAACACAATGTGAGATGTGTTTTGTTCCTACTTTCATTCACAGCTTTGGTGCCTTTTATCAAAGGCAGGTTCATAACAAGTGCTTTACTATCACCACTCAGGCTTTGATCCTGTTTTAACTATCAGATCAGTGCATTGTCCTTCGCTGGGTCCAACTTGATGCACGCGACAACCTTTTAGACACTTCAAATGCTCAGCATTGGCAAAGTGTTGGACGCATTTCATGCATATTGATTCCTGGCTATATTGTCCCAGGATTACTACTTTTTATTGTTGTTGTTTTTTTAGTTACTTCAGTTAGCTTTGCATGCCTGGCCGTCACACAAAGTGGACAACCAGTAACCCCAGGGGTGGGAGAAGATTGCAACAGGTAGTAAATGATTCTAACTGTGTTGGATTATTATTACTCTCAAGATTAATATTCTGAATTGGCCCAAACCCAAAATCAGCCAAAAATAGTGGTGCATGCCATTTGTTAAAAGAGAATAAACAAAATCAAATCAAATAAATAAAATGTACAATACATTTCAAAAGGAGTGAATCATCGTCATTTCATCCGAGCAGAGAGTTACAATTCTCATGTCAAAAATCTCACAGACTGGGTGAGCACCAGGCAGTGTCAGGAGCGAAGAGCGACATTTAGCGACGAAGGGGAGGGGAAAACAACGAGACAACACTACACAAAACTGAACTTGTTCAAGCTGTCAAACTTTTTTTTCTTTTCTTTTTAAATGGTGGAGGTAATTGAGAGGAAAATAAGTGGTTTGGGTCCAAGCTGCACCTTTCAGAAACACTAAAGCTTTTTTTATGCCATCTCTCTGACCTCCTCATCGCCCCCTCTGTTGTATTCCTCAGAAAAGAGCTACACTGCATGCATAACCTTAAACTTTCTTTCTCCTTTGTTTTTCTTCTTGTGTTTAAAAAGTGCTATCTTAGAGGTTCAGCGCCATAAATCCACAAATCCAACATCAGTGTTCTGTTCTTTTCCTTAAAGGTCTATCTGCTGCTATGGCACCGCCATATTATCCATATGGCCCTCCCAGAGTCAAAGCACTGCTGAGAAGCTTGCCGTGTCCTCTTTTCATCTACTATTAGGTCCAACAGGAAATTACCATATTTGTAATCCACATCTGTCTCAGTTACCCTGAGTTAAAAATGAGGAGAGAAAAAAAAACACCCAGAATCATGGATTGGCTTTTACATATTCAGTCATAATAAGTTATAATATATTAAAATCTGCCTTTCCCCCACCTACCAACTACCCCCGCCCACTGCATATTACCCACCCACCACCCCAAACTGAACACCCCACAATAAATGCACATTGTTGTAGTAAACTGCCTTTAAAACCATCTTTGAAGTTTTAGGGAGAAGAATTTCTTTTAAAACTCATGTGAGTTGCTTCTGCTTGGTTTTGATTAGAAAAAGGAAAGAAAAAAACAACATCAGCAATATGGTGTCATTAGCTAAGAAGCCAAAATCCATTAGCTTAGGTTAACTAAAGCCTCTATAGGAACTGGATAATGAACTGGGTAGCAGCACAGTTTCACATTCTGATCCTAAAAGGCATTTGTCCAGTAACGATCTTCATGAGAGGGTGAGCTCGCTTTAGTCACCATTCGCGGATGGCTCCGGCTTTCCAGGATCAGCAGTGAGAGACTGATGGAGGTCCGTGAGGTAGCATTCCGCCTTAAAAAACCCCCGCTGATCCATAAGCAGATCACCCCTTAAATTGTCCCTTGGCAAAAAAGAGGGTTAAAGAAGCCTCCTGCATCTGAATATGAATCAGCGTATGCAGGCGATGTGCACCTCTGACCCTTTGCAAAATTGTGACTGGGCTTCAGAGACAGACCATAATAAGTGCATGATGCATGGGCAACAATGCCGAGGTAACCTGGTCTGTAAGCGCCAGACCCAAAATGTAGTGCAAAAGAAAGCAAAACAAATCAAACGAAAAGATAGAGGAAAAGAAGTCGATTACAGAAGTCAGTAGTGTCCACGAAACTCACAAACATGCATCCCTGAATGACTTTTGTGTCTTCTCGTTCATAAAAAGGATGGGTTATTCTTGCTTTTCGTCCGCACGGAAATTAGCAGAATATTTGAAGGAGGAAAGAAAAGGATTTTCAGTTAAAGCGTCATGGCTACCTGGCAATAAGAGAGTGGGTTTGATTCCGAACCCTAACTGAGGAATATCAATGGTACAATTAAACCTTACAGTTGCAATTTTGAGCTAGTACTTGATGAGCAAGAGGGGAGTGATAAAGGGACCAATTTGTCACTTCTTCTAAGGAGTTAATTTTCAACCTTCCCCTTATTTTTCCCCATCATTATCATATTAATCCGAAGCAGACTGCATTTATAAGCAGCAATGCTTCAGTGTATCAAGTTCATAAAAGACGGGAGAGAATTTTTGGGGGTTGGGGATTATCAGCATGCGTAAATAATTGTCATTTACCTAATGTCTTTAGCTGCATTTGTTAAGCCCCTGAATAGAAAAGCTGAACAAATGCTTCTATAGCATCGCTCACATGACACTAGTTAAGAACCATCCGATTAGTTGTGTCTCTCCAGTTTAAGAATCCTCCTCATATAATCCCTGCATTTGTGCTCACCCAGATACTGCAAAGGAAATTGGCACAAATAAAGCCCCATCCATTTTCAAATTACTTAAGTCAGTTGAGGTTTACATGTGTAAGTCGTTTAGTCGATTGGTTTGAAATCGTCATCGATTTCTTCTTTTACATTGTCCTTGAGCTCGGCAGCTGCTAGCGATGCACCGTCGCCTCGTGGGGTTGCAGTGGGCGTGTTCTCCGACTCGTTGGGAAACTCCTGGCCTCCTGCTTCCATCTTCATCATCAGCTTGAGCTTCTTCTTTGGGGGGTTCTTCAGGGTCCCCATGCGCTCCTTGACCTTGTACTCCAGGGTGCTGTGTGGGATCCCATACATGTTCTGTGCCTTGGACACGCTCATCTTCCCGCTCATCACTACAGCTATGGCCTCCTCCAGAATCTCACTGTTGTACTGGCGATATCGGCCTCTCTTCTTCCTTGGCTGCTTGGAGCTTGGGTCCCCTTCCACATCTGAGATGGAGTACGCCGGCCCAGAACTTGAGTGGTCCAAGTCTGAGTTCCAATATTCAGCGGCCCCATCCAAGAGGCTCCCAAGGCTTCCTCCTCGGCGGTTCTGCTTTGGCAGAATGGCTCTTAGCTTCCGGCTCAGGGTGTTGTCCCCATGGCCACCACCCCCGACCCCCATGGCACCGTAGCCATAAAGCTCAGAGGAATGGGAATCCCAGGAAAGATCCATGCCCCGAACCTGGGGGATTTTCAGGTCAACAGGCGGAGAGTGGCCTTGGTCTCTCTTTCCTTCAATGTGATGATGTTGGGCCTTGGAAACCTGATTGTGGTGGTGATGATGAAGGGAACTCTTAAAGGCGAAGGCTCCGTGGTGGTTGTGGTGTTGATGCTCCAGGAATGTAGGCAGGTCTTTGAGGTCGCTCAAAGCTCCACTGGCTTGCTTCAGCTTCATTAGGCTTTCAAGGTGAGCCTTACTTCCCCAAAATGAAGAAGAACCCTTTTGGCCAAGCAAGGAATGGGACTGGCTATGACTGAGCAAGCCAGCTGACTCTAGATTAGACAGTGAAAGAGCAGGAGGTTGACTCAGAAGGCGATGCTTCTGGCTGAGAAGCTCTTCCTTAATACGCAGCGAGCGGGCCAGCGGGGGCTTGAAGGAGTTAGAGTTGACATATTTCTCCCTCATTCCGTCCTGCAAACTTTTCTGCAGCAGCCCATCCTCCTCTTCCGCCTCTGGCAGGGTATGATCTGCTTTGATTGAAAGTCTGGATGGAGAAGAAGACGAAGAAGAGAACTTCAGAAACACAGTTCTTCATATAAGATCAAAGTTATTTTTAAGACACGGGTAGATTTGAAACAATTGAGGTAATTACAAAAAAGAGAAAAGAGCAACAAACTGTATCCTGCACTTATATGAACTGATGCTTTAATACATACAGTATTGAGTGATTAATTAAAGCTAAAACTGACAACCTACTAAAACAAATCTTTGACATCTTTTATGCAACATGTTTTCTTTTTAAGCAGAATATTTGCTGTTTCCCACATTATTACTGAGCATCAATTAGCTATTCGCAGTTACTGCAGCTGCATTTAATATAATGTAGCACAAGGATAGATGGCATTATAGTTTATTCTTTGTCTAAATAAATCTCAATTGCTGCTTTTTTATGTAACCCGCTGCATGAAGGTGGTTTAATTTTGCCGTTACCAACAAAATTGTATTTATATTTCTACAGCAGTTGCCTTCCATAGTCTCTCCTTGCATGAGACACAATAGTCAGATGTTAACAGATGCCAGGGTTGGTAAATAGTTGCTGTGATGGAAGTCCTTGTTCTAATCATTATTATTTAAGTATTACTGCCAGCTGCAGTGAAGGTGGAGTAAGTCTGGACCACAGGGCAAGAGGTTCTCTAGAGGGGAAGTTGAGTGATATCAAAGACTGTCACAATAGAAACAGGCGAAGCCTTCTGATAAACACGGGACAGGAAGGGCCGACTGGCCTGAACATGACTTCCAAAATTGTTTGAACATGTCAAAACATGTGGAACAACTATGGGCAACTCTTGCGAAGTAGCCTACAGATCAGTGTTTGTGGGCTGCTGTTAGCCCTTTAGCTTAGCCCCTGCCACGGAGAACACAGCAGTCATAACAGATAAAGAGATTTTTGCAGTGGACTGAAACTGAGTGTTAAAAACTGTGCAAAATATTTGCTTTGCTTCTTCTGTGGGCTTCTTTAAATTTCTGGTTATTTTTCACACTTCTTCTCCTTCCTGTTTAAACCTACTTTTCAACCAGTCAGCATTCTTCCTACACAGAGCATCATCACTGTCAGCCTACACGCCGTTGCTTTTTTGAAGTACCGCATGCAAGCACGTCTGTGTTGGTTGCAAACCCAAAAATCCTGCGTAGCCAAAAAACCTACGCAAAACTGACACATACGTGGTTCCATGAATTACACTTAATGGTGGGGGGGGGGGAGCAGCAAGACCCCAACAGAGACACAGAGCAGGAATCAATGACAACAGTTATGTCACAGAAGGGAGGAGGGCCTGGGGTGGATGTGGGTTGAAAAGTGGCTTGCAGATGTGCAGCAACTGTGGGCAGCTGATGAGTGGAAGGGTGTCAGCTAAGTGCCAGCCAAGGAAAAGTGAATCTGCCAGGCTTAAGGTTGAGCCTGACTCTGTGGCCTCGCTGAACTAACAGTATGGGAGCATCACACAGCTCTTTCCCAGTCACTTTTTATTTATTTAAAAAAGGCACTATTTAGTGATGACAGCCATATCGAGTATGCATAACAAGATAGAGTAGTGCAGTCATAACAAAATCTGATGACCTATAATTTACCTGTTAACAGCTCCCCACTTTCAACCCAAAGTGAATACAAGTTCATAAACTGACAAATCTACTCTGCAGCTCCTTTTCACGAAAATAATCTATTGTGAATGCATGCAGTATATACTGATGGTGCAAATATTGACTGTACAGAACAGAGGAGAGATTATGCTTTTTATTTAGGTGTGTTTCATATAATGGTGAAGGTCTATATTAAATATTGCTATAGGTTGAATAATGAGGCCAGTACAGTTTATTTACAAATAATCTCTATGATCCAAAAGCTCAGTTTGTCTGTCTAAAGTTCAGACAGTTTGGGGTCTTTGGGCTCTGTGTGATGTCAATTCCCTAATATTCTGATCTCAGCCAGACAGCTTTGGCTGAGACCGCAGCGTTCCCAAGCATTTGATCTTCCAACCTTCTGTTTGCAGCAGCAGCCAATCAGAAGAAAGCTGGCACCATGGAGAGGAGCTAAAATTTCTTATCTCACATAAGGTGAAATGAGAGCTCATTATATCTGTCACAGAGAGGGTGCTGCACCACAAACTTCCCTGTGATTATTTTGGTTGACAGGCGATTGCTGCGATTGCTCATAGTTTGTACAGAAGAGACTGACCAGTCTGGAAACACTCGGCCCCTCGGAGCTGCAGTGAAACTTGAAAAATCACGATGGAAACCAGAAACATTTGCTTTAAAAGTAACGTTTTTCTTTATCACTGCAACCCACACATTTCGAAAGATGCTGTTTCACTGCTGGTTGAATAGCTTGTGGGCATTCGCACTAATTTCTACGCTGGAGATCATCAACCGGTCACAGAATCTGCACTTTTCCTGAGCACCTGGAGGTTGTCAGATGGTTGCCAACCAGTCTTTAGGCATGTGTGACTGGGGCCTAAAGCCACTTTAGCAGAGATCAAGAAGAAATATGGAGCTGTAGTTGAGTTTTATAGGGTTATTTAAGTTAAATCAAATATTCATTAATTAATAAGTATTTGGTAATCAATATGGTTGACAGCCATAAAGAGACTGCCAAGTTTTGTCTGTGAAGTGTAGTGCAAAATGACAACACTGCTTTACTTCCTTCACCAGTGCTGTTTCAGGCAAATAACTGAGCTGACAGTTATTTGCCTGAGCTGCTTTGGTTAAATAGACTAGTTTGCTTTCTTACCCTTTGAGTCCAGGTTTGGGGGTGAAGTTGAGCAAAGCTTTGGGGCTGCCTGCGCTGTGGTTCTTCTTTGTGGAGAGGTCTAGGACGCCATCTGGGAATAAACAAAGAGGAGAGAAAAAAAAGATTAAACACAACCGACCTCCAGCTCTACTCAATACACTGCTTTTCTTTGGAAAGAGATGTAACCCTTATTGTAAATGTCTGTATATCTCTACAATTACATCCTCAAAGAAACTATTTCAGAGGGAGACAACACTGTTTTTTTTTTATATTATTTTCTCTATTTCCGATTATTAATTTGTCTGTAATGCAAAACACAAAGTAAAAACAAAGAAAGGAATCCACGTGTGGCTGAAATTGAATCTATTAGGATTCCCACATACACTACCACCGAGCATTTGAAAATGTAAAAAGCAGGACAAATTTGTTACCTGCATATGAAATCGTGATATTTTCAGACCTTGCACGATCCATTTTCTTTTAGTGTACTATGCATTTATATTTTCTCCTCTTCAGTCCAGTTTGATTTTCACCAGACATGTTTAATGCCCTCCTATAGAAGGTTTTGGATTGCAATCAAGATTTGATTAACCTGAGCAGGAAGGCAGTTGCCATGGCGACCATACCATATTCCAGAGTGAATATGAGAAATCACCAAGTATAAACTCCGTTTGCTATACTGACAAATCCCCCATTATGTGTGTGTGTGTGTGTATATATATATATATATATATATATATATATATATATATATATATATATATATATATATATATATATATATATATATATATATATATATATATATATATATGTAGGGAGAGAGATAGAGAGAGATAGACATATATGAAACATCCAACATTATTTGGAAGGTTGGATGTGTCTTATAAATGAGCCTCTTCACACTGCATATCACGGTTTTGCATTTTATACATTCATAAAATATTCCATCACTGTTTGATCGATCGGCATGAATGTTAAAAGCTTTGGCATCTGCTTGTGTCTGTATATGAAACCACCTGTTTTTTCCCGTTTTTTTAGTTAAAAAAAGAAGAAAAAAAAGATGTTCTGTGTGCTTCAGAACAGGTGGAATCTGTGTGACACTCGCAGTGAAGTCCTGGAAATACTGTGGCTACATGCTGAGTGTGAAATCTCAGTTTATTTGTCAATATGTTTAGTTGACACACACGTGGAGAAAAAACTGATCATCCTATGTAGTGACATAAAGTAAGCAGAAAAAAGTGTAAGCTGGCACATTCTGTTATTTTTTTATTTTCAAGAAAATCTGTTCATTTTCAAAGCAGAAAATGGTAAAACTATGTAATTCTGATCCTTTTAATGACAAAGACAGACTGATTACATGATCTATCTATCTATCTATCTATCTATCTATCTATCTATCTATCTATCTATCTATCTATCTATCTATCTATCTATCTCAGAATCAGAATCAGAAAGGGTTTTATTGCCAAATGTTGAGCAGGTTTACAACATTAGGAAATTGCTGCGGTACTTAGTGCAAACATACTGTCATATAACGCTTATATAGACATAAAGAAATAAAAATAAGAATTAAAAGTGCTAAGTAGATAGATATATACATGAGTAGATATCTATCTATAGATATATATATAGATAGATCTATCTATCTATCTATCTATCTATCTATCTATCTATATAAACATATCCATCCATCCAGGGGAGCCTTGTCAGGGTCGAGGGGGATCTGGAGCCTATCCCAGCTACCACAGGGCGAGAAGCAGAGTACACCCTGGACAGGTCTCCAGTCTGTCGCAGGGCTAGCACATACAGACAGACAAACATTCACACTCACATTCACACCTATGGGCAATTTACAGTTACCAATTAACCTAACCCCACTAACTGCATGTTTCTGGACTGTGTGGGGAAGCTGGAAAAGAAATGCCTCGGCCACCCAATCACCGTGCCACCGTGCCACCCATATATAAAAAGAGTCCAGACTGACTGTGACAATTACAGTATGCACACATGCACACATACTGTAATTCTTGCATATGCATATTTTATACAGCATTGGCATGACAAGTTTTTAACAAGGAAGCAAACTCTGTACGTGTACACGTTTTGGCTCCTAAATTAATCTTTAAGAAAATGCACTGAAGTAAGAAAACGCCCAGGGATAACAACCATGATAAATTACACATAACAAGTAACGCTAATGAGGTCCTTCTCCGAGCTAATGAACATTTTAATTATCATCGACCTCTACATTAGCATGCCTTGTTTTTACAGGATGCATTGATGGTGGTATTACGAGCTCCCCGTGTTGCTGTATTAAACTGTCATAAGACAAAAAAAAGTTACCCCATCAACATGAATATTTATGCAGCAGTTCTAATCAGATTACGAACTGTTACTCGTAGGTTATGAAATTAACACCCGGCGAGCGTCAAATGCCGGGCAGATTTTTTTGTTTGAGTGACTCTCAGAAGGTTGCCTAAATTAGTCGGGAATCAAAACAAAAAAAACTGCTGAGAATCTGTACTTTGTTTCAATGTCAGATGGACAGAGTAGGGCTGTGGCTGACATTAAAACGACTAAGGTTACAAACCCTTAAATGCATTTAATAGCGATTACATTTATTTAAATTGTTACATTAACACTCTGGTCAAAAACATAAGCTTCCAGTAAATTCAGTACATTAATGAATTTCTGACAAACCTTTAAGCAAATGTTAAATTACACTTAGGGTTGTTAAAAAGAAAAAAGAAGTTCTGATATTTATTGATAAGTAAAATTACTGTTGAATTAAATACCCATTCACAGCAGTACTGATACCAACAGTGCTGTCTTCACTTCCTTCAGCTGACACCCAACCTCACACAGCACTGCTGGTGACAGACAGGCACAAAGGCCCTGCCCTCACTAATAGCTGACAAGCAGCACAACTTGCGGAAGCATCTTAAAGACTGAGACAGCGAGCTTTATGAGACGTTTCCTGGGGGCAGTAAAGCTCCCATTTCAACAACACAGCTATCATAACTGTTAACCTGGGAGGTGTGCATTGTCCTGTTAGCAGTTTAACTCTTAGCACCTGATCACCACATTAGGTGATACGATTAAGGTAGTGGGTTGCACCCAATGATAAAACCATGATGTTTACATTGGAGCAGTCCTACCAGTCTGAAACAACAATGGGCAGTCTTGATTTAACAGGATAACACAATTCTTTGAGTCTAAATAGTATTATGCCAGATTGTCAGATTGAAACTGAGAAAAGTCTGCCAGCAAGTAGACAGAGACAGCGCAGCATAATGTACCGACTCTATTTGATTAGCAATGACATACGTTGCCAAGTCACCACAAGCACAGGAAATAAGCATCAACAATGGAAGGGAGCGACCAACGTTTTCCTAGGTGTCTACACCGAGTTTGAAATTCTAGTATTATGGCAATCCTAATTACACATGTGCATGCTCACGATAAACATGGACACAGTTTCAAATGATGCTGTCAGTGTATTTAAAAGTAATCAAAGTGAGCCAAAAGACTGCGCTTAAGTTAAGATTGCTCTAAGACATTTTTTTCTTTATTACTAGTAGTATTGGTTCTTCAATAATGATACCTTGATAAGTATTAGAGACAATTTTCTATTTTAATATTAACCCTTTAAGACCTACCATAGAACCAAGTCTGCCAGAGCTTATATTATATTTTTACATGCTGTAGTGCCATTTTTGGGAGCATTTCAAGTTGCTATACATCAATACAACCATTATAACCCAGATTTTAATAATATGTCTGCATTAAGTGCATAGTAATTACATAAATTGCAAAAAAGTGCAATAAACTACAAAAAAATTTAAAATCTTTTTTGTTTTTTTAACATATATTTCTAGTTAGAGAAATTTAAGAGGCTTATCCCTCAAAACTGTAAATACAAGAAAGTTGCACAAAATAGTTTCCCACCACAGGAAATTTATTTTGAGTGTCTTCATAGTTTTATTTTTGAAATATACCAATTTTTATATACTGCAGGAAAAACGAAAATAAATATTATAATGCAAATTTGCAAAAAAGCAGCATATGCATCAAAATAAACTATTTCCAGCAGTGCAATATGAGTCCTAAGCATCCCAGAAATGACACAGAAAGTCATAAAGTCAAACATAACTTTTAAAAACACCAGTATAGGCTCATGAGGCCCTGATGGTAAAAAAAAAACTACATTTCCGCAAAAATGACATCACTTCCGGTTTCGGGCAGGTCATGGCAGACATGTGAAAGTTCGCGGTGACGTCTATTCCAACATAGGAAGTGTTACAAACAGCTGATCGGATCAGCAAAGCGTGTTTCTGGAATATTATGTTTGTGTTGCTGCAAGCGCTTTTTATGCAGTTTTTGCAAAGCTATATGTGGAAGGAAACCGTGACCTAGGACAAGCTGATGGCATAAGATGTAAGTACAACTCCTCCGGTTTCATATGCAAAAAAAAAATTTGCGCTAGCTTACGTGGTTGCAGTTCTACCAGGATTTAAAAATAGTTACGCAAAACAGAGCGTGCCCGCTCCGATCGGTTTTAAAGGGTTAAGATATTTTGCTGATGACATTTGGTGCGTAATCAGCAGACTGGGTAAAAACGTGTTCTGTGGACATGTAATGCTCTAATAGCATCACAATTAGCTAGCACAGATATTAATGGATAAAAAAACGTGATGCACCTTTAAATGAAAACATGATTTTCTCTGTAGAGTTTATGCCTGCCGTGTGCTTCAGCTGACAATCAGCCATCACACAGATGTAACATAACACTGATTAGCGAAGCAAATAAAATGTGTCTCTTTTTCTTCTCCGGAAATCACATTTGCTGTGTAACTGAAACGATTCCTGAGCCCACATCGAGTCAGAATCACTTTAAAAGGCGTTTCTTGTTTGTGCGTGTGGGAGAGAGAGATAGCTCGTGACCATGAGGTGGATCTAAATGCTTACGTCTCTTTGTTGTAAAAATTAAGTAAGCTTACTGTAAGCAGATTCTAAAAAAGCTGGTATTAAAGTGGATCATCGGTCACACTGTGAGGGTTGAGGCAGTGAGCTGTTGGTTCAGCCCAGCAGCCTGCTCGCTGATCAAACTGCAGACACCCTGCTGGGTCAGTTTGATTAAACAGAGATTGAGCCCTGAGCTACAATTCCAGATTTGGTAAAGCGCTGCAAGTGCAGGGTTGATTCGGAGCGTGTCTTTTCAGAGATCACGGTCAGGAAAACCGTGTGCACACTTTTAAAGTTGAAAATGAACAATTGTTCGCAGCCCGTGACGACGACTAAAAATGAATTGATGTGAATCTGATGTGCGAGTCTGCTTCAAATGTTTGCTGTCAGTGTGAGAAATGAGAACATTAATCATGGACCTGAGCCAGGCAATCAACCCAGTGTGTGGTTAATACTTTGGGAAAGATTAGAACAAACACAAAGTGTCATACTTATTAGTTAAAATTTGAAATGTGTTTTTACATTTATTTTTTTCACATTTCCGCTCTATTTTCATTTTCTACATATCTACATTTTAATTATTTTAATAACGGCAGCACACTCTAAATTTGAATTACCAGTGCACTAATAAAGAATTATACATTAATTACAATTTTTGTTTAAACACTCTTGTCTGATTCTTTTTGTCGTCTGTGCACACTGGTATTAAATACGGAGCAGGAAGTATTTTTGCACAGCAGACCTGCCTGTTTAAAACAAACACTGACCCAAATTTGTGGCTTTCATATTTTTGGTTGGTGAAAGCTGCAAAAAAAAAAAAAAAAAAGCCCACATGTTGGTCAGAAACATGTGTGTGTGTGTGTGTGTGCGTTGCTCTCACCCTGCTGGCTGGGCTCTGGATCAGCCTGGTTCTTCTTAACGGTGAGGTCCAACGGGCCGTCCTGGTCGGCCATGAGAAGCTTGCTGAGGACGGGATTCTGTGCAGAGGCAGCAGCCGTACCTCCTCCTCCTCCCCCATTACTGGCTCCCGTACTGTTGCTGCTCTGGGTGCAGGCGAGTGCTGAGGCAGCAGCAGCGGAGGTGGGGCTGAAGCATCGTCCCAGGGTCGGGGATGGAGAGGAGGAGGCAGATGATGGAGGAGAGTTTGGCGCAGCCAGTGGCCCGGGCGGAGAGCTGGGGGCCGGGGCCAGAGACACCGCTTTTGGCAGGCTTTGGTCCTTCATGGTGCCGTTGGGCAGGGGCGGGTCGTCCTGAGTAGTTTTTGAGGTATATTCAGCAGCGAACTGGCGGATCATTCGCTGCATGATCTCACGAGCCACTAGAGGAATGTGAGGGTCTGAGAAACTTGGGAGGTCTGGAGAGGAACAAAACAGGAGAGCAAACATGTTAGCGTCCCGTCCTCCAGGAGTCTGCTCAGCCGATGCTGCTCTCAGCAGCTTATTTATACCATTTCATTCGAAAATGTAATCCTGATGCTTTGCTCAAATAATCACTTGGAAGAAGGGCTTAAACCTGCCTATTGATGTTGGAAACACCACGATATCAGTTTGTGCAACAGATTACTGCTTGCCATTATTCAGCTCGGGCTTCCATAACAATTCCCTTCCTCGGGATTCCTTCTTGTTTTCAGTCTTACGCTCCGCACTATGTCATCTCTAAACACTGTATTTCAGAGCAGTTTGTCCAGGATTTGATCTCGCAGCAGTGTGTTCACTTGAATATATTTGCGCAGGCAAACAGCCCACATGGTGCAGACACCACAGCCTCTCTGTTCACAGTACCAACAAGTATTTGATCTGTCACTTTGACAACAACATAAAATCAGCAGTTTTTATTTTTTGTGTAGTTGTTCATCAAACCCATATTTTAAATGATTTGGATTTTCAGCATCGTTTAACATTTTCTCTTTTTCTCCATTTTAGATCAAAACTGAATATTTTTGCGTTTTCTGATTTTAGATAAAATTAGCAATCTGAAGATATTGGTTGGAGCTCCTACAATCTTTATACATAATGATAATCTTCAAACATAATGTGTGAAAATACAAAATGCAGTGTTTAAATTATTATTTCATTTATTAAAATGAAAAAAAAAAAAATCTTTTCCATCCCAATTTCTTAGTTTAGATGAAACGGCACAATCACCATGACAAGTTTTTACTTTACTTACTACAAAGTATTCTGCAAATGTTCCAGGTTTGGCAAATAGGAGGAATAATTTGATATTCTGAAAATCTGAAGCAACATTTATCCCACAGACAACAACTCCTATCATCTACAAGAGGAACTTTACAACTGTGTTTGACAAAAATGAGTCAAATTGTACTTAAGGGTAGTCTATATTATTACATGCTTTGGTTTCACCTCCTGTTACTGGTTTCTGTAAGATTGCGCAACACTAAATCAAACTAAATCATCTGCTTGAGTTTCTTTTTCTTTCATAAATAAAGGCATTTTGGCTTCCACATTTTTTAAAAATACAAAAATACTTGAGACACGAGTAAAAAATAAATAAATAAAAAATCCAGGTAGTGAAAGAAACTAGAAGCAGACGTCATATTTCTACCATATTAGTTTCTCATCATTGGCTCCGTGTTAAATTTAGAACTGAATGCCCTGAGAGATCAGACCCATCACATCTTAAAGAACAAAGAGTACCACATTATCCCAACACAGCACTTCTCCCTCCTCTCCTGGCAGCCTGGATACTTTTGGGATTAGGCTTAAACTTTCCTTTTTGATAATGCTCATTGGCCCTTAGTTGTGCTGGGGACTTCCCATGGTGCACTGAGCATTCCTTGTCCACTTTTATGTCAGTACTGCTTATTATAAATGTTTTTTTCTTGTTTCTATCATAGGTTTTGTTCTTGCACTTGTTTCTCTTTGCCCTCTTCTCTCTTGCTTTTCCTCACACCAAGTCAGGGTAAAAAAAAAGGGAGTTAAAGTTTCCTTTCTAACAGAAAGGAAAGTTAAACTAACAGAAAGTTTCCTTTCTGTTAAAAGGGAGTTCTTCCCTACTGTCGCCCAATGCTTGCTCATAGGGGGTTGATTTGATTGCCTAGCAGTTTCTTTCTAATATTGCAGGGTCTTTATGTTTCAATATAAAGCATCTTGAGGGCAGTTTCACTGTAAATTGACACTTTATATGAAATTAAACTGATTAAGAAAAATAACAGTTTCAAAGTCCAGCAAATATCAGAAGAGCAATCAGGGGGAAAAAACCAACGATTTCATAATCGAACTTTCTGTGACCTCCTGCTGTGACCAAACAAATCCAGATCAAACACTGGTCACTGATCTCGCTGGTTAATACACGCTCAACAAAGCAGTGAGAAGCGCCTTGAGGCGACATTTGTTGTGATTTGGCGCTATATAAATAAAATTGAATTGAATTGAATAGAATGACAGCACTCGTTTGTTATTAAATCCATTAATCTGGCATTGTCCCAGATAAGTCAGCTCTACTTACTACTTATAAGCAAAAAGTATACATTATTATGCAGATAAATTCACGCATGCCACAAATCCTTCAAACAATACATTAGCCCAAAAAATGTAATCCTGACGCTGTGCTGAAATAATCCAGAAATCACATGCAACGTATTTACAAGATACACAACTACTAATCCTGCCTATTGAGAAAGGCACCAGTATACGACAGCTGCTAGCCATTGCCAGCCATACATCAGATATCTGCTTTTTCAAAATCTAACCCTAATTTGTACAAGATGATTTTTAAACCCCTGCACTGTGTGATCCAAATAAAAGAGCAGCAATTGCTGCACCCTGACATCTTGTTTGGGCTCTGGTAAAAGATATCAGTGAGCTGAGGTTAGCAGCTGTTGATACACTAAAGACTACAAACATGGTTCCGCTACTTCAGTGGAAAGGATGATACACCCATATTAGCTTTTTAAAAACAGTTTTTGACAAAATGTGCACTTCTGTGAAACACGTGTGGTTTCCTGATGATTTTGTCAAGCAATGTGAGAACAAACGTTCTGGTAAACACTTTGATCTTTACATTTTAATTCTTAGGTCATAGTTCTTATATTGATACAAGCTGCAAGGCATTATAAGTGAAGCCACTGTACAGCTGTTTACCTAAACGTGACATTCTTACATACAGCTCTGCTCTAGTTTGGAGTGCAAATGTTAAACATTGTTGGAGTGGCATGAGAGTGGGTTCATGGTAACGATCCGTGAACATTTACATCCACTGAGATCTTCAAGGTCAACTTCTTGATTGGTTGACAAAAAGCCTTAGAAGTTAGTGTGCGGTGTATATGGTCAACGTAGATTAAGTACTGCATAAAGACTTACAACATCATGTCGCATCTGACCTCTGACCTCTCCTTCAACATCAACAGATTGATCTGAAGGTCAAAGTGATAATAATGATATACAGAGGTATACACTATATTACTTTTCTAAAATACATTTTTGTGACTAAAGACTTAAACACATTTCACCAAACAATGAAATGAATGTAACACATGCAGTAAATCCACATAAATAACAATAATAATTACAGACAAAATTAGGTTAAGTATATTACATTGATTTCAACAGATCAAATAAAAAAACCTTCCTGCACTACAAACTCGTTAAAGTACATTTAAAAAGAAGAAACTATCTACAAACACAACACTAATCCCTTAAAGGTACATACTGCCCTGAGAGCAAGCTGCTCGGGTGGAGGTTTGCGCTCTCAGAGCGCTGCATGTTGTTGCTAAACATTATTTTCTCTCATGATACAAAATGACCACAGGCGCTGTCAGATCAGTGATTCTGTGCCTAACCGTGCTTGTGGATCTGTTACTGTATGAATGACTGTGTGTGTGTGTGCGTGTGTGTGTGTGTGTGTGTGTGTGTGTGCGCCACATCATGCCTATGCCTGTGGGACTGTTTTTCTGTCTAAATATAGCAGCTCCACAGGCATCTCTCCCTGTGTGAGTGAAGCCAGATTGATTGAGGCTGGGCACTGACTTGACAAACATCTGTTTCCTTCCTCCTGGAAGAAAAATTAAAAATACAACAGCTACAGTCTCCACCAGACTCAGTTCACCTCCGTCACAAAGCATCCACCTGCCTCAGGACAGAACATGATGTCTTCTTAATAAAAAAGGGATTTATGGCAACTCAGCAAATATGCAGATATTCAGTAGAAGGTGATCGTACTGATGCACCAAAGCTGATCATTTTAGGGTCTTTACCTTACAATACTAAGCAGCTTGAGGCAAGCTTGAAGCTTGTTGTCTACAGTTTCTTCATGTTTTTATGTTAAAGGGGAAATGCACATTAATTAAAATGAGCACTTAAGTCCATCATAGAAATATACCAGCTATATAGTAACGGTCATCTGGAGTCCCTGGCAGGTGAACAGTCAACTTAAATGTAAAATGGTAAATGGCCTGCATTTGTATAGCGCTTTTCTAGTCCTTAAGGACCCCAAAGCGCTTTACACTACATTCAGTCATTCACCCATTCACACACTGGCGATGGCAAGCTACATTGTAGCCACAGCTGCCCTGGGGCGCACTGACAGAGGCGAGGCTGCCGGACACAGGCGCCACCGGGCCCTCTGACCACCACCAGTAGGCAAATATGAGGTTAGTATCTTGCCCGAGGATATCCCGGCTCGACTTCAATGCTTGGTTCAACTTGGTTCAACTCATAACTCAGACGCCCTCTACAGGAAAGGGCAGAGCAGGCTGTACCTGCTGCGGAGACTCAGGTCGTTTGGAGTGGAGGGCCCACTCCTGAAGACCTTCTATGACTCTGTGGTGGCCTCTGCTATCTTTTACGGTGTGGTCTGCTGGGGCGGCAGCATCTCTGCTGGGGACAGGAAGAGACTGAACAGGCTGATCCGAAGGGCCAGCTCTGTTCTAGGACGCCCTCTGGACCCAGTGGAGGTGGTGAGTGACAGGAGAACGGCGGCTAAGCTGTCATCCCTGTTGGACAACATCTCCCACCTCATGCAGGAGACTCTGACAGCACTGAGCAGCTCCTTCAGTGGGAGACTGCGGCACCCACGGTGTGGGACGGAGAGATTTCGCAGGTCTTTCCTCCCCACTGCTGTCAGACTCCACAACAAAGACTTTAACTGATCAAACACACACATCCACAAATGTGCAATAACACTAATGTGCAATAATCTTTTCTGGCATCTGGTTGTATTTTTACTCAGTTGTATATAGCATTTGTATTCTATTTTTATCTTATTGTATATTTTATTCTATTTTATTCTACTGTATATAGTATTTTATTTTATTCTATTCTGTACAGTTGTGTACATTTATTCTTATTGTACTCTAATTTTTGCTTCATAACTTTTGCACTGTCCACTTCCTGCTGTGACAAAACAAATTTCCCATGTGTGGGACTAATAAAGGTTATCTTATCTTATCTTATCTTAACTTGTTTTAAGAATTTTTGGTCAACTAAAAAAAATTTAAGTTACAATTGAATATAGATATTAGTATTTCTGACAGCTGCAGCAGACAGAAAGTGTGGAGCAAAGGGCCGGCCAGCTGGGAGTCAAACTAGTAAGTGCTGAAGGAATTTTTGGCCATGTGATGTGGGTCCAAATTGTTTATCCAATGGCTCGACCCCGATATGCTTCAGTTAATTTTTAGCAGATCATTCAGCGTGACTCCACTCACCACTGAAGACACAATAGCACCGGGCAGTGAACAGAGTTTAAAGAAAGTGTAAGACAACAGCACTACAGCAGTAATTCTTGTTTTGTAGAGAGAGAGAAAGAGTGAAGAAATAAGAAAGTCTCTGATTGGACTGAGAGACTAACTGCGTGACCAAAGCGCTCCGCAGATATGGATCAGTTAATTTGATGGATGTAGTCCAAGTATTGATGAAATCATGCCCACTTCTGGTTTGACATTAAACCTGTAAGACTGGTGCTGGGGCGAACATTTAGCTCAATGGGAACAGGGGAATAATAGCGCATACATAATGCCAGATATGCCCTAATGCATAATAAGTAACTTAAATCAGATGTGAGGAAAGAGTCAAATTGAAAATGTAAGAAACATTCTTGCAACAGTGCCTTTTACAGGAAGTGACAGAGGAGGCCGGCTTAACATGTGTCAGATAATGGAGAATAGAAGCTCTCAAAGGTAACAAAAAGCACAAAACACTTCACGACGATTTTAACAGATATTCCATTTAAGCAGCAGCAACTCCACGTTCACACTGCAGTATCAAGTGTCACACCTCAAATATTGGGCATCGTGTTGACAAAGATTTGACAACAAAAAGGCTGCATTAATTTTATTATCTGTGAAAAATATGATCTGCGCTGTCTCCCTTGAAGTGTGAACAAAGAATATTTAACCTTTTAAATGCTAAATACTTGAGATCTGTTTTTAGAAAAAATACATATTCACTCCTCATAAAGCTGTGTTCTTTGTACGTGAAAGTTTGCGCTGTGACTTTTCTGAGATTAACCGAAGCGCTTGAACTCCTCAACTGTCGGGCACCTCGACATTTTGGATAGTTTTTCATCCCACTGCATCTGCGTCAGTGTAAAGGTCATCAAGTGGACTCTTACATTTTAGCAAAGTCAGCAGTCTGAGCAGTTCTCCAAACAAACATCGGTGTTATTTTGAACCTTTTTGACACGTAGGGTTCCTTTTCATTACCCTTTGAGTGAAACAGTAATTATTTTAAACGTCACAAGAAAAATTGGATTTCATCTTGCACTTTTACCCCAAGTGTTACCGGCTATGATGGTTGATATCATGCAAACTACTGTTATTATTGGGTGATTCAAAACGCTTATTTGACACAGACTTATATTCAAAACTAATTTACTCACATTTGTTATATGGCTACTATACAACAGATGTGCAATATAATATTTTTTAAAAAGTGATAAAGACTATATGAACTCCCCCCATGGCTTAATAATCAATGTCATGGACGACAGCGATGAATCCTAAATGGCCTAAAGAATAATCAGTCTCAGGATCTATAATACAGTGGAACCCTGACTTACGAAATTAATACGTTCCCGAGGGTCTTTCGCAAGTAAGTCGTAAATTTTCATAAGTCAAAGCACCCATCGCGCGTTTGACTGAGGCGATGCTGAACGATAGGCTATAGGCTAATTGCTAACTAGAACAACAATACGTCGTTCAAGTGGAACAGCGAAGCGCAAGAAGCTAAGGGGTTGTCACATGATTTGGAAGGCATTGTGGGCATTGTAGGCTCTCGGATTTTGTTACTCTGGCATTTTGCTGTAACACGGGCAAAAATATTGCCGTTCAGTGCCTTTGTAACTTGAATTTTTTGTAAGTCGGGGTTCCACTGTAATTGTAAAAAAATAAAGTTGGCCACTTTGCGGAGGTCGCAGGTTATTTTTAGAACGTAGCTACCATGATAAACGTGGGACCACTGTATAGATATTTAAAGGCTGTCAAACCCCTCACTATACACTGTATACACTTTTCTCAGACAGGCATGAACATTTTCACACTTTTCTCTCTTATTTAAACACTCAAAGTTGAAACCTTCATAGAAAAAAAAGTCCAGTATTATAGAATGAAACCAAAGATCAAACCCTGTTTTCAGGTCAAGAACGTGGGAATAGAGCAGCTGCCAGAGAATTTAACATTAATGAATCAATGGTACGGAAGTAGAGGAAGCAAGAAGAATGAGTTGAGTAAAGTTTGATTCATCTGACTGTTTTGTTTCGCTTAATGCGCCTTATAATCCAAAAAATATGTTCTACCTTCCTTTAGCATGTCCAGAAGAACAACTTTTTGTGTGTGATGGTTGGCATCTTCCTCTGCCTTTTGGTTGCTACTGCAGGTGCTTTTGACGGTGCAAAACATTTCGTGGCCATTGTTGTGTTTGTTGGAAGAAAACGTACAAACATACAGTACAGCACTTCAGAGTCACACTGCTAGCGATTGATTAGACAAGCTGAACGCATTCTGTACTGTACAGTAGACACGGCACGAAGGAGATTGATTGACAGTGGTCTACAGCCGATCAGGATGCAGAACACAATGTGATGTAAAAAAAACCCCCAAACAAACAAACAAAAAAGCATGCAAAATTGCACAAAAAACCTCATAGAAACAGCGAGGCCGCGAAACAGCGAGGGACCACTGTATTGTAAGACCACATCAAATGCAGATGAATCCCCAAAATCCCCTAAATTCATGCATTTTTGTTATGACTGTTATAGTGATACTTTTTCTTAGGGGTGTATGTATGCTGGTGATTTCACCTATCATATTTTGAGAGTATCCAACGTCCTGAATTCAGTACTAGTTTCTCACTGTAACACCAATGTGTAAAGTAACACTGTACAGAGCTTCCTGCATGGCCTCTCACGATAACCATGGCACTGTGAAAAAGTGGGTCGGCCTCTCTGGCCCATTTCTCAACCAGTTTAGGGTCTACCTGCAAGGCAGAAATGTCTTTGTCCCAAATGTGAAACTCTGACAAAGTTACATCTGGGATTCCTCTGGGATCGATCCCTGGCCCCTTTTTATTCCAGCTGTACTGTCATGTTATCAATGACACTCAGGCACTACACATTGCTCCCAAACATAGACTTGTGTCCTCTCCAATTCAAGTCCTAAAGCTGAGCATGATGGATAATTTCTACAAGAGCTATTTATTTTAGTTCCCAAAGCTGAGCTACAGAATGCAGATGACATAGTTTAGCTATTTATGAATAAATTATTTGCCATTTGAGGAAAACAGTTACATACAACTTGGTATTGCAACCAGTGGGTAACTGACCAACTTTCTGCGTTACAGGGTAAAGACTAACATTGCCTTGAACCATCACACAAACATTCTGTATTTTTCTACTACACTGGGCCTTGATGCAGACTCTCAGTTTGTCATTTAAGGCAACTTTACTCTGATTGGCTACCCCTTAGAAATATGTTTAAAAACCACGCAGTTAAAGCCCATGTTCTCACAGCAAAACTTGTGAATTTGAGAGGACAATACTAGGGCCATCAATTACATCATGAAGACTCAAAAGTAGAATAAAATGATCTAAAATAGAGTTTTAAAGCATGCATTCATGGACTACTTTCATATAAGCTAAAACATCATTATTTGAAACATGTTTAATACAAACAACCAGCAATGTAACACATATTTATGACAGAAAAAAGAAAATGTAAATAAAAATATATAGGAAAAGTATCATATTAATTCTAAAATAGACCCATGTTAAATTACTCTGGATATCCATGTCTAGACTGAATTTAGTAAATGAATAATGACTGATGAAGGGTATGTATGTCGTACCTTTTCTGTGGAACACAGCATTGAGGAAGTCTTGAGCCTGTCTCTCCAGTCGGCTGATCCGAGACTGCTCCTGTTTGAAGTCTTCACACTCCGACAGCACGTGGCTGCCTCCACCGTTCTCCACGCTGTGCTCCTACACAGACAAACACGCAGAGACCAATGAGTGAGTAAAGGTTTGGTGTGGAAGAAACTAATACCCTCACACTACCACCACATTATGCCACTAGCATTTTTTCATTATGATTGTTTAAACATGTCCAGCTCTCAATGCCGACAATTCTCCGACAGTTCTGTGTCAACAGAAGATGGGTTGCACAGCGGGGACAAGCAGACTTCTCCATACGTTGGCCTTTTTTATTTATCTTGGCAAGCATAGTATGCATTTATATTGCATTTTCCTAGTCTTATTGACTACTGAAAATATTGCAGGGCAAGCCATACATACACACACACACACACACGTTTTTATTAAGATGACAATAACATAACACTACAGGGAGAAGTGGTGGCAGGACACGTCTTCACTTCCCTACTCACTCACTCACTACTACTACTACTAACGGCTTAGCCGCTGTGGAGTAAAATTAGGATTTAAAAATTCAGTGGTTACCGGGTGATTGCATCAAATTTTTCTTATTTGACAAATGACTGCAAGTGGTTGAGCGTGTGGTAGCTTTAAATGCTGGGTGACCAAGGCAATCGAAACAACAAACAACCGCGGTTGACTTGGGAGTGACTGTCGTCACTCTCAGATTACGACATGTTTGCAAATAATTTTGCTCTAATTTAAGAGTGTCTATGTCACTGTGTGGCTGTTAAATCACCATCATGTAGCATCTATATCGCACTGAGTATTTCTTCTTCAGTCTGAGCCTGGTTCTGCTGGAGGTTTCTTCCTGTTAAAAGGGAGTTTTTCCTTCCCACTGTCGCCAAGGTGCTTGCTCAACATTATTGTTGGGTTTTTGTCTTTATGTATTATGTATTATTTATATCCCGTCCACACGTAAAGGCAGAAATGAAGGAAAACGCTGCTAGGAACATGCCAAAGCAACAGGTGGCGCTATATTCCTAACCGTGTAGAAATATTGGCCAATCAGAAGTCTAGAAGCCTCGGTGGGAAATAGTAAACAAAATTGGGGCATAGAAGCAGAACCGAGTGGTATGTGTGGAGGGACAGTAACTGTGTGTGTATATGTAAGCATTTAAACACTGCAGAGAGAACAATTAACAGTAACAGTATTGTAGAAATTCATTTCACCGAAACAATAACGTGGCGCATAGTGTGACGTCAAAAAAGACGGTGCAGCCCCCTCTAGTTTCTGCCCGGTGGCTACTGGGTGACCCCTCGCCTGGGTATCCTCAGCCCTTCCCATGAAGGTGGCACGGATGCCCCTCCGGTGGTCCTCCTTGGGCTCTTGCACTCTGGGACCTCTGGATGTCTGGGGCCTGGATCTCCTCCATGCCTGCTTCATGCCCTGGGGGACAGGGCTATGGCTCTCTACATCCTCTTGCAGACCATTACACGGGGAAACCATTTGAATACAAGCGCGCCGATCCACACAGGTGTGCACACAGGTGTTCACTGTTTGTAGACTTAAATCACACCTTTCTTGGCTGCTACTTCAAAGCACATTGTGCGCTGTCTGTCCTGCGTGCTGCACAACAACATTCAATATTTAGTATTTACTGCTGTTTACACTTAGCTAGATTAATGCGATGGTGTTGTGTATAGTATGTTGCTTTGTTTTGTTTTGTTTTTTTGCTTGTTTTCTATTCTTTTTCTCTCAACAGGTGATCCCGGAGATATTTTTTTCCCCCCTTTCTCACTGTCCCTCTCCCCTTCTGTTTTTCTTTTCCTTCCTCTTTCTTTCTCCCTTTCCTATCCCTCACTCATGTCTGTCCCGTCTGTAACAACTGAAAATAAAATAAAATAAATAATAAAAAAAAAAAAAAAAAAAAAAAAAAAAAAGACGCACACCTTTGATGCTGCGTTTTCTCCGTTTTTCTCGTACACACATAAATGCAAAAATGGAGATTTAGAAAATATCCACCCTGGCCGGAGTTTTTAGAAATCTCTGTTTTCAGTGACCGAAAACGCCGTTTACGTGTGGACGAAAGGTGCAAACGCATAGAAAAATCTGCATTTTCAAAAATACTCGGGTACGTGTGGACATGGCTTAGTTGTAACTGAGAGCAGACTAATTTCTAATCTTGCATGTGATCTACAACCACTGTTTTCCCCAGTCTGACTGAAGGGAGGGTCTCTTTAATCCAAACCACTAACTTTTCCAGGATATCAAGGCCTTTAGATCCTTACAGTACAATAGGGAGGAAATTTGAGTGCATGTATGCGTCTGTGTGCATGAGTGGTAGGAAACAAAGGAACTTAGATGAGAAAAGCTTTCTCCAGTCTCTGTTCTCTTTATTTTAACCCCTCAGCTCTCTTTCTGCTGGCGGTTTGCATGGCTTCAGATCAATGAATCGATGGTTCCCGCCCACTGAAGCTCCTCTGGCATCTTGCAAACAAGCAGAGGGTAATAATGGCGAGACAGCGAGAGCACTTGAAACCCTACCATATTAATAAAAACCTGTATTTGAGCGTAGAAGACGAATGTAATTGAGGTGCCATGGTTTGCATTATGTGAGCGGCTAACAGTTATTGAGTATTTAGAAAATAAGGTGGAAAAAAAAATCTGTGATTATGCTATTACATGCACAAGTGAGCTCTGACCACGCAGCTACTGTTAGCTACTGCTACATGGCTTCACGCGCAGAGAAAGGCAGAAAGGGAGAGGCATATGGGGGCTCGGAGATGGTAGTGAGTGGTGGAAAAATGGGGATGTTTTTAGCAACAGATGGTCGACCCTGGGGGTCGGACCAGGGTCAAGTCGAAAAACAAGCAACAATGTATGTCTGACAGAAGGACGCCCCCTCCTAACTTCCTTCCCTTCCTTGTTTATTCTCACATACCTTTCTTTCATACATGTGTCCACATATACATTAGGTCATCATCCCAAAAAGTACTTACCCCGAGCTACAAAAACAAATGAAAAGACAAAAAGTCTGCTAATGTGACAGGCATTAAAGCTATAAGATGATTTCTTATAAATTATTGTGCATATTTTAGGCTTCAGTGTCCCTCCCCCAATCAACTGCCCTCATAGAAATGCATTCAAAAGCCTATCATAATATTGATATGTTAATTAACACAACATATGTGACTCATCTCTTATTACAGCCTCCAGACTAACAAGTCGTTTCTACTTTCTTCTGATGTTTAAAAAAAGAATTTTTCTTTTCATCCACATCACCCCCTGTGGTGTTTATAATGGCGACTGTGGTGATAAGAGAGTGGAGGCCACATGCAACAAGGGAGCCCATTTGGAATCATCCAGAGACTGTTGAGGGCCCCGTAGCATCCTTGCTCTTTTTGTTCCTCGTTTTTAAGTCCAGCGGAGGGCGGTAACAATGAATGGCCGCAAAACACGAAGGCCTTCTGCACAGCAGAATGAGCAGAAGCACAATGAACACATGCTTGCATTTGTATATATTAAACAGAAGCTTGTCCAATAAACTCATTATTATTCTGTTCAGGATGCTTTTTTGGGTGAGAAACTGTGAGGGTGTACCAGCATCTAGGCTGCTGTGGGAGACCAACTAATTTACAATCATGTCAGCATCCTCCTCCTCCTTCCACACATACACTCTCACTCACCTCCAAATCATTATGTCACAGTCCTTTTATAGGCTAAATTGGGGTCAAGACCACGGATGGTTGAACAACACAAATAACAAGTAGTGCACCAGGAGGAGGAGAGAGACAAAGATGTGGTATTTTTCAATAGAAAGCTTAAAACTGGCAGTTAACTAAAATACAGAACACGTGGACAAAGAAAATGAGCTGCTTCATAAAAGATAAGATAAGATGAGACTTTATTGATCCCACAACGGGGAAATTTTTGCGTCACCTCAGCTCAGGTACAGATATATGCAGTGTTGGGGAGTAACGGAATACATGTACCGCCGTTACGTATTTAAAATACAAAATATGAGTAACTGTATTCCGTTACAGTTACCGTTTAAAAAGGTGGTATTTAGAATACAGTTACTTTGTTGAAATAAATGGATTACACGGCGGTACTTCCCTGTTTCATGTTGTGGCGGGTCAGGACTGTTTGGGTTTTGTTCGACAGCTACGTTCTGTTGTTCCAGGTGGCAGCGTTACGGTTGCCATGGTTACAGGGTGACGCTCTCTCTCTGCGTGTTTCCTGGGTGAGAGAGGCCTTTTTGTTGTTGTTATGCTAAGCTAATAGGCAGAATGCTACCGGTATAGCTCTAAAGAATGTAGCATCATAGGCAGTGTAGTCCGTGCTGCAGGGAGAATGGACTGCCATACACGTTATGTGTCTGTGAGCGAGGGAGGGAGAAAAAGGAAAAGTACGAGCTGTCATCGAGCAAAAACGGGAGCTGGAAGCATGTAAATATAATAATAACCACTGCAGCCAAGAAGAGAGCCTGACGAGCCCAGTTGTAAGTAAGCTATTAAGACTCGACTGTACGCTGTGTTCGTGTTTTCCTCCAAAAACAATAAGTTCTGTTGGAGCAGCCTTTCAATGCCTCTCTCTGTCTCTGCTAGCAAAGTTGACCCAGACAACAAAGTAAAGCTAGTTTTCGGCTACGAGCCCGACACGAACCCACCGTATTAGCCAGAGGTCCCTTTACTACGGTTCGGAGCCGCGGACCTTCAGTAACAGTAATAAATCACAGCAATAGTACATTCATGTAGCTGTAAACAGCATGATAATATATTAAGTAATCCAAAGTATTCAGAATACGTTACTCTCATTGAGTAACGTAACGGAATACGTTACAGAATACATTTTGGGGCATGTATTCTGTAATCTGTAATGGAATACATTTTAAAAGTAACCTTCCCAACACTGGATATATGAAGGAAATACAAAAATACAAATAAGTACAATCAATGAAACAAAGTAAGATAATACACTATATACAATGGTAGCATACACAGTATGTGATTATGGATATAGTTGGAAATATGGAAGACATAAACTATATAGCTTGGAAGGTCATGGAAGGTCCATTATGCATGAAGCGGTGACCGTGGATGTTCACAGTGTCCAGTGACTTATGAAAAGTAACATAAGTGCTGTATCAGGCAGAGAGCAGCTTTCACCTCTGTTAGCGACAATGTTAGCGAGGAAACAGCTAATTGAAACGCACATCATGTTTTATTTTTTTTAAATTTTACAACACTGCAGTGAAACATCTCCACACTCACAACACGCTTTCAGTGGAACATGTTGTTATACATTATTCAAGGCCTTTACATCTTATTTGTAAGCCTTAGATAATAAAAGTGTGTGCTAATACACATCTTATATTGAGGCCTGTTTAAAAATGTAAAAGTTTCTTGTTTTTTTCCCGCGGGACAAAAGCTGCAATTATTAAGTTCGGTGCAGGGATGGTGGTGTGGTTTATCAGCACTGTTGCCTCACAGCAAGAAGACCCTGGGTTGAAACCCAGTGAGTTGGGGTTCTCTACAGGTACTGTAGGTACTGGTGCCTCCCACAGTCTGAAGAAATGCATGGGGTTAGGTTAATTGGTGACCTAACCCCATGTGTAAATGTAGCCGTCTAGCTCTATAACAGACCGGTCACCTGTCCAGGATGTATCCTGCCTCTCACACTATGACTGCTGGGATCGTCTCCAGCATCCCTTTGACTCTTAATTGCATATGTGGAAGAGAAAGGGTGGGTATTAAGTTATCTATTTGTATCTTGCTCTCCTAACTAATAATTAATGTGGTTAATTCCCATTAACCACATTTATGAAAACAAATAAAAACTTTAAAAAAAAAGAAAAGCAGGCAAAATGCTTTCCTTTGCACTCAAAGTTTGAAATAAATAAACCCAGCTATGCCACAGCACAATTACACAGTTAAACATTATAAGATGTAGCCCCCACCCATCACCCCCCATATTCTGTATTCTGCTTATTCTTTGAAACAAATTGTTCAATCGAGTGTGCTGCTAAAAAGCTAACATTAGTTTATTCAGGTGAAAACAAAACCTAATGTAACTCCATATTATATAAAAAAAACCCTGCTCCATTTACATCATGCACCTTCGTGTTGTGAGGTAAAAGTGATACCACCCAGCAGCTTCTGAAGAGTTGTGAAATCACAGCCATGTAATTAGGATGAGAGGGTCTTATCTAAAAGGGAGACTGAACTGCACCTACCTTGACTTTCTCACGTCTTAAGCAGCAGAAGAGACAGTTTTCATCAAAGGACCAGTCAGACACCTCCTCTGGCTCGCAGTCTGCATGACAGAAAGCAATTGATGACTAACTCAAACTCCCATAATGCTCAGGATCTCATAAGTTGACTGATGTGCTACCCGGGAGCAGAATCTGTTAGTGTAACAGTAGAAACAAAGAGCAAAACAACGTGTAGGTTTATTGTGTGTTTTACTTGATTTGCGAGGCACTGCTACAATTATTCAGTTTGAATATCCAGGTGCAGATCATTAGCGAGGTGTATATGAATCGAGGGAGAAATCCAGACTGATAAGCCGAGAGAGACTGACAGCTCGGGGACCACAAACCCAGATCAACAACAGCAATAAAGTGATTCAACTTTAATTACAGTGACGGACTAAATTCCAGCGATTCATTCCACAAGCATGCTGTGTGAAAACGAACCACACCTGTGACTGACAGATAAGCTCAATCAGGTATCAGGCACATTATTGCCTTAGACCTCCACAAGCAGCGTGGACGTCTTGCATATATGTGGATCAGTTTGAGAGATTCACGCCCTGAAGCCGTCTTCACAAAGATTGTCCGATTTCCAAAACTGATTTCTCTTAAATGTGTTTTTCTGGATGACAAAGTTCACTGGTGTCTCCTTGTAGTTTTATGAGCTTCATATCATTAAGCCAAAATCCTGAGACTCTCTGCCTCTGCAGGTGTTTTACTCTGCTCTAAATTCACATTTCAAAAGACAACGTAACTGATCAAATACACACGAGCATTGTGGGCAATTAAGAGAACCACAAAATCACATTTAAAGCAAATCTGAGCAGCTAAAGATATATTTCTACACTTAGAAATATATATACACTAGAAATAGAAATATAATGCATTTCTCTACTATAAATGCAAATGTGTCAGCACAATCATTTATGTTTACAGAAAATTCTGGTTGCAAATATGGCGATGTGTGTAAACACTCTTATATTTATACAGAACAAATTAGCTGCATGTTACTATTACTTTTCACTTCACATTTATAATGAATTATTTGCTGTTGGAGGCTTGACTAGTTTTACTTTTTGTTGCTGTTGTTTTGTTGTTCTGTGCACAGAATGGACAGATATTACTGGGTGTGTGGTTCTGATCTCATCTCAGGCTGATGGAGAAGCTGAAATCAAAACATCAAGGTTTGTAATTTTAAACATGTATGACATAAACCATAAAAGCTCCATATAATCCAATTAAAAACAACAACAACCTCTGATCAGTGGGTCCTCATATCAATAATAATCCTGTGATTGTCCTCTTATGATTAAATGATGATTGATTTAGATGATGTCAGCAGCAGAAATACATTTTTACCAACATAGCACCTTCTGAGCTGAGGACACTGGCTACAGCTGAGCTGTTGCCATGGTATTACACCTCCATTTAAAACCATATATATATATATAGGAGGGAAAAGGAGGGACGAGTCAGCTCCACAGAGAGACAGAACAATATCAGAACATCCTGTGAACATGAAGTGTGTGCTAATTCAAAACTTCCCATCTCCAAAATGACACCTTTCCAGCAACTAAGCAGACACGGTGACTCTCAGGTGAAAGTGTTTCGCAAAGTGTTACGCCGTGAGAATTTATTCCTTAAACTGTGAAAATCTGATAAATGTAAGGTGTGTGATGTTCATTTTAACATCACACAGGGATGCCTGCAGTTCTGCTGTGATATATCTGTAGCACAAACTGCTTTGCTTTAATGCGTTTGTTTCCATATGTATAGGAATGCCCTCGGTCTCATTAAACAACTCGATATTTCTTCTTCTTGATTCATTTGGGGTTTTTTTGCTTCTTGCGTCACTATTACCTAATCATTTCAAGACATAAAGCAGTAAAATCTGTTTTTATGTAATTTTCTTTATTGTACAGTATTGTCCTTAAAGAAAGAAAAAAAACTTCATCTTTTGCAGTTTTAGAAAAATAGCAGGATTGATCCGCCTGATTTATTTAGGTCCAAATGAAACATTTAAAAACAAAAACAAATCAAAAAACAGTCGAATATTAAAAAAATATGTTGATGCTCATCTTTACTGCTGCTTTTAACACATGCAGAAATGTGAATATATACAGTCCACTCTGACGTAATAAAGAAACCATTTGTACATGACCTGAAGCCATGTTCAGCAATTCTACCCTGTCCCGTCTTGTTACTGCGATGACCCCTCCCCACTCTGTTTGTTCGTGTTTCTGTGTGGGAGGAGGGCAGAGTAGCAGAGGTGGGTCCACAGGGGAGCCACACCTGGCACCGCTCCAGTGACTGCTTTATCAGAGGGCCGGGTTTGCACAATCCATCTCTCTTCTCCATTTGTTGGGTTTATCGCTTGCATGCATTTCCACTCGTCCTTGCGCTCTTTACACTGCTGATACAGATAATCTACATTTTATTCACAGTAAGGTCAATTTGATTAAAGGAATCGTATTTATTTCAATTTCCTTCTTTGTGTCGACTGTGAGCTGGCATAAGTGCTGGGAATAGATGTTTCTGCAACAAGCTAATATCAGCAACTGTGTCCATCCACGCCTTTAACTTTCTATCTTTTTTTTATCTTTTTCCTTGTTTGCCATTTATGAGCATGAAAAGAATAATAAAAGAAAAAAAGGAATTTATATTTATATGGATATTTAGAGGATGCCTTTGTTCTGAACAAGGAATTTAATAATCCCAAACATGAGAAACAATAATATTTGAGCTATAAATGTGAATATATTATTAACCCTTTAAGACCTACCATAGAACCAAGTCCGCCAGAGCTTATATTATATTTTTACATGCTGTAGTGCCATTTTCGGGAGCATTTCAAGTTGATTTACATCAATACAACAATTATAGTCCAGATTTTAATAATATGTCTGCATTAAGTGCATAGTAATTACATAAATTGCGAAAAAGTACAATAAACTACAGAAAAATTGAAAATCGTTTTTGTTTTTTAACATATATTTCTAGTTAGAGAAATTTAAGAGGCTTATTTCTCAAAACTGTAAATACAAAAAAGTTGCACAAAATAGTTTCCCACCACAGGAAATTTATTTTGAGTGTCTTCATAGTTTTATTTTTGAAATACACCAATTTTTATATACTGCAGGAAAAACGAAAATAAATATTATAATGCAAATTTGCAAAAAAACAGCATATGCATCAAAATAAACTATTTCCAGCAGTGCAATATGAGTCCTAAGCATCCCAGAAATGACACAGAAAGTCATAAAGTCAAACATAACTTTTAAAAACACAAGTATAGGCTCCTGAGGCCCCGATGGTAAAGAACTACATTTCCGCAAAATGACGTCACTTCCGGTTTTAGGCAGGTCATGGCGGACATGCGATAGTTCGCGTTGATGGACGTAGGAAGTGTTATGAACAGCTGATCGGATCGGCAAAGCGTGTTTCTGGAATATTATGTTTTTGTTCCTGCAAGCGCTTTTTATGAAGTTTTTGCAAAGCTATATGTGGAAGGAAACTGTGACCGAGGACAAGCTGATGGCATAAGATGTAAGTACAACTCCTCCGGTTTCATATGCAAAAAAAATTATGGCGCTAGCTTATGTGGTTGCAGTGCTACCGGGATTTAAAAATAGTTATGCAAAATGGAGCGTGTACGCTCCGACCGGCTTTAAAGGGTTAACTTGTATTTTTTTCACATTTATAATTTGACAATAACTGAAAAACAAAGCAGGGGCGCACATATAAAAAGAGCACAATGTACAAAATAATAGCAAATAAGGCATGACAACAGAGCACACGAGGGCAGGCGGGCAATGGCAAGTGACAAGCAGATGACATTCCAGGAGTTTTTGTTTGTTTCTTTGTGCCATACCATGACCTTCCATTACTTTGTAAGATTAGAAAAATCAATAATCCAATTTGTTTCAGTTGTGTAATCCCTTACAGTGAACATCAAGTCCCCAATCAGTTTTGTAAAAGCTATATTATTTGTTTTGAGGCGACGCGAAGCACTCCCTTTGCACTTGATGCCTCGGTGTAATCGATTACAAAGAAAGTTTAAAAATGGATTTTCACGCTGCGCTGTACTGAACAAGACAAAAGGCTGCCAAAAATGAAACATCTGAAGATGAAAATATAACCAATAGGATTTGGAGTTAAAGAGTAACTAAATCCCAGCCGCTGCTTTTCTGTCCCCTCTGGCTAACAGTTTAATCTGTTTCACCTCGCGATCACACCCTACAGCAGAGTAAGACACACAAGTAAGATCCGGTCAGGAGGAACACCAGCATGCTTCTTTAAGAAGAACCTGTCCAAATCCTATAAATAGGGTCTGCTAGTTTTCCCCTTTTTAAAGTGTGTGTGCAGATATGTGCCTGAACTCTCCAGCTTCCCATCATTTTCCTGCGAGACGTGCAGACGGTTCAGTTACTACTCTCTCGCTTTCTTTGTGCATCTCTGTCTCCGGGGCGGGAATGAAAAAGGTCAAAGGTGAGCTGTGCTTGAACCCCGTGGTTGTGCCACTTACAGTATCCCTGGGAATGCGCCAATTAAGCTCCAGTCCCACAGCTAGCTTAACCCCCACCCTAACAGTATTCAAGGTATTTGTGAGTGTGTGCAAGTAGTAAACACAAAGGCGATATTGGCACAGTTTAGAGGAAGCTTTCAGTGTGTGTGTGTGTGTGTGTGGGGGGGCTTGTTTACATGCACATAATCAGCTCAGCATACCTGCAGCAGCAGCAGCAGCAGCAGCCTCCTTTCGTAAACGTGAAAACCAAGAAAACGCAGGTTTGTTTGAGATTAAGAGATACACGGTTTCCAAGCTACCGCAGATGTGATTCCTCTGTAATGTACATCTATGCTGTTTAACGTGAGCTTGTATATCTTTGCATATCTTACTGTATGCCCCTCAGCACCCTGCATAATTATGTTTATATGTTTGGTTTTGTGCACAAGATTACAGCGAACCACTGACCAAAAAACAGGAAAAAAGACATGGAAGCTATCGGCAACTATTGCAATCATCAGACTTCAGCTTCACTCGCTCTGAATCACGTAGCAGCGCCTTCGTTCTTAAACAGACCTTTAACATTTCTGACATTTTGATCGCAGGCTGAGAAAGTTTTCTGCGCCCACAGGACTCAAATCAGTAAATATATAACTCTAAATTGAGAGCTGGCTGACTTCAGCTTTAGACAGAAAGTCTGGGAAACACAAAGGAGGGCGAGGGCCCTTTGAGGGAAAAGAATTCATGAGACAGCATTTTGTTTGGGTTTTTTTCCCCTCTTCAAGTCACAAAGATTAACTTTTGCTAGAAGTTTGTGTTTTTATGTGAGGGAGGCTTCACTGCTGCCTCATGTGCCAGCTTTACTTGGGAGACAATGTATATATGTGTGTATGTCTGCGCACGAGTGTAACGCATGATTGAAAATGACATGCCTGAAATATTCTAAAAATGCTTTAAGTTGGTGGGGGATGGGTCACATGACACCAGAACGCCATGTTGACCTTGTTTTTTCTGAGAGTGCATGTGAGAGAGTGAGCCGGGCAGCCTTCCTTCGCTTTAGTCACATGATATTTATGAGAACATGTAACAATTGGGTTTTGCTGATATAAAAACTCATTTTGTGATTCCCATAAGTATTGTGAGTGTTGTGCATGGGGGGAGAGGCACAGATGATAGAATACCTGAATGCAAACACACCATCTGTGTTTATGGCATCCTGAGTTTCAGAATGTGAATGAAAGCAGTCATCACAATGCTGTACAACCACAAATATACTTCATAAATTTACATATGCACTGGGGTTCACCAGTTTGGATGACAGACTGGGGAACCAGCATATGACTGAGCGCTGGAAAATGCGTACACTGTGATTGTTTAACGCTTCTTCCACTAAAGCAGGGGTGTCAAACTCCAGGCCTCGAGGGCCGGTGTCCTGCAGGTTTTAGATGTCACCCTGGGTCAACAGACCTGAATCAAATGATTAGTTCATTAACAGGCTTCTGGAGAACTTCAAGACATGTTGAGGAGGTAATTTAGCCATTTAAATCAGCTGTGATGGATCAAGGACACATCTAAAAGCTGCAGTACACCGGCCCTCGAGGCCTAGAGTTCAACACCTGTGCACTAAAGGCAGGTCTGAAGGAAAAAGGTGGTCAAACCTAGTGCTAGTAAAGTATACCTAATCAAATGGCATTTAATTCTTTGTGGCATAAATTCGACAAGGTGCCGGAAAGATTCCTCAGATGTTTTGGTAACCTTGACTTGACAGCATGACACAGATCTGCAGATCTATTATTGGCTGCACATCCGTGATGCAAATATCCAATATTACCACATCCCGAAGGGGCTCTACTGTAGTTCTGATCATTCAAGTAACTGGTTTTAGATTATGTGAGCTATGTGACATGGTGCATTATTATTATAAGCAGACATCAGGACATAAAGGGACAGACATGGTGAGAACTACATTCATGTAGACTGTGGCTTTTAACCCTTTAAGACCTACCATAGAACCAAGCCCACCAGAGCTTATATTATATTTTTACATGCTGTAGTGCCATTTTTGGGAGCATTTCAAGTTGATATACATCAATACAACCATTATAGCCCAAATGTTAATAATATGTCTGCATTAAGTGCATAGTAATTACATAAATTGCTAAAAAGTGCAATAAACTACAAAAAAATTGAAAATCGTTTTTGCTTTTTTAACATATATTTCTAGTTAGAGAAATTTAAGAGGCTTATCCCTCAAAACTGTAAATACAAAGAAGTTGCACAAAATAGTTTCCCACCACAGGAAATTTATTTTGAGTGTCTTCATAGTTTTATTTTTGAAATACACCAATTTTTATATACTGCAGGAAAAACGAAAATAAATATTATAATGCAAATTTGCAAAAAAGCAGCATATGCATCAAAATAAACTATTTCCAGCAGTGCAATATGAGTCCTAAGCATCCCAGAAACGACACATAAAGTCATAAAGTCAAAGATAACTTTTAAAAACACAGTATAGGCTCATGAGGCCCTGATGGTAAAAAACTACATTTCCGCAAAATGACGTCACTTCCGGTTTTGGGCAGGACATGGAGGACATGCGATAGTTCGCGCTGATGGACGTAGGAAGTGTTACAAACAGCTGATCGGATCGGCAAAGTGTGTTTCTGGAATATTATGTTTTTGTTGCTGCAAGTGCTTTTTATGCAGTTTTTGCAAAGCTATATGTGGAAGGAAACCGTGACCGAGGACAAGCTGATGGCATAAGATGTAAGTACAACTCCTCCGGTTTCATATGGAAAAAAAATTATTGCGCTAGCTTACGTGGTTGCAGAGCTACCGGGATTTAAAAATAGTTACGCAAAACGGAGCGTGCCCGCTCCGACTGGCTTTATAGGGTTAAATGATGCTCAGCTGGTAGTAGTACATGTGAATAAAAAAAATCAACATACATAAGAGATAAAGACAAAGGCTCTGTTGTAACTTGGGCTATATTTATATGCAAAGTGATCACTCAGGGAAAAAGCAACAGAAGATGCTGCGCTGCTCTCTGAAACTCTCTGAGGCCTTGCTAATCACTCACCAAATAAGCACAGCAAAGAGGGAGGGCTGTTCTTGTGTCTGTGGTTTTTCTACTCTCCTTTTTTTTGATGGATTTATTTGGGGAAAAGAGATTCTGCCGAAGGGATATGAAAAAATAGCTAAATCTTCTAACAAAATTTGAAGAGGCGAATATTTGAATATTCTACAACTAAAAGAATCTAAAATGACAGAAGAAAAATCACATAAAGGTTCAAGTAAAGGTCAAAAGACCTGGCATGTTGGATCTTATAGAAAAGAGGAACGACTGCATACACCAGGGGTGTCAAACTCAAATACACAGTGGGCCAAAATTCAAAACTGGAACAAAGTCACGGGCTGACATTAATATTTATTGAAAAAAAATCTTCCTCCAGATATAAGAATGAATCTTTTCTTATGGACTCAAATAAGTTTTGCTGGAAAACTGAATATGGAACAAGCAAAGCTTAATACTAAACAATATAGTAGGCTAACAGTAGGCCAGTTCTAATAGTAATTTGTTATGGCTTCGCGGGCCAAATGTAATTAGGCTGCGGGCCAAATTTGGCCCACGGGCCAGAGTTTGACACCTATGGCATACACCATAATATTATTTTAATATTTTAATACAGATGTGCAGATCCACATTCAAGTCAGCAGGTAACACGGAGACACATCTGCAGGGTGATCTGTGACATCAGCTGTGTGATTCAGACCGAGCTCTGTCTCTGCTGCTCGTGCTCTCACAGTGAATGCAGTCGTAGCAGATGCATTTAAGGCACTATATTTTTTGCACTGTATTTAGCCGTTTACCAGCTCCTCTAGCATCAGACCATTAGAGAGCAGTGAGAGCCTCATTACCAGAGAAACCATCAAGCTCAGCTGGTCCAGGCTGCCAGTTTTTGTCCTTCTCCAGCTCCGTTTAGTGACATCTGGCCTGCATAAATTAAAGGCTATTGTATGAATTAATCATATTGTTTTGTATTCTAAATGCTTTCTGCAGCAGCGTCACTTCTGTAGGCAATAAATGCTTTAAAGTCAGATCAATGGGGAGATGCTGTGTCGCTCATTGTCATGTCAGTATATATTTATTGAGGGTCCACAGTGTCGCTCACGCTGAATAACACTAAGCTAAATTGACAGCTGAGCTCCTGCTGTATGCACATGTCTATTGTTTTAAAAAACAGAAATATGTAAAAGCTCTCCAGAGCACAAGATGAAAATGACTTCAGTCCTTCCAAACAACATTGTCACTGATAAAAAAGATTTATTTTATTTTTCTCTCAATAAATATCCATTTTGTTGTTTTGTTTATTTCATTTTATTAAAGTTCCCATTTTTTCCCCTCACAGTTTCATCACGTGCGTGGTACGTCAGCTGCCAAATTCTTGGTAGGACAGACTGCCATTTGCGTTGCTAACTATGGTCGGTGCGTTTGTATACAGTTGCATTTGCAAATGCTGATTTGTTTGTTTTGCATGTTTACCTTGGAAAAGGGTGATGTCTTTGACTAGTCCCGGCCCAAACAAGCCTTCCAAGATGCTTTCAAAGCCTGTGAAAGACAGACAAGATGTGACGTTAATGCCAGCTGACACAGTTCCCATCCAAACAACAAATGGCAGCGACCAGAAATACAGCTGCGAGGAATAAAACAATCGTTCTTTTAAGGAGGAAATGTGATGACAACGTGCGTTTCTCCTGGGATCGATTTCTGCTGATGCACAAAAGAAAGAAAAAGCAATATAATAATAAATGTGGGAAAAAAATGATTTAAATGAAAATGTAAACATTTAGCAATATATTATTTTATGTGTGCACACAAATGTGAAAATATATTTGTATACGCACACACAGAATGATGTTAGAGCACAAAAACAAAGGCCTTTCGGTCACACAAAGAGTTAAATATCTACAAAGATAAGGCTCAGTGAGCACTTATTACATATACACACACACTAAAAAGAAAAGACACACACGCACAAACACACATGCTTTCTTTCTAGCTCTTAAAGCAAATGAGCGATTTACCTCTAATACACCAAGCTAATGTCACTCACTTTTTATTAACTGTAAATACCCCCGATGTGGTGTTGCCAAGCAACAGCACACAAAAAAAACCCATAAATACGTATTGTAATTTTCAACCTGACCACCCCCCACCACCACCTCCACCTTTCTTCTCTCTTTCCTCCCCCCAACCCATCCTCCACTAAATGGAAACAGAGGCAGGCGGAGAGAAACGGAGACAAAGACGTATGTGTGTTTAAATGTGTGTGCATTTTGAGCAGGGGATGGAAGGGTTGGAGGGGTGCGCGCAGGAGACGAACACAGTTCAAGTGTGGCCACTTCGCTCGGCGCTGAAGATGACAGTCTGAGGCCATGCTTCTTTACTCGCAGGAATAGCAGAGACTGAAAAACCAGAGCCTGCATGGAAATGTATTTCTGTTATAAAATCATTACAGTCAGCAGCAACACTTCAGCTCCCACAGCACCAACACTATAAGCAACCAATATAGGAAAGAGGTCAAAGATTCAAGGACTGCAGCTGCATTTTATAGGTTTCAATCCAATGTGGAAGAAACGCAGTTGGAATGAATTTGGTTTGATTTTGCACTTATTTTTGTTTCGCCGTAATTAATACAGGACACGAGACAGCTGGTTCCTGTCCTGAGCACACTGGTTTCAAACTGTGACCGCAACAAGTCAGCTTTAATCTGACGGTGTATCTATCAAAACACTGTCTTTATTTCCAGATGCTTTTCAAGTCCCTTTTTTTTCATTTTCACCATGAAAATCTGACTTTATACGCTTTGTTTTAAAACAATGAGCACATTACTGATTATGCGCTTAGACGCGCAGGAACACCCACACGGTAAGTCACACTGAAAAAAGTGTGCGAAACGCTGTTTGTTTGTGAAAGAGATACAGAAAGAAATCCCTCATTATCTGTCCCTTACTCTCCAGGCTTGTGTTGGCCTACAGCCACATACAAATGAACTTGTGTCTATGTCTTAATTTCCAGAAACATCTGCCATGTGGTGACACAACAACACATACAAGACGTTTGTCTGGCAAAATCCAGCTCAGGTTGAGTTTAAAATTAAATAACATACAGCATCATCTATTTAACAGGTCCTCTCTTATCGATATGGAAAATAAGCAGCTACTTTATATAATCTATATAGATTACAGCACTAGATTAGAAACAATTCAAGTAGCATCAAACCAAATGTGGTCAATTTTTAAGTTAATATTTTTAATTAAGTTAGTATTTTATAGTCGATATTCACATGGATGGTATTGATTAAACCTATTGTGATGGGCACTTTTTTATATTTTGCAAAACATGTTGTATGAAAACACATCCACCTATCCAGCTTACCACACACACCCGCACATCACACTTCCCTTAAACCTGCACATGCAAAATTCATGCAACCAACAAAGATAGCTTTGATAACAAAAAACAGAAGCTTCAAAGAATTTTCAAAAGCTTCAATTTTTTTCTCCTTCCTCTCCAGCTGGCAATGTGCGCAGAAACACAGCTCTCCTTTCAAGCTGGGGGGATATAATTAGGGTTGCGGCGCTGCATGAGAAATCAGCGCTGAAAGTCAAAATTACTGAGCTGCTGCTCTATTTGGCCCATAAGATGGTGAGTGTTTGAAAGGTACAGTTAGCCGCAAACGCTTCTCCGACAGAAGAAGAGTAGAAGATGACTCCCCCGAAGGCCAAAGCCATGATTGGACACATGAGATTGGGGATGCGATTGGACAAAATGAGATTAGGGGCTGTGATTGGCTAGATGAGATAACGGTGACAAAGTCTCTTGGGCCACTGGCAAAAAGATCCAGAAATGTAGGTCAGTTAGTGAACACACACACTGCAGGTCCAAAAGCAGTCACACATGACTTAGTAAAAAAAGACCACACACACACACAGACACACACATATACACTATGGCATCTGGGACTGTGTCACTGTGTTATGCAAAAATACATAAGAATGTAAACTCTTCCTCTTTCTCTCACAGACAAATCTTTGAAATCTCCACTGTGACACTTCATTTCACTTCACACAGCACAGCTGAGAGGAGCACGACCACAACTGAGGCACATACACAAAAATGCACAGAATCAGCAGACATCAAGATGAACGGTGTGCATTTCGGTGCACATGACGAGCAATTGTGGCAAATATGTGAACAAATGTCCGATGCAGTGAATCACGGTGAAGCTGCTGCACATGCAGGGTATAACACACGCAGCACTTTAACGATAAAGAAGACGTGGATGATGTAGACATGCTCGGCAACTTTACACTAGGAGCCATTATTTTTTTAATTAAAGCTTTGGCATTTTATGGTATGTTTACGAGTTAATGAAAGCAGACGGTCCCCAACCCCCGGGCCTCGGACCGGTACTGGTCCGTGAGTCGTTTGGTACCGGGCCGCGAGAGTTGAGGCTCAGGTGTGAAATGTATAGTTTTCAGGGTTTTTATCGGTTTTCAGCGTTATTTTGTTATCGTTTTTATCGTTTACTCGGTTTTCCTGGGTCTTTTCACGTGTGTTATGAATAAATTTTCTTTTTTTCGGTACCGGTACTAGTTTTATTTTGTTGTATTTATCCGCGACACCTTAAAGGCCGGTCCGTGAAAATATTGTCGGGCATAAACCGGTCTGTGGCGCAAAAAAGGTTGGAGACCGCTGCTCTATATAATAGATGGATGTAGCCACACAATGTCTGCCACCATTTTGGAATCTTGGAGCTAAAAGCTGCCATATTTAGACTAGAAGATGCTAATCAACTAATGCTAGCAAGCTTCGTTAGCTGCAAGTTATTATGAAGGCTGGAAACTCTGTAGAGACCAAAGCTTTTGTTCGTAACAGACAGACTTTCTCAAGGCTGAAAGGAGGCTCACTCTGGGTTATTAGATGAACTGCAGTTTCGTCATTCATTCACTGATGTTTCTGCTTGGCGTTAACCAGATTTGGACCTTTTTTTTAAAAAAAAATTGTGTGGATATATCTCTTAGGAAAACACCATCAACATCAGATCAGTAAAAGTCTGCCTCTCGGTGCTCTCACAACGCTGCTTTGTATTTGTCGAGAGCAATGAAGCAACTAAAAAATTCACTCAGGGTGTGCTTGTCAAATCAAAGCACACCCAGACGTGTAAAGAAACAACATCTCTCAAATTTCCAACAGCCAAAAGAAAAAAAAAATGAACATGACCCTGAAGGAAGTAGTGCAATCAATCTGAGCAGGAAGCAGAGAGGGGAGCAAACAGGGATTCGGTTAAGCAGTACAGAGGAACCAACGCTTGACTTTCTTGTGACCACTGGATGCACGCTATATATAGTCCTGTATGAACATTAATAATTCATTGTGACCAAAGCCTTTAGAATAAGGCCCCTTGCCTGGTCCTGATCAAATCAATACCTAATTAACCCTAACAGCAGTAAGGAGTTAAGGAAGTGCAGGTATGTGGTCTCCTAGAACTGAATAGCTTATAGCTGAAAGCCTGGTTGTAATAGAGAGAGTTAGGGAGGAGGAGAGATGGATATGGTTTAATAACAAAAACATGAATAATATCACACAGTTTCAGACAATCTTTCCAGGAGACATTAATTGTGGTGTTGTAGAGTTGACATTTACAAAAGTTACAAAAAAACAGTCCTTGTAGAAATCCTTAATCCAGGTCGAATAAATCCAGGGTCATGAAAATGAGACAATACATGGGAGAGCAAACTGGAGGGAATAACTGAGCATCATTTACTACTCCTAACACTCTAATAAGCTTCAATTTCTTTACAGTTTTTTTTTTTTTATCCCTGCAAGGTCATTACATCCAAACCTCAACCCTATAAAATCAGAATATGTCCTTTCCCCCTTAAATCTTAGCAAGAACAAGAACAAGGAAAATAATCTTTCTAACTGACACATATTCAGTATTTAACCCTTCTTTATCTTTAATTATTTGATAATGGAGTGTTTGTTGAACCTTTAGGCAAAATGTATAAAAGATATATTATTTTTAATCTGCATATATGAGTTTTAATTTGTATCACATTTACGATTTAGTCATTAAAAATCTATTATGCAATTTATATCATTTTTTGAGGGTAAAAGAGAAGTCTCAAAAACTCACAAAAACGCATGTATTAAATACGCTTGGCTTTAATTTTTGGCCCCTAAATACATATCCAACACTCTTTGATGATAACCTGTTGACACCTGTAAAATAAACGTACAGAAGTCGATCTGTGAGAATTATTCTGACGAGGCCGTCGTCGGTCACGCTGATCCTCTCTGGAACAAGCTGCTTGATGATTCAAAGTCCACGACAACTGTTACTCCATACTAGGGATGGGTACCGGTATCCGGTGCCATGATGGCACCGGTTCTCACATAAACGGTAGTAACCAGACCGAAAAGCAGCGCACATTTCGGTGCTTTATTTCGGTGCTTTTTTTTCCTGAGCTGTGATACACTTTCTTCTTCCTTACATTTGTATTGGCGGTTGGCAAACAACTGAAAGGTGCATTACCGCCACCAACTGGTATGGAATGATACATTTTGGATTCCAGCCAATCATTTTAGTTTCCGAGGATAGTAGGCGGGTCCAGGTACGTACGTTCTTTTAGAACAGAGCTACAGATTAAAAATGCCCAAGGCGAAGCGGTCAAAAGTCTGGCTGTACTTCACAGCAAGAGATGCAAACTCAGCAGCTGCAACAAGTGCTTTAAGGTGATACTGTGATACTGTCAAAGGAGGTAACACCTCGAATCAGATGAAACACGTGGTGACGCATAGCGGGGTTTTTTTTTAAAGCCGAGAAATGCGCTGTATTTGATAGCTTGCGTCAAGACCTCACATCGAGCACGTCTACTGGAGGTGTGGTGCCTGTTATCGGACCCGGAGTTAGCAACATCGGTAGCTTAATGTTGTTCGTGTGTAATTTACGTTGAGTAGTTTAACCACGTTATTACATTAATGCATGTAAGGTGAACTAGCAAACATCATCACAGCTACATGCGGCTGTCTTCTTGTTTGATGGCAGATACTCCCTTCACCCTGGCCAAAAAGGCTAAAATGACCAAAGAAAACAGTTAAACATGAGAGGTTTTTGGACAAAGTTTGTGTTTTTGCCATTGTTAAAGCACTGCTTCCAGCCAAGAGTGATACCATATATGCCCCATAGCTGCAGAAAAGGCTAACATTGTTATCTTTTTACAAAAAAACAGCTGAACATGAGAGGTTTTTGGACCAATTTTGTGTTCTCCATTCTTTAAGCACCGGTTTGAGCACCGTTTAAGCACCGGCACCGTTTCAAAAGTACCGGTTTGGCACCGGTATCGGATAAAACCTAAACGATACCCATCCCTACTCCATACATCAACATCCATATTCTCCCACACCTGTAGCTCATCGCTGTGTGTGCGTGTGTGTGCGTGTGTGTGTGTGCGTGTCGCTGTATGCAGACACGTACTGCATTTCTTTGTGGCTTTTATTGCCGTGTAACATGTTTGACGTATTCTGCTTTATTAATTCAGATTTCACTCACGCCTATTTTTATGTTGCCTCATATTTGTTTATTTTTCTGTTTACGCCTATATTTTCAATTTTTTTGTTTTCCACTGTAAATCAGTCTTACTTTACAGATAATAAAAGGTGATATATAAATACAATTTCTATTCCACATATAGCTGATGGAAATGCAACGTGTTATTAAAAACAACATGAAGTCTGGCTAACCCAGTACTCTCTGAGACGGGCACTTTTCTCTGTTTGTTATAAACAGCCAGCATTATTTCAGACCTCTAAGGCAAGAAACAGAAGTGACTACCATTAGTAGTAAAAGAAAATCCTGAACTATGAGGTGGTAAATACATTACAGAGGGTTACCTATGAAATCAGGGCCCACAGTGGCCATTACAGCCACAAACTGTCAGTTTAAAGTGTCGTTCAAGGTCCTAAGAAGCAAGTTTAAGTAAAGCAGTAACTACTACACAGAGCTGTTACAATCATCTTTTTTAGTTCAGAAAAACCTGAGTATTAGTTAGTGGACAAGACAGCTAGCCAGAACGCAACCTTCCACATTGGGTGGACGGTGATTGGCATGCCTATTTAAGTTAGATATTATTATTTTGTTAAAAAATAAAGTTGCAATAATGATTACAAAAAAAATGAAAAAAAGCTTTCTCTGATCAGTGCAGTGCAGCAGAGCTCTGGTGTTCATGATCTCTGCCCTCTTCAATATAGCTGTTCTGAATAGCAGCAGCAATTTAAACAGAGACTGGTGTTTAACGGTAAAAATAACATTCTCTGTGACATTATTCTCTGTCATTCTTTGCACTTTGACCCTGATTAAAACATATCATCTGCCAGCGATAATGTGAGGACGTGCGGATTTGGAATGACACAGGAGCATCACATCATAAGTTAACGAACAGAAGCTCTGAATTTACTGCAAGAATAACCCGTTGTTCCAGATTTATCACCTATGTGAGGGTGGCCATTTTTCACACACCAGCCCAAATGATTCAAAACATCAAATCCGAGATTTTAGACATTTATTATTTCAGTTTTCAGTTGATTTTACACATTTGCTTTCTGTTTCAGATTAGAGGCACTAGGATAAGTTCACTGGCCAGTCTAAAATAGTAGGGGTGGGGAAAAAATCTATAATATTTTGTTTGCTAATAATGTATCGATACAGGGACAGCAGAAATCGATATTTTGTTACAAAAAGGTTTTTGTGCTCTGACTTCAGAGCATGTTGATCCTTTTTCTGAGCAAGAATCCTGACATTCCTTCACTGTCCAAATGTGTTTAACTTTTTTTTTTGGCAGCAATAAACATGACAGTTTACTTATTTTAATTTAAGACATGTTTTATTTTAATTAAGTTTAAAACTTTTTTATTTAATGTAAAATTATATTTTGTTTTAATTTACTTTCAAATTCTTCAGTTGCTGAAGGGGCTGCATAGTTTTCATAAACTGCATAGTTCAGAATAGCTATAATTGTACCAGATGGTTGATTCAGTTAAGTTGGACTAGACTGTGATACAAACCGTTCAGTTTGTCAACAATAAAACTGAAATGAGAGAAAGACTGAGTGTGAGACTTTGATATTAGATAAAATGAATATTGATAAAGTTTACCTTTATGTACAGAATCTGAATATCGCAAAATATTTTTAAAAAATTGCAATAATATCGTATCGTGCGTTAAGTATTGTGATAATATCGTATCGTGGGATGTATGGTGATTCCCACCTCTATAAAATAAAAAGGTCAAACATACAGCCAGATTATTACAAGTAACTAAGCACTAATTCTACACTTACATTTATCAGGTAGCAACAACCACAGCTTGAAAGGGATTTGTTCTTGTTCTATTCTATGCTGAACGCACAGTTTTCTAATATACTACAGCTTGATAAGCCAAAACAAAATAAAGAGAGGCTGAAAAATAAAACAAAACAAAAATTAGCGATAAAAAAGAAGAGTATCGTTGCTGCTGTGCAGTCAAATATACTGTAAAAGTATTTTATTTTGAAATTAAACTGCTGGCCACAAGAATAATTAAAATATATAGGAGGTATTAGGATGTAGCTGTAAGTAATTAGTATGAAAACTTTCCTGCTAGTAAATTAAGTTTCTACATTTTTTATGAACTGCATTTTGCTGCTGTTGGTGTTTTTCTTTGTGCGCTCATATAAAATGTACAGTTTTGGCCTTGGTAGCTATTGGAATTTAAAAGAAAATAAAAGCTTTTCTGTCTTTTGTTTTTTAATATGAGCTTCGCAGCAATGTCGCCCCGAGGATCAGCTGTCTATTTTGACTGGATGATGCCTGAATGTCTGCTCAAAGAAATACATTTCTGTTGACCTTGCCACAGAGTCTAAATGAAGACTGAGCATTCTGATTTCAAGGCTGCAGGTGACACACAAGTAAGAAAGGATGCTTTAATGAGGCACTATATTATAGTTTTCCTCTCTAACAAAAAGAAAAAAAGTCACCTTGGGATTAATATCACTGTCACCAGCACGGCTGTGCGGCTGCTTCAGCATGCTCAGACTGTTTAGTGTGTTTGATTACATGTGTAGAGGATGACATTTTGTAAATTGAAAGCAAACCTTTATGAGGATGTAGAAATGTTAATGTAGGATTAGTGGTAGTTAGAACCAGGTCACTGTTCATTTACTGAAGGGGCTTCACTGTATATGCTCAGTCTTACAAAAATAGTCTTACTTTTTTGTATTTCAGGATTTAAAAGCCATTAGTATGCAAATTCTGCAATATCTGATTTTTTAAAAAAGTCAGTGAGCATGGCAAAATTTTACAAATATGGTGTCAAAGGGAGAAGAAAATATAAGATCAACGAGTCATAAGAATCTGAAGATTTTTAAAAGAAACATTTTAGATCATAAACTCGTGGTTTTACAAAAAGACCAGCGCTGGATTGCTGTTCACAAATTAAACATTCTTGCAAAGTGAGAAGTCTTTTGAAACACGGAAAATCTAATGACAAAAAGAACTGTGAGACAAAATATCACAGCAGAGGGGGAAAAAAACATGAAATCCTTTCTTCTCTGCAGGAGAACTAATTTCAGCGGAACAATTGAAGCATTTAGTGCTTCTCTGCGCGAGAACAAATACAAATATAAAAGCCTGTTTACTAAGAGTCACAACCACCGCCGGCACGTTGCATGTATATGCATATGCAGCGTGTGCATGCATGTTTGCGCATGTGTGGATGTGTGTGCAGGAGACTGAACACGAGTATGAATAAAGCAAATATGAGCAACGACTGGCCAAAGGCGTGGTCAAACAGAGGGTCAAACAAACTGTTAGAGAAAACAAGGAAGAACGCAGCCTAAACATAGTGTGCCGATTCAATCTGACGGCTTCTCAGCAAACGAAATCCCTAATCTCATCTCATCTCATTTCTCTGAAGTATCCGGTGATGAGCTGAAAGGAGGCTGATGTGCGCTGGCAGCTATTTCTGTGACTAACACACCAGAACTACTGCACACACGTAAACGAGCTTGTTAACGCAGCAGGAACGCTACAAACGCAACGTAAGTCCGCTGGTGTCTCAGAAGAAGGTGACTCAACACAACAATGCACTGTACCACAACATGAACCATACTTTGGCTTCGGTGCTTTGACTGTATCCTCTGAACGCTTCGGGAAAGAAAGGAGAACAAAAACTAGGTCGAGCTCTCGGATTGGTTGACAAATCACCCCCTGTCGCAAAACAACAAACGGCCGAACAGGAGCAGTGAAATTAGTCTCCTCCCCTAATGCACAGACAAATATGGCGAGTGCATATGCACAGCTGACTCCGAACATGCAAACGATTGGTCAAGGCAAATTTGGCTCGCTGTCTCCCCACAATGCAGTGGGGCAGGCTTGGGCTCAGATGGGTGTGGTGAGGCTGCTCCAAATCTGTGCTCCCTTTTTTTGTTCTCTTTGCTCATTTCTGCCGCTGAGCGAACGTCTCAGTGGGAGGAAAGAAAAATTCCAATTACTTCTCTAACTATCTAATTATTTCATTACGTGGTGGTGAGCAGGAAGGAGGATGAAGATGTCTCTCTGTGTTTCCTTTCATCTTCAGCTGATGACACCTGAAACTATTACCTCTGTGCCCAGTCCCTCTGCTATGGTTTCTAGTCACGCTGTCAAGTATTTATAGCCACTTTTGTCATCTTCAGTTTTCTTGACCTCCAACACAAACATTCAACACTTCTTGAATTTTAGCTCTTCTGGCTTTGCATGTGTGTCCTGAGAGTGCGAAAAAAGTGAGAAGAAAGAGAAGTGCAGGCGTATGATGCCACATATGAAAGTGCTAACAAGAAGCTAATTGAAAACAATTAAAGAAGAAATGGGGAATTTATGGACTATGTGAGGCAGGGCCTCTTGGGGGCGAGCAGATAGTGGTGATTACTGATGTATTAAAGAATGGGACTGGTACTGTGTTTTCTTTTGTTTTCTGCCAATTACTTTGTCTGCTAACGTGATAAACTGTGGAGGGTGTGAAGGAGGAGAAGATGAGTGGACTCTGAGGAAAAACAGAGTCGACTGATGCCGAACAGGAAGGTGTGACTTTTTAATATTTCTGATCATTTACATTTTAGATTTTGAACAATTAACACCACTATTATATATCTTAGAGAAACATCCTAGAGAAACATACCCTGTGAGCAAGAGCCTGGCAACAGCGGGACAGAAATAGTCTTAACAGAAACCTCCAGCCATGGACTTTGCTCCAGAAGTCTTTTAGTTTATCTGTTTGCAACCGCTTCACATAGTGCCATCTTCTTTCTCAAAGAAAACATCTTACTAACAGCAGCCCTTCCAGCTCTTTGTACAGTCTTTTTGTCATTCGAATGTTACGAACTTTAGCATTTAAAATGCTAACTGAGGCCTGACTGTGAGATGCAGACTCATTGCACTGACCTTGGGGTGAATTTGAAGTGTCCATTTCTGGTGAGACCATCAGCTGATCATTTGATGAGCAGTAAGAGGATACTTAATTTTTCATAAGACTTTATAAAATCCTTTCAAAGTTTTCTTTTCCACGTGATTGTAGTCAGTGCATTCACACTTGTCCAGTTTGACTCTATGGAAAACTACAGAATCAGATTGAATACACATACCTCATCTTCTTGTTAAATCAAATGCTGCTGTTTTTACTCACAAGCTCAAAATCTATTAGTTGTCCCTGGTACAAGATTGAAACCTAGTGGGAACACGGCCTTTCAGTCTGTTGAGAATAGATTCCTTAATGTACATCAACGTTAAAGAGAATATAGTTGTGATTGCTTGCAACATTATAATATTGTGGTAATGGTTGTAAGGATACAAAATAGAAAATAGGCCTTGGATGTAGGGCTGGGCGATATGACCCAAAATTCATATCTCGATATTTTTTACCTGGACGGCGATATAAGATATATATCTCGATATTTTTTAAGCCATAAAGTAAGAACAAAAAGAGAGTTCTTAGTCAAAGCTGTGTCCCAGATGTCACACAGGCACTTTTATTAACATAGAGAATAGATGTACATAAAATTTACTCAAAAATAAATTATGAGCATTTATTAAATAATAATGTTGCATAAATAAAAGAAAACAATGTTGTTTTTGTGCATAACAAAAAGCTCACAATTGTGCAGTCAAAATGTAAACTAAAAGACACAGAGCATAGTAACAAAGACAGATTTCACAGCTGCTCTGTTCCCAACTTCTACTGTGTGACTGACAGCATTGAGTTTGAAATCCTCTTCGTAACCACGTCTCTTAACAGGTGCCATTTATGGTCCTTATACACAGTAGGGTAATATTACGTTGAAGCACAGTACGTATCACTCCGCGAGGCTCCTCGGTAGCCGTAATGCTCTGACAATCCATCAACCGGTGCAGCTCCGTAGCTTACCAAAGTCGTACTAAAACATTTTTTGACAGATTGCTGAGCGCTGTGTACCACATAAAATCGGTTCGCGGCCATCAAGCACAACCAGAATTCATACATAAGGCGCGCTGTCAACTTTTGAGAAAATGAAAGGATTTTAGGCTGTGCAGCGCCTCTGGGCTGCATGGCGTTAGCGTGGTTAGCTAGCTAACACGTTGACGGCGTCCAGCCCCACGCACGGGGCGATGCGCAGTAACTCGTTAACGGAGATTTGCCGTGTACATCTTGTCGCTTCCTGCAGGTGAAGCGATGGGGGAGGAGGGGGAGTTGTGTTCAGTGAAGGAGGGGCGAGGCCGAGTAATGTTGCGTAAAGACAAAAGTGGACGAAAGAGAGGCAAACTTGCGGCTCCACAAGTATAGTTATAAAGTAACATAGACTATATCGATATAAAGGATATTGTCACATCTTATATCTCGTATAAAAATATATCGATATTTTTTAAAAACTCGATATATCGCCCAGCTCTACTTGGATGTGAACAAAGAACTGAGGTGCAGGGCAGAAGGACAATCAACCCCCACCCCCAGGTCAGTAGAAAGAGTTACTGAGGGTGAGGGGCAGACAAGGGGCAAACGGACACTACCTTAAAAGGAGGTGGGGGTCAGGGTGTCAGCACCCTTGGCCACTGTACTAGTGCATTTCCATTGTGGGAGTGTTTACTGTAGGGGGGAGGAGACCAGAGGGTATAACTGTAACTGTTGTGTGGAGTTCTTTAGATCATCCTTTAGCATAGGACTGCAGTGT